>NC_137888.1:126682619-127282619 GCF_963455335.1 Martes martes
ACTTGGCGCCAGCAAGTGGCAGAGCCAGGGCCAGGCTGCAGCCCTCCCAGCTCTGATCAGGGCTTTCTGTGTCGCTGCCCTGGCTGAGACCCCCTAGCCCCTTGGCTTGTGATAATGGGGCCTGTCGCTCCACAGCAAACGCCTCTGTGCCCGCAAAGAAAGCCCCTGCGCCCTCGGCGCGGGGCTTGCCACACCTGTGACCGTTTCAAGGCCTCCCGGGCCCCGAGCCCCGCGTGAGCGGAAGCACGTGAGTGTGCGTGCGTGTGTGCGTGCCCGGGCGCACTCGCGGCTCCGGCTGGGCACTCTGGCCCAGCCCGGAGGCTCCGGCGCACGGGCATGGGCGAGCCCCACCCGAGCCGCACAAGGGTCCGCCGGCCCGGCTGGCGCGTGGCCCAGCCCCGCGGGGGGTGTGGGGGGTTCGGAGAATTCGGTCATTGTTCGCAGGGCCGGGCGGCCGCCGCTGCAGCCGGCGAGCCGCAAGCCATTGAGCCGACAGACGGCGTCTCGCGCTGCGGCGGCGCGTCTCCCCCGCGCACCTGCCCGCGCCCCTCCCCTCCCCGCCCGCCATCTGTCGTCTGAGCGCCATTGTAAGCAGCCGTGCCGGCGTCCTGGACGACACCCAAGGGGACCCGGGGCTTAGGCCGGGCGAGAAGCAAACAAGGAGAGTTTATTCCCATCCGCGTTTGGGGGTGACTTTGAGCAAAATAACCAAGCCGGGGGGGGGGGGTGGGCAACACATGACCCCAGCCCACTCTCCCACCCTCCAGCTCCAGCTTTTGGCGCAGGGTTTCTTTTGGGGCCCCTCCTGGACCTGGACACCCAGGAGCCGTGATCAGAGCGGGAGCCTCCTGCTTGAGCTTTCTGGGATGTTCTCTGGACTGGCGGAACCTGTCAGCTGGCTGATCCCGCCGCTAGCTTCCCAGAAGAGCCCCTGGGAGCCCGTTTCAAATGCAGATGCTGGTTTTGTCTGCGCGTCTGATCCTCCAAGTCTACCCTGATTGTCCAGGCCCCTTGGGACACGGATTGAAAGGAGAGTTTCTCTTTTCTGCAACTGCAAATGCAACCTTTTCAAGTCCCACCAGCCAGCCTGCTGTCCTGGCAGTCCTTTCTTCACCCACATTTGTTTAATATCTCACATCTATCTTCCTTTAATGTCACTGGAAGTTTCAAATGCTTTGATGTATCCCGACCAAAAAGAAAACAAACATACCAAAACAAAACAGAGCTATGCTCACTGTGGTCATTGTGAGCTTGCCTTTTCAGAGTAGGACTTTTGTCCCCCAAAGATTCTAATCCTCTCTCCCTCCTAGATACCTCTCCAGCCCCAGCCTGAGGAGCACACCATCCCCTCGCCCAATCCCATCCCACTACCATCGTTGCCCCACCCCACCCCCCATCACATCTTTTCATAGATGGGAATCCAAAGGCAGACAGACAGGAGAGGCTGTGGATTGATGTGGATTTTACCGCCCTGGATTTACAACAAAAAGCAACCATATGCAATTGGGACTACTATTTCTAGAAGGCGTTTCCATGCAAAGAGGGGTGTCAGAGCTCTAGGGTGTTAGAGGTAGGGCTTCTCCAGGCTGACATATCAATAGCTGTCTGTCTCTCCACCCTGCTTGCCAGGAAAAGGAAGCACTGGCACCCCAAAGGTTTCTGAACCCCAGGAAGCATGCATACCACACAAGGCAGGGCAGGATCCCATGCAGAGGCTCTCCTCCTCTAGAAATTTCAGGGCTTCTGACTCATAATTCCCCATCCAAACGAGGGCCTGATAGGGAGAAATCAGAATTAGGAATGGAGAAGCCTTGCTTGGATAATGTACCTCAGGCCTTCTCCCTTGGACAGATCTAGAAACAGAAAAAATGTACTCTGGGAATCCCTTTTCCAATCCCCTTCAACTCAAAGATGGATTCTTGAAATGCATTAATATTACACATGATTCCTGGGCTGTGTATGTGTGTGTGTGTGTGTGTGTGTGTGTGTGTGTAGGTAATACATGCACGTGGTACAGAATTCAAAAGGAACAAATGGTTATTCTGTGAAAAACAAGTTTCCCTTCCACCCTGTACCCAGAAGGCCAGTGTTTGGTTTTCTGTTTCTGCTTGGCCCCAAGAAGATTAGACTTCCCTCTGGGCCTCTGGGCTCCTGACTTTCCTCCAGCTGTGGGGTCTGGTACAAGACTCTCCTTCTCCCTGACCCTCCACTGCCTCCCCAGTACAAGGACCAATGAGAACATGTAAAATGTGTTCTGGGACTGCTGAAGCATTGTGAGTTACCACTACTAGAAACCAAGCACTTTTCTCACACCCTTCCCCTGGTCTAGCAAGATCCGAGGAAATAGGATTTGAAGGCCTTGGATAAGAAGAGGAAAGCTTTGGGGACACCTGGGTGGCTCAGTCAGTTAAGCATCTGCCTTTGGCTCAGGTCAGGATCCCAGGGTCCTGGGATTGAGTCCCACATCAGGCTCCTTGCTCAGCGGGGAGCCTGCTTCTCCCTCTGCCTGCTGCTCCTCCTGCTTGTGCACGATCTATCTCTGTCAAATAAAATATTTTTTTTTTTAAAGAAGAGGAAAGCGTTGGCAACTGGGAGACTCTAGACTGTTACAATGCAGAGGACAGGTGGAGTTAAGAAAAAAATGGCAACCAGAGGCTGAAGAGAGGTATGTGTGTCAGTCAGGTAATGCCACATAACAAACAACCAGAAACTGTACGTAACAATAAGGATTTTATTCTTCCTTAGCATTTGTGGGTCAGCTGCAACTCTGCTTGAGGTGGTGGATTTGTGGGGTAGTGGGAGCGGTTCCATTCCACGTGTCTTACTCAGGGGCTAGACTGAGGGGTAAACTCCCTAGGGGGTATTCTTCCAGCAATGACAGAAGCATGAGGCACGAAGCCAAACTACATATGCATAATATCTGCTAACATCTTATTGGGCAAACTAAGTCACATGGCTAATCCAAAGTCAAGGGAATAAGGTTCACTCTATCCAGCATGAAACAGTGGCAAAGGTATGTATTGCCATGGAGCCAAGAATTAGGAGCAGTCTTTCAATTCCTTCTCTCTACATTCCCTGCCTAGGTAATACCCATCCCTATGGCCTTAATACCATGCATTTGCTAAGGATTCTCTAACTTACATTCCAGTCCCACAGCTGTCCCCTAAGTTCCAAACAACCTTCCCACCCCCATCTCTACTTGCAGATATCATGCACTTCTCTAAGTGAAACTCCTGGTTCCCTGTCCCTACCCCAAATCTGACTCCAGCAGTGGTCCCTCCTTCTACCCTCCTGCTCAAATAAGACACAAAGGATCACCTTTCACCCATTTTCTCCCTTACCCCCAGCACCAAACTCGACTCATCAACCTGAGGCTGTCTCCACAGTGTGCCTCACCCTGGTCCAAAGCACCTGAATGACTATCATATCTCCATAACCACACTCCCTGCTCTGCCTTTGCTCCTTCAGTCTTCCCTTAACTCAGCGACCAGAGTGATACTCAAAAGCTCTAGACCTTCTGCTCCTTACCCCAATGGTTCCCATCTCAGAGAAAAGCAAAGTCCTTATAATGTTCTACAAAGCCCCATATAATCTGCCCTCTCTCCTCCACCTCTCTAGTACTCTGGTCTTCACATTTTCTGCTCCATCCACACTGCCCTCCTTACTGCTCTGCAAACACCATCGGGCATACACTGGCCTCAGGACCTTTGCATCTGCTGTTCACTCTACCTGGAAAACTCCTCCCCCAAACTTCAACACTGTTAGTCTCCTTGATTCACTTCCCCACGAAAACTTCCACTAGCCATCTTATCCAAAACTTCACCCTTCACCCAAACTTTCAGATCCCCTTCCTTACCATTATTGAACTAATTAAACAATTTACTTGTTTGTTTTGCTTATTTTCTATCTCTAGTGGGGGCCAAAGTATGCTCCATGGATGGTGACCATCCCAGTTTGGCCAGTGCAGTCCCTATTCTAGCACTGAAATTACTGTGTCCCAGGAAATTCTTGGAAAACTGGGCTGTAGGTTACCTACAGGGCAGGATTTTTTCTCTATTTTGTTCATGACTTCTTTTTCTGGTGCCTTTCACGTTGCCTGGCACTCAATAAATAGTGGTTGAATGAATGAACAGCCACAGGAATCATCTAAGAACTTTGGTCAGATCACATCTCTCCCAAGCTAAAAATTTTTCAACAGCTCCACATTGCACTTAAAACAAAATCTCAACTGCTTACCATGGCTACAAAATCTGCTTATGCTGGCACTCACCCAAAGCATCTCGTACCTTCTCTTCCAACACTCTCCCTGAGCTCAGGACAGTCTAACCCCCTTCCTACGTCCTCAAGTACACCAGCCCTTTCATGCCTCGAGATCTTTTCTTGTTTTCTTGGCCTGGAATACTCTTCCCTTGGAGGCTCCTGGTCATTCTTCAGTTCAAATGGGGTCCTCAGAGGAGCCTTCCTAGGTTGCCCTATCCAAGAGCTCCCTCCCAGCCCTCCAGCTCTCTACCCTGTTTATTTCCTGCACACCACTCATCACTAACTGTAATCACTCCTATTTGTTTATTTATTTGTCTGTTTATGACCTGCTGCCCATGAGGGCAGGAGCTGGGTTTGCCTCATCCTCTGCCACAATGCCACTATCTAGAATGTACTGAATGCCCCTGAATGTTTGCCACAGCCATGCTCTGTGGTCAGGAAAGGAATTGGCAAGACATCATGTCCAGAGAAAGGAGTTAATTTCACTGGGGACCAAATGGGCTTTTTGGGCAATGAATGCCATCTTTGGACTCTGTCAAGAAAGATACTAACTATAACAAAAATAATATATACCATTTATTCAGCACTTAACATGGGCCAGGCACAGCGGTAAGCACCTTCTATGCACCACCTCATTTAACCCCACGATGACCTCATTATTATCTCCATTCTCAGGTAAGAGAACCAAGTGTAAAAGACACCATCCATTGCCTGCCCATTCTCTACGTCTTCTTTGCTCCTTTGTGTGGGGTGAGAATGTGTCTAAGCCTGGGTGACAGCTCACAGAAATTCTATTCCCAGACTCTCTTGCAGCTAGGGCTGGCCATGCAAGCCTCTTCTAGACGGTGTGAAATAAGCAGAAGTCTAGTGGGGAAGAAAGTATTCTGAGAAAGCTTCTATTCCACATCCTTCTTTCTGCCTTAAAGTGATATGTTGTCTGGAGCCATGGCAGCTATCTTGTGGCTATGAGAAAACCAGCCCAAGAGTGAAAGCTAATAAGGCTAAGCATGGCAGATCAGAAAAGGAAGGCCTTTGGTATTCTGGTAAATAATCTGAGCCAACACAAGCAACTGCCTACCTCCAGTGCTTGTGTTATGTCAGCAAAATAAACCCCTATTTCTTCAAGGTACCATTAGCCAAATTCACTGTGACTTGCAACTGAATGCATTTTTAACCAATAGACTGGAGGTCGGACAACTTCAAAGAGAATCAAACCTAGAGAGGAAGAGTCAAGGCAGTAGGTTGACTGTGGAAATCCAGGAGGTAATGACTGGAACTTGAGTTGAGATTTTGTTGTGGTAATTGAGAGTAAACAGACCTTGAAGACATTGATTTTGAGGCCACTTAAAAGACAGAAGGCCAGGACACCTGAGTGATGCAGTCAGTTGGGCATCCAACTCTTGGTTTTGGCTCAGGTTGCAATCCTAAGGTCATGAGATAGAGCTCTGTGATGGGCTCTGTGCTTAGCGCTGAGTCTGCTTAAGACTCTCCTCTCTCGGGCCCTGATTCCCACACTCTCTGTCTCTCTAATAAATAAATAAGTTAAAACAAAAAAAAAAGAAGAAGGTCAAAAAAGGGAGGCAGGTGGTGTCACATATATTCCTGACCAGGATATAATGGTGAAATTTCCAAAAATGACAGAGGGAAATCTACAGGGAAGGCTAGGGATAAAAGATGCAAGGTTTTGTCATAGAAGAAGGTATTAAAAAAAACTAACAAATTTTAGTTTCTATTACGCTCCCGGCACTGTCAGAAATTTTATAGTATGAGCCCATATGGACCTCCCAATTGCCTTGCAATGCAGGAATCATCTCCACATTAAAGAAGAGGAGATTGAAGCCCAGGGAAGGAGTAAAGTACAATATACAAGAGTTATAAATTCAAAGCAATCCCAATCAAAATCTTGGCAGACATTTTTAAATATAAATTGGCAAGCTGCTCCTAAAAATTCATGTGGGAATACAAATGACTTAGGATACTCAAAACAACTCTGAGGAAAAAGGTAAAAGTGGAGGGCTAACACGTGATTTTAGAAGCTATTATAAAGCTATAGTAATAAAAACAACTTAGTGTTAAATAAAAAGCATCTGCACAGTTAAGGGAACAATCAACAAAACAAATCAACAAAACAAAATTAACGTACTGAATGGGAGAAGATATTTGCAAATGACATAACTGATAAAGGGCTAGTATCCAAACTATATAAAGAATTTATATAACTCACCACCCAAAAACCAAATAACCCAATGAAAACATGGGCAGAAGACATGAACAGACAGACATTTCTCCAGAGAAGACGTCCAGATGGCCAATAGACACATGAAAAGATGCTCGACGTCACTCATCAGGGAAATGTAAATCAAAACAACAATGAGATATCACACCTGTCCGAATGGCTAAAACCAACAGCCCCAGAAACAAGTGCTGGCGAGGATGTGGAGAAAAAGGAACTTTGTATAAGCAAAGTGGTGCAGCCACTGTGGAGAACAGTGCGGAGGTTCCTCAAAAAGTTAAAAATAGAACTAACCTATGATCCAGTTATTGTACCACTGAGCATTTACCCAAAAAAATACAAAAACACTAATTCAAAGGGATACGTGCACATCTCTGTTTATAGGAGCATTATTTACAACAACCAAATTAGGGAAACAGGTCAAGTGTTCATTGACTAATGAATAGATAAAGAATATCATATATATATGTGTGTGTGTGTGTGTATAGATATCTATATAGATATTTATATACATAGGATATATATATCCTGTGTGTGTGTGTATCACATATATATGGAATATTATTCAACCATCAAAAAGAATGTAATCTTGCCATTTGCAACAACATGGATGGAGCTAGAAAGCATAATACAAAGTGAAATAAATCAGTCAGAGAAAGATACCATATGATTTCCCACATATGTGAAATTTGTTTTAAAGATTTTATTTATTTATTTGAGAGAAGAAAGGTGGGAGCGGGGGGAGGGACAGAGAAAGAAGGAGAAGGAATCTCAAACAGACTCCACGCTGAGCCTGACACAGATCTTGATCCCATGATCCTGAGATAATGACCTGAGCCAAAATCAAGAGTTGGACGCTCAACTGACTGAGCTATCCAGGTCCCCCTCACGCACGGAATATAAGAAATGAAACAAACCGGGATGCCTGGGTGGCTCAGTTGGTTAGGCGGCTGCCTTCGGCTCAGGTCATGATCCCAGCGTCCTGGGATCAAGTCCCACAGTGGGCTCCTTGCTTGGCGGGGAGCCTGCTTCTCCCTCTGCCTCTGCCTGCCACTCTGTCTGCCTGTGCTCGCTCTCTCGCTCTCTCTCTCTCTGACAAATAAATAAATAAAATCTTAAAAAAAAAAAAAAAAAAGAAATGAAACAAACCAGCAAAGGGAAAAAGAGAGAGAGACGAATGAAGACACTGACTCTTAATTATAGGGAACAAACTGATGGTTACCAGAGGAGACATGGGTAGGGAGATGGGTTAAATAGGTGATTGGGGATTAAGGAGTACACTTGTGATGAACACAGTTTGATGTACGGAATTGTTGAATCACTATTTTGTACACCTGAAACTAATATAACATTATATGTTAACTAACTGGAATTAAAATAAAAACTTCAAAAAAAATAAAGTCTATCTTGTCATAAGATAGGAAGGAAGGAAGGAAGGGAAGGAAGGAAGGGGCAAAGATAAAGAAATCAATAGACTAGAATAGAGAATCCAGAAAGCAACCCACGCATATAAAAACAACTGGTCTCTGACAAAGGCACAAAAGTAATGTGTTGGAGAAAGGACAGAATTTGCAACAAATAGTGCTGGAGTAATTGGATATGTACATGCAAAATGAAGACAATGAAGAAAGAAGAGAAGGGCTGGGGGAGGAGGGAACTTGGAATCACTTCATACACCACTAATAAAAATTAACTCAAAATGGATCATAATCCTTCATGTAAGAGCTGATACTATACAAGTCTTAGAAAACATGGGCGTAGATCTTCATGACTTCGTGTTATTCATTATTCATAGCAGCTTTGCGTATAATAGCCAAAAACTGGGTAGAAAGAGCAAATGTCCTTCAAAAGATGAATTGGTCCACAAATTACGGTACAACCATCCAGTGGAATGCTACCTAGAATCAAAGAAAGCGAACTCCTGAGACGGACAACGGTGTGGATGAATCCCAAGGGAACTATGCTGAGTGAGAGGAGCCAGATAAAAGGAGCACCTATTGAATGATTCCATTTCTGTAGAAGTTCAGAAAAGGCAAACTCATATATAGGAACAGAAAGGAGATCAGTGGTTACCTGGGGAGAGGAGGGGCAACCAAGGAGCACAGGAAACTTCAGGGGTGATGGGTATCTTCATTACCTTGATTGTGGTGTCAATCTCGTGGATGTATATATTAAGCCAACACTTGACGCATGGTTCAGTGTAGTGTACTACATGCCAATGGTACCTTGATAAGACTGTTTTTTAAAAATATCCAAAAGTTTGTAGGGACTCAGCAGAAAAGCCCTTGCCAGATCGCTAGAGCTCAAGAGTGGAGCTCACTCCACCGCCACAGGCTGCCCCCAGATGGCCGAAGTCTGCTGGCAGGAGCTGTATGTGTGTGAAAACTACTGCTGGAATTGCTGGAATTCTTCAGATAAATTCCAGGAAATCCAGGGACTTCTGGGCACCAAATGAAAACACAAGAAGGAAAAAATGGCTCATTTTCTGAGAAAAATTGAAGCATATTTTATGGGGTCACGGAGCCTCTGAAACACCACCAACAGCCCTTCTTACCGCTCGTTGGGCTGAGAGAGGGTGAGGAGAAGGGAAGACCCAGTTCTGCCTGCCCTTTCCAGCCAGGATCTCATGCAGAGGCAGGCCAGCGTGGAAGCTTGGAAGGGGGCCGAGGAGACGGAATTCCCACAGGCATCTAGGGAGGTAGAGGCAGGCTGGTACAGGAGCCCCGAACTCAAGGGCTCTTGGGTGGCTCAGTCAGTTAAGCGTCTGCCTTTGGCTCAGGTCATGATCCCAGAGTCCTGGGATCGACCCCCACATCGGTCTCCCTGCTCAGAGGAAAGCCAGCTTCTCCCTCTCCCACTCCCTCTGCTTGCGTTCCCTCTTTCGCTGTCTTTTTCTGTCAAATAAATAAATAAAATCTTTTAAAAAAAGAAAGAAAGAAAAGAAAAGAAGAAGCCCTGAACTCAGAGACGGGAAGTTGAGCCATTCAGGTGAGTCAAAGCATTGGCGCCTGCAGGACCCCAGGGAGGCTGTGTGTGGCTTTCCCTGTTGTCCAGATGGAGGTGGAGGCTGTTCCCAGCCAGGGCCAGCTCCTCTCTGCAGGTAAATTGTGCACACATAGACAGCTGCGGCGGCCCTGGCCGTGGCACGGCAGCAAATTGAGGACCCCATCTTCCTAAGCAGTTCTGGCTCCTTCTTAGCACCATTAATCACCTTGTAACGAGCCCTCTTCCGTTCAACTGATACTGAGTGTTTTCCTATGCTAGGAACTTGTCTGCAAGTCCCGGCCCTCACGGAGCTTATATCGCAGTGGGAAAAACAGACCATATACAAGACAGACGTAAACACACGAAGTGTCAGGGAGCCGCAAATTCAGTGCCACAAGATAAAGCAGAGACAGGAGGTGAGGAGCAAGGGAGGGGGTGCGGGTACAACCAGGAGAGGAAAGGGGGGGAGTCACAAGAAGTTCTAGTGGCACCCTGTCTTTTCTCTCTGTGTTGAGTTTTTCCCTCAGAGCAGACCACGAAGAGTCCAGGTGAACTTTCTTGTTCCCCTGGCAGCTTTTACCAAGACCCACTTGTATTCCTCAGCAGCTTCTGACAGGAAGAAATCATGGTGCCCTCCACCCGCCCACCCACCCACTGCCCCATCACAGGTTGTTCCTGGGGGCTATTCAGCCCTGGGCCCAGTAGCTAGGCTAGTCTTGGAAGTAGCTAGGCTAGTCTTGGAAGGGACATGAAGAAAATACTAAATTTTGGAAGGTAGTTAGCCCTCCAAAATTTCAGTATTTTCTTTATGTCCCTTCCAAGACTAGTTTCACTAATCCCACCTTGTAAACTCAGGAAGGTCCTGCCCCTCAGAGTCTTATGACTTTGAGTTGTGACCACGTACATACCTTCCATTTATTCAGGCCGATTTGCCTGCCCAAGGTCATACTGCACCAATTCCCGTTTCTGGGCCTTTCTCCTATGCTGCTCCTTGCCTAGAATGCCCTCCAATTTAAACACTTTTCATACTCAAAGGGAAAACTCTAACCCACCTATTTCCAGAACCTCTCCCTGCCGTGTCAGTGCTATAAATCCCCTCTTCTTGATCTCCAGCAGCGCACTACATTGAGACAGTGTTGTCCCTGTGCCTCTCTGTTGTCCCCCTAATGCTAGCCTGGTCCCTGCAGCCAACTTAGGTGTTCCTCCTGCGTCTTTATTTCTTCTGTATGCCTGAGGTGCAAGCTCGTGCTTGAGCACACAAAAGGTACACCACAGATATAATCCATGTCTCCCTCAAAAATAAGACTTTGCTTTGTGCAGATTCCCTCCCCTCCATCTGAGAAATAGAAATGGTTTGGAAAATTCCAGAGGGGAGTGTTCAGCCTTACTTGAGTTGTGCAAGTGGGAAAAAATGTACTTTTCCCCAAATTAACAAATTCCCCAGTCTTTCCTCTGAAAGCAACTCACAAACCTCTGAGCCCAGTAGTAAGCTTGCCAGTGTCTTCGCCTCTCTGAAGAATGAACTGTCCTCCTGCCTATATGTCTTATGCGCGCATGCATTTGTGGGTGAAGGAGGAAGACAGAATCAGAGTCGAAGTTAACCGATCTTGAAAGTGAAGCATGTGACAAGTGGGAAGAGGCAAGCCCTTGGAGGTCCACGTCTCCTGGCTTTTCCCACGTGCTAAGAAAACTATTTCTTAGCAGCATATGCCCCTACCTTTCTCTATATTCCCTCCATATGTATCCAAATTCACTCATCCATCCATTCAGCAAACACTAATTGAAAGTCCAATGTGGTTGGCAGTTTCTAAAATGGCTCCCAGTGATCGCATTTCCTGGTACTTGTATTCTTGTGGAATCCCCTCCCCCTTGAGTGTGCCCTGGGTCTAATAACTTGCCTCTAATGACTAGGATACAAAGTGATGAGAAATCAAATTCAACATTAGTTTACCAAAGGCAGCAGCTCCCATCTTGCCCACACTCTCTCCGAGGTCCTTCTTGTTTCCTTACTCCGATGACGTCAGCTGCCACGTTGTGAGATGCTCTGAAGAGAAGCCCGAGTGCCGGGAAATGGAGGGCAGCTCCTGGCCAACAGCCTGGCAGGGATCTGAGGTCCTCTCGGTCAGCAGATTGCAAGACAGCAAATGCTGCCAACAGCCCTGGGAGCTGGAAGCCGGTCCTCTCCACTTGAGCCTTCAGAGGAGAATTCAACCACAGCAGCCCTTGTCAGAGAGGCTGAGTGGGAGACCCAGTCCCCTACAACCATGCTCCTGACCCACAGGCACTGTAAGATAATAAGTGTTGTTGTTTCAAGCCTCTACATTTCAGAGCAATTTGTCATGAGGCAATACAGAATTCACACACCAACAATGTGCTAAGCACTCTTGTTGGCCCCGGGGACATAGCACAGGACAAAAGTTGCCCTCGTGTAGCTGACAGTCTATAAGGGGAGGCAGATGATAAATAAACACAGAAAAGAATCAAGAAGTGGAGGGGAATGGGAAATTGCCAGGGTTTTGGGTGGCTGGTGAGGTGGGCGAGGGGTGGGGTCAGCAAGGATGGTGGTTGTAGCTTTTTAAATGGGACATTTGGAGAGGCCTGAGGTGCTGCCATTTGAGCAGAATCCTGCAGGGAGAGCATGATCCCTGGGCATCCGGGGGAAAAGTGTTCCAGACAGAGGAATAGTCTAGAATGAGTTTTCATTTTGCTCAGCAAAATAACCTTCACAAAGGAAAGACTTTCAGCTTCTCTTTTTAGCCTGTAGAAAAATAACTAAACATAGGCAGACCACCAGAAATGCATTCCAGCTTTCTTCCGGCTCCAGAGAGAGCTCAGAGTCCAGAGAGAGGTAACTGCGTTTCTATTTTGTTTGTTTCCTGTGTCCTTGGTAGAGACAGTTACTCAGCTCCGCAGGTGGGGCTTTGTGATTTTGAGGGGAGGAAGGAGCCCATCAGATGCCTCTCTGCCTGCTGGCTTTCCTGCCTGCTGTGAAGGGGAGGATGTGGGGGCTGGGCTGCTGAGACCCCAGCCCAGAGGGATACCCGCCTGGAGAAGACATGAACTGCCCAATTCACTCTGGGATCCTTGGGGCCTCCAGTTTGCTTTGGGCCCGACCCTCTTGGGGTCTACGAATTCCAGCCAGAGCCACTCTGGCTGCCGAGCTTCGGCTGGAGCTGGGGGCATAGAAGACCCCTCACTTGCATCTGCACAGGCCTTAGCCTGATCTGAGGAATTTGTGGGGAGAACAGTTTACAATGTTTTTGGAGTTGCTCTACGAAGAAAGGAGGCCTGGGCCACCTGGGTGGCTCAGTGGGTTAAGCCTCTGCCCCAGCTCAGGTCATGATCCCAGGGTCCTGGGATTGAGCCCCGCATCAGGCTCCCTGTTTTGCAGGGAGTCTGCTTCTCCCCCACCCTCTGCTTGCTGCTCCTCCTGCTCTCTCTGTGTCCAATAAATAAAATCTAAAAAAGAAGAAGAAGAAGAAGAAGAAGAAGAAAGAAAGAAAGAAAGAAAGAAAGAAAGAAAGAAAGAAAGAAAGAAAGAAAGCAGGCCTGATAAAGTTCTTCTGGTGTGTGGGAAAGTGAAGGTTTGGGTAGACACAGCAATTCTCCTTCCCACACCACCTGCTCACAGGGAGGCTGGACACTGAAGCCCTAATGCCAGAGCTGCCCGATGGACAATGCTGGTTTGTCCCAGGGGCTGCCAAGAGCAGCTCTCCTTCCCAAATCTGACCAGAGCCAGATCTGATCCCCTGGCCCCAGTCCGAATAGAATGATTGCCTCTGACATCTGTCAAACACTGGCTTTACTCGATGCTTCTCACACCCAAGAAACAGGGTGTGAGCTTTCCACCCGGCCCATGTTATCCAGAAGGGCAGCCTGGCTCTACAGCGGCCTTCCCTTGGCAGCCTTCCAGACACAGAGGAAGGATGAAATAAAGATATCCCCAACCAATAAAAATGGGGATCGGTGCTACCAGCAAGCCCTCTTTCAAGGAACACTTACAGAGCAAGAGGAAAATGATCCCACATGGGAGCGTGGAGATGAAGAAAGGAATGGAGAGTAATGACAAGGGTAAATACATGGGTAAAGCCAAATGAATATTGACGATATATAAGAAAATCTTAATAATGTCTTGTGAGGTTTAAAATACATGGAATGATGGGGCGCCCAGGTGGCTCAGTCTCCTGACTCTGGGTTTCGACTCGGGTCATGATCTCAGGGTTGTGGGATCGAGCCTGGTGTTGGGTTTGGTGCTCAGCGCAGAGTCTGCTTGAGATTCTGTCTGCCCCTCTCCCCTCTTCAAATAAGTAAATAAAATCTGTAAAAATATATATACGCGGAATTAAAATTCATGACACCAGGATGGGGGGGGCAGTCATGAGGTTAACATGTTCTGAAATCTTTGCATTGTCCTGGAAGTGGCAAAACTAGAAACCTATATTAAACTTTAATAAGCCACGGAGTGTATTGTAATCTCTAGGGTGAGCCCTGAAAACATTAATAAAATATTATATAACTAACAAGCCAAATGGAATGGGATAATAAAAAGTACTTATAAAGCACGAAAGGAGGATAAAGGGAAAATAAAACAAGTGAAACAAATAAAAGACAGTGACATGGCAGATATAAACCCAAATATGTTAGTCATTTCATTAAACGTAAATAGGCTAAATGCTCCAGTTAAAATCAAAAATGGTTAGCCCGGATTTTTTTTTCAAAGGAAGACTGACTCAGGGGACATGTACCCTCTTTCCTGACTCCTCTTAGCCTTAACCCTCTAAATATTTGGGAGGCTAACTTGATAGCTGGAGCTGCAGTGGTCATCTTACTACCATGCGGCTCACTCTAGAAGCTGTGGGCAAAGGATGAAGGAGCAGAAAGATAAATGGAGCCTGGGACTCCAAAAATGCTGAGAGCTCCTATAACAGCCATCGGAGACCCACCTCCAGAGTTCATGTTTTGTGAGAGAAAAGTAAATCCCTAACTTCTCCCACTCAGCAGGTTGACTCTTCATTTTGTCGATGGTTTCCTTTGCTGTGCAAACCTCCTTATTTGGGTGTAGTCCCAGTAGTTTATTTTTGCTTTTGTTTCCCTTGCCTAAGGAGACATACCTAGAAAAATGTTGCTAATGCCAATGTCCAAGAGATTACAACCTATGTTTTCTTCTAGGAATTTTATGGTTTCAGGTCTCATATTTAAGTATTTAACCCATTTTGAGTTTATTTTTGTGTGTAGTACAAGAAAGTGCTCCAGTTTCATTCATTTCTATGTGGCTGTCTAGTTTTCCCAACAACATTTGTTGAAGAAATGGTCTTTTCCTTATTGTGTATTCTTGCCTCCTTTGTCATAGATGAATTAACTATATACACATGGGTTTATTTCTAGGGTCTCTATGTTCAATTGATCTATGTGTTTATTTTTGTGCCAGGAGAGAAGGAAACCCTCAGGCACTCTTTTTTGGTGGGAATGTAAATTGACACAATCACTGTGGAAAACAGTATGGAGTTTCCTCAAAAATTAAAAGTACCATGTGATCCAGGAATTCCACTACTGGGTATTTACCAAAGAAAACGGAAACATTAATTCAAAAAGATACATGCACCCTTGTGTTTACCGAAGCATTTTTTAAAAGATTTTTGAAATTTATTTATTTGAGAGTAAAAGAGTGTGTGTGTGTCAATGCATATATGAGCAGGGCTGGGGGGGTGGGCAGGGAGACAGAGGGAGAAGCTGACTCCCCACTGAGCAAGGAGCCCCATGCAGGGCTCAATCTCAGAACCCTGGGATCATGACCTGAGCCGAAGACAGATGCTTAACCAACTGAGCCACCCAGGTGTCCTGTGGCATTTTCTTTTACAATAGCCAAGTTATGGAAGCAACCCAAGTGTCCATCCATAGATGAATGGATAAAGAAGATGTGATACACACATATACACATATGCAATGGAATATCACCCAGCAATAAAGAAGAATGAAATCTTGCCATTTGCAATGACATGGATGAAACTAGAGGGTGTTATGCTAAGTGAAATAAGTCAGATAGAGAAAGACAAATACCATATGATTTCACTTATATGTGGAATCTAAACAAACAAACAAAAAACAGAAACAGAATCATAAAACAGGATAAATTGGTCATTGCCGGGGGGAAGGAATTAAAGGGATGGCTGAAATATATAAAAGAAATTAAGAGGTACAAACCCACTGTTATAAAATAAATAAGGCAAGAGGATGAAAAGCAAGGCATAGGGAATATAATCAAAGATATTGTAATAATGTCTGGTGACTCTACTTACCATGGTGAGCATAGGGCACTGGATAGAATTGTCAAATCACTGTGAATCTTGTACACTTGAACCCATATAACACTGTATTTCAACTGTATGTCAATAAAAATAAAATAAATCCCTAACTTGTTTAAGCCACTCTTTGTGTGTTGGTGTCTAATACTCACACCCAAGCACAATCCCTGATACACAAAGTTTAGGATGTTACAGCTGCAAATCTCACTCGACATCGATACTGACCTTAAACCAATTAAACCCACTGGGTTGTGTACCATGTGAAGCTTCTAAGGAGCACAGTGTGACCTCACTCTAAGAGCAGAGGCCGCTTAGACCAATTAGACCTGAGGGGAGTTTAATGGATTGAGACCAGTCATACAAATTCCCCTAAGTGCCCACCTTACAGCCAAAAGGATGTTGCTATAGGGCTTCATAAGAAAATTAAATGAGTTGGGGGGGGTGCTATTTCTTGTAGGCAGCCAACAGTTATAAAACAATATGGATCTTGCCATGGCAAGAAGAAATGTGCATGAGTTTATTCCATTCATTCAACAGTAGCCCCAGAGCACTTACTCTGTGCCAAGCATTGTGCTAGCCATCAGGGATACAGCAATGAACAAAACACAAAGCTCCCCAGCCTCACACAGTTCACATTCTAGTGAAGGAGACAAACAATAAGCAAATACATACGCGAGACCAATTGCATGTAAAAAGTCAAAAAGTTGATGGAGGTAAAAGTGGAAGGAAGAGAACAGGGAATGGGGTAGGTTGCAATATAAATAATAATCATTCAGTATGATCAGGGAAGGTCATCCTGGAAGATGATATTTGGTAAAAGACCTGAAGGGGGTAAGGAGGGGACAAATGACAAGGTAGTATGTTTCACTCAGTTTATGCCAAAGCAAGAGGAAAGATATGGGAGGGATATAACTTGTCCTCATGGCTGGCTTTGGCCGAGGCTGTTGTTTGCTGCAGAACAGCCCTTGAGTCTTAGCAAGGGGAAACGTGACACATGGGAGGTCCCACTGCTAGCTGCCGTGAGGTTAGAATTTAGAGAACTGCTCTGTGGAGAGGGTATTAGTCTGTGTACATCCTGGAAACCACTCGAAAGAATATTCCATTTCATGCACCCAAATAACTCTACCTGTCTGAGGTAGGTTCTGTTATGATGCTTGTTTTACAGAAGAAGAAAGGTAGACTTGTCTTTCTGCCCAAGGCAGCAAAGCCAATGGGCGCAGAGGGAGGCTTCACCTCACAGGCCGACCCTTCCATCTCCAGCAAATGCCCGTCATGGTGACAGGCAGGAAAAGCAGGGCTGAAGACATCACGGAAGGAAAGGAAAGGGAAAGGAGCTCCAGAAGACCTGCCTCTCCCTCCCACCTTGGAAGGCCTGGGCTGAGCCTGTCCCCTGTCTCCCGACTGTGGCATTGACAAGGGTTTGAGGGTCCCTGAGGGTAGTGGCAGCAGAGATGTGAGGGACAACTGGCCAGGTCTCAGCATTAAGGGCTTCCCAGCTGCAGAGACTAGGGGCTCTGCCCTCAGGTATGCCATATTCCACCCTTCCATCCCACTCTGCCATCCCTACTACTACGCTGGACCTTCCTCCCTTGGCCAGTTGTACCTCACTGAGAGGAGATGGCTTTCTTGGCAGCACTTTTACAGGACCCTGACCCAAAAGGAGGGGTCTGGAAGGTACAGCAGGCATTAGCTCTCCTAGGGAGAAGTTATGGGAGATCTCTGCCTCTCTATCTTCCTGCCTTCTCCTTCCTGTGGCCAATGTACCAATGTTCCTTCTGACCTCAGAGGAAAGTCTCCTTGTGCCTCTCCAGGGTCACTCCTTTGTCCCAGCGCCGGATTTCCTATCTCCTCCACCATTAACCACTTTGGATCTGGGCTGGGGTTAGAGAAGGGTTTGCCGAAAGGATATGAAGAAGCAAGCCAGGCAGCAAGACCTACTGGGCTTCCAACCAGGTTCAGGCACAGACTAACCTAAATGTGGGCTGCGTTGTCCTTGTCTCCAGTCCTGGAGCTCTCTTTTTTCCCACCAGAATAGACTCTGTACTCTGATTTGCCCAGCCTGATACCCCCTAAGATCAGTCTGGTTTCTTTCAGCCTGTCCTTGCCTATGTGGGTGCCTTAAACAAAATATATGTTTGCTTTCCTGCAGGGATTTTTAGAGTCTTTGTATAGATCGAGGCCATTCTAAATCTCTAAGAGAAGAACACTGTTTATGGAATCTCTCTAGCCCATCTGACCACAGGTTTCCAGGAGCACCTCACAGGGCCAGCACCCACACGGCACACCACGAGAGTTTCTGCACAAAGTAAGCCAGACATTAGGATGCCTTCCCAGTGACTCCAGTGCCCTGCCCAGGCAAACAACAGAACTGCTCCGTGGGGCTGAAAGGCCAGTGCTCTGCCCTTGGCAGGCAGTCAAGGTGGGCCTGGGAGAGGGAGTGTTCTTCTGGCTACCCTCTCCTGTGAATGCACCAAGAGGAAAGGGGCAAGAGTGGAAGCAAGCCTTGTCCTTGCCTTGGATGCCCAGGCTTGGAGAAGGTGAGGTGGCATCGAAAGGGAGTAGCACAAGCCTCCTAGAAGCATGGCTCAGGCCCTGGACCTCTAAATCCCCTCCAGATGAAAAAGCCTCAAGTTTTCTTTGCAAGGTCTTGGTGGCAGCCCCGTGGTACCAGTGTAGCAGAGTACCATCCAAAGGACCACCGTCACAGAAGCACCCCGACCCCAGCCTTAGCCTTGGCAACTGTTTGGGAACCCAGCTCACAGCAGGGAAAGCAAGCCCTAAAGTCAGTCGTAGAACCGGTTGAACAATCCTGCCTTTGCCAGCTTCCTGCCCCAAGTGCCCACACCAGTCCCGACAAGGTCTGGAATGAGCCACCTCAGTAAGAAAAATCAAGAGGAGCCTGAATCCAACCAAATGGGGAGAAGAGAGGTGCACCTTCACCTTGGCTCTGTTCCAAACCTGCCTACTAGGCAGGAAAGAAAGGAAAGGAAGAAGCCTGATCCTTTAGCAAAATAAGTCAGGAGAGGAGAGAGAGCAGGAGAGGGATGTCAATGAAATTCTGGAAAATAGAATGCAGACAGATGAGGGTTTAGCTTTCTCCCCACAGCTGAGGGTTTGGGGAGAGGAAGAAGCAAGCTCCCCAGAGCCTCAGACAATCTTAGCAAATGGAGCCACCAGACACCTCCAAGACAGGGGCAAGGGTGAGGCTGAAACCAGGCGGGCTGGTTGAAAGCTTTATGAAGAGGAGGTCCCCTCTCTTGCCACATAAGAAGATCAGCACCTTATACACTCTTCTCCCTCCACCTCTGCTGCCAACCTGGAGAAACTGCAGGTGGTATGCTGGGGAGGCGGGGGGTCTGGCATAGCTCACACCTTCAGCCCCCTTCTACTTCCCTTCCCTGTTCTGCTCTCAAAACACTGGCTGCCGGGCTTTCAGCTTCCAGGCAGAGATTAGGAGGGTCCATTCCTGGGAAGCTGACTGGCCCAAGAGAAATGACCTACACATTCTGCTATTTGGACATCTCTATCATCAAAGCCAGCACCTTAACCCATCCTTTTTTGTGTGTGACCTTTTCCAAGAAACCAGCTCTGTGTCTACACAGGATTTCCATCAGCTGTTAAACACCTCCTTCTTTTTTTTTTTTTTTAAGATTTTATTTATTTATTAGACAGACAGAGATCACAAGTAGGCGGGGAGGCAGGCAGAGAGAGAGGAGGAAGCAGGCTCCCCGCTGAGCAGGGAGCCCGATGCGGGGCTCAATCCCAGGACCCTGAGATCATGATCTGAGCTGAAGGCAGAGGTTTAACCCACTGAGCCACCCAGGCGCCCCAAATGCCTCCTTCTTAAACAGGACCAGACAGCCAACCACCAAAGTCATTTGAGGGAAGCCTTAGCTACAAGACACAGAAACCAAAACAAACAAACAGAAAAAATGAACTCCAAGGAAACAGAGATAATGTGAAGATTGGAATAAGAAAACAATTTTCATTATAATTACTACTCCCAGAGAGATATGGGAAGATAATTAATTCATGAAACAAGAGGATATTATAAAAGGGAACACTGGATTAAAAACAGCTCTTAAAAATTAAAAGTGATAACAAAAATATAGAAGGGTTGAAATTTCCCAGAAAAATAAAAAATAACAGGGGGGGAAATCACTTAAAATTTAGAGAATTGTTTTGGAAGCTCTAACATCCAAAAAACTGGAGTTCCAAAAAAGAGAACAGTTACATTGGAGAACAGTAACAACAAAATTATGTGGGAAACTACTCAGCATGTAGGGACACAAGGTGCCAGACTGCAGGGCCCACAAAGGGCCTGGAACAAAGGACAAAAACATCAAGGCACAACACTGGGAAATTTCAGAACATCATACATGCAGAGAAAATCCTCAAAGTTTCCAGAGCAAGAGAAAACAGTTTAAATTCAGGGATCAGCAGTTAGAATCACATCATTATTCTCAACAGCAACAATGGGAAGTAAGAAGACAATGAAGCAGCCCTTTCCAATACAGAGGGAAATGATTTCTAACCTAGAGTTTTATACCCAGCCAAGTAACAATACTGTATGAGGGTAGAATGAAGGGTTTCTGTTTTGTTTTGTTTAAGATTTTTATTTTATTTATTTGACAGAGAGAGAGTCAATGAGAGAGGGAACACAAGCAAGGGGAGTGGGAGAGGGAGAAGCAGGCTTCCCACAGAGCAGGGAGCCGGATGTGGGGCTCCATCCGGGGACCCTGGGATCATGACCTGAGCTGAAGGCAGATGTTTAACCACTGAGCTACCCAGGCACCCTGAATGAGGAGGTTTTAACACACAAAAGATTTTGTGCCTCCCACAGATCCGTTCTTAGGAAGCTACCAGAAGACAAAGACAAGGAATCTGGGAAACAAGCAAACAGAGAAGTGGGAGAAGGGCCTGTGATGGAGATAAAGGAAGGTCTCAAGGTGAATGCTGTTCGGTGAGACCAGACAGCAACCCCTCCCAGCTCCCCAGAAGGGAGGCCGTCAGACCAGACTGGACCGGATGGAGCACCAGTAGGCCTACCACAGGCATGGAATGGAATTTTAGGATTCTGTCCATCCATTTGGGCACAGGTTAAAGCTAAATATACAGCACACCAAGAAAATGAAGAATGAGGCAGATATTTAAGGCCAATAAAAACAAAAGGTGTGTAAGAAACATGGCACAGCATGTAATTCAGCTAGCAATACTATTTAAATAGTCACAATCATATAAACACTGAATAGTAATTTATCCCCCAAAAAACGGCATGTGGCCACATCAAGAGAATGGAGGAAGAGGGGCACCTGGCTGGCTCAGAGAAGTGTGAGACTCTTGGTCCCGGGGTTGTGAGTTTGAGCCCCATGTTGGGTGTAGAGATTACTTAAAAATTAAATCTTAAAAAACAAACAAACAAACAAAAACCACTTTTTTTAAAAAAGAGAGAATAGAGGAAGAGAAGTGTGCATATGTGTAAGTGTGTGTGTGTGTGTGTGTGTGTGTGGTTAGTAGGAAATAATAGTTAATACCTATAACAGAAATACCATGAAATAAAGAAGTCTATCTTTTTAAATTTAGGTTTAAATGATAGAACACCTAAGACTTGAAAGTAGTTGTCTTGGGAATGGAACGTGATGAAGAAAGAGTGGAACAGGGCACTATTTCTTTTTTTTTTTTTTTTTAAGATTTTATTTATTTGACAGACAGAGATCACAAGTAGGCAGAGAGGCAGGCAGAGAGAGAGGAAGGGAAGCAGGCTCCCCGCTAAGCAGAGAGCCTGATGTGGAGCTCAATCCCAGGACCCTGAGACCATGACCTGAGCCGAAGGCAGAGGCTTTAACCCACTGAGCCACCCAGGCGCCCCAGGGCACTACTTCTTATGGTATAATGCTCTTTGACTTTTAAATTTTTTTTAAATTGAGGTATAATTGCAATACTAAACTACACCTATTTAAAGTACACTATTTGATGTTTTGGCATATATATAGCACAAAGTGTCCCTTTGTAATCCCTCCTTCCTGGGAATACTCCTGGAGAAGGACATATGGGTAGCTGGAGCTCAGAAGCTCAACATTTCCTGCTCCTATTTTAGTGAACCAGGGAGTCTGTGCTTCTAGTGCAAGTTGCCCATATGCCAGCCTGGAAAAGACACCTCACAGACCATCTTGGCCTTCAGCTCAAGAAGCACCTCCTTCAGGAAGCCTGCCATGACACCTTCCCTGTGTACCTAGTACCTTCTTTCCAGATGGAACTCTCCACTCTCTAGTGTACTACCCTCCTTTTCCCCTGCACCCAGTGACCTGTGCATCTGCAAGGAGGGAAACCTCCTTCCATTCATAAGGCCTGGTTCAGAGCAGATGCTCCGGAAATTGTAGAACGAATACATGACATACAAAAAAGAAATGCATGGAAAGGAGAAGAGGTGAGTAAATGCAAGGTATTTTCCCATTGCCAATGATTTAAGGTTGTTTGTGTGAAAACAGATGATATCTCTCTCTTTAAGGCCCATGCAAAAGCCCAGGAGAGGCTGACATCAGAGGAAAGCTCAGAAGCACAGCTGGAGCTATTCATCCATTCTTGGAGGGGCCTGGGAGACCCCTGTCCCCTGCGTGAAACCCTGTTCCAAACAACCCCCACTCTCGACCCTTCTCAGGTACCCAAGACTCACCTTGGGAGTCCTCGGAGAAGCTGACTGAAGCAGCTGGAGAGGAGGTTCGCTAGGGGGCACCCTTTCATCACACTGGCCCTGCCCCAAGGGCCACAGAAACCAGCCCTGGGCTGTCTACAAGGACCCTGCAAGCCGGTGGGGTAGGAGGGAGGGTGTCGGTTACATGCCCTGCAGCCTTTGCCAACAGCAAGAGAGGGTTTTTCCAAGTAGCAACAGCACGTCCACCAAACTAGTACCCACTCAGTACAAGGTAGCTTTGCAGAAAAGGCAGGTATCTGGGGTCACATCAATGTTTCGGGTATGATCTCCCCATCTTTAATGCCTCGAGTGTGTCAGTCCTTAGATCCCCAACCCCAGCGTGACTCCTGCAGTTCATCTGCTTATTCACAGGACGAAGGACTGTGGAGGTTCTGGGCTGTTATAGCCCCCAGAGCAGGGGGAGGAAATGAGAGCAGTGTTCACAGCTCCCTCCCCAGTGTGGGACCATACCACCTTCAGGAATCATCCCAGCCTTGGGCCTGCAGGAACATCAGAAGTCAAGGGTCACAGAGGAAGACGAGGGGCTCAAGTGACATGTGGAAAGTCAGGCCTCCTCCATTTTTGAGGACAGTACTCTCTAACCTCAACCATTGTGGGGCTTAATTTCACTGATTCTCTGAGTCTGGAGGAATTAATCACCCAAACACACAGACTCCGTGAGGCCACCCAAGCCTGATGGAAATTCTGGACCTGACACCTGGAATAGAAGGGAAAGGAGAAGTAGGAGAGGTAGTAGATGGTAGAAGAGGATTGGGGGAAAAAACCTGGATGGGGGAAGGCATAGAGAAGGGGGAATGCAGAAGAACAAAGAGAAGAAGGCTCTAGCTTGGCTCTTGGAACTGGAGCACTGGAACTCCCATCCCAATGTCTAGGTTCTTCCTGTGAATTTGCTGCCTGCTCCAGATTCTGGTGGGCTTCCTGTGTCCCATAATCTGCCAAAGGAGGTGTCCAGGGGAGGCTGAAAGGGAGAATTCACAACTACCAAAGTTCTCCTTTGATGTTGCCACCTGGGCCCTGGAGCCCCTCCTCCACCGATCAACCATTTGGGAAATAAGGGGACCATTCTTTTCCCAGCTCCATGGCCGTTAGAGCTCAGCTCAAAACCTTACTTCCTGTTCCTGTTTGGTACAGCAGGATGCAATGCCAGACTGAGGCTGTATCACAGACACAGACCCAAGCCTGAGCCCAGGTCTAGGCTAAGGAGGATCCCTTGCTAAGCCCTGTACACCCCTATGATGCAACCACACCCCTAGGAGCTGAACTTTCCTGAGCAAAGGTAAAAAGACCGGCCTACTCTGAGAACTGGGTCACCTCTGCATCTTTCCTGGGCAAGATTCCAGACCTAGCCAGCCACACTGTCATCTGGGAAGAATTGTTACCTGCAGGGGCAGAGGTATAAGAGAGAAGGGGACAAGACAGGTGGAGAGGGACAAGGCTGGGAGGAAGAAAGCACCGGCTCACTAGGTGAGCCCCTCTTCCCCTCCCATGAGTGAAGATGTACATACTAGCCGGCTTGCCAACCCAGTGCCTACCTGCACACACCTGCCTCTGGCACTTCCGAGCTGGGGTGACCCTTTCACCCAACCACTTGCACAGCCAGTGTGGCAACCAGCTCAGGCAGGCTTCACCAAGGTCCCTGGCTCTGCCCTGCCTGGGAGGCCCTGCCCTCCAACCTGCTTACGGAGAAGAGGAGAAAAGAAGAAGAAGGAGAAGGAGGAGAAGGAGAGAAAGAAGAAGGAGAAGAGGAAATGTGTGTAAATTTCCTACCCAGGTTTTGGGACTCCTCCCCACTCCTTGCTCTGGGACACAGAGTTGAGTACCCACGGAGGCCCATTTAGGTCTCCAGCAGGCTTACGCACTCCAAGATGTACTTCCTTGACCCTAACCGCCTCGAGCAGCCTCTTTCTGCAACCATCTCAAAAGTGTTTGTCAAGCATTTTGTCAGGTGCTCCCCCAAATGTCCCTGAAAGATGAGACTTTACCATATGACCTTTCCCCTGATTTTGCAACCCCAGAGTGCAGCATGTCCCCGCCTACTCTCATACCTCCACCAAGTATCTCCAAGAAGAATGTTGTCCACAGGGTAAGGCCACCTGGCGACCTCTTCTTCTCTCTTCCTTTTCATTTCTAAAATTTCTACCAAGTGTATCCAGTTGGGACAGTGGCATTATGGCCTTAGTTTCTCTTCGTGAGGTGGTCCTTGGAAGGCCAAATACCCCTTAGCCTGGCATAAGTGACTTATTTTCTCCTTTGTCTCAGAGCCAATCATTATTTGTAATGCAATTATTTGGCTAACAAGTAAATCACACACACATACACACATTTTCAGGGAGGGATTTATTAAAAATTAACAATGTCCCTGGCTAGTAAATAGCTCTTTGAACTTAACAAAGTTTTCTTGTCCTGGGTCTCTCCAGCAGATCTGGGACTTGTAAACTCCATGGTGAGGGAAAGAGGACCCTACTGGGGCGAGGTGGCCGTGGGGGGGGGGGGGGTAGGACTCAGCCTTTGACTCTCCCAGTGGAGAGTCAATGTGGAGGCCCAGTGTGGTTAGGGCTCAGGAATGGCCCCCTGAACTGTGGTCATAGAGGAGAAAGGCAGGTGGGGACAGGGGGTGAGGGCAGGTGGGGAGAGTGTGTCTGAAAAGGTGTGTACCAACACGGATGGACCAGCTCAGGGGACTGGGGGGTAGTGAGGGTCGGAAGGGCAGAGGAAAGCACTCCACCGAGATGAAGAATACCAGGAGCAACAGAGGTAGGCATCAAGGAAGGCCCCTGACTGGCAGGAGTGTAGGGGGAAATGAAGAAGAGACTGGAATGGAGCCCCTTTCCCGGACTCCCAGGGTCTGTCCTGTCCCTCTATAGGGAACCTGGATCCTGGTGGCAACGGAAGGGTTTTGAGAATGAAAAATAGCCAGTGGTTACCTGGCTTCATCGCTTCTGCTCTGTATCAAGCTAATTAACCTCCCTGAGTCTTGGCTTCCTCTTGTATAACACAGAAACGATAGCAGAATTCCCTGGGACGATTATTTAGGAGGGCTGACCCGGATGACGAGGCGAAAAGCGGGTGGTGGCACACCGTGCGCTCTGCGTAAATTTCGGGGTACCCATTAGTCCTCTTTTCCTGAAGAGTTGGACAGAGCGCCTGGCGGCGGATGATTCAGTGGGTTAGGTGGATCAAATTAACCGGAAGATTTTCAACCCAGATTCACACTTCCTGTGGAGACAAGCCCCAAAAGAGCTGGTGAAGGTGTTTGTAAACAATAACAGGGCAATTCAAAGGTTGCCGCTGGCAGTGAAAACAGTGGGGTTTAGGGAAGAAACTGGAGCTGGAAGCGGCTTCTCTTCACCAGGGGCGGGGGTTAGGTCCAAGTCAGGCAGGTATGGACATCATTGTAGTCACATTGCGCGCGCGCGCGCGCGCACACACACACACACACACTCCCCGAGCCCCTCCGCCGCAGCAAAACCCAGAACCCCTCAGGGACAGGCGATTGTCCAGCTCCGGGTGTCCCTGTCCGCGCACAGGGATGAAAGAGTGGGTGGAAGGAGGGGACGGGTTTGCGGGACGGTAATGGCCGAGGAGATGAATTCGTCCGCAGCAGCCCCGAAGGCAAAGCGTGACGGTGGGATGTGGAGGCGGGAGAGGTGTAGGGCGTCCTAGAGGGCCCTGGGCGGCCCGGGAAGGGAGCTCCGGGCCCAGCCCGCAGCGCCGCCTCCTGAGAGGAAGGCGGGGGCCGGGAGGAGGGAGCGGGAGGAGGCGGAGGGCGGAGGAGGGCGGCGCGCTGAGAGGTTATTTGTGGTTCGCTTTGATCCCGAGGGGGAACCTGAAACTCTCACATTCCTGGCATAGCAGCCGCCTCCGGCGCGGGCCGACCCTGGGGCTGCGCGCTGGGGCCCGAGCGGCCAGAGCGTCGGCGCCACCGCCGAGTGCACACCTCCGCTGCCGAGCCGAGCCGAGCCGGGCCGGGCCGGGTCGTCGGGTCTGACTACGCCGAGCACCCGCGGGCCGCAGCGGTAAGGAAGGCGGCTCGGGCGCTTCGGGGAGCGCGCGGGCCCGGGGAGCCGCGTCTAGCCGGAGCCAGAGACCCCGTGCAACCCGCCCTTTTCCGGGAGCGGGAGCCCGACGCACCGAGCGTCCCCTGGGTGAAGTGCGCCCTTTCGAGGAAGCCGCGGAGGCGGCCCTGAGCTGTTCCTCGCTGCCGGCCCCTCGCAGCGAGCCTGGGTCCGGGGCTGTCGCTGGCGCGCCGGTCCCTTGGGGCGGGGGCAGGGGGGCAGGCTTTGGGGAGAGCGGGGTCCCCTGTTATAGGTCGTGGGCTTGGGAGAGGGGCGCGGAACAGGGCAGGAGGCGCCGCTCCCAGTTCAAGTTGCAAGGCCCTGGGGTTGAACTGGTTAGGTGGGGATTACAGGTGTCTTTGCCCCCAACTAGTCCAAGAATTCCTCTTTGTCTTCCTTGGAAAATCCTCTCTGGAGCCACGGAATGGCTCTCACTTAGAAAGAATGCAGCCGGCCGTCCAGCCCGGTGACGTCAGCGTTGGAGCATTTGGAAAACAAAGAGGGCTCGGGAGGCAGGGAGGGAGGCGGACCCGCAACGCTTAAAGAACTTAGTGGGCTACCGGCTACCTTCGCCTGCTCGCTCTATGTGCCCCGGCGGCCTCCGGGTGTTCGTGGTCGGCTTGGAGTCCGGGTAGGGCTGGATCCTGGCTGGTTTGCAGTCTTTGAGACTTTCGCTTGGGTTCCTTAGGCCAGCGAGAGCCGGAGTTGTGTGCTTACTTAGGAAAGGGGGTGGGGTGTTCAGGGAGTTGGGTGCGCTGGTGCACCAAAGGTGCATGGCTGGGGTCGTGGTCCCAGATTTAACAACGGCTCAGCTGAAAGAATGCGCATCCGAGGGGTCTGACGGGGACAGACTGGCTGAGATGCCTGGGAGGTGTTCCCCGCTCCCAGGCACATTGCTGCGGGGAGGAGACTAGGAATCTGTCCAGGAAACTCTGCATTCCGTACACCCCACCCCCCTCTTCGTTATCAGCGGGAGTCAGCCAAGGCTGATTTTTTTTTTTTTTTTTTAAGAAAATGCCCCGTGGATGAAACTCTAGGGTGAATTGATTCCCGTTTGTTTTGCCTCTGGCAACTCTGGAGTCTTGGATCTCCATACCTACTGTGTGTAGGGAGAGGGGGCCGCGTGATTGGGTGCCGGGAAGGATGGGGTCGGAGATGCCTTCCAGACTCCACTCCCTCTCCTCCTTTCTGGGCCGCCAGGAGGAAGGAGTGCCAGCCTCCCAAATCCAAAATATAGCGGGGCCCTGGGGATACTTTTGAGGCAGGGGAGGGGCCATGTTCTTCCCACTCCCCTCCCCGCATAAGTAAGGACCTATGGAGATGTGGGTTTTGTTTGGTTTTGCCCAAATCTCCTTTGGAGGTTTGTGTTGGAGGAAGCTGTGGGAAGGAAGCCCAGTGAGGCAGGCAGTTTTCCAGGACCTGAGCCACTGAGATCCCAAGCTCAGAAGAGAATCCCTTCCTCAGGACACATGCCCTGCGCTCCAGGCTCCCCTGCGCTCCAGGCTCCCAGCCCCAACAACCAGGAGCCTCTCCCTTGCTCCCTTACTCCTCCAGTTGGCTCAGATGGGTGTTAGTGATGTCAAGATGCCCAGTGCCCACCCCCACAATGTGGCAGAGGACCATCCGGGTCTTTTTCTAAGTAGCAAGTGTGTGTGTGTGTGTGTGTGTGTGTGTGTACATCGGACAGTCAAAAATCAAAGACACGGTGCCATCCTTTGTCTTTCTGGGTGCACTCAGGCACTTGTCCACACACAGACTGTGTGACTGGCCATAAACCTTGATGCGTGGCCTCTTTTTGCCTCATTTCACAAAACCATGGTCCTGTGGTAGCTAGCCTGTCTTCTCTCATCCCTTATTCACCAAACCAGATGCCTTTTCTCCCTTCTTCCCCTTCACCTTGCAGAGTGACTACCAAGGTCATGCTATGACAGGGAGGGCACAGCGTGGGAAACGGGGTAAAGGGTGATGAGTTAACCGTGCCAAGGCTAGGGCTCAGGAGTGCTATATTCTAGAGGGATGTAGGGGCTGTTTGCCCAGGGCTTCTACTAGGCTGGACTGATTCTTCACCATGTGCCAAGAAGCTGGGACCCTGTCTAACCCTGGACTGGCATGCTTAGTGGTTATAGCTGAGCTACCGCTACGCTGAGGTCTCTCATCAGCCTTTTCATTGGGAAGCTGACTGCAGGAGGCTGTGGTTCCTGGGTGATTAATTACCTTCAAAGTTACTGGGGTCTTTCTTTGGGCCTAGTAAGTCTCCGCGAATAGGACTGTAATGGCAGTCCTCTGCCAAGGATTTACAGTGCACCAGGAGCTCGGCAGCCCTTGGCTTATTTAATTTTCAACTCCACGAGGCAAGCATTACTCTTTCATTTCTCCAAAGGAGAAACTGAGTCTCGCAGGTTAGGTCACTTGCCTTCATCAGTAGGTGGCAGCATTGGCAGCTGAGCCCAGGCTCGGGTGACCCTCCACAGTCTTGCTCTTTCCTGCGTGCTGCCCCTCATTGCTCTTCTTTCTCTCCTCCCAGGTGCCCTGGGCGAGGTGCCACGAGCCGCCAGCGGGTGTGTGGCAGCCGAGGAAGCATGAGGACGCTGGAAGACTCCTCCGGGACAGTCCTGCACCGCCTCATCCAGGAGCAGCTGCGCTATGGCAACCTGACGGAGACGCGCACGCTGCTGGCCATCCAACAGCAGGCCCTGCGGGGTGGGGCTGGGGCTGGGGGCACGGGTAGCCCCCAAGCCTCCGCGGAGGTCTTGGCACCTGAGGACGCTCAGGTGCTGCAGCAAGCCACCAGGCAGGAGCCCCAGGGCCAGGAGCACCAGGGCGGTGAGACCCACCTGGCAGAGAACACCCTCTACCGGCTGTGCCCACAGCCCAGCAAGGGTGAGGAGCTGCCCACCTATGAAGAGGCCAAAGCCCACTCCCAGTACTATGCGGCCCAGCAGGCGGGTCCCCGGCCGCATGTGGGGGACCGGGATCCCCGAGGGGCCCCAGGAGCCCATCGGAGTCAGGACGAGGCCCTGCGGGAGCTGCGCCACGGGCATGTGCGCTCCCTGAGTGAGCGGCTCCTGCAGCTGTCCCTGGAGAGGAACGGTGCCCGGGCCCCCAGCCACATGAGCTCCTCCCACAGCTTCCCGCAGCTGGCCCGCAGTCAGCAGGGCCCCGCGTCCAGACCCCTCCCAGCCGAGGGCCCAGAGCCCCGTGGACCTCCGCCTCAGTACCCCCACGTTATGCTAGCTCATGAGACTGCCACTGCTGTCACCGACCCACGGTACCGCACCCGCGGAAGCCCACACTTCCAGCATGCTGAAGTCAGGTAACTGCTCACCCTGATCTTTCAAGCTCTTGACTTTCTTCTACACGACACCTTGTGCCAGGGCTGGCAAGCCCCAGAGGAAGGCCACCAGTACCCCTCTCCTTCCCAAGGAGGGGCTGATGCCTGGAAGAGAGAGTAGGATGTAGCCCAGATCACAGGAGAACTTAGTGGTATCTTTTGCTTTAATTTGAAGATGGATACCATTGTGTGATTAGCTGTAGCTATCAAGTAACTAGGGTTTCCAGGGGGTACCAGTTACAGCAGCAGGGTAAAGGTTAGGTTTTTGAAAGAACTTGCTCAAGACAAGGGCTGGGAATCAATCATTGCCAAACCGTTTCCAAGCTAAGTGGGAAAAAGGTGACACCTCCTTCCCTGGAGATGTTTAAGACCAAGTGGACAGTCTGCTTTCTGTGATTAGTGGGAGGCACTCCTTACTGGAGGCAGAAAGGGCCAGATGGCCTCCTTTGAGACCTCCCCCTATCCTACACCCAGGCAGGAGCTGCCCACTTGCTACTCTGCATTTCCTTTCCTGTTTCCCTATGTGCCCCAGGTGGCTGGAGCCCCTTGGGGCAGAGGACCTAAGGTCCAGATGAGCCCCTTTCTGGGGCACTGGGAAAAGGCTGCTGGGGAATGCAGAGTTTGATTCTGAGTGTGAAGGGAAGCCTTTAGAGGATGCGATTTGGCTTCCCTCTTTCAAAAGGTCCCTCCGGCTGCAGGTAGAGAGAATGGATTTGGAGGGGCAAGAATGGAAGCAAGAGACCAGGAGGAGGCAGAAGGCCCAGACAGTTTGCAGAAATAATGGTTCCTAGGAATGCGGCTCTGCCCCAGGCTTCTCCGTTGGCCTAGCACCTTCTGAGAAGCGGACACGCACTGCTCCATTCACACACTGCATCTCCCCGCGTGCTGGTCTAGGAAACCCCACCAGAGGGGCCTGAGGATTCGCAGCCTCCTTTCTTCTGGAAGGCTCAAGGATGAATTCTGGTTCTCATCATGCTTGCTGAGTCTTCATTTAGTCACCCACTTTCCCACCGTTCAGCCTTTTCCTGGGATAGATGCCTTTCCTTGCTCTCGAGAAATGAGTGACGCCATGGTGTTGGTATGGAGGAGCAGAGGACGGGGCCTTGTGGGTTTTCTCCAACCTCCACCTCTCGTGCCCAGCCCCCCCCAAACTCCCGCCGCCTTAGCTCCTTTCTCAGAGCTTGGTCAGGGAGAGTTTCGGAAGCTGAGTCGTGGGTTTCTTCTTCTGGAGCAGCCTTACTGAATCCTGTCAGGAAAAGATAATATCGTGGAAAGGAAGTAGACCACAGGAGAACAAAAAAGGGAGGGGGGGGTAAGAATAGGGGAAGGGAGAGCGAGTGTGAAGGGAAAGGAGACTCTGTTCTTTCTCAGGGCTAAGTCATCCACAAAGAATGCCAGTTGTGTCTGCCTGGCCCAGTGCAGGGGGGAGAAAGTTTGTGAAGCAACCCCAAGAATGCCACATTTAGCAGTGCAAGGAGAGTTTGCACATTCCTGTCGGACCCTCTGTTCAGCTCTCGCTGGAAGCTCTACTTTAGGCAGGGAGAGAAATAGATCTGTCCAGCCTCTCCTTTCAGCTGATCACATAAGGATTGTTCATTGAGAACCTCGGGCAGGGACTTTTCTTCTAGCCTAGGATCTTCAGGGGAGCAGGGGAGGGGAGGTAATGGCGGGGGAGGGCATGAGCACTGAGGTGATGGATCCATGAGTGATGGATCCATTCAACTCTCATGGATCATCTGGGACTTGGAAAATTCCTGTTGTGATGGAGGCAGTCTGTTCTTTTACACTCGGAGTCCCAAGGCCCCAGAAAGGCCTTGTGACCAGGCTTCACCCCATGCTTCTTGCTCTTTGCTCCTTCCCTTAATGGGGCTCTGAGAGTGACATTACAGCATTTTTAGAGGCCAGTGGAACATCGTCTTTAAACTCAGGCTATCACGGTGGTCCAGAGGTAGCCCCTATGCCTAAGAAAACCAGTATGTGGGTCACATTTACTCTTTAAATAGACAAGACGCTGCAGTTACCCCTGGGAGAGATGGAGGCTGGGCCACCATGGTGGGAGCACGTGCTGTAGGCCCAGGATCCTGCCAGCCTTTGTGTAGGCCTGGCCAGCCCCTTGAGGCTGGGAATGCTAACCCTCGGGAATAGCAGAGGCATGCCAGCACCCCAGAGACTTGAATGCCGATTTTGTCAGACTTCGGAGCTCAGACTGCTTCCCCAGACATCCATCTCACCACTCTGCCCTTAGCCACAGTATTCAAAAAATGTTTCTGCTATGGGTGACAGGACCGAAGTAGGAGGGAGAAAAACGTGGTTGTGCCGAACTGGCAGGTGCTGGTGTGAGAGGCTTAGAACAGACAGACACAGGGGTATCTGCTGGGGCCCAGCCATCAAGCGGCCCAGGGTCCTGGGAGGCTGTGTGCTCAGTCACAATCAGTGTGGCCTCCAGACCCAAAAAGAACCTTCTGTGAATTAGAAAGGTCAAGTGCGCAGTGCTTAAGATGCCTTATTTATCTGCTGGTTGCTCATAAGGTCCCAGCCAACAGTGATGCTAGGTGTGACACAAGCATCCTGATGTTAACCCCGGCTAGACTCCCTTGAGGGTCTAGGGTAGACACGGTGGGGAAAAGGCCTTCCCCGCTGGTCACTGCCTGATGTGTGGAGCCTCTCCCATATGCCAGGAGGGCTGGGCCTACTCAGGGCCACTCGGGTGGGAGCCATGGGGGTCTGTGCCATCTATGAACACTATCTTTTCTGCCCCCCAGGATCCTGCAGGCCCAGGTGCCCCCCGTGTTCCTCCAGCAGCAACAGCAGTACCAGTACTTACAGCAGCCCCAGGAGCCCCCCTTGCCCCCACACCCAGCTGCTCTCAGCCATGGCCCCCTAGGCTCCCTTGGTCCACCCGAGATGGAGGGGCCAGCAAGCACCCAGGCCCCCTCTGCCACCTCGGGCAGCGCCCACCTGGCCCAGCTGGAGACCTTGCTGAGGGACAATGCCAGGCTGCAGAGGGACAATGAGAGGCTGCAGAGGGAGCTGGAGAGCTCAGCAGAGAAGGCTGGCCGCATTGAGAAGGTAGGCCCCGCTGGGACCTCAGAAGGAGAGGGACATGGTCAGGGGTTGGGGAGCTGCTGCCCACCCTTTCGTCCTTCCCATGCCCTCCCTCGCTGACTCTAGACAGCTGGGGAGCAGCCTCAAGGCCAGCAGAGCAGGCCTGGAGTGTGAGCAGTTGCTGCCTAGCAGTGATAAAAAGAGCCCATTCACCAGCTCCCTGCACGCCTTTCCCCTGCACACACCCCCTCCTGCGGACACCTCCCACAGAGAGCCCTTTGTGTCCCCCACACAACAGCAAGTCTGTTCTAGGCCAGCCCTGGCCCCAGAGAAAGCCCCTCCTCTTGGAAAAAACGAGCTATTTATTGGAATCCCAGCCGGGCTTGGAGCAGGGCTTGGAGCACGTGCAGAACCTGCCAGCAGCCAAGTGGGAGGGGCTGCTGGGGCCAGGCTGGCCCTCTGCAGCGGAGGGTGATGGCCACAGGAAGAAATACTCCGGCTACAGGCAACTGAGGCTGGGGGCTGGTGCCCCCTTCTTTCGTGAAGGTTTACCTGCTGTGCATTCAGCTTTGACAGGTGGCCTCTGGCCTCCTGTGGTGTCCCAGCTAGCTCAAAACTCCCAGTCCTATTCCACGGGGCTCAGACTCTCAGTAGAAACTGACCAAAAGTAAAACACTTCCTTCTGGACCATTGGGCGCAGGGAAGCTGTGTTGGGTCAGTCCGAGGCAGCCACTTCCAGAGAACCTGGCCCTGGGTTCACTCAGCATTGGCACAATTGCAGGGGACCCTTGCTTGCTGGTTCTAGTATCCGATTTGGGCTTCTGAACATCCCACTATAGCCCCCTGGATTTTTTTTGCTGTCGCCTTTTATCTTCTTCTCACTCACCCTTTATGATGGCGTAGCAGAGTAGCCTGGGCCTGTGGAGGGGACCCTGAGGCCACACAGTGTCTGGGATCTGTCCCCTTCCTTCAGCTCTCCTGTCTGCCTCTTGCAGCTGGAAGGTGAAATCCAGCGGCTCTCCGAGGCCCACGAGAGCCTGACGAGAGCCTCTTCCAAACGGGAGGCCCTGGAGAAGACCATGCGGAACAAAATGGACAGTGAAATGAGGAGGCTACAGGACTTCAACAGGGATCTTAGAGGTGAGAGAGAGCACCCAGGGTGAGGGGCTGGTGAGCATCTGTGGAGGCCCTGATTGCTCTGATCTAGGGAGGAATGGAGAATCTCTGCCTTCTGCAAAAATAAGTGTAAACTGGCTTGCAGGGGGCCAGCTTGGAACTCCTGGGAGCCACCTTGACAGGGGGATGCTTGTGTCTGTTCTGTGCCTTGGAGCCTCTCGCGGAACCCTCACTGATGTGCCCAGAGTCTCCCTCCTCACTTGGCTCAGAGCGCACCCAGGGGTTCCCTTTCAGCCCATCCCTGGTTTGGAGGGTGCAGCCCCACACCCAGGATCCCAGGGGACACCCGGGCAGGCAGCTTCACCTGATACTCCTAACAGCTTTCCTTAAAACATTTTTTCCTTCATTTGAAACAGAGAGATTGGAATCTGCAAATCGCCGTCTAGCAACCAAGACCCAGGAGGCCCAGGCAGGAAGTCAGGACATGGTGGCCAAGCTGCTTGCTCAGAGTGAGTGGGGGTCCTGCTTAGAGGCCCACACAGATAAGTGGGTGGGGAGACTGTGGCAGTGACTGTGGACATGGAGGACTGGCCGTCCCGCCTGGCAAAGCAGCACTTTGAACCCAGGATTCCAGGATGCCTACTATGTACCTATTGGAGAGATGAGTGGCTAGCAGAGGGACACTGGGGCACAGTGATTTGCTGGACTGTGCTGCTGTGTTGGTACAGTATCCTTCAGAACTAGAGGTGAAGTGGGCAGTGGGTGGGGGGGCAGATAGCCCTGGAGGCAAGTGGGAGCAGAGAGAAGGAATGTTGAGTTCCCCAGGGAGTTCCAGGCACAGGAAGGGTAGGGGTGCCCAGCTGGAATGTGAGAAGCTGGGGAGGGTGCAACTGGGCCATAACAAGGTGGCCAGGTGAGGGTCCCTGCAGACAACCCACAGTGGGTTCCTAGAGCTTAACCAGGCTGAGGAAGGGGTTTAGGAAGCTCCTCTAACAGGGGTGGTGGAAGGCTTCTGGAAGAGTGGATGAATTCAGTATTGACTGGTCTATTCAATCAGTCATTTGTTCATTAGCAGAACCATGCTAAGCCCCTCTCAGGAACTGGGCAGAGGGTGGGAGCAGGTCCTGGAAGGCACCAGGGCGGGGGGGGGGCGTCAAGCGAGAGGGGCTGAGCTTGAGAAGGAAGCAGGGTCTTCTAACCACAGATATAAGGGAACAAAGGTGCCCCTGGCCTTAGAGACTAGTGAGTGGGAAGTCCCCACTGGCCTGAGACAGGCCTTGTGGGGATGGCAGGGGCGGAGACCTGCCCACAGGGGAAGAGGCAGTGGGATGGCTCAGGGGGAGGTACGTGGAGTGGGACTGAAGGAAGCTTGGCAGCAGGAAGAAGCACTAGCAGAAGAGACAGAGGCAGTTAGTAAGTTCCTACTGTGCTGTAATGGTGTTAGGACTTTTGCAGAGAAATGGAATGGGGGTGGCTGGTGTCCTGGTGAGGGTGGCTTTGAGGAAGCCTACTGTATGTGAGGGGTCTGGATAGAATGGGGCATCCAGAAGTCAGGGAGCAGCTTGAGGACTGAGCTCTGGCTGGCAGCACCTCCTTCTTCTGCAAGGAGGGCTCAGAGCCCCAGACAGGGCTGCCCAGGACAGAAAGTGGGGGGACATGACCCTGAAGGGATTAGGGGTTGGGGTGGAGCAGGAGGTAGGCTGGGCCATACTGAGCCGAGCAAGGTGGCAATGACTTTGGGTGCCTGGGAGGGAGGTGATGGTGGTGGGGAAGGACAGGGAGGGGGCAGCCCTTGGTAGCCCTTGGGAGTCTGGGTTACTGGCAGGAGGCGGAATGGGGGCCTCCTGGAGGAGAGGGTAGGCTCTGGGGTCACGCACTGCCCCAGAAAGGAAGTCGCTAGGCAGATTTCTGGGAGCCAGCAGAGAAGAGGCGAAGTGGGGGAGGCTGGCCTGGAGGCGTTTCCGCTCCCTGGGGAGCAAGCGCCAGGCTGTTCTTGGCTCCTCGCTGGAGCCATTAATCTCGCAGCCGCGGGTGACCTGGATGCCTGGCATTCCTGAGCCGCCAGGCTGTTCCGCTCTGGGCCCACCCCCCGCCGCTCCCTCCCATGCCTAGAGCCACTGGGACAAAGGGACAGGGCCAGAGCTGGTGGGCCCCAGCCAGTGGCTTTCTCCAGGGCAGAAGGCGAATCCCCCTTCTGCCTGCCTTTGACCCCCTCCCATCTCCCAGCTTGTCTCCCCCCCAGCACAGGAGCTCTCCTCCCCAACAGATAAGAGAAGCCTGTGGTTCCATCCTGGTGGCTGGGGATGGCCCCTGCCAGGGCCTTAGAGGTTGTGCAAGGCAGCAGGAAGCTGCGGGGAAACAGAGGCTGGGTCCCCCCACCCCTCCCCAAGGACTAAGGAAAGTGAAGCAGCTCTTCCTTGTTCCTTAATACTCATGGAGAAAACATAAAACTCCCAGGGAAAATGTCTCTGGTTGACCTCACCTTTTTTCTGGGGTCAGTCAGCAGTAATAGGAAAGTGTGATCACCCTCACCAATGTCACCTACTTTTGGTACAGATCCACCCCACCCCACCCCACCCCACCCCCCCGCTTTGACTGCTCTGGTCTGGCCCTGCCCTCTCTGGGGATCTGGCCTTGAGTCCTGAGGCCTAGCTCTCTTAGCTCTTTCCACCTTGAGCATTTTCTTCTCCCCTGAGCCACAGGTTCTGGGGCTGGAATATGGGGCAGTCATGGTAAAGACTGGGAGGAGAGGCTGCTTCCTGTATGCCCTGTGGGCTGTGGGCCCTTGGAGCACATACAGGAAGGGATCATCGCTTCTAGGCCCAAATCCACAATGTATTCTCTCTGCCAGCCTCTCCACCATGTTCCTTAGATGCTAAGTCAGCCCACTGTGGATGCCTCAGTTTCAGTATTACTGAGCTTCCCCATCTTTTCTCTCCACACCAAGGAGTAAGGCCACCCTGGACCCACCAGCCTTGAAAAATTCCACATTGAGCCAGAGCTGGCCTGGGTTGCTTGTGTCCTCCTCCTCCAATCCTAGGGCCCTAAGTAAGTGAATCCTCCCTTGGCCTGCCCAGGTCCCAAGCCTTCACTCTTCTATTCCAGAACCTGTGCCCTGTGATAGGTACTTCGCTACATGTGGCCCAAAGACTAAAATTAAATAAAATGGGATAAAATTAAAAATCCAATTCCTTCCTCACACTAGCCATATTGCAAGTGCTCGCTCAGTAGCCACTAGAGCCTAGTGGCTACGGCACAGTTGGCACAGTGTGGAACAATCTGATTATAGCAGAAAATCCCACTGTACTGTGAGAGAGCACACTCTAGAGACAGTGCCTCGGAGTTCATCAGGCAGGCCCTATAGCCCATCCCCTTCTACCCTCCAGCAAGGCAGGCAGCCGACACCCTCTTTGGGAGGAGGGAGCGGTCTAGACTGTCAGAGGGCAGGCGGGTGGGAGGTGAATTTAGACCTTGATCATCAGCTGGAGGACTTCGTGGTCTGGCTTGGGCCTTGGTTGGCCCCACAGTGTGAAGTGGGTCCCTGAGCAGAGTTCTCCCAGCAAGCAAAAAAAAAAAAAAAAAGTCCCGATTTAAAAGTTGGGCTAGCTAGGAGCTTAGACACAAACCTTTGGACCATAGTCATTTTGGTTGTGCCACGAAGTTTGCATTCATTATGAGCCCGTCTGCCAACATCTCAGTGGTCCCCCAAACCAAGGAGGTAAATGTAGCCTTATTCTGGGGGTCTCTGGGTCCACGGAATGAGTCCTGGAGCCCGCTTTGGGAGGCCTCTGGGCGTGGGGGCCTCCTGCCACAGCCAGAAGCAGCCTGGTCCTTGGGAGGCCAGGCTGACTTGGGTCCCCACTTCAGCAGCACCAGTCCCGTGTTTTTTCCCTCATATATCGTGGGTCACGTATCCTACCTTGAGAGGCTGTAGTTGAAGGCTTCAGGGGAATGAGATGTGTAAGTGCCTGGCCCATGGTGCAGCTGGTGGTTCCTCTCTTCCCTGTTCCTTCTCTCGTGTGAACGATGGTCCTGTCACAGTCCACCTGCACCTTCTCTGATCTGTGGGTTCCTATCACAGTTCCTATCTGGCCAGTCTCTAGTGTCTTCCTGAGGCCCAAGGAACAGGGTGAATGTGTTTTGGAAATGGTGACACGTGGCGCAGTTGGACAGTGTTTGGGGCTATCTATGTCCCAGCAGAGGCAGCGTAGCCCAGTTATTACCGCAAACGCCCGTACCTGTTCCTGCGCCATAAAATGGCAATGGTAATAATAGCGCCTAACTCCCAGGGTTGTGGAGAGGCCAGGACGCAGACGCATCCACGGAGCCATCCGTGCGGAGCCCGGCCTGTGGTGGGCGCCCCGTGGGACCAGGTGGGGCAGTTGCCATCCCTGACCCAGCGCCCCTGCCTCCCCGCTGCAGGCTACGAGCAGCAGCAGGAGCAGGAGAAGCTGGAGCGGGAGACGGCCCTGCTGCGCGGCGCCATCGAGGACCAGCGGAGGCGCGCGGAGCTCCTGGAGCAGGCTCTGAGCAACGCGCAGGGCCGGGCGGCGCGTGCAGAAGAGGAGCTGCGCAAGAAGCAGGCCTACGTGGAGAAGGTGGAGCGGCTGCAGCAGGCCCTGGGGCAGCTGCAGGCAGCCTGTGAGAAGCGGGAGCTGCTGGAGCTGCGTCTGCGGACGCGCCTGGAGCAGGAGCTCAAGGCCCTACGTGCCCAGCAGGTGAGCTCCGAGACCTGAGGTGGCGAGACCCGAGAAGGTGGCGTGGGGAGGGCGGCATCTGGGGAGCCCCTGCTGAGATCCGGGGGGAGGTGCCCCTGGAAAGCAGGGGGCATCTGTGCTCCAGCCTTGCCCCAGCTCCTCCCAGCCACCAGCCTTAGAAGAGGCTTTGCCTCTTGGCCGGGTGCCAGCCGTGGGCACTCGGGACCTGCGCCTCGGTCCTTGGCAGCAGCAGGGGTTGGCATCCTTGGTCTCTGGAGAGCTAGCCCAGGAGCCTCAGTGCGGAAGACTAGCCAGCTCTCACGTGTCTCCCCGACTGGAGAGGGCAGGTGGTAACCCAGATCCAGAGTCTTCATCCTCACTCTGGGCTGTGTTAGTAATGCTGGTGTTTACAAGCCAGATGGAGTTCTGTCTCCACTCCCCACTTGACCCTTCCCATGGGGCTAGAGTGACCACAGGCGCTGGTCTGCACCAGTTGTTACGGCGTGATTATTGAGAGCACCCCTTTCCCCATTTGGAGGATACTTTCTCAGGTCCCCTGTGCAGAGGCAGGCCTGATCTTTCCTACGCCCTCAGCCTGCTTCCTCTTTGGTAGCAGCAGGGCACGGGGGCGAGGGGGGGCAGGTGAGCTGGGAAAGGCAGAGGAAGCCCCTGTGCCTAAGGGAGGGTGCAGGGGTAAGGACCCAGGGCTGCCGCACCCCAGCCTCCGCCCTTGAACACAGTGCTCCCTTCTCCACAGAGACAGGCAGGCCCCCCCGCTGGTGCCAGTGGCAGCAATGGGTCCCCAGAGCTCAGTGCCCTGCGGCTGTCAGAACAACTACGGGAGAAGGAGGAGCAAGTCCTGGCGCTCGAGGCAGATATGACCAAGTGGGAGCAGAAGTATCTGGAGGAGCGTGCCATGAGGCAGTTTGCCATGGACGCAGCCGCCACGGCTGCCGCCCAGCGAGACACCACTCTCATCCGACACTCCCCCCAGCCTTCGCCCAGCAGCAGCTTCAACGAGGGCCTGCTCACCGGTGGCCACAGGCATCAGGAGATGGAAAGCAGGTTGGGCCAGGCCCCCTGAAGGGTCCAGGTGGCACTGTCCAGTCCCTGCCGTGCCCCTAGCCCCTGATAAACACCCCTCTCCCCACGAGGCTCAGCAGTCTCTCCTCCCTCTGGGCCAGTTCCCATGGGTCTGGCACCCCAGGCATCACGCACGTGTTCTTTCCCAGAGATACCAGCCGACTCCTTGGTCTGCCCAGGGGACCTTGTCTGTGCAGGTGTTGGATGCCATCCAATGCTCTGGCCTCTGTCTGCTCTTCCCACCCCCAGTCAGTCGAGAGAGCAAGACTTTCCAGTGGAGTCCATACCATGAGCCACCCCAGAAGGAAGGTGGACTAGGGCCCTGGCTTTGGATAGCTAGTATTTTCTCTCCAGAAACAAACTCAGAGGCCCCACAAGATTTCTGTTTGACCTATGTCCGACTCATAAGGCCAAGCACGACAGCTAAGCCCATTAGATGGTCAGCAGCTCTGGGGCATTGCCCCACAGGGCAAGGGTCGTGCCCTTGCTGTCATCTGAAGAATCCAACCCACCCCTTGACCTGCCTTTGCTGGTATAAGAAAGGCCCAGTGCCTTGTGCCCTGGTAGTTTTCAGGGCTTCAGATTCCAGAACTGTGATGACCTTTCTGAAGGCTCCCTCCGGCTTTCATGAGGTGGGGAGGGTGGAGGCCGTTGGATCGGCGGGTCTGACCATGTGAGCCTGGTCTCTCTCCCCTCAGGTTGAAGGTGCTCCATGCCCAGATCCTGGAGAAGGATGCGGTGATCAAGGTCCTTCAGCAGCGCTCCAGGAAGGACCCGGGCAAGGCCATGCAGGGCTCCCTGAGGCCCGCCAAGTCTGTGCCATCTGTCTTCGTGGCTGCCACGGCAGGGACCCAGAGCTGGCAAGGTCTGTCCTCTAGTGAGCGGCAAGTGGATGCCCCTGCCCGGCTGGCTACAGGTGAGAGGAGGCGGGTGGGAGGCATAGGTAGAGGGCCTGGTTGCTGTCAGGCCTTTGCTCCCAGAACTGAGGCTCAGACAGGGCTTCCCGATCCTTGAACCCAAGGGAGCCAGCTTCCAGACTGGCTCCGGTGACCCGGCAGCCCACAGCTATCCTGCTGGTATGAGGGGGCATACGCTAGTCCCCACCCCTGTAAATTCCAGCACATTGGACCCCAGCCACTCCCCATCTAAGCAGAAATAGAGCTTCCTGTGCAGAGGGACCTTGCAGGCAAGGTCCTCCGCTCCTCTCAGCGGATGCCACGGAAATTCAGGAGTCCCTGCTGGTTCTCAGATTTAACCCGCTAAGAACGCTTCTGCCACTAAAGAGCTTTGGAAACCAATCCAGCCTGATAGTTATTCCTATTGGGATACAGGAGTACTGACCGAATCTTAATTGAAATTCTTGAAAATCAAGAGCAACCCGTACCACCACGCGCCTCCAGTGGGTACAATTAACTTGAGGTGTCTGTCCTTCAGGGGGCTACCACTAGTTTCATGAGGCAATAACTGTCAGCTTCCTGCCTTTCCAGCAGACCGGGCCCCCGAGGAGGAGCCAGTGGCCGCAGCTCCCCTCCCTGCTCATGCCAAACACGGGAGCAGAGACGGGAGCACCCAGACTGACGGTCCCCCAGACAGTGCCGCCGCTTGCCTGGGACTGGATCCCGACAGCCTCCTGGGGTACAGCGGGGGCCAGAGGACAGCCTCACTGGGTAAGCCCCCCTTCCCAGGACCTCTGTGCCACACAGGGCTATGGACGCACTGGGGCTTGAGCTGGTGCTCAGGGCCCTTCATTCCCAGACCCCTTGGCTACCTGCACACCCCGGGGAGCCGCACACAGTGCTGGGCAAGCGGGCTGTGTGGGCCCCTCCATGTGGACGTGAGGGCTGGTTGGATGCACAGATGGGAGGAACTGAAAAGCCCGATCACAGACAGATCCCGAGTTAGAAAGCGGCCGTGCGGGAGGCCCTTCGTCTCCTCTCTCGTAGCCTTCCTTACATATTTCGTTGCCAATCTAAGCATCTAAGATCATGCAGCTTGGCAAGTGACCTGATGGCAATCTCAAGTTAGAAGAGTTAGTTGAAAAAGAGTCCAAGACTGAGATATCTGAGAAGATGCCTTTTAAATGTTTTCTTCCCTTTCACATTAGCCCTCGGGTGTGGGCCTGCGCCTCACTGTCCCAGAAAACCACAGGCGTGGAAAGAATGCTGCAGCCTCCCTCCTTCCCTCAGGGCTCCCCCTCCCTCCGAGCCTCTAACCAATTTAAAGTTATAAATAAATGTGTCCTCCACATCAGACGCTGACGGTCTGGGTGGAGAGCTGGGGGGCACAAACCCTTGTGCTCAGTTGGTCAAGTGGGGTGGGGTTAGGGTACCCGGGTACCTGGGCAGCTGAGGAAGGCAACGTTGGTGAAGGGAGATCCTATCTTGAAAAAGTGCCAGGATTTAAAAGGGCCATCTTGTGATGCTCACTGGTGTTTGCCTGTGCTCTTGTCTCTCTCCAGACTCTGTTGCTATATCCAGAGTCCAGGACTTGTCAGACATGGTGGAGATACTGATCTGAAGGAGGTAGTGCTTGGGGACTCAGAACCATTCCCCGTTTCGTCTGCCCTCTGCCGCTCTCAGCCATTCCAGCAGCCCCTCCCAACTGCTGCTGCCCGGCTTTCCCCAAACCAGGCACTCATTCCCATTGACTGGCTGGTGCCCTGGGGCTTAAGAAGGATGCTACAGGGGTGAGGGGAGCCGTGAGAACACCTGCTTGCAGAAGACCCTGCTTCGCAGCCCCACATCCCTCCTCCTGAGCCCATGCAGAATGAGGATTCCCAGGCTGACTGTTGGGGTAGAAACTGGAAACCCAGAAGGGAGCTGAGCCCTCTCTGGACCCCCAGTTGGCACTCAGGCAGGAAGGGAGGGGATATATTGGTTTGGGAGACTGATTTCCCAAGATGGCTGCCCATGAACCCCAGGTGGGCTGGTTCAGTGCAGAGTCAGCTGTGCTATTCCCCTGTGGCTAAATGTGGCCCCCGCCCACCTCATCTGTTCTCAGCTCCTCACTGCCTCCCTGAGATCATTGAGACTTGCATCTTCGGGGCACTGTGGAGGGTGTTAGTCCGCAGAAGCCACAGCCCCACCCCCTCAGCTGGAGCGGGCAGGGGCCATTTGAGTGGACTGGGATAAGCTGTGCAGTTTGTACATAACCCCCTCTCCTGTGAAACAGAAGATTGAAGCATGCCGCTTCGGATTTGTGTCCTCTCTGTTCGCCTGTCCGTACCGCTACGGTTCCTGTAACTGCTGACTAGCCTCTCAGCTCTCTCCCTTTCTCAAGTTCTTGGCCCGTGGATTTTGATACTGGTTGATCCACGTGACATTGGCTGTCTTCCTCCACCTTGAGCCTTGTTTAAATGCCCACGGGACCCCCACTACCAGCCTCTTGACATGGCTCCACAGCTCCTGTCCCTGGGACATTCTGTCGGTTTGGTTATGAACCCTGAGCCAGATGAAATGAGCCACCACACAAAGACATCTGCCACGGGGGGCATCCCAGCACCAATTCTCTTGAAGGAAACTGGAGAAGTTGCTTTGTTCTCATCAGAGTCATTGTTCCCACCTGGAGGGATTGGGAGAGGGAGCTGTGCTGGTGAAAAACTGGTCAGTGAGCTACAAGACGTGACTCCATTCGTCCTCTGAATGGAGCCCCCAGCACAAAATGGCGCCCGTGAGGCTGGTTCCTCAAGCTACCGGTGAGCAGCGCCCTGAAGCAGGGCCAGTGCTTCGGAATCAGAGCAAAGCATCCACGTGACAGCCTGCCAGCAGCAGTGACTTTGACTTCAGGTCTTAGAGTCCCCCAGCTCAGCCCCAGGACCGATTGGTGGGTTTTAGTAGTTTGTCTTGACTGTTTTTAGTTCTCCTTGAATCTTTGTTTTTTCCTTTACTGTTTTTAGGTTCGGTATGTGTTCTTTTATTCCCATAATTCCTCGAGTTCCCTTTTTAAACATTTGCATTTGCTGGACAATTGCATATTTTTTTTAAAACCCTCTACCCTTCTTTAAAGCTGAAAAATACATTTGGTTCATGTGCATTGTTTACAAAGCAACAAGAAAAAGAAGAGGAAAAAAATGGCAAAAAAATATTGTGAAAGAAAAAAACAACTTAATATATTTTGGATTAATATTTGGTATTTCTTTTAAAGTATTTTTTGTGCTGTGAACGTTTTCTGCCAAAGACCATGACGTGTGTCTGTATGTTTAAGTTATCGTAAATATTTAAAATGTAAACATGGCTGTTTTGTTATGCCACCCTGTACCAGGACTGCTGCTGCATTCCACTGGGTATAACAGTATTTTAATAAAAAAAAAAAAATTAAAAGTGGTGTCTTTGCCCAAGTGAGAGACTACATGGGGACGGAAGGAGGGAAAGGAAAGGGTTGGGGACTTGGCGAGTCACCCGTGTCACAGTCCCTAAGCACTCTTGGCTCTGAACCGTACCCTCCCTCCCGCACCCCGTGCTCCTTACACACTGGCCAGACCATACCCATGAGTGGCAGCTCAGGGTCACTGCTGTTTCTTGAACGTAATGTTTTTCTCAGTCTGGGAGGGGCTGGCAAGTGGGCAGCCTCCCCACGGGTAGCTCTGTCCCAGCCGGTTTTGTTTGGCCACATGCTGTGGTGACTCCATGGTAGGATTGGGAGTCCCAAAGCGGCTTTATCCTTCCCCTCATCTCCACCCAGCACAGGGAGTCCCAGAGCCGCCCAAGAGCCCAGGCACCATGCTTGCCCTCTGCCTAGACACAAGCAGAGGGTGTCCATGTGTGTGGCACATTCTGGGGCTCTGCCTCTGTCTTGCTGTGGTATCATCATTTTTGCCCTGTGCCCAAGAAAGCATGTCACTCCAGGACGCCTGGGTGGCTCAGTGGGTTAAGCATCTGCCTTCGGCTGAGGTCATGATCCCAGGGTCCTGGGATCGAGTCCAGCATTGGGCTCCCTGTTTGGCAGCAAGGCTGCTTCTCCCTCTGTCTGCTGTTCCCTCTGCTTGTGCTCTCTCTCTCTCTGACAAATAAATGAAGTCTTAAAAAAAAAAAGCGTGTCATTCCAATCCATAAAAGAGAAAACCATTCTCAGTCTCAGATGTTAGAGTAGAAAGAAAGTATCTGTCTCCAGGCGCCAAGCAGCACAATCAGGTTCCCAGTCAGGATGTGGGCTAGCCGTCACGCTGACAACGAGGCAGCAGGCAGCCCCACAGTCTGTGGGTACTTGAGGGTAACATTCAGCCCCCACGGCTGTGGGGGAATTATTCTCAGGGCAAGTGTAGGGACTCAGGAGCAGTGTTGGTGAGAAACCCAGTAGGATCCTAGAGAACTTGTCTTCTTGAGCCAGCCTACCTGCCCACAAGAAAGGGAATCAAACAAGTGGAAGAATTGGAAACAGCCAAGGACCTTTTCCAGCAACTTTGCATCCCCGACTTTGATGGGCGCCAGCAGATGGGGAGCTGTCCATGCAGGATCCCCACCCAACACAATGCCAATGCAGCAGTTCCCTACCCTGTAGCCACACCAACACCCCACCTCCCCGGCCTGCCTCCCTCTGCCTGGGCAGCATCAATGCCTGTCTTCTTGTTATCAGGCCCTGGATTAGGGTTTGCCATGTGGACAGTTTGCTCTCTGAGGATGCATGCCACAGAGCTCCCGTTCCCACACCTCTTCCCTCAACCACATCAGCCCGCAGCTGCACCTGTTAAGATGTGGTGTCCCAACAAAATGGCGGAGCCCGTGGCAGGGCATTCCAAAGAACACCCTCGGCAAAGACGTTCCTGTTCACCTCTATCTGCCCCCGAAAGAGCTCGGGGAGGACAGCCCACACCTGGGTGCAATAAGCCTTGACAAGACTGCCATCCCATTCCTAGCACCTTTGTCTGGGGACTCAAAGCACCTGTGCCTTTTGTAGGAGCTAATCTGATAAGAGTCATCTTAGTATTTCCTTGGCATGGACCAGAAGGGACAAAGAAACATCCATCCTGTGTACCCAGCACATGGGCGTTTGCATGTGTATTTATTTATGTATCTGTGTACGTGTGTGCCTGAGCATGTGTTGCAGAAAAAGATGTGAAGGGCGCCAGTACCTTCTGGCTGGTCCCCTTGTAGGGCAGTGGGGCCCTCTAGCCACAGGGCCACCAGTGCATCTGAGGAGCCATTTCTTCTCAGTAAAGGGGTTGAGCAGCCTACTCAGTCAGCCTAACAAAGTTTTGGAACTGGTAGAACGGCAGGCCACTGGGGACAGGAGTGTTTGCCCATGTGCCCAGGCATCTGTGATGAGGGGGCCTAGGTCCCACGGGTAGCTCTGCTGGGCCCTTTGGAGGCCAAGTTTCTCTGTGAGGGACAGCCCTGCCCTTCCTGTCCAGTCCTCACCCAGCGTCCCCTCTAACAGGGCTCGGGGTGTGGCTCAGAGGGGTACCACACCACCTGCCTTAGAGGGCTGGAAGGCCACTTGTCCCAGCCATCTCTGTCTGTCTCTCTCTCTCTCTCTCTCTCTCTCACCTCCCAGTTAATGGTTAACTCTTCCCCTGGCCAGGGCATGTGTCAGGCTCAGAGGGCTTGGCAAAGGTGTCAAACTAGCAGCAGTAAATTGGGGCCCAGTCACCCAGAAATGGCAGATGCCACTTCACTGCTCCCAGGGACCCCAGCGGAACAGGAACCTTGTCTACAGTGCCGCCATCTTGTTTCCTACCCACTGGGGACGCAGCTGGGAACCAGTGGTCCCTGAACAGTGCTGTGTGGCTGACACCACAAGAGGCAGCCCAGAAACTCCGGCACCAAAGCGGTGTTTTCCTGCACCCAGCCTGCCTAGAGCCAATGGAAGAGAAAAGCACCACAGTAACCAGACTCTCCGCATCCCTATGGTGTGTTTTTGTTTGTTTGATTGTTTTCGAGATATAAATCACGTATCATAAAACCCACCCTTTTAAAGTCTACAACTCAGTGGTATTTTATTTCACAGCATTTGTTTTCAACCAGCGGCCAAACACGGGTCGTCAGCGAATGCCCCACCAGGGGGCCCAATGGACGGAATTAGAAGTGCTATTCGATCTGGTACACTCGCACTTGTCGGCCATTTCTCAGGATGACACTTGGGCCTTCCTATAGCCGACAGTCTCCTTCCACCCAGCCCAGCTCAGCAGCTCCAGGTCACCCACTCTGGGCCGCAGAGAGGACGTTATCTACGCTGCACCCGAGCCCTCCACCATCGAACCCCCGCGGCTGCCAGGGCAGAGGTCCCAGCCAGAGATCTGGGAAGGAGACCTGTGAGTCCTGGAGTCTGGACCCCTCAGCCACTCACCGTCTCCTCAACATATTCCAGGGTCAAGGAGTTTTAGCAGGGAGGGATGGGTTCAGTTTTGCGAGGCCTTAAGCTTATATAATTTGGGGACCCTTTTTAAGAAAAAGAAACCAAAATGGGCAAATGCAAAATTATGTCTAGGGTGTTGGAAGGGGCTTTTTCAAGCGAGCACCTGGAGGCATAAGCCCCGTTAACTTCACAGGACGTCTGCATCCAGGCATGGGCATCTTGTCTCCACAAAGAAGAGATCATCTGGCAGGCACCCATGTCTCCCGCTTGACCTTGTCTGTCCCTGAGGAGGCACAGGGCTGGGGATCAATGAAGCTCCAGTTTTTTCCCATCCAGGACAGATGGAGTGGTGCTTCCAGGTACCCCCCTCAACCAAACCCTCTCCCCAAGGGGCAGCGGTGCCCACACATGTGGAGTCCAGCAGAGAGATCCCACCACGGAACCTGGATAATAGGGCCGACTAGCTTGCCAAGGACCAGTGCCGTGGCCGGCCCACGTCCTCGCCCAGCTCTCACCTGCCAAGTAGTCTCCGGCCCCAAGACAGAGTTTGGCAGAGGGGGAGACCCCTGCCAGTAAGCTCTCCAGGGCCCTGGGGACCCAGGCCCTTCCGTGGTGCCCCCGACATTCTCTACACATTCTTTCCTCTGAAGGCCTGTCAGCTTTCGATTCTGACCTGCCCATGGCACAAACTGTCCTCAGATAAACGCCTCTTGTAAATCCAAAGGCTCCCACCTGGGGCCACATTCCAGATGGTTGGGCAACCATGGGGCCACCTCCCCGCACAGGTTTGCTGGTTCTTGCATTAATGCGGCTGCTTCTCCAGCTCCGGGAGGCCCCGCCCAGTCTCGGTGGCCTTCACTTGCTCAACACAGTGTGCTGGGGAAATCACCACCACACGTTGCATCAGTGGCAAAAATGCCAAAATCTCAACCGGAGAGTGACTAACAGCACAGGCCACAGCTACGGTTCGCCCTGAAAACGACTGCAACCTTCTTTAATGATGAAAAAGAAACTGTCCTCCTTCCCAGAGGCTTTCCTCTAAGGTCTGGGTTCTTGGCCTCAGCGAGACTGACTTCTCTTTACCCCATCCTGTTTCTATGGAAGTAGGTGCCATCGTTTCATTCGTTCCCTCACCCACTCACTCGCTCACTCATTCATTCGTGGCCGTCACAGATGTCTGCTGAGCGTCCACCGTGTTCCTGGCACCGTGGCAGGCCCTCAGGACGCAGTGATGAAGAAAGCAGCTCGTCTGACCAAACATCTTCATGTTCCTACCATCTGTTTTATCTTTATACCCCGTGCTGGGGCCGGCACGGGGGTGCTCCGAAGTGTTGGTTAGAAGAGTAGTCTTGGCAAGAACCGGCCCCCGTGTCGACTTCTCTGGCACTGGCTGCCATTGCCTTCCTGTGCACACCCGGCCACGTCGACACCGGGGAAATGGCTGCGAGTGCCCTGCCTGCTGTCTCTCGGACTGCCGGGCCTTTGCACATGACGTCCCTTTTCTCTGGAAAACCTTCATCATCTCTCGACTCCCATCTTTTGGCCCGTTTAATTTTAAACTCATCCTGGGGTGCCTGGGTGGCTCAGTGGGTTAAAGCCTCTGCCTTCAGCTCAGTTCATGATCCCAGGGTCCTGGGATCAAACCCCCGCATAGCCTCTCTCTCTCTCTGCCTGCCTCTCTGCCTACTTGTGATCTCTGTCAAATAAATAAATAAATAAATCTTTTAAAAAAATGTTTAATTTTAAACTCATCCATCAAAATCCAGTTCGAGCTTCACCTCCTCATGGCAGCTTCCCCTCTCAAATTCCCTGAACTTCCCCAGCACCGTGAGAGGGATGTGAGAGGAGACGTGCAGACTGAACAGACATTAGTCTGTGCCTGTGCTGGTTCAACAGGGAGCAGGGGAGAAGGTACAACTGGCCTTTTTGGTGACTCCTTGTCCCCAGGTTGGGGTCACAAGTGGCCCTGAACATTGTCCAGACAGTAGCCCCTTAGGGCCCACTCCCCTCCTTCTCTGCCAAACCTCCACCGTTCATTGGAGGTAGGGAAGGATGAAAGGGACTCTGTGGGTGGAGTCCTGGGGTCAGAGAAGGAGAAGCAGAGCCCCAGGGCTTGGGGCAAGGTGCAAAGGAGGGGCTGGGCAGGCAGCTGTGGGTGTGCGAGCCCAGAACCGGCCCTGCAGGATGGCTGGTGCATGAGGCAGGCCCCAACACTGCCAACCACGTGGCGCCCGGGCAGCCCCAGCCGTGGGAACAGGCGGTGGAACCAAACTCCCTCCATTTCTGAGATAGCCGCTCTGGCCTGGCTCTGCCAGCCCTGGGCTCCCTCCAGGAACAGGCGAGGGGCAGAGGTAGAGACAGAGTGGACCACTTTTTATCAGACGACATTCCCAGCCATGCCCTATGGTACTGGAGTCCCAAGAACAAGTCACAGGGTTCAGACCCAGAGCACCATGCTCACAGCCCAATAAGGGTGGGGGACAAGGAGCATGGTTGCCATCCCACCCCGTGTCCAGTTAATGATGCTCTCACCTTCTCAGACCACCTCTTCTACATTCGCTCATTCAGCGAATATCCATTAAGCACCCACTCTGTGCCAGACACCGTTCTAGGTGCTGAGGAGATCATAGGGCAGACAAAACCCCTGCCCTTTGGAACTTGCATTCACGCAGTGGTGGGGTAGGGAAAGACAAGCAGGAAACCCAACACCTTTTGCAGACTGTGTTGGATATAGTTCTTAAACCCAGTATGGCAAGAAGACAGTTTTATTGTTTGTTTGTTTGTTTTCCTAATCTACATTTGGATTTCTGGGCAATGCAAATTGCTATAAATTCTGTAGTATCTACAGATGCCACGGTGCAGAAGTTCTTAAATGCTCACTCCCCATTTCTGCACTCACGTCCTCATGCAGCACTGGCTCGCACTGTGCGAGAGGGTGATGAGAGCTTTGCAGGAAAGCAGAGGAGGGCAAGAGAGATGAGGTAGCAGGCCTAGGGGGAGAGTTGCAATTTTAAGGGGTGGTTATTGAGAAGGTGACATTTGAGCAAAGATCTGAAGGAGAGGAGGGAGAAGGCCACACATGAGTCTAGAGAAGCTGCATTCAAGGTTTAATAAAAAGTAGAGTTTTACCAATGTGGATTTTTTTGACTGGTTGAGGCCTTATTGCTAGGCGAGGGGCAGGGGGTAGGAAGTGAAGGAGCACGGTAAGAGGGGATGAAATGGGGATCCCTGGGCAGGGGAGGCCCCGAGGACAATGCCCCTGAATCCTGCAGGGGCCGAAGCTCCCTGAGGTGGCTCCTGTGCCTGGGGTGGGCCTGGAGGGTCCCATAAACCGGAAGAGCTCCACATGCCTCTCAAGCCAGGCAGGGCCTCCCAGGAGCCACTGTGATCCTGAACGGGAACACAGTTTCCCTGATGCTGGTTTCCTCCCTCCTTTCTGAACCTTCTTCCTTCATAAGCCAGTTCTCAGTACCTGATAATAGGGTCACCCAGAACACCAAACACAGGCCATTCTCTTGGTAAAAAGACATTTTTTTCCATGCTCAATGCATCTGACTCCAGCTTTGAACAGAAGAGGCACTTTTAGCACAGGAGGTGGTTTGAGCCCTTGGTAGGAACAGGGCTTGGACCATAGAGAAAGTTCAGTCTATGTGATTCGTTTCTGCATCTCATCCCAGAGAATGTGGCACACTGGACGTGTGGAGATTCCTTTCTCTTGTTGAACACACTTTCACACCTGCAAATGCATATGTAGTCATATACACACATTTCCACCCCAAATGCATGCCCAGACTCGAAATATACTCCCACAACATCTCCCCACAAATATGCATCAGGAACTTTGGGGTACACTAATGTGGCTGTGCACACATCCACACACACATGTACATGCTCTTGTGGACCCGTACCTGTACCAACGCCCACCAAACACGTACTCCCCAGAAACACGCCCATGCTCCCTAAACATGGAGACTCCCCACCTAAGAGAGTTTCTACTTGGAGCAAACACACGGCATCCGTGGGGAGCGGCAGAGGGAAGGAACAAAGTTCCCCTAATGAGTCCAGGTGTCTCCACCAACACGGCCACAGAGAAGCAAACAGCAGGCTCGGCCCCTTCCCACTAGGCCTTCAGGAGGGCAAGGCTTGGGCGGGGTCAGATTCAGGCAGGAGTATGGCAGAGCTCCTGGCTGCTGACTCAAGGCCCAGAGCAGACAGCCTTGTGCGTTCCCGACAAGTAGGTCACCATGACGGGAAGGGCTGGCCTACATGTCAGACCTAAGGTCAGTTGGAAAAGACTTGGGGAAAACCCAACCCTCATGGGGCAGCAGGTGTTCAATAGGGGCTGCCTTTCCTTCCAGCCCTTTGGTTAGGTCTGGGAAGCAGGTGTCGGGGTCAAGCACTCTTGCCGGGTGTGCAAGTGTGCAAGAGGTTCCCCTCTATTGAGGGGAAGAGGACAACAGCTTCGGAGGGGCTGCAATGTGGGATGGATGGGGAGGCAGGTGGACATATCCCTGATATTGTCTGTATTGACTGCCCCCGCGTAGTAAGCACTGTGTGGGTGTCCCTGTGTATGCCCTTACAGGATATAGTTCTACACATTAGAGATTACTGCCTCCCTTTCACAGATGAGGAAGCTAAGTCTCGGAGGGCTTACCTAAATGACTCCAGATTCCCAGCTAATAAGGGCAGAAGGAGGGTGGGGGTCCAGGTCTGCCTGACTCCAGAGCTCAGACTCTTTCTATATCCCCATGTGGAAGCTAAGACTTCCAATTTAAACTGTCACAAGCAAGAGGAGCCTAAGGAGATAAAACAACCCAATGTACTATGGTATCTTATATGGGATCCTGCAACAGTAAAAGGACATTAGGGGAAAACTGAGGCTATCTGAATAACGTATGGACGTCAGTTAACAGTAACGTAAGAATATTGGTTCATTCATTGTAACAAATGTACCCTACTGATGAAGATGTTAAAAATAGAGAAAACTGGGTGCAAGTGCACAGGAATTCTTTGTATTAGCTTCATAATAACTCCACAAATCTAAAACTGTCCTAAAATTAAAAGCTGATTAAAAAAGAAAAAAAAAATTATTTACCAGAAGAAGGAGACCACAGGGAACTTACATTCCAAGGCGCAGCCTGTGCCCAAGGCCTAAAGAGACAGGGCCTCTGCAAAGTGTCTTGCCGCCTTCTCTCAAAAGAAAAGGCCATTTTGGATGTTGTATCACTGAGTTCCCATCCCCCGCACCACCTGAAATACAGACACTCATCACAGAGCTGTTATATCCAAGGCCACCTGAATCCCCTTCCTCAATGGGACAAAAGGGCACCGAAGGCAGACAGAGCCAGGCAGGAGGGCACAGAGCTCTGGAGCTCTGCAAACTGGCAGGAATTGCTGGGACTCAGCAGGGAGGTCGTGCTGGGTCTGCCTGCTCCCCCCACCTTGCAGTATGGCCCGGCCCATCTGATGTGCCCTTTGTCTTAACCGTTCCCATTGGAAAGTAGCTTTTGAGGTATAAGTCTTGCCCTTCTTCTGTTAAATGTATTTCTAGGCATTTTATCCTTTTTGATACTATTCGAAGTGTAATCATTTTCTTGATTTCATTTGAGGGCTGTTTATTGTTAGTGTACAGAGGTAAAACTGATTTTTATACATTGGTTTTGTGTTTTGCCACCTTGCTGAACTTGTTTATTAGTTCTAATCATTTTTAGTGCATTCCTTAGGATTTTTTTTAAAGATTTTTTTAATGTATTTGAGAGAGAGAAAGAGAGAGCACAAGCAGGGGAGAAGGGGGTAAAGAGGGGCGGAGAGAGAAGCAGACTCCCCGCTGAGCAGGGAGCCCAATGTGGGGCTCAGGCTGGATCCCAGGACCCGGAGATCATGACTTGAGCCAAAGGCAGAGGCTTAACTGACTGAGCTACCCACGTGCCCTCTTAGGATTTTCTATATATGAGATTTTGCCATCTACAAACATAGTTTTGCTTCTTCCTTTCCATTCTGGATGCCTTATATTTAATTTTCTTGCCTAATTGCTCTGACTACAACTCAAGTACATATGTTGAGTAGAAGTAGAAGTAGTAAGAGCAGATATCCCCATCTTGCTCTGGATCTTAGGGGAAAGCATTCTGTTTTCCACCACTAAGTATGATATTAGCTGTGGGGTTTTTGTAGGTGCCCTTTATCAAATTGAGGACGTTCCTTTCCATTCTTGGGTTTGTTGGTTCTTTTCATCATAAAAGAGTGTTGGATTTTATCAAATGCTTTTCCTGTGACAATCAAAATGATCATGCGTTCTGTCATTAGATTCATTCAAATGGAGGATTACATTGATTTGGAGGTTCTAAACCAACTTTGCATTCCTAGGATAGATCTCACTTGGTCATGGGATATAATCTTTTTTATATGGATTCATTCTGCTAGTATTTCACTGCAGGTTTTCCCACAGGAATATAAGCCCAAGAAAGCTAGGGTCACAGCTGCCCTGCTCACTATGGGATTCTTAGTCCCTATAGCAGCACCAAGAGCAGTGAGTACTCAGTGAGCCTTAACAAACGGATGGAAAAACGAATCTGCAAAACGTAGGCTCTCAACAGCTTCCAAAGAGCTCACATTATAGTGACCATTACGTTATCACAAATGTCTGAGCATGCTGATCCTTGCAAACCACAGAGGCAGGGGAGATTATGAAAAATCCTGGCTTAGAATGAAGCCCTTTCTCAGGTAGGGGGAACTGTGCAGCTTGGTCCCCCAGTCCAGGGTATCCCCCCTGGGACCCAAACTCTAGAGGGAGAAGCTTATGGGGACTCGGAGCCTTCCCTCCGCATGCAGTTCCCCCCAGGCTGGGGAAACATGGCGGCGTCTCAGGGTGATGACATGCACTCTAGGGATCCTGAGAGCGAACAAGAGATAGGTAAGTGTAGGTGTCAGGGACAGCAGGGTCTTCACTGCTGTGGTCCAGGGTAGGTGGTATGAAGGCGGGTTCTGGATACTGCAGCAGCCAAGCCTGTCCCCACTGACAAGTCTGGCCTTAACACAACTTCTAAGCAGGTTTGTAAGCTCATCCTGAAACCAGGACTATTAATATGAACCATGGGAGTGGGCATGAGGGTTAAATGAGATAACGTATGAAGAGCCTTTAGTATGATGCCCGGAATAGAGTAATGTGCAGTAAATCACTTTTTATCATCATTATTTTAGGCCTATCATTTTTTATGTTTATTTTTATTATTTTAAAAATCGTTCTAGGACTGGTTCAGTCATCTGCTGACAGCATGTGAATCCTGAACCCCGGGGGCATGAGTTAGAGCCTTACAGTGAGTGTAGGGATTACTTAAAAAAAATAGTATGTAAAATTATTCTAGGCGAGGGGTGCCTGGGTGGCTCAGTTGTTAAGCATCTGCCTTTGGCTCAGGTCATTATCCCAGGGTCTAGGGATCAAGCCCCACATCAGGCTCCCTGCTCAGCAGGGAGTCTGCTTCTCCCTCTCCCACTCCCCTTGCTTGTGTTCCCTCTCCCACTATCTCTCTCTGTGTCAAATAAATAAATAAAATCTTTAATAAAACATTAAAAAAATAAAATTATTCTAGGAGGAAGTCCACTAACAGCCAGATTCTCTTGTAGCTTCATTTTATTCATAACTTTAGAAATCCCCCATAGGTGCCACTCGGACCAATCCAAGACCCAGAGAACATCCCAGGAGCAACCACTAAGGTTGCACCCTCACCTCCTACGTGGGCACAGGTGAAGCCTTCTTCAGGATAAGCAGAAACATCTCCCCTTGCCTCCCTCAGTAGGAGCTTCAGGGGCAAGGAAAGCTGCCCTTCCTCTTGCCCCCTCTATCCTCCCCTCCCCCCACACCATGTGTCAGGCTGGCCTTCGACTCCCATGGTAAGAACCGTCCAGTCACAACACAAAGGGAACGGTACAAGAGGGCACCACTGGAAGAAAGCTGGGCCTGGCCAGAGAGATGGGCAATGCCTCTGCCCGCCTGCTCTAAGAGTCGATCCCAGCTTCTTCCATCCCCACGTGGAGGGAATTTCTTCCTGGATTCTGGCATCAGGCGGGAGCTCCTTATCTCCTCCACACTGACCTTATCTGAGCAATCCAGTGACTTCACCAAGAATGCCTGTGCTGCCCTTCCAGCAAGCAGTGTTTGCAGAGCTGGCCTTGGGCCCTTCTTTCCCAGGAAGCAGATCGCACCGAGTGAGCTAGGCTGAGGCTCTGGCTGAAATAGGCCCCAAGACCAGGACCAGCTGTGCCCCCTCAACCCAGGTGAGGGCAGCTGAGCACCTCCCGTGGAACCACATTGCAGGCCACCTCACAGACTCTACCAGTGGTGTGGACTGCAGTATGGTTTTGGCCAAGGTCACTGAGACCTTGAAGGGAATGGGAAAATAAGCAAACAAACAAACAAACAAAAACCTCCAGGAACAAAAGAGGGAGAACTGAGGCATCAGTGGACATGAGGCATGGAGGATGATGGAGGATGATGGAGGATGATGGAGAGTGGGGCCTGGCAGTGAGGAGGCCATGAATGACTATTTGCAAATTTTCATGGCTAGGGAAGGTGTCAGAGTTGTCTGTACACGGCTGTTCTTTACAGCATTGCTAATAACAGTGAACACTTGAAAATAAGTTCAAGGTCCAGCCACCGGAGAGCGATAACTAAATTATGATTCAGCCATGCACAGGTGAAATCTGACGATTGGGGTGAGAGGGGAGGGGGTAGAGGAGGGATGTGCCGGCAGAATACATAGGATGTTTACGGCAGTGAAACCGCTCTGTAGGATACAATAGTGGTAGATATGTGTTATTACATGTTTATCAAAACCCATAGAATATACACCACCAAGACTGAATCCTGATGTAAACTACGGACTTAGTATGTTTATGATGTGTTTGTAGACGTTCATCAATTATAACATATGTACCCCTGGTGAGGGGGATGTTGATAGGGAGGAGGTTACGCATGAGGTGGGGCCAGGAGGCATCTGGGAAATCACACTTTCTTCTCAATTTTGCTGTGAACCGAAAATTGCTCTAAAATACTTAAGTCTTAAAAAACAAACAAACAAAAAAAAAACAAAAAAACCCTGAAAGCTCACGGGTTTTGTTTGGCTTTAAAGGAGAATGGGATTATTTGCCAACATTAAAAAGATTGAGAGAATTTTCTGGAAAAAAAAATATCCAGATCTCCAGCTTCTCTTGAACACCAGAAACCCTGGCAATTCTAGGCTCCCACGGCCACTTGGTAAAACTCTGGACAGAGTCAGAAGCAGCCGCCTGCTCCCTTTAAATAAGGAAGCCTTACAGGTGGCTAAGATTTCCACATGGCCAAAGCCAAGCATGCAGTTTCACATTGTGTCTCAGATTTTGGTGTAGATCTCTTGGTCATGCTATTCTCTTACATGAAATATTCTCCCCTTTACCCCCAACCCTCTGCCAGTCTAATTCGTTTTGATCCTACAGAAATTATGGTAAATGTCACTTCTTCAGGGAAGACTTCCCTGACTACCGCAGACTAGGTCAGGGCATTCTTGTTTTATGTTCTCATTGCATCCTTGGAAGACTCTTCACTGCTGTCACGGAAATATTTGTGACAACTCTCCCTTACAGAAGAATTTCCCTTCATAAATTTAGAAGAAATGAGGAAATACAAAATGACCATTAGAAAACCAGATCTCTGCAGACAAGCCACCCACGGATATTAAATTTAGTGGGCAGAGTGGCTAAAATTAACAACTCAGGAAACAACAGATGTTGGTGAGGATGTGGAGAAAGGGGAACCCTCTTACACTGTTGGTGGGAATGCACACCAGTGCAATCACTCTGGAAAACAGAATGGAGGTTCTTCAAAAGTTAAAAATAGAACAACCCTATGACCCGGCAATTGCATTACTAAGTATTTGTCCAAAGAATACAAATTTTGTGTCTGAAGGGGCACCTGCACCCCAATGTTTATAGCAGCAATGTCCACAATAGCCGAACTATGGAAAGAGCCCAGATCTCCATCAACAGATGAATGGATAAAGAAGGTGTGATATATATAGATATAGATATAGATATAGATATAGATATAGATATAGATAGATAGATAGATAACTCAGCCATCAATTAAAATCTTGCCGTTTGTAACAAGGTGAATGGAACTAGAGGGTATTATGCTAAGCAAAGTCAGTCAGTCAGAGAAAGACAAATGCCATATGATTTCACTCATATGTGGAGTTTAAGAAACAAAACAGTTGAACATAGGGGAAGGGAAGGAAAATAAAGAAAAATAAAGTAAGAGAAAAACAAGGAGGCAAACCATAAGAGAATTTTTTTTTAAGATTTTTATTTATTTATTTGAGAGAGAGAGAGCACAAGTGGGTTGAGGAGCAGAAGGAGAAGCAGACTCCCCGCTGAGCAGAGAGCCCAATGTGGGGCTCGATCCTGGGACTCTGGGATCATGACCTGAGCCGAAGGTAGACACTTAACTGACTGAGCCACCCAGGCACCCACCATAAGAAATTCTTAACTCTGGGGCGCCTGGGTGGCTCAGTGGGTTAAAGCATCTGCCTTCGGCTCAGGTCGTGATCCCAGGGTCCTGGGATCGAGCCCCGTATCGGGCTCTCTGCTCAGCAGGGAACCTGCTTCCCTCTCTCTCTGCCTCCCTCTCTGCCTATCTCTGTCTGTGAAATAAATAAATAAAATCTTTAAAAAGAAAGAAAAAGAGAGACTCTTAACTCTAGGAAGTAAACTAAGTGTTGCTGGAGGGGTGATGGGTGGGGGGTGGGGTAACTGGGTGATGGGCATTAAGGAGGGCACTTGATGTAATGAGCACTGGGTGTTATATGCAGCTGATGAATCACTGAATTCTACCCCTGAAACTAATAATACACTATATGTTAATTAATTGATTTTAAATAAAAGAAAAGGAAAAGAAAAATAATAAATTAAGTGGGCAAAATTTAAGAGGAAACAAGATATCTGCATTGTCTCAAAGTATTCTCCCCCAAATGAATTTTTATTAGCTTTAGAGTGGAGAAAACTGGCAGATGTTGTCTTAGGCTAAGTGACAGATAACATCTCCCATAGTAAGACATACTGACATCACGTATCTTCGTGCACTAAGAAGGTCATGCCACTTCTGTGGCATCCTTTCTGGTAATGCATAACCTCAATCCCATTGTGCAAAAAACATCGGACAAACCCACATTAGGGGCTCTTCTACAAAGTAACTGACCAGCACTCTTAAAAGGTCTCCAAGTTCTCCAAAGACTGAAGAATCATCGCAGATTGGAGGACACTAGGGCGACATGACAACTCAGTGTAATGTGAGACACTGGGTTAGATCCTGGAGTGGGAGAAATACACACACGTAGAAAAGAAAGTCCATACTGAGTAGTATTGCACCGATGTAAATTTCTTGGTTTTCAGAATTAGAATACAGTTGTGGGAGATGTTAAGGTCCAGCGAGCTGGGTGAAGGATATATGAGAGCTCAGCATTATGTCTGCAACTCCTCAGTAAGTTGAAAACGGTCACAAAATAGAAAATCAAAGACATGTTTGTGTAATTATTTGCTCAATGCCTGTGTCCCCTGCTAGGCTCTCAGCTTTGCAGGAGAGAGACTGTGACTACACTGTCTTTTCATCCTTACATCCTGGGGTTCCTTAAAACCTCTGAAACAGGGGCGCCTGGGTGGCTTGGTGGGTTAAAGCCTCTGCCTTCAGCTCAGGTCATGGTCTCAGGGTCCTGGGATCGAGTCCCGCATCAGGCTCTCTGCTCAGCGGGGAGCCCGCTTCCTCCTCTCTGCCTGCCTCTCTGCCTGCTTGTGATCTCTGTCAAATGGATAAAATCTTTAAAACAAAAAACAAAAACAAAAAACCTCTGAAACATAGTGGATATTCAATAAATACGTGCTTAGTAAATAGACTTAGAGCTACAGACGTAGAAAAAGTCCATGGTGTAATTACTGAGTGGGAGGCAGGGCACCAAAGTGCACACACAGTATGTTAATACTCAGAGACATGAAGAGACTGATGATTTACAAACCAGTGTTGACTGTAGTTGTCTCTGGAAGATAAAGTTATTGGGGCATTTTTCTTTCTTCTTTTTGCTTTGCTATATTTGCTAAGCCTATTTAAAGGTTCACAAACTGCTTTTATGGGCAGGAAATGAAGTGTGTGTGCACACAAACATACAATCACATCTGCGTGTCAGAGAAAGCCACGAGCATCGTGCCTGACAGCCAGGGAGCCAGACCTCCAGAGCTGGGGAGAAGATAAACGGTTCTGAGCCCTAGGCAGTGGTGACAGCAGCCAGTGCCAACAAAGTGGCCTACCGCCCTTGTCCGTCTCAGCGTTTCCATTCCTCCAGCAGCATTCTCTGAGCAAAGCCTTTGAACTCATGTGTTAATTTCCCAGGGCTGCTGTAACAAATTGCCACAAATTAGCAACCACAGAAATTTATTCTCTACTTTTCTGGAGGCTAGAAGTCTGAAATCAAGATGTCAGCAGGGCCATGCTCCCTCCAAAGGAAGGAGACAATCCTTTTGCTTCTTCTCAGCTCCTGGTGGCTCCTGGCAATCCTTGTCCTTCCTTGGTTTGTCACAGGGCCTTCTTCTCTCTGTCCCCTCTGTGTCTCTGTATCCTGATCTCCCTCTTCCTTCCCTTATTAAGACATCCGCCACTGGATTTAGGGCTCACTCTAACCCAATGGCCTCATCTTAACTTGATTATATCACCAAAGACCCTATTTCCAGATAAGGTCACATTCACAGGTGCTAGGTGTTAAGACTTGAACTGATCTTTGTGGGACACACAATTCAACCCTCTACAACTAAGAACTGTGCTGTACCCGTCATCTATTACTGTGCTACACCCCACAGGTTGTAAACAGCAACCATTGTATCAGCTCACAATTCTGAGAGTCAGTTTGGACTGAGCTCAGCTGGGAGATCCTTCTGTTAGCCTCACCGGAGTCATTAGTGCGGCTACAGTCTTCTAGAGGGCTCTGCAGGGGCTGGCAGGTCCAAGAAGACCTTGTTCATGTCTGGCTCTTGGTCATGTGGTCTCTTGTGCTCCAGCGGGCTAGCCCGAGCATGTTCCCATGCAGCTTGGCAGATTCTAAGATTCTTGAGATCTAGGCTGGTGCATCCTAGCAGTCAAAGCTGGTCACAGGTAAGCCCAGATTCAGGGGTGGGGCAATAGACTCCAGCCCTTCAGGGAAGAAGCAGCAGAGTCACACTCTAAGGGGCATACACATAGGGATGGGAGGAGTTACCAAATTCATTTTGCAAATAGGCTCTACCCCAGGCCTCCTAAAGTCCTTGGAGGAAAAGATGAACAGGTGCAGTCCTTGCCCTTAAGAAACAAGTGTAACCCTGACGACAATGTACTGGAGAAAGTCCCAGTGTTAGCACAAAGGCAATGGATCCCCTGGTGTGGGGAGGGAGTAGGAGGTGATGACTGAGCAGCCCCCTGGCCCACCACATCCCAGGTCAAGGACCCTCTCATCTTCATCTGCTTCTGAACAATGACCCCCATGCCCTGAGCCCTTATGGCTCACCACAAGCCCAGATAATCATCGCGGGGAATCGTGGTCTAACTCCACATCAAGGATGGCATGATCTCAAATCCCCAAAGAACCAGGTATGTCCTCATGTGCAAAGTTGACAGATGCAAGAGAAGATTGTCCAACAAGAGAGTTGGTACAGAAATGGACTTGGAGCTGAGCCTTGGCAGAGTCCCCTCTTCCCTCTCTCGCAGGCCAATGCTTGCCCTTTCCTCCAGACTGCCCATAAGAGGTCTAGCTGCCCAGATATGTGTGGGAGGAGAGCCTCCAAGGACACACGTGTCATATGCTGAATGGAGGTGGAATCCTGGCTACTTTTCTTTACTGAGTGACTTTGAGCTTCTTTCCTCACCTATGAAATGTGGGGTGATAGGAGTTTGGTAAGAGTTGATAAGAATGATTTGCAAACACCCAGAAGCTGTACCGTTGTCTATTAGGACACACGCTGCTCTTGGCTTTCAGTCAGTCAGTCCGTCATGCAATGTTTAACTTTGTTTTGTCTGCGCAGAGTGGCACCCTCCTCCTAGGATCTGCTCTTGACTTTTCTCCAACCATGTGCTCTGAATGGGAACTGCCATCTTCCTAGATGCCCTCCTCCTAGTAGCTGGTTCAAGGATGGGTGACTGGCTCAAGCTGGGCCAACTGGCATTCTTCCCTGGGGTTTTTTTAAATGTGAGAATGTGGAGGTGGCCCAGTTCCCCCAAAAGTTTGGAGCCAGAAAGCTCTGGAATCATTGGTGGGCATATCCCTCACCACAGGGAAGAAGCAGAAAAGGGACCGGAAATGCAAGAGAATCCTGGAGCTGTGTCCATTGTTGGTTCCAGTTCTGTCTGAGACCTACACCCACCTCTTCCTGCAGTTATGAGACTTTCCCCCAAAAGATTTCTTTTTGTCTAAACTTGTAACCAAAAGGGTCTTGACTAAGGTTGATTTGTTCAATGTTTATCAAGCAATTCCCTTTGTCAAACCCTGGAGATACAACAGAAAAGACCTGGATCCTCTCCTCTGGAACATCATAGTCTGATGGGGGGGGTGGGGTACAGGAGACAACAGGCAGCATGATGGGGCTGTCACAGAGCAGGCATGCTCCTCTTTGCTTGGGGGAGATTCCTACCCTGGGCCTTAGGCCCATTGGTGAGTCTCCCTGATGATGGAGGAGTGTGAGGAGAAGATGGGGGACATTTTAGACAAAGCCTTCACAGGGGGTATAGAGACCTAGGATGTGGATCAACGCAGCCCCTCTGGGAAACAGAGGTGTTTTCTGGGGCTGGGGCTCAGGTGGAGAAGGAGGTAGGGTCAGGTCAGAAGGGCCTGGTAGACCAGACTGAGAGTACAACTGGCAGGGGCAATTGTTACAGAGCTGGGTGCCTCCAGGGTCATCCTTAGCTGGTCCGAGATGTACTCAGTGAGGCCAGGGGCTGGCAGGACTGCTCACAGGGTATCAGGGTGTTTACTCAGTTCCCACTTGTAGCCTCCACCCTGTAGCTTGCCACATACATCTGGAGGTGGCCAGCTAGTGGGAGCGGAGTTCAGCCCTGCAGACAGGCTCAGCCTCCTCCAGCACCCTGGTGCCTGGGGCCCTATTATCAGGACAGCCCCTCTGTACATCCTGACCCTACACAGCAGCAGGCACGGGCCAGCACTCACATCAAGGAGAGCTGGGTTTGCTGTAGTTACCGTGCCCTCTGCTCCCACGAAGGCCTGGAGCAGACCGCCCACAAACACATCTGCTTTGCAACTTCAACAACAATAGGTGAGCACTTTGCTTCACATTGGAAGGGAGGCGGAGAACGCAGAGGGGAGGACTTCTCCTGAGGACCCTCAGCTACATAGGACCAGAGGGGTGGTCTTCTTCTGGGGACCGGAGCCCTTCCTTGCAACTCAGCACACCAAGCAGAAAGACCTTCACTCCAGGGGCAACCGAGAGGTCAGCCCACGTGGAACCCAGGATGGGGTCCCAAGAACAGGTGGCCAGCTCAAGGCAAGGGGCCTATCTGGACACACACGCCCAGAGTTGCGATCAGGAATCAGTGAACATCCCTGGGTAGAGATAGTGTGAGCAGGTGGAGGGCAGAGGTCAAATGACCAGTCTGTGAGGGCTCAGACACGTTCTCTGGACCCTCTGTCCCGTTTGCCCCCCAGCTCCCACAGCACCCCATTCAACCTCCTATGGTAACGGGTATGTCTGATGCTCTAAGTTGTTGGTCCAGCAGGCTGGGAGAGCCCCGAGGACAGGGCCTGCCATTCACAGGGCAGGCCTGGCTCTAGCCTCGGCTTGGCATAGGGCAGAGGCTGGGAGTGGGAGTTCTCAGGGAATAATGAACACCTCAGAAGCTCTCACAGGAAACTTAGGAGAATGAAGAGCAGGTGCTGGGTCAGTGCAGCCTCAGAGACTGGAGAGCAAAGTCTCAGACAAGAGAGAGAGGACATGCAGTGGATTCGGACCCAGCGAGGCTGATGCAGACCAGCTCTGGGATGAGCAAGTCCAGTCTTCCCCAGCAGCATCCCATCAGAAGACACCCAGAGCAGGAAGGACAGAGATGCAGGGAGGTGATCCTGCAGGAGGGAGCCCTTCAGGGACCGAGGGGATCCACAAGTGAGGGGGCTCAGGGCAGAAAATAGGGACCCAGGGGCCTGGGTCCCCATAGAAGAGCCCTAATATGACATCATGAAAGATGTCAGTCCTGGCCAGGACATCTCACTAACACCCATGACGATCAAGGCCCCACATCCAGGCTCAGTGAACCCCAGGAGCGGGGGCGGGGAGGGGCTGGAACCTGTACTTAGGGAGGCTGGGGAAGCTGGCTCCCGGTAGACCCAGGTGGCCCTCGTGCTCGGACAGGTGCTCACACTGCAAGAGCCTGCAGGCTGAGGAGGTGTGGGCATGGGAGGCGGGGAAGGACTGTTACCATGGGATCCTCAGTGACCTGGTTAAGAGTGTGACATCTGAGCCCACCTGGCAGTGCACTGAGCGGGAGCTGTGGGGCTGCAGGAAGGAACCGGATTGGGTCAGAGCCTCTCTGCTCCCAGAGCAAGTGGAGGGGGAGCAGGACTTACTGGGTGCTGGGTGGCCTCGGAAGCCCAAGCACTGGAGCAGAGAGAAACAGAAACTGATTTGCCAGGGGGGAAGAGTAAGAGGGAAGCTGGAGAAGGGGGACTGGGACCACAGCCCAGAGGGGCTCCCTGGCCAGCGCCAGAGACCAGAGACCAGAGACCAAGCTTGCCTGGAGGACACCAGGGAAGGACTGGAAGCAGGCAGTGGGGAGGGCAGTCTTGCATTTTAGGAGATTGGAGACTCACCCTATCAGCCCCCACCATCCCCACCCCAAGCCCTACAGCACTAGGCAGCATGGTATTTCTTAGGTACTCTGGCCTCGAGCTCCCAACAGTGACGCCAGGAGAGGTAGTCACGGCCTGGGCAGGCAAGTTGCCCAAAGGCAGCTCCACCCCTGGGGGTACCCACCCCAGCAGATTCCCTGCTGGGCAGTGACCATGGGAGGGATCAGGCTCAGACTCGCCCAGACCCTGGGCATGGAATGAAGCATGACTACCAGGCCTCGGGCCTCACCCAGAATGGAGTCCCCTTTAACAACAGCCCACTGGCTCCTTGAGGCACTGGCCTGGCCTGCAAGCCTACCCCAGCCTTCCTGGCTCACCTAGCCCTGGCTTCCCCTTTGCTTGGTCTGGCTGAGTTAGAAGGCCTCAGGTCCCCATTTCGGGCCCTGCCCTCACCTGCATCAGTCAGTGGGGCTGCAGGCTTAAGGAGGGGCCAGCAGGGCCTTGAATACCCTCAGCTCCCCAGAGCTCCCTGATCCCATCGCCCATCAGGCAGTGTGGCTGAGTTGAGCTTCTGAGCCCCATTCTCCCCCACCTCTGCCACTGCTCAGCATCTGCTAGGGATGCCAAGCTCCCAAGACCCACCTCAGCTGAAGACCATACTACTGCCCCTTTGCACAGCCCTGGCTGACGGAAACCAAGAAGATGCTCGGGGCAGTGTTGGAGGGATCCCCAGCCCCTCCCCACCGCACAGGTATCTGGCCCCCACCCCACTTGTTCCCTATGACAAGACCGAGCCCCAGTCTGAAGCATTTCCTCCATGCTCCTGGGAAGGGGATTTTCACCTTGTGGGGCTGATGTGGGGACTGGTGATTCATCACTTTCAACAGCAAAAGGATGACACAGTATACAGCTCCCTGCAGGAAGAACGGAGGAAGGGAGAGGGACACCAGGAAAGAGCCCAGTGGGTGTGAGAGGAAACAGGGAGTCACATGGCCAGGCTCCTTTTCGGTAATACCGAGCCAGGCGCAGATGGCATGGCAGGCCTGTGTTGGAGGAACTCAAGCTGGCTGGAAGCAGGTGATAGATCACTCACAGTATGTGAAACAGGTGTTTCTGAAGTCGGAAGAAGAGGTTCCATAGGAACTCAGAGCAGAGATCCCTGGCCTGGGAGGAACCAGAAAACCTCATGGAGGAAGAACATCTCAGTTCAGGCCTAGAGGTTGCACTGGCCAGTTAAGGATGGGGAGTGAGAATGGAAGACAGATGGCCAAGGTGAAGGTTAGGGAGAGCAAGGCATGGGGAAGGCCAAGGCGGACATCCTGTGTGCTAGAGAGAGTAGGGTCAAGTCAGCATGAACCCTAGGAAATGCCTGCTGCCTGGAAGGGAGCTCTTTGGTCAGAGAGCAAATGGGTAGTTTGGGGAAGATGGTTTCTGCCAGTGCTCCTGGCCATGCCCCCCAGGATCATGCCCTTCAGAGTACTCACTCCTGTTTCCGGCCCATGAGCCCTGGACTGTAACTCTAAGGTGAAAACCACAGTAGCATCCTGTAATATCTTCTTGGGACCCCCAGCCAAACCTGCATTTGCTTTCCTGGACCACATAAGGGACAAATTTTGCAAATAGGCACCCTGAAGTTCAGAACCTCCAAGGATGTGGCACATCAGGCACAGAGATGGCCCAAGCCTGACTGAAGCCAGAGCTCCGGGCAATGCTAATAGGTGTCACACCTGGGTCACACACATACACAACAGGTTCCTTGTCAGGTAAACTTGGGAGGCTGGGTTAAACTCAAATAAGGACTTTCAGGGTCTTTAAGGTACTAACCGGTGATAAGGGATATACAGCATGGAGAGATTCCCAAATGCGTTTGGCCATGGAATCCTTCTGTCCTTGCTGGAGCTGTTGTGTCTAAGGAACCCACCCAGGGGCCTGCTGGTCTGGATGGTAGAGTCGGAGACTGAGCTTCGGGAGCCTCCCTGCTTACACTTTGTGCACGCTCACCACAGAGCTGTTCTTACATTTGGGAGGGTTGGTTCACTGGGGGGTTTTACATGAGCTTGGGTAGAGCAGAATGGAGAGGCCAGGCTCCTCTGACCCCAGCCTTCACAGGAGCCCTCTTCACTTTGTGCAAATTGCCTGTGGCCTTGGATCACCTGTCCGTGGTTCAGGAAGGGACAACCCCAGGCAAAAGAGCCATTCCAGGTCACCAAAAGCACCGGCATGTTTAGGGAATGCTTCCAGGAAGTGGTGACATTTTCTCTGTGAAGGATGAGTGGGTGAAAGCAAAGGCACAAGAGAAGAAGCCACATTACAGGCAGCACCAAGGCCATGGGGACCAACGTTGGGAGGGGCCACGAAAGGGAGCTGGTGCTGGTAATGGAATCTTTGAAAGCTCTCCAAAAGGGATTTGGACTTGAATCTAGGAATATCAGAACCACAGAAGCTGCTTGAGACAACTTGAGTGACTTGATCTATCCACAAATAATTCTAGCCTCAATCATTCTCGATCCTTCCTTCCTCCCCATGAGCTCCCAGGACCTGCTCCCATCCCCCAACTACATGACCATAGTCACTGCTTGTGACCGCCCAACTTACCCCTGTTGGATGTGCCAGCTCTGATACAGCCCATGCCACTTCTTACCTCCTCCTCTCTCCCTGCCATCTCCTTGGCCTGGTGTCTCCGCTTGGTTCCCTGCAGATGGCCTCACATGGCCCTAACAGAGAACCTCACACGGGCTGCTTCCAGGGTTCCTCCCTTTGGAACAGCCACCTCAGGGGGACCATCTGCAGACACCACCTCTCTGCTCACTAGGCGCGGCCCCCAACACATTTAAGGAAGGGTAGTTATGGGGCCCAGGGTGGCTTAGTCATTAAATGTCTTCGGCTCAGGTCATGATCCCAGGGTCCTGGGATCGAGTCCCACATCGGGCTCCCCATTCTTCCAAAGCCTGCTTCAATGACTCCCACTCCCCCTGCTTGTGTTTCCTCTCTCGCTGTGTCTCTCTCAGTCAAATAAATAAATAAAATCTTAAAAAAAAAAAAAAAAAGGAAGGGTAGTGACTCTGGGGTACCAAGCAATGTCTAGGCATCAAGAAAATGCCGGCGGTGCCTCCTCCCCGGCCACTCCAGAGAACATAGGATGGCCCTCTCTCCTCAGCTCAGTCCGCTCTCCAACTCAGCTTTCCTGGAACCTGTCTCTCGCCCTCTGGGAAAGCAGCACATCGATCAGGCAAGGACTCGCCCTCGTCATCAGCCTGCCCAGGATTTGGACACTCTTTCTCTTGCAGTTGGTAGATGTCAAAAGCCACCTGGGTGAGAGGGTAGAGATAGAAGAAAGGGGTCTGACCGGGGGCATAAGACTGCAGTGACCTGCTGCCCCCACTGCATCCTTGGGAGGGGCAGGACTGGGACGGGGCTGGCTGCCTCCAGGCTCTGACTGACACATCCTTTCTTTCATGGGTTGGTCCTTTGATGTAGTGTCCTTCTATTTCAGAGAAGTGGCTATTCCCATCTCTACTGGGATCCTGGGAACAGGATCCTTTCACACAAGCCACTCTTTCCTTGGGATTCTCTCTCCCTCGGCTTCCATGAAGGGACAGAAGCCTTAGAATCTCTTGAATCTGCGGACTGATTCTCTGCTGGCATGTTAGGAATTTTTACAATTGTTCTCAAATCCCATTATCTCAGCCTTCCGAACAGGCTCAGTGACTCATCCTGGCTGAATCCACGACTGGCCACCAAGTCCGCTGCTGCTCTCACTCACAGGTATGACAGAGACCCTAGAGCAGTGGAAGAGATTTTGGGGTCTTCCACATACTCTCCCCTTCCTGAGTCCCAGGCCATGGAAAAAACACAACGACAACAACATCAGAAAAGAACGGTCTTGACCACATAGGATAATTGTCAACACTGAATGGTGTTTCAAAGAGAAACAAAAGTAAAATTATAGGGTTGACAAGCTGGGAGGAGTCCACAGATAATCCTGCTCCTTCTCTCTAGCCAGCACTTACCACATTAGTAATTTCACACTTCTCTGTGTTATTATTTGCTTAATTCACTCAACAAATATTTACTGAGCAGTCGTGACAAGCCAGGCACTATTCTAGACGTAGTCTGGGTGCCGTCAGTGACAAAGCAAAGACACTGCCCTCTGGGTGCTTACATTCTGGGGGAGGGGAGGGAGAGACAGACAACAGGAAATGATATTCACCTGAAATGAAAGGACAGAAAACACCGGAATGTGCAAGTGCTTAGGGAAAACATTCAGAAGAGCAGGCAAGCTGTAGCTTTCAAGGGAGTTAGCAGAGGAGACCCCTGGGGGAGCATGGCCGTAGAAGGCCTGTGGCCAGGAGAGTCAGGAGGCCAGGTGACTAAAGCAGAGGGAGCAGAGGGAAGGGCGGCAGAACAGGGAAGGGGTCACGTGGGGCCTGGTTCACTGCCACGACTCTGGTTTTCATGAAGATGAAAGGCAGAGCCCTGCAGAAGAGGGTAGTGATGGGATGGGACTTCACGCCTGTCAGAGCCCCATGGGGGCAGGGTCAGTCTGCAACGGCCAAGAGCTCAATAAATAGGAAATGCCAGTGAAATGAATGAATGAATGAATGAATGAATGAATCCAAGACAGAGATTATGCCCATACCTTCCCAGAGAGATAGGACCGTGAACACTTCAAGACAAATATATTTCCAATCTGGTCATTGTGTTTGGATCAGAGATTCTTGTCCTATATCCCTCAGAGACTTTTTCAAAGTCCTCATACGCAGACACCCCCCCTCCCCCGCCGCCCCCCGCCAAATCCTGATTCCCAGGTTGGGTGGGGCCAGCATGAGTATGTGAGTCTCACAAAAACCCACCCCCAAGGGAGAAACATCAGTGTAGACATTCCCAGATACTTCCAAATACTCAGCACCTGGCATCATATCCAGCCCCAGGGGACACATTAAATGAATGAATAAGTGTTTGTTGACTGAATTCATGGGTGTCTTAAGTGCATGAAGAGAGCTAATTAATTGCCCTTTTCCATTTTCAACTCAGATGTTTGGAATTGTGTAAATAAAGAGCTTTCCAGAGAATGAGAAGTTTGACTTCTCAGCCAGCCATTGCTGACTGCTGCTCCCTCCACCACCCCCAAAACGTGCTGTGCCACTACCTCTTCTCTGGGGCTCTTCCCCTTCATTGGCTTCCACCTGAAGTGCCCTAGGGGAGGGGGAGCGCAGGGAGGCTAGGAAGGCTATCCTTAGAGGATCTCCCGGATTCTGAAAGCAGATTGCCTTTCATAACGCAGTGTGTTTCTGCGGAGCTTGGACTGGGCGGGGCTTCTCCGTGGATGAGAGGTTTGCTGGGAATGCAACTTTACTAGACAGCCCGGTGCTCCAAAAGGAAGAGGGTGCTGGGCCTGGGGAGCCAGGGGTAGGGCCGGTGGAGGCTTGGGGAGCGGCAGCCATTCACTTCCCTTTCCTCGCACAAAGGGTCCACCCACATTCCAGGGACAGGCACAGATCCTTCCTGCAGGAAATGCTGGGGCTATGAGGACAGTCCTGTCTGCCCCTTGCCTTCTTGCTTCTCCCCATCTCTGCCAGCTGCCTCTCTCTGGAGCCGGGGGGCCTCTGCTCAGGGCATCTGGGTCTCACAGATTCCTGGCCTCTTGCTTGCAGGTGTTGCTGCCAGAGATTTTTGCATGTGAACAGTAAAGGGCCCCTTATTATCTTGACATACTTGGAATAAGTACGGCCTTTTTTTTTTTCTCTTCCCAGAATTCAAAAAGGCCAGAAATTCCACAAGGCTCTGACTCAACTCTATTTTCTCCTTCCTCTTGCTTTCCCACCTCTACCCTCGTGATCTTGAAAGAGCAGCCCCAGGGTCCTGCACTCTGCCTCCGTCTGAGCTTGCTGATACACATGGTGGCCGGAAGTCTTCCCCTAACCCAAGCACCCACTTTGCCACACTGAGGCAGCAGTTCTGACCTACAGGAGAGTGCATAGTGATTGGCTAAGGGCCTAGCACTAAAGTCAGGCAGCCTGCGTTTGAATCCTGACCCCTCCACTTATCAGCTGTGAAGCAAAGGAGTTATGCCTCTGCACCCAAGCTTCCTCGTGTCTAAGATGGGTGTGTCAATAGGTTCTTTGTCCCAGCCGGACTGTGAGGATTAAGTGAGATAATGTACAAAGAACAAATCACAAACGATAGATCTAACTCCTGCATTCTCATTAACACTGAACACCTGTCCTATACCCACTACTATAGAAGGTTCTAGGCCCTCAGAGGCCACCTCATCCAAGAGACAGTTGAGAAAACAGAAGCTTTGGGCTACACAGGATAAAATGGTGTTAGAGACTGAAGGAAAGGCAAGAGTAACCCTTTGCAAGGAGATCAATTTCACAGAGGAAAGAGACCCCTACAAAGGTTTTGAAGGTTGAATAGGAGTCCTTTAGACAGACGAAGGGGAAAGGACATCACAAGCAGAGGAGACAGCATATCCCAAGACTCAGAGGTCCAGCCAGCAAGCTGGGTTTGGAAGTCCAGGGTGTAGGAATCTAAAAGGGGAACAGGACCCCTGAAACAAATAATGTATTATATGTTAATAATAATAATAATAATCTTGGGGGGAAAAGCGGGGGAGAAGACAAGGGTGACATGGAAGCTCTCAAGACCAGCAGAATCCCATCCTAGAAGGCCTTGGAGACCTTGCCAAGGAGAAGTCTAGACTTTTCCCTAGAGGCACTGCCCTATAGTGCAGGATTTCCTTTTAGGAAACTCTCTGGCTGTAGTGGGAGGGTCAGGAGGCAGACACGGGAAAAGACAAAGGCTGGGTCAGAGCTGGAAGATGGATGCCAGCAGGTTGGGCAGTGGCCCCCCAGCTTCTGTCATTCCCAATCCCAACTATTATTTATGTAATATTTCCCTTTATGTTGGCTCATTCTTTTACTCTTATTATGTCTCTTCTGTTGTACCATTTTAACAGCTGCTTCATTTTTTTCCTAACATATATGTAAAACATACACTCTTAAAACGAAAAATGTATGTCCACTCGCCACTAGATATCACCTCTTTGCCCACCAGGGGCACCTGCCTCAGGCTTTGGGAGCCATCAATCCTGCTGCAGCTCCTGCTAAAGGTCAGAGGACCTGAGGCTAGGCCATGGCAGAAGGAAAGGGAGAGGGGTCTTCTCCCTTTGCTATCAGCCGTGTCAGCTTCCCAAACACCTGTTTCAACGGGTAGGGCCTAGGGGGCTAGAAAGTGCACACCCTGGTCGCTGCTCTGAAAACAAAGACCAGGCAAGCCTCCCCTCCCCTGGTAGCCTGTGGACTATGGTTGTCATTCACTCATGCATGCTCCAGCTCAACTTGGAGCACAGACAGGCAAACTCTCACCCTGAGAGTGAGAGAGATTTAAGCAGACCCAAGGATGACTCAATTGTGGAATCCTTTGTGGGCAACTGCTTTGTGCTGTATTAGTGAAAAATATGCGGGGGGTGGGGAAGAGAGAGGAGGACGGGACGATAGGGAGGCAAGAAGGCACACATCATCTGATTTATCCTTCCAAGAATCTGGTAAGGCAGGAATCATTGTACCCATTTTACAGATGAGGAAGCAATCTCAGAGACATTAAGCTACTCTCCAAGGTCATTTCTAGTAAGAAATACAACTAAGCTACTAGTCCAGATCGGTCTGACTTTAAATCCACCGCTTTCTTTGAAAAGCAGAAGGTCCAAAATCACACCACGGTAGCATAGCAACTTATTTTTCAAAATCCCCATTCAGTCTTCTCTTGTTCATGTTTAAAAAATGTGCATATCTTCTTCATAAACATTTGTGATATTGCTAAATAGTCTTTACAATAATCACTTTTACATAATATTCCGCCCTGTGCACATATCATGATTCACTGTGCCATCACTGAACATTTAGGTAGTTTCAACGTCTCCGGATTATAAATCCTCCTCACCCCCACCCTTCCCAAGGCAGGCTCCCCTGGGATGAGTCAGGGCTCCTGTCTGCCCTACGTCTGGAAGGTTATGTAGGTCACTGGAGCCTGATCATACCTATAGTGGGCTCAGCCAAGCATTCTAATGTAAACCAGAGGAACTGTGAGCTCAGGGGGGAAGGGCAAAGGCTCTTTGGGATGAGCCCTTGCTACTAATGAAGGCAGCCCCAGGCCCAGACATCTCAGGAGTCAAAAGGCACCATGACCCCAGAATGGTCTGCAATAATCTTAGCACTGAGTTGGGAGCCAGACCCCTGCTAAGGGGCTGGGGCATTGCTTGGTCTCTGTTCCCTTGAGAGGTCCCTTCCAGAGAGTTCTCAGCTCTCTGCCCCTCAGGGGGGAACACAGCCACATACCAAAGTTGGCTTCCCAGCCATTCTAAGAGAGACTCCAGCCGTAGAAACACTCCTGCGAGCAGGCGTGCACAACCGCCTAAGGTGAATGGCCGAAGATCACATTTTCAGGATGCTTCTCTGTTTTATCTGTTTGCAAAACAGATATTTGGGGAGGTTGGGCTTAGAATTGCTTCGTGGTTGCCGATCCCAGGGGAAATGGTTCGAATTCTTCGCATAGCTGGAGGGCCATGAGGCAACAGAGAGGACTCCTCAGAGGCCTCTCCCGACCCAGGAAGATGAGCCACCGCCCGGCATCTTCTCTCCTTGGATGGCTTCTGGTGTGGGACATGCTGGACTTTCTTTCCAAGAAGGCAGGGTGATGGGAAGTCTCTAGAGGGGCTATTTGGAGGAGAGTCATTGCCTTTCTTATGCAAGCCCAGGACAGAGAGTGCTTCCAGAGGTCATGTTCTCCATACCCCTGCCCAGCACAGCACACACAGTGCCTGCAGAGCTGGCCTATAGAGTTGCTCATGAAGCGTTAGTGACAGTGGCTTTCTCAAGACATCGGGATTTCTGGGTTTTTTTCTGAGTATGTTGTGTTTTTTTTTCCTTTTAATAAAAGAACACGTATCCTTTTAAAACAAAATCAATAAAGTTTAAAAAATAATAATAAATAAATAAGACTCAAAGTCAGGGTATTTCATCTGTTGCCTTTATTCTAAGCCCCGGGGTGCAGCAATCTTTCTTGTCAGGAAATCATGTCACCCTGATCTACCCTTTCCTGCAGCCGTTTGGATACCTTGACAAGCTGCTGAAAGGAAGTAGAGGTTGTAGCCTCCTTGGTCAACCTGTGGCTGGTGCACATTCTTCACAGCGCATGCTGGCCAGCGGCCAATAGCCACACCTACAGAATTCTCTGAGATGAGGAACAGCATTTCTGAGACCACTCAACGGAAATTGCCTCAAAGGCTAGCTGGACTTGATTCTGATGCCACTCGCTGCCAGGAAACGCAGGGAGAGAAATTCCCCTTCCGGCACCAGGTCCCTGCTCCGCTGGGAGGTGGAGATGTGTCCTCAGAAAGCTTGGCCCCGAGGCCCACTGCAAATGGCACTGTCCTGGTTTATGGGCCCTTTGAACGGCCACGACTTTCACTGCTTCCTTTGGAACTTCGGGAAACCACCAGAAGGGTGGCGTTGATGGCAGAAGGAAGGCCAAGCAGCGTGTGGACTGGTGGACCACCCTGTGACTGCTTGACGAGAGACTGGCAGGGAGGCTGATGCCAGGTGTGTGGGTGGGATTGAAGAGAGGGCTGGGGCCCCTCCCTGGGGTGGCCACTGTCCAGGAGGAGAGAATGAAAGGCATGCCTCAGAAGTGTCAGAGTCCAACAGGTGTGTGTGCCCGAGGGCTGACAGGCTGAGGGTTCTCACACTGCCTGTCCTGTGGAGTAGAGGCTCCCAGCCCTGCCCCCATGTCACATGTTGCCTGGAGACCTTTTGAAACCCCCGGTGCCCAGGCTGTATTCCAGACCAAGCCAATCAAACTCTTTGGAGGTAGGACTCAGGGATCAGTGTTTTCCTAGGGCTTCTGGGTAACTAAAATATTCAGCCAGGGTCGAGAACCAAGGCTTTAAAGAGGTATCTCATGTGTCCCGGGCTCATCAAACAAAATAAACAGGGCTCCTCCTGAGTGATTCATGGAGCCGCCTTCTCCCTAGAGGCCTTCCTTGCTCTCTAGTCTCTCAAATTGCTACCATTCTTCAAAACCCACCCCAATCCTCCCCACGCCCCTCTACCTGAGGCAAGCCCCTCCTGGCTGCGGCAGCTGCAGTGAGCATGTTGTCTGAGGTCCTAAGGTCCCCTGTCCCCTAGGACCTCTGTCATTTACCATGCATAGCCATCAGTCGACCAGTTGCCTTGTTTGCAAATAAGGTAACCTGTGCCGTGGGACAGGTATTCTGTGGCAGGTCATGCTTCCTTGTATCCCACCAACCTATCACTTACCACCACTCACTGCCCATATGAGTTGCTTCATAAGTATTTGGGGGCTCATTTACATTCCACAGCATTTCAACATTTCAGGCAATCTTGGTGAGACAGTTGAAAGAATGTCTGATACAAATGAGTGGTTTTAATGTTGATCAGTGATTGTGCTCATGGAGGTGCATATGGCAAGCAGCAGGGGGTGGGAATGGCTGCAGGAAAAAAAGGCCCCCCAAAATGCCCATTAGGCTGTCCTCCAGGAATGTATGCATAACGCTATAACCCAGGCCTCGGGTGGCCCAGTCTCCGCACCAAGCATTTTCAGAGCTGTGGCATTTCCACAGGGTGCTGGACAGGAACGGGGCACTTTCTAATGAAGAGCTCTTGGAATATTTATTGCCATTTCTTAAGGAAACTTGAATAACTGAGACTCTCAGTTCTTTAATTTCCTTTCTACGTCCCCCATCCCTGCCCTGTACATCACATCTGAATTGCTGATATAGCCACTAGGCCTTGAGGGGTAAAGAGAAATAGGAAGGGTGGTCCAAGCGGAGAGACTAGCAGAGGGCACGGTGCTTACTAGGTTCTCAGGATGCCCAGTGATCCTGTGAGTGTGGAAAGATGAGAGTAGAGGATGGGGGTGGACAAAAAGAGGCTGGAAAGGAGGACCACAGCCAGTGTAGGAAGGGCCTTGAATCACAGGCAAGGGGCATGGACTCCAGGATTCATCATCCAAAGCAGAAGACCAAGAGGTGGTATGATGGGTTCCCTCTGGTAACCCATAAGAGTGGACATTGGTCAGGGCACGACAGCAGGTGACTGGGCCAGGGGAAGGCTGTGGACAAGGGCTGGCACAATCAGGCCCCCGCGTGGCTGCCAGGGAAGATCTTTCTGGGCCCTATGCCCTCAGGTGTGTTCTCAGGCCTGGAGTCAGCACTGGAGGTGCTCCCACATACCTTACCCAAGAGACCCTTCCAGAGGTCCCAGCCTGCCTGGCCAGTCACCCCCAGACTCAGACCATCTACTCCACAAGGCTCCTCCAGTCTTTGAGCTGAGATCAGAATTCCCCAAGTGTTGGCAGGGCCACCCCCGGCTGCCTTCACTCTCAGGCCAACATTTCTACTTATGTCCAAGGCGAGGGACATTCATAGTCACCACCACATAGAAGACAAAAAAGCAAATCTTTAGTGAGACTCAAACAATATGAAATATATTTCAGTGACTATTTAAAACAAAGGAATGGCTCCTTAATGTCAATTTTTACCAAAAGGTTTTAGGAATCTGGACTGCTTGCATTTTCCAGGAAGCTGGTGCTGAGAGGGAGTTAGGAGTTCAAGTTGACTTATAGGGGGAGGAGGTAACTCCTGTGAAAGAAGAGGGGGAAAACGGGGTTGGAACCTATAGGTTGTGATGAGAACTGATTTCTCTGTCAGTCTGCCAGGGACTGCTAGAGAGGTCCGGTGATGGTGACAGGCCCTTGTACAACCACCTTGCTCAATCACTGGCCAAGGCCACCCCAAGAAGAGCATAAATTTGGTCCAAAATCTAAGTGGACCTGCAAGAGTCCACAGTGTAGGCAGCCAGCTGACCATGGCCTTGCAACTGGACAGTCCTTGCTTAGAGAGAAATCTTCTCCATCTGCCATGGACACCATCCTCTCCCCGCCTCTGGTCTGAATGGGCCACACCTGGTGCGTGTGAACCCCATGCCCCATGTCCATTAAAGGGCCCCCTTCACTCTCCATCCATCACCTTCCTTCCCTCCTGCCTCATTGGACAAAGGGCACCTCTCTCCAAGGATCCTGTCTGCCTTCTCCCTCCCTCTTCTTCCCAACACTGAAGCCCTTCCCTTCATTTATCCCCTCACAGTACTCTGCCCAAAACTCACCGCTCCCTGGGAAGAGACCTGTATAACTTGAATCACCAAGACTCATCTTCCTAGGACAAAAAACAAGCTCACATACGTCACAGAGGTAACCAAAGAGAAAAATGAGCAAAAGGTATGAATGGATAGCTTATGGAGCAGGAAATACAAATGGCCCTTAGGTGAAGAGATGTTAAACCTGACTCACTGTGAAAGAAAGTCAAGTTAAGACTACACAGAGATAGCATTTTTCACCTATCAGATGGGCAAATATCAGAAACTTTGATTCAGCACAGTGTTGGCAGGGAAACGAGCACTCTCACAGGTGGGAATCTGGTAAAGCTGGATGGAAGACAACTTAGCGACAGCCCTCTCAGTTACAAATTCCCATGACCTTCAAAAGGCAGTAAAATGGAATGGTTCTGAGAACGGACTGGAGCCAAAACACCGTGGTCCAAATCCCAGCTGTCCAGGTCACCTGACTGCTCCCTGCCTCACTTTTTCTCATGGGATAGATAGATTCTTCTGAGGATTAGAATACATTAATTATTGTAAAATTGTAAAGCACGTACTGCAGTTCCCAGCTCTTAGTAAATACCATGCAAATGTTAACTACCATTATTATTAAATGACCCAGCCATGCCACTGCTAGGAATGTATCCTACAGACACACTTGCACATGTGCTAAGGGAGTGTACCGTATTATTCACTGCAGTACTGATGCAACCGGGGAAAACTGGAAATAGTCCAAATATCCATAAACAGGCTAAATTAATTATGTATAATGCAATACTATGTGGATGCCAAACAGTGGCAAAGAAGCTCTTTAGCGCGGATCCAGTGTGTACAGAATCCTACTGTAAGTTGTTGGGTTTTTTTAAGATTTCATTTATTTATTTGACAGACAGAGATCACAAGTAGGCAGAGAGGCAGGCAGAGAGAGGGGGGAAGCAGGCTCCCTGCTGAGCAGAGCTGCAGGGCTCCATTCCAGGACCCCGGGATCATGGCCTGAGCCGAAGGCAGCGGCTTAACCCACTGAGCCACCCAGGCGCCCCATCTACTGTAAGTCTTTAAGTAAGGAAGAGAATCAACACAAGTCCACATGACCTAGCCACAATTAGGAAATTCTCTATTTTCAATTCTCTTTTCAACTATGAAAGTCTCTTAAAAAAAAAAAAAAGAAGAAGAAGAAGAAGAGCTTTTTCCAAAAATAAATTTGGCACAAACACCTTTGGTAGCAAAACCTGAACTGAAGTAAAGTCACTTAAGGCTGATTATGACTTTATTTAATCTACTTGGTGCAAGAACATTAGCATGTTTTATTATACACTCTGCGGAGGCTCAACATACGCTCTTTGTACACTCCTTGACTTCTGAATTCCCAAAAACACTAGCCCCAAAGTGTTTCAGTTAAGGAAGTACGGACCTTTATTCACCTTTTTTTTTTTTTTTCATTAAAATATCTCTTGATGCACAAGAAAATAGCTCCAGTTGCCTCTCATAAAAGAGCTGCCTGACTGTGCAGCAGGAACATGAGAGGCAATTTTACTATATTTGAATCCTGAATTTAAAGAGTATTTATTCATCAAATAAATCAATACTAAAAAGATCTCCTCAGTCCAGGCGACCAGGTCATCTTAAAGCCCGAACACCCTCTTACTGGCATCTCTGCACCAGGCTGCCTGGGAAGCAGGACTGGAGGGTGGGGGCAGGTGGGACCAGAGCCTCCTTTCTGACTCACCACGCTGCCCCGGGTGCGGTGGCAAGGTCTCCTCCCTACAAAAGTAGAGATAATGAGAGTGACTCAATGGCGGGCACTCTGATGGGGCGAATGGTGGGGAAGCCAGGTCCTCTAGCTGGTGGCCTCCCGCATCCCTTTCCTTCCAGAGGGGCAGGAGCCACCTTCCAGACTCCTCTTCAGCATTCTTCCCAGCAGAGACCCCATGCAGGGCATCTGATCCAGCTGGGAGTGGCAGGGTCCTGGTGGACTGACGGTCAGGGTGGAGAGCAGAGTCCACGAAACGTCAGTCCCACAGAGGACACAAAGGAAGTTCTCCTAGCAACCTTATTCTCAAGGGTGAAAATTCAGAACAAGCCCCATGTCAGTGTGATAGGGGGATAGTTAAATAAGTCCAGGGGGTGGATAGATAGACCTGAATGTGCTGGTACAAAATAAGGCCACGATCTAGTATTGAGTAAAGAAAGCAAATTGCAGAATTTTATGTATGTGTATACACACACACACACACACACACGTATGTATATACATACATATACACATATATAATATATATGTATATATAATATATAATAACACACACACATATATAATATACACATTATATATAAATCATATATTATAATTATAATATATATTCTATCACAACATATAATTAATAAATTATAATACGTATATATGATGACACAAAAATACACATAAAATCTGACAAGGACACTCAGCCAGCAGAGGGAGGGAGGAGAAACTAAGAGATGAAAAGTGTTCATGGGGGCACCTGGGTGGCTCAGTGGGTTAAAGCCTCTGCCTTCGGCTCAGGTCATGGTCCCAGGGTCCTGGGATCGAGCCCCGCATCGGGCTCTCTGCTCAGCAGGGAGCCTGGTTCCTCCTCTCTCTCTCTCTGCCTGCCTCTCTGCCTACTTGTGATCTCTGTCTGTCAAATAAATAAATAAAAATCTTTAAAAAAAAAAAAAGAAAAGTGTTCATGTATAATAAAAGAAGAAAAGTAAGAGGTAGACGGGCAAGCTGAATGCCAAGTGCCAGTCCAGTGGGGCTGCCCACGAGAAGCCTGCCCATCACACCCAGAGACTCAGGAATCAGGACACAGTCACCATGGAAGGCGTTGGAGTGGAAAGCAGGAGCAGTTACACCCTGCCTCCTTCCCCAGCTGGGCAGTGGGCTAGCTTATCTCCATCATCCAGAGGAGACTACCGAAAAGTTAAACCCAAGGGGCGCTGGATATAGGAGCAACATATACAACAGGGTGGGGAGGTGGACTACTCGGCACTAAAAACCAGGGATTGAGTGTCAACCTGTGAAGGGCAAACCTACCGACCCCTTTCCCCCACATCCCCAACCACCACCAGCCAGCCACCAGTGACGCCTGTCCTACCCACACGGACCAGGGGACTGCACCATCCTCGGAAGAAACTGGATGGCTTTAGAGAAACAGAGCCCCAGACTAAGCCCTGGGTCTTCCTACCCCCCTCCATGAAGCACAGCTCTACCTAAGCACACAGAGATTGTAGTTAGACTTTCTTAGCACCCTCCTTGAATTATGAACAGATATGTCAGAGTCCCCCATCCCTGGAGAAAACCCCCAACACAAAAGACAGAAATCACATCAGGGAGGGGCGCCTGGGTGGCTCAGTGGGCTAAAGCCTCTGCCTTCAGCTCAGGTCATGATCCCAGGATCCTGGGATCGAGCCCCGCATCGGGCTCTCTGCTCAGCGGGGAGCCTGCTTCCCCTCCTCTCTCTCTCTGCCTGCCTCTCTGTCTACTTGTGATCTCTGTCAAATAAATAAATAAAATCTTTAAAAAAAAAAAAAAAGAAATCACATCAGGGAAACAGAATAAAAGCAGACAACAGGTAATGCACAGAATAAAAGAAAATGTCAAGAAAGACAATAATATATTTGGAGAGGTGAGAAAATGGCTTCCATGAAACTAGATCAGAATTGTATTTTTTTAAGGCAGAGGAGAAAAAAACCCAACTCTTCAAAATGAAACATGTGATTCTAAAATAAAAACAGGCAAGATTTAATGGAAAGATCCGGTGGTGAGAAAAATCATCCAGAAAGAAGAAAAAAAGAGAGAGGACAGGGGAGAAAAGATGCAAAAACTCAGAAGCTTCATCAGAAGGCCCTCTGCTTGGAAAGCAAGCACAGAGGGAAGGAGCAGGAGGAAATGATATGTAAAAATATCACAGGAAAATGGCCCTGGACCAAAGGACAGCAGTAAGTGCCTGTCGAGTAGCTAGAACAATAAAGGAGGAAAGACCCGCGGCAAGACAAGTGGTAGTGAGATTCCAGAAGGCCTGGCGTGAAGGAAGGGGCCTAAAGGGCTCCAGCAGGAAGACAACAGGGTGCGTACAGTGGGAATCAGAGCGGGGAGGGCTGCGGGAAGAGTGGGCCGGGTCAGGGCAGGGCTGGGGAGACTGGGGACTTCATTCTTTAGCTTTGTCACCATTGAGTTCCTTCTTCAGATGTAGAGGCAGAATTTTACCTGGAATTTTCTAGAATGTATACCTGGAATATGGAGGGGGGGGCGTTCATGCAAATTTTTCTTCTTTTCTTTCTTTTATGTGTGTATGTGTGTGTGTGTGTGTGTGTGTGTAGGAACCACGCCCCCCCAACCCATTACCCAGGTGACAACCTAGCGCATATCCTTCCATACACTTGTCTCTGTGCTCATATACACACATGTATACAGATATACACATACATATACACACTTATATCCATATGTAGACACACACACACACACACACACACACACACCCCAGCACACCCATATGTGTGACTACACAGCAGCATGAGAATGCAATTCTTGGACCTCTGCAGTGTTTGCACTGATGCCAGCCTTCTCCAGCCGGTGACTGAGCAGGGCAGGGACAGAAAGGCTGGCCTGTTACCAGGACACAGGACTCCTAGAATCCAAGACTTGTGCTCAAGGACTCCCACCCAAGTTGCAGAAACTTTCTTCGAACCGCACTGTGGTTCTCAGCCTGACTCTCTCCCAGCCTCCTCTAGCAAACTCCCCATTGTTTACTAACAGGAGTTTTCCCTGATAAACCTCATTCCCATTCTGGTGACTGATTCTTGGAGGACCCAAACTAACAAAACATAGGTTTTTAAATCATTGCTTTACCTAAATACTGTATATGTTTTTCTTCATCTTGCTTTTCTTACTCATCAATAGCTAATGAAAATTTATCACTGATACAGCTCTGGTTCATTTTTAAAATGGCTGTCTAATATTCCTAGAAATGGAACTATGTACTGTAACTTACTCAGCCATTTGTCTATGAGTGGACGGACATTCACTTGGATTCCAAGTTTGGACACTCTGGACAATGCTGCCATAATTATCATTATCTTGTATGGATATTTAAGGACAGATGATAAAGAATGGATTGGTGATCAAAATATACTCATATACACATAATTTACACAAGTTATGATATATAAAACTATTAACCTTATATAATAATTTTCATTGGTGTTGCCAGATTTTTTTTTTAAGATTTTGTTTATTTGACAGACAGAGATCACAAGTAGGCAGAGAGGCAGGCAGAGAGAGAGGAAGGGAAGCAGGAATCAGGCTCCCTGCTGAGCAGAGAGCCCGATTCGGGACTCAGTTCCTGGACCCTGGGATCATGACCTGAGCTGAAGGCAGAGGCTTAACCCACTGAGCCACCCAGGCGCCCCAATGTTGCCAGATTTTTTAAGGGCTATAAAAACGTGTATTTCTATCACCAATGTATGTGACTATCTCCTTCTCTGCAGGCCCACGAGCAATAGGTATTACCAATCCTTTTCATTGTTTTTCAAGCTGACCTAACCATCTCACTACCAGCAATTCCTCATATTTTTTGGCTCTTTGGAATTGCTCTCCCGTAAGTTGCCAGTCTGTCTATTGGGTCATTTAACTTTTTCTTGTCAGTTTGTAGAAGTTCTTTGCATCTTTGTACTGCTTTGTAAATACAGTTTCCACTTCTCTTTTTCTGTCCTCTGGGTTATCTTCTGCCACAAAAAGCTTAAAATTCTAATCTAGTTAAATGTGCTCATCTTTTCTTTCACAATGTCTGGGTTTCTGGTTATTTGTCAGAGCTCTCCCCTGTCCCAAGTCTTCATGATCCAAGAAGGCTGCTAGTGCTCTAGCCACCGTGCGTGTTACCAGCAGCAGGATGGAGAAGGGGACAAGAAGGGCACTCCACCTCCCTTTGAAAGGAACTTCCCAGAAATTTCCACATGCCGATTCCACTTACATGTCATTGGCCATGACTTGGTTACACAGCCACAGCTAGCTACAAGGAAAATATCGTCAGGGCTGTCTTTGGGAAATGCAATCGGCCACACCCACACTTAGAAAGAAGGGCACTCATGCTTTGCGGCATTCAACAGAAAAAGGAGAAACCACACGCAGCGAAGGGTGGGCTGCAGCCTGGGACTCCACAGCTTAGGAGAGAAAGGGTCTCTATCTCGGTCCCCACAGGCATGATGCTTAAGACGGTAGGTCTGCTAAGTCACCAATAGAGTACTCAAGAGGGTCTCAGTTCCAAGGCTTGCATGAGCATCATTCCAGAGTGGGCCCAGCTTCCAGAGGCGGCATCTCTGCCTGGAACACTGTATTCTCAGTGCCTTCCCCGGGCGGCGGGCAACAGGTCTGTGGCTGGGTGGGGAGTAGCTAAGCCTCCTGGCGTGCAGGGCCAATAGCTTCTGAACTCTGGGAAATACCACTAGGCACTTCCAGGCAGATGGGCGCTTTAGAGAATTGCTTATGATTCACGCCAGGCTGCCCGGGGCGGGGAGGTCAGAGAGAAAACATAACATTGGAAATGCTTTCTCATTTCTTCACTCAGTCACTCACAAGGCCACTTGTCATTTGCTGAAGGCCCGGACAGGGGCCAGGCACATCTACCCAGATATTTCTTGCAGGTTTTCTTCCTATATTTCTGTGGAAAGAGAAAAGCACCCTCGGAACAGAGGTAGGTCAATGGAGAGCCGCTGGCCACAAAGAACAGAGAATGAGACGTTCAGCCTGGAAGAAGCTGGGAAGCAAGACGCCAGCGTGCCAAGCTAAGGGCGAAGTGGGTTCTGGCACACAGAGCACAGGCCAAAGCTGGTTCGACCTCGCCCCAAATGGGTCTCTGAGTCCTCTCATCTCACTGGGCTTTGACTTTCTCATCTGTAAAGTAGGAAGGGTAGTCCTGGGCCTTCCCCCTCGCCAGCCTTGAGAAGGGGTTGATCCGGGGAGTCCTCCTGTCTCCCACAAGTCAGAAAGCCTGTGAGCAAAGCTGCTGTTCAGACCAGCATGCTCTGCTACGATTCTCTCGAGGTTTTTTAAAAATGTCTTTAAGAAAAGCATACAGTATTATGGTTCACCATTAAAATAACCAGGAAACACAGACAAAGAGTAGGCCATTAAAGAGAGGAAAGAGCTGTTCATGTCTCAGGTTACATTCTTATAACTTCCAATATCTGAACATTTTTTGAATAGGACCAGACTTTATATAGGGTTCTGTAACTGTCTATTTTGCACTCAACAATATATGCCATGAGTTTCTTTCTATGCCAAGAAGCTCCCTCCATGACATGTTTGAATGCTTGCCTGATCGTCTGTCCATGCTGTTTTCAATTCTGAATACAGGATCAGTAACACTGATGTTGGCTTTCCCTCTGACCCCAACAGGCCAAGTGCAGAACTGGGACGGATCCTCTCTTTATTTAAAATTTTGCTCTTTTGTTCACCATGGACTGATTTTATCTGTTAAAATATCATGTCTCTTTACTCTGGTGGGTTTTGGCACCTATTAGGTTCCGTACCGAAGGCGAGAACCTCCCCCCTCCCTCCCCGGGTTCCCCCTCAGGCCCTGTCCTATGTCACATGATGAGCGGTCCATACTCTGTATCACTAACTGTTGGGATCCTCAGATTGTTCCGAAGTTTCCACTTTATTCGTCTGTCTCTCCCACACCCAGCACAGTGCCCGACACCTGGTGCGCCCGCAGTCTGTATTTGTAGAATGTGTGACTGCATGAATGAATTGGTGGAGGAAGGAAACACCACGATGATCATTCTTGTGGGGAGTGCCAAGAGAGGCGTGCAAGGGGTACAAGCCCGGATGAACAGGGAAGCCCGAGTGTCCACCACACAGAGCCCAGGGGCAGAGGTGGCCCAAGTCCCCAAGCGGGCATGGGCCAGCTCTCCGGTGGGACAGGGAGTTCTCTCGGTGTACACATAGCACAGGACCACCCAGAGCCCCCTTTGGAAGTCCCCGCCAATTCCCAATGAAGCCATCACTATTCTGGCTGGGCCCTGGCTCAGCCAGCTGGAACCAAAACACTGCCACGTCCCCACTGTGGGACTAGCACACGCTCACGACAGAGGCGCCCACACCCAGCCCCAAGAGCCTCCTTCACACAGGCTGACTCAGGAGCTCACTTGGACTCTGGGCTGCAGGCCCACTGGCTGGGCCATTTCTCCTGGGGCACCAGGACTGGGCTCTCCACAGCAACGGCACTAAGGGATCTTCCCAGCCCGAAACCAATGCACGGAACTCTAAAATAACAAAGCCAGAATCCAAGGGAGGAAATTCTAAGAACATGAAATAAGTCAGAGGAGCAGAGGCGGCTATTTATTTTCCATGGTCCCCTGCCTCCCTGCCCCTCACCCCAAAGGCTGGGGAAGAGGTCCGGATTCAGATGTCAGCACCACAAAGCTAAAGGAAACCCATCTTCCTGTGTTTGCCAAGGAACAATGCTGGAGAGGCCATTCCAAGGCCTGCACTTTTCCTCTGCACAGAAGAATTTAGGTCCCAGGGCAGTCCTGGGAGGGGGGCCCCGATAAGGAATTTCTGCAAGTAAACATTCCTGTTCTATCACTCAGGAATGTTTAGGACTCATAGGCTATGATCCCCTGCAGCCTCCCATGGGCATGCAGATCCATCTTGACCCACCCCAGGTGAAGATCTGGCACTGGATTTGGGGCCCTGGCCCCACCCTGCAGCCAAGCAACTGAGAGTCAGGTCTCATCCGCCTCCTCAGATTCTACTTCCCAGCGCTGCTTTCTGTCCTCCCCCCTTCAGCTCCTATCAGGCTTTATCAGTCTTTCCTGGCCGTGACCCTTCTTGCTTTGTTCATCCTATCCTCAGCCAAGGGTCACCTTCTTGCTTTGTTCATCCTATCCTCAGCCAAGGTTCACCTTCCCACACTGCACCTCCAGGGAAGGCCCTTCTCCCCTCCCTGCCCTCCAAACCTGCAGCACCAGGTTCCCCAGATATATTCTGGGGCCTTCGACATGGCCAGCCACGCCTGTCTTATCTCCTGCACGCTCCCCCATCTCAACCAAGGAAGGACAAGAAATCAGGAAATTCTCTGACCAGATCGGCAGCGTCCACCCCTCAGCCAGGCACCTCCTTAGAAATGAAGGGCTGGAGGACTGCTGCCCATTTCAGAGGCAGAAACGGCTGCCTTGAAGGGAAGAGGAGTCAGTGAACCAAGCAAGACCTTGAAAGACCAGCCAATGTTTAGTGAGCGCCTACTAGGTACAAGGCTACCTGCCAGATGTTTTAGGGGCCTGATCTCTCAATCTCCACGATATTCCAAGGCAGCATGCGGGATCCCGATACTCTTCACACTCCTCACAGGCAAGCTATGGGGCCTCCTGCAGAATGGGGCTCCATAAACCAACCGATATCAGACTGAGGTAGACACTGATCCTTGCAGTGACTCAGCTGGCCCTCTGGCAGGCACGTTCAGGGAGGGCAAGCCCAGACTCTGCCTGGGAGCCACCCTGTTCCCTTGGCCTCCACACGCAAGATTCCCTCTGTCTAGAACCCCCTTCTGGGGCTAACTCTTCCTAGCCTTTCAGGTCCTTTTGCAGCCCCCCCTGGGAAGACCTCCTGGATCTCCACCCCAATCTGGGTTATTCCTCTGTATCCCCCTGGGTGTTCCAGCAGCTGTCTCCAGGATCAAGACCAGGAGATCCTTTATTCATTCCTGTGTCCCCAGAGTTTGGCTCAGGGACAAGCACAGCGCAGAGGCTCGGTCCATATTTTGTTGAACGAATGAAATGCTTACTCTTGGGTATTCAGTCACTCCCAGATTGGATCGCCTGCTTTTCCCTTCCTCTCTCCAGACCTTGCCATCCTCAGTATGCCCTAAAGACATTCTAGAGTCTGAATTCTGGGCCCCTTAAGGCTGGTGGTAGAGAGGGTCGGTCCTGTCTCCTTCTCAGTGCCTCAGTAGACGGCTTGTGGTTTCCCTTCTTTCCTAAACCACACCTGGTCTCAAAGTACCTCTGCCCAGGGCCTGGAGCTGAGTCCCCTCTAGCCCGACAGTCCTCAGGGCCCTGTCCTCCACCCGGACGTGCTGCTGGCGCAGTGCGGTGGCACAGGGGGCCTCTCCCCACGAGCCGCTGCCGGGCGTTCTCCGACGGGAGGGGACCGAACTAGTGCGTTCAGGGCGCGCAGCGAACACGCTGTTCACATTCCAGCGCCGGCCGGAATGCGGACAGGAGACGAGCCAAAGGCCGCATTCCTCCGGCCGCTATGGGAGCGCAGCCAGAGCCCCCGCCCCACCGCGCCCGCCCCCGGCCCCGCCCCCAGGCCCCGCCCACCGGCACGCGTGGCCCCAGCCCGCGCGAGCGCCCCCTGGCGGCGGGGCAGCCAGAGGAGAGCGGGCGTCCGAAACCTCCACTCCCTGCTGCCTGCCCCGGCCCTCCACGTTTCCAAACCCGCTCTCCAGCAGCACGCAGCCTCTCTTAATGGGGCTGATAATGCTCTCCCACACTGCACCACCAGGTTCTTCCCCGGGAAGCTTCCACCTTCCGGGAACTATATTAGGACTCCAGGGCGCCTTTTAGTTACTTCCATTTCAGCAACCTCCCTACTCCATTATTGTTTTTGTTTTTCACTTGTTGCCAGTCAAATCAGGTGAAAACAAGTGGCTCCCCATGGCCCTAACAGCAAAATCCCAACTCCAAAGTTACTTCCTCTCCTGGCTTCCCATTCTGTACCCGGTTGCTGGCCGTGACCTTCTCCACTGCTCTGGCACCTCTGCAGGAAGCACCCACCCCTGCCTGTCATGTCCTACCCACAGACATCTTGGGGCCAGAGACCAGATGAAGGAGCTGCAGGCCTCATCCTGGGCCAGTCACCCAGGGCCCACACAGTAACTTTTCCCGCAGCTCCGCGGAGGGCTTAGGGGAAGGAAGTTCAGCCTGGCCCTAGTCCCTGTGGCTTTAGGTGAACACTGTGAAAAAATGGGCCAAGCAGGTCTGTAGTTCTGCTCATTGACCCCCACTGGAGAAAAGCAGCATTGTCCCTTAGCGGGGGTCACTGCTACTGATAGCAGTTGAAGCCCAAGAAAATGGAAAGCCTCCCCTGGGGTGACAGTTTCCACCACGAGGTAGAAACCATTCACATCACAGCATTCATACAACTGCACCAACATTAAACACCACTGACATGAGTAACTAGAGAAGTACTTTTACCCAAGACCAGGGCTGGGCTGTACTGTTTAAATAATGTCCACTCCAGGATCTTGAAGGACAGGAGTGTGTACTGTTCACTTACATCTGCATGAGGGGCCAGGCAGCTAGCTCCCCAGATACCTGCTTACTGGGAATGCTGGACAGTGTTGGGAAGGTGTGGTTTTTCACCCATTTGCTCAGTTTGTTGAGATGTATGTTTCGGAGCCTGACACTGCCTACAGAAATTTGCATGTTTGTTATCCCCCCACCAGTTAGGGACTCATCCTGTGATTCAAGTGACACCTGAGAAGCCAGCAATGAAGCAAGGCATGCCTGGAACTTGCATTGCTCACCCTGATCAGGGACAGTTGTGACTGTTGCCAGGAAAGGTGGGAAGGCAGAAGCCGAACTCTCATTAGTCTCAGCTGCAGGAAGGGGTGGGGAGTTAAGAGAGCCGGACTGGTGGCCAGGTTGGAGAGCTAGCCAGCCTTGCTCGGTTGGTTTCCCAGACTGTAAGAGGAGGAAGAGACAGTTGTCCCTTCCTACCTGGCAGGGCTAACATTCTTCTGACCAGCAGTGCCTGGAGATAGGCCTGGAGTGACAAGGCCGTGGCTCCCAGTCTGCCTCTTCCCCATGACACAGAAAATGAACATTCTGGACATTTCACACCCCTCTGGCAGTTCATCAGATGTCAGGACCCAGGCTCTGTCTCAGTGGGGTCTGAGGGTGCCAGAGATGATCATAACTCGAGCTCACTGCAGGAGAAGCCCCAGCGATGAGTCTACTCATTTTACAGTTACTGAACCCAGGCTCTACCCTCCTGGAGACACTGCCCACTCGGGAGGCAGACACCCTGCCTGGCCTATGTAACACAGCGTGATAGTGCTGTGAGAGGACTGGGGAGAGTGCCGGCCCAGGCTGGGGCAGAGTGTGGGCACGATGGGTCCTCCAGAAGGGGCTGTGCTCCCATGAAGTTCTGAGAGAGGTGGGACTGGCCAGGGGATGTGGGGACAGGGGGATGGCTCTGCTGGAAGAGGAAGCTCTAAATTTGGCCTCTACTCCAGAGTCCTCTTTAGTATTCTGAGACCAACATGCCATTGTGCTGACTTTTTGCTAAAAAATATCCATGGATTGTGCTAGATTGTGGTTAGATTGGCTAGCCTTTAAGCTTTGAGTTCTGAGGTCACTTGGCAAAGATGAGTGGGATTATAATTTCCACTGGGCCCAAGCAGGGAGCTGGTCTCAGGGATGAATTTGCTTCAGAAATGTACCCCCTCAGGGCACCTGGGTGGCTCAGTTGGTTAAACGTCTGCCTTCAGCTCAGGTCATGATGCCAGGGTCCTGGGATCGAGTCCCACATTCGGCTCCTTGCTCAGCAGGGAGCCTGCTTCTCCCTCTGCCTGCTGCTTTCCCAGCTTGTATTCTCACTCTCTTTCTCTCTCTGACAAATAAATGGAGAAAATCTTTAAAAAAAGGAAGAAAGAAAGAAAAGAAAAGAAAAAGAAAAAGAAACAAATCCCCTTGCCAGAAGCTACTGCAGGCCAGGGCCCTCTTCACTGATGTGTGCAATGTCATCTCACCCCTCACAATCTTTGTGTCCAGCATGTGTGGCAGCCCTGGGCAGGGAGGGCCAGCTCCCATCCGCTGTAAACGCTCTGGTACACTTCGGTGAATGGCTGGTCCCCCTCTGAGTTTCACCCCATTTTTGTGCTTAAAATCAATAGAAGGCGACCAGGCCCTACCTATCCCCTATTAAGAAAAATGAGTATCCCATAAACTCTTTGAAAAACCATAGTTTCCCAAAGTATTGCTATGTAGAGTAATGGTTCTTAAATGTGAGTGTGCTTCAGAATCATCAGTCATTGGGGGTTAGGGAGTAAGGGCTTGTTTAAAATGTATTTCACTCACAGATTCTGAGTGGGGAGGTCTCAAGTGGGGCCCAGGAATCTGCATGTTTAAAACCTGTCCTAAGGCATCCTGATACCATTGGTCTTTGGATGGCACTTGGACAAGAACCGATACAGGCAAACTAACATCTGTTCTCAGTACGTCCACTTAGAATGAACTCTCCCTCTGTCAAAATTTGGACAAATCCCATAATTTTTTTCTAATCTGTCCTTGAAAGGAAGCATGTAGGGAGTGGGGCTGAGAGGGACACCCCTCTATGGTGCAGTATGGGGACCCTTGGGAGTCCCACAGAGTAGACATAGTCCAGCGAGCACAGAGGAGGGCCACACAACAAAATGTTACCACCTCCTTCTCCCCTCCTCTTCCTCCCCCTCCTGGAGGACACACATGAAGCAGACTAAAAGCAAACAAAAACCACCCGATTGAAAATGCCTCCACTGGAATCTGAACCAAATCGCAAAGGGTCGTAGCTCCAATGTCTGGCACCTGAACACGGTCAGCAATAATCTTCACCAAACCCAGCACTCGGGCCATAATCTAAGAATTGCCAGGGCAGGAGTGCCGACCTATGGGTGGCCACTGACACTGGCGATCGCCAAGCTATTCTGATCTGCACCTCAGCCTCCAAAACGTGTTTTGCACCCCAATGTATCGTCCAGTTGCCCTCCTATCACTAGATGCTGTTGATAGAAGGCAGCTCTTTTTGATACTGTAGCAAGGCTCATCATAAATGATAAGAGATATAACTTCAAATAGTTTTGACAGGCTTGAAATTAGGAGACTTGTGTCATGTCAGATCTCTTGAGACTGTCATTGTTTTTATGTCACCAAGCAGCTAAGAGCTCAGACGAGGAGAGGAAGTGACAGCTCAGTCACTGATCTGTCTCCGGCTCCCTCATGCAGGTACTGTTAGTATCAACTTCGAAACTTGGTTTCTTCCGAGGAATCTGTAAAAGCTACTTGTCTGTGCCAAAGCGGTTGCTTTAGTTAAATTATGTAATATACTCCGTAAGTCCAGTCCACCAGGACCACATAAACCATACTGGGTCCTGGACGGTGCCCCACTCTTTCTCCAGAGCACCACTCATTCTTCACTCATAGAGGGCTACTGGACATACAGCCCAATGAGGGAGCCAAGGCAGCACCAATCTAGATATCAAATATTAGAAAAACTGTATTCTTATTTTCAGATCAAAAATATAAGTACATAAATAAAAGTTCTAGTATTTTCCACCTGTGCCTCCAACATCATCTTGCGTACCCAGAGTTGGAGACCACTGACCTAACTGGATCCTGCCACCCAAGGGGCCCCCCCTGGGAGCCAGCCTTCCTCTCTGGGGGAGGGGGGTGGGGCAAGCAGGATGCAGCCGTTAGCCAAGCCCCTGGAAGCCAGGCAGGCAGACCCCTACAGCTGGAAGGCATTCTGGAAGCCAAACAATCCCATGTTCCAGTTTATACTTCTACTTTGGAACCAGCAATTGACAAGCTCCTTGTGCTCCCTTTTGTTGGATTGAGGCTTGGGGAGCCTAAAGATTGTGCTGAGGACCGTGGTAAGGAGGGACGGGACCACAGAGTTTGGGGGACTCCCTTAGGCTCTCTGGTCCAAGCTTGGACTGCATTCTCCAGGTCTGTCGGGGACAGCAGCCAAGTTCGTGGGGCCAGTGCAGGGAAACAGCAGCCCCTGGTGGCGAGAACATGCAATGCCTCAGAACCTCCGCATCGCTCCTACTTTAAGATTTGCCAGACCCTCACCTTGATGGCCAAGTATCATGGTTTTTGGCACAGACCTGGGTAGGAAAGACCTGGGTTTCTAGCTGGGCTCATCTGTGTGACCCAAGCAAATTAACTTCTCTGAGTCTTAGTGTTCTCGGCGTTAAAATGGGATAAGCAGACCTCTTTCTTAGAGCTGTCGCTAGGGGGTAAATGAGATGATGAATGAAAACTAGTACACAGTGCCCAGTACACAGGAAGGACTTGTGCTATGACGGTAGTCATGGTGATGGATGCGGATGCCTCTAGACATCTAAAAGCACCTGGAAAATGTCTCTAGGCACAGCCCTGGAGGGAGAGTGGGAGATGCTAAGCAGGAACTCACGTGTTTCTGTGCTAATAGATATGGATGAGCAGTGAACGTGTCTAAAATAGGTGTGGGCAGTGTGAGCCCGTGTGTGTGCCTACAGGTGTGTCTGGAGGTGGATGGCATGGTCACAGTAAAAAGGCAGTGAACCATGGGAGATGCTCAGTGCATATTCCAGAAGGGAGCAGTGGTGACATAGGGTAAGCCAGTGTCACTTACACCTGTAATCACACTGCAGAATTAAACTCTGAGAGAGCATAAGAGTTTATTAACTCAGGGGCACCAGGGTGGTTCAGTCGTTAAGCATCTGCCTTTGGTTCAGGCCATGATCCTGGGGCCCTGGGATCGAACCCTGTGTCAGGCTCCCTGCTCAATGAGGAGCCTGCTTCTCCCTCTCCCACTCTCCCTGCTTGTGTTCCATGTCTCACTATATGTCTCTCTGTCAAATAAAGAAATAAAAGCATTAAAAAGAGTTCATTAACTCAAACAATAATTACCTATCGATCATCTACAATGTGCTGGGCAGAGTTAACAAAATTGAATAAACACCCATCACAAGATACTTTCAAATAGAGACACACAAGTGCTGGTTCTTACCCAGTGAGGATGGCAGGCATCAGTCTAGACTGGTGGTCTACAGACTAATCACTGTATCCTGGGCAGTCACCAGGACAGAACAATTGGAAATGCACAAAGCTAGTCCCTGGCAGAGCAAGGCTTCTCCTACTCAGGCGACCTGTGGCATCCTTCAGCCCTTTGGAATGTGCTTGGGCCTACACGGTCCAGAATAAGCCAGAAAAATATGTATGAGGGGCACTCTCCCAATCCCTGCTTCATCCCTGGGACACCCTCCACCTGAAATCCAGTTCTGTGAAAAGCTAATAACCTCTGAGTGTTCTCCAGCTTTCTCCTTGCCACCTTCAGAAGGGGATGTGGGCCTCGCCTAGGTTTGCTGATGGAGAAGGAGAGAGGAGCTGGTGGCCCAGAGAGGTACACGGGATCTGCCAACACCTGGTAGGGTCCCTATGGGACTCTCAGATCTTCCATACTCTGGAAGAATTTACACATTTGTCCAGATGTACTGAAAGATCAAAAGGCATGGACCATTTGTTCCTGTGCTCTGCATCCTGCTTCTAAATTAGCTCTGATTTATGGGTACTCATCTTAACACCCTTGAGAGGCACACCGAGCTTACAGTATTTCCTGCTTAATGTACTTCTTAAACACCTACTATGTGCTGGGCAGGGTTAACCAGATTAAGGGTAGAGAAGGATAGGTGGTGAGGTCAGGGAAGTCTCCTGCCCAGGGAAGTCTCCTGCCCAGGCTGAAGCTTCCCCTTCTCGACTTGGGCTTTTTCTCTCTCCTACCCGTCTTAGCCTATTTGGCCTGCCCGTGGCATTAAGGGCCTGCCTTTGGCCCACTTTTGCCTTCACCAAGCAGGAACCATCACATATCCTCTCTGCCCACGGCATCACCACTCAAGATAAATGCAAAATTGTTGGTGCTTCAATGTTTCTGCTTTCTTGCTAGTTTGAAAAGTAACACTTTTCAAACAGAAATTTTTATTTCTGTTTGAAATAATTATACAGAATTATACCTCTCCTGCAAAGGTCCAAAACAGCTGTTCAGCTTGGAGATGGGCTGGGGTGGGAAACAGGCTGGGGACCACGCACCATTGAAAACGTTTCTGTAGAGACGTTCTGAGGTCACACAACAGAGTCCTAATGCTCCAAGTCCGGGATTGCTGTGGATCTGTTTTTCTGTTCCCAGGCCCCCAGCCTTTTCCTGCTTCTCTTCTCTCCCTGACACACTGATCCTGTCTTCTTGGCTCTGTCCTCAAACCTCAAGAAGGAGAGGAACAAAGGAAGGAGCCAATCCATGGAAAAGGGTTCATCCAAATTCAAGTCTTTGACAGTTCTCTCAGAGGGTTTAGAAGGCTTTAGTTAAAGGTATATATAAAACTAAGCCAAATCTTTTTTAAAGGTAATTATTAAATTCATGGGGAAAGGAGACAAAGGAAACATAACCATAATGAACTCTTCGGCTCAGCCGTAAATTACACTCCTATATTTATCCCCCTAAAACTAACTAATAATGTAACAAAAAAAAATTGGTTCTAACAATCACAGCAGGATGGAGAGAACGGTGGCGGTGGGAGCAAGGAGGCGGTATTAGTGCAAATCATTCACTTTCTATAATACAAAGTCAAAAGATAATGTCGAGAGTTGAGAAATACAGAAGTACACAGCGGAAAAAAAAATAGCTAAAAGGTTTAGGAAAGGGTATCAGGAGCAAGAAATTGCAGGACAGTTCTATCTATAAACCAGAAAGCCATATTTTATTTCTAAAATAACCTTCATGCACTACTTCAATTTTTGAAAAATAATAGTGGAAAAATTTTAAACACAAGCTGAATGTGGAAAGATAACGTTGAAAAACATTTCCTTAAAAACAGAGTAAAAACCAACAGATGGAACATACGAGATAAAAATAAAATGACACAAGAACAAATCTAGATGTCTGGATGCAGGAGAAAGTCAGAGAAGACGGCAGGAGGAGAGAGTTGAGGAAGTAACCAAAGGACATTTTCCTGATGCAAAGAAAAACACAAATCATCCACGCAAGAGTCCACAGAGGTCAAGAACATGAATGGGGAGCTAAGGAAAAGAAATTCCGATGGCCAATAAACACAGGAAACAATACTAAGCCAGACATTGGCTAAAGAAATACATAGGAAAACACCAATGTTTTCGCTCATCCCAACTGGCCATACTTAGAAAGCTCGATGATAGGTAGTATCAGTAAGTGAATGAGACACTCAGATGTTATTGAGAATGCAAACATTTTGTGAGGAAAACTGGCAAAATATGATCAAGATTTAAGATGTTCTTACTCAGGGTGCCTGGGTGGCTCAGCAGGTTGTGTCTGACTATTGATTTTTGGCTCAGGTCATGATCTCAGGTTCGCTGGGTCTGACTCTGCCCTCAGCAGGGAGTCTGCTTGTCCCTCCCCCTCTGCTCTTCCTCTCTCTCTCTCTCAAATAAATAAGTAAATAAATAAAACCTTTAAAAATGAATAAATAAAATGTTCTTGCTCACTATTTCAGCAGTATCACTACTGGGAATTTCTTCCTTGCATATATTCATTAAAGCGTGTCAAAATATCAGTAACGGTTCAAAGGTGTCTACTGCAGTATTGTTTATGGCAATGTAACACTTGAGATGTCCATCAGCAAGGTACTGGTTAGGTCCCTGACGGTACAGCTACGAGTGGAATAAGGAAAGTTGACTACGTTAAGTTGAAACAGAACTGTTTTCACTCTTTGTGTAATATTGTATTATTGTATTTTATTTCTTTACCAGATAACTGGAGTTATCTGGGTGGTGGTATTATTGCCGTCTTTGTTTTCCTCAGAATGTGTTTTGGTATTAAACCAAATACATGTTTTGTTTTGGTTTTGTGTTTTTTTAAGGGACCCACAGAAGGCCAATGAGAATACTAAAGAAAAATCACATTTAAATGCACCTGCATAGAATTTCAGAACTGAAAGCATAAAAAGAAAAATCATATAAACTCCTAGAAAGAAAAACCAGCTTATATATGAAGAAATGAGATTCAGTCTGACATCAGATCTTGCAGGAAAATTAATTTGAATCTGGAATTCTAGAGCCAGCCAAATTTCTACCCAAAGTGAAGATACAATAAAGACATTTTCAGAAATCCAGAGAGTAAGAAAAGTTGCCATTCATGCACACACAGTCTTTGAAGAAATCACTCAGAAAGATGTCCCACTAAAACAAAGTAATCTAAAAAGAAATATGTGAGATTTGTTCAAAAAAGTAGAAGCTGAGTATAAGATGAAATATAAACATAGAAAGAAAACGAACCCATACTAGTTTGAACTTTGATGCCTGGAACATTCTCCTTTGACCTACAAACATTTAGTAATCTAAGTCTGTTTTGTTCTTAAGCTCTCCAGTCACACTGCTTGATTCTGCAGCCAATAATATTTACACAATTAAAACATTGTAATTATATCTTACAATAATGTGATTTATATGGGGCTTAATATCTTAGACTCAACCTGTAGACAAAACATGCAACGAAATGAAGGGAACAGAATGTAAGTATTATAAACCTTGACAAAGTTTGAGGGGGATATCATGCTGAAAGCCAGAAACGAAATTCTCTAAATTCCTTTAGCTGCAATTAGTATAGCCAGACCTGGCTGATTAGAGTTTAAGGTTCCATTAAATGCAAAACTGGGGTAAGAGCCCAGGCCAGATGTAAAGGAAGTGGCTCCAGTGATATATTGGAACTGTCTTTAACTGCTCCCTAGAGCTGATTGTCTTCCTCTCTTTCCAACTCCTCATTGTCGTTATGTTGTTGGCTTGAAATTAGCCATAGTGGGAATATTTACACCACGGATATGGTGGCACTCTATACATGAGGGCTTTCTGTCCTCCCAGAGAGCCCTTTGTTAAATACTTACTGGCATATCAGTTGGAAAGCCTATGTCTCTGGCCTGAAGGATTGTGAGGGGAAAAGAGGAAGGTGGTGAAACCCTCAGGGTTAGATGGACTGAGGTGGGGGGAACCAGTGGCACTCTTAGACAGTGAAATCTTCCAAGGCCAAAAGTAACTACTCTTGGACCTAGTCAACTCAAGTAGTACAGCCCCAAAGCAGCCATAGACAATATGTACATGAATAAGTGTGACTCTGTTCTAATAAAACAACAACTTCTTCTTCTTCTTCTTCTTCTTCTTCTTCTTCTTCTTCTTCTTCTTCTTCTTCTTCTTCTTCTTCTTCTTCTTCTTCTTCTTCTTCTCCTTCTTCTTCTCCTCCTCCTTCTTCTCCTTCTTCTTCTTCTTCTTCTTCTTCTTCTTCTTCTTCTTCTTCTTCTTCTTCTTCTTCTTCTTCTTCTTCTCCTTCTTCTTCTTCTTTGGGAGAGAGAGAGAAAGAGAGGGCATGCAAGAGCGTGCACAAGTCGGGGGAGGGCAGGGGCAGAGGGAGAGGGAGAGAGAATCTCAAGCAGACTCCTTGCCCAGTGCAGAGCCCAATGCAGAGCAGCAGCTCACAACTGTGAGATCATGACCTGAACCAAAATCGAGACAGATGCTTAGCTAACTGAGCCACCCAGGCACCCCTAAAATTTCTATTTGTAAGATAGGTGGCCAACCCATCGGCCATACAGTTTGACAACCTTGTCATGCAACACAAACCCCACAGGAGGGCACTTCAGACATGGCACAGAAAAATGGCTCAGCGGCCACAGTTGGAGTTAGCTGGAAAGCTGGAGGTTTGAGTCAGAGGTCCCATCTCTGGATCCTCATGGCTTCTGAGTGGCTTATGAGAAGTTCCTGTATCCCAGGTAAAAGAACACAAAGGTGCTATATCACGTAGGATTGGCTCTGGCGTTACAGTAGCTTAAAAATGCACAGTTTAATTGTGGATTAAAACATGCACATAGGGAGCACCTGAGTGGCTCAGTCAGTCACTGCCTTCTGCTCAGGTCATGATCTCAGGGTCCTGGGATCGAGCCCCACCTTGGGCTCCTTGTTCAGTGGTGAGTCCGCCTCTCCTTCTCTCCACCCCCTACCATGCTGTCTCTCGCTCTATCTCTCTCAATTAAATAAATAACATCTTAAAAAAAAAAAAAAAGAACACATACATACAGATTTATCCTGCCATGTAAAAGCCTGGAGGTTGGCTATCCAGGGCTGATAAAGTGTGAGAGACCCAGGTCCATCCCATCTTTTCTCTCTGCTCTCCCTAGATGTGGCCCTTATCCACCTGGTCCAAAGTGGTTGCTGAAGCTGAACCATTCTATCCACCACACCCGGCAGACAGGAAGCAGAAGTGGGCAGCCCTCCCCATGCCCAGCTTCGTGGACATGCGCGATTGCCTAAAGCCCCTCGCTCAGAAGAGTCCACATTTATTTTAATGGCCTGTCACCATTTTGAAATTCTGAATAACGTTATTTTTGAACTAGTGTTTTGTAAGCGAGATCCAATGGGACAATGGAGGGTGCACATGAGCAGAGGAGATACCTGTGATATGTGTGTCTTTGGTCCTTGCTGACCTCATTCTAATACAACATGGGTCATGCCTACTATATACGTCTCCCATAAAATGCTTATCATGTGCTCCGATCCCCATAATCTTCTGATGGGGCCTCTGTGCAAGCATCAATTTAATTCTTTGCTATTCCTGCTTTGAATTTTTAACTGATTTTATGAACGATGTGCAATATGTGTGCCTCCTGTTCTTCGCCACCCATCTGCATATGCATACAGTGTTTGCAATGTACTGGGAGCACAGATTTCCAGCAGACCCACAACGTGTGGGATTTAAGCAAGATTCCAAGCCAGGACAAGGTAAGCACGTTATGTCTGTGTCTGAGTAAGCAGGACAGCTCCAAGAGGACTTGCTTTCCATTTGAACCGTTTGAACTTGTTTGAAATGCAGAAAGAAGGCAGTGGCTTTCTAAGAAACACAAACACTAAGGACCTATTATATCCTTGTTTACTTGTGTTACTTCCCTGTATTAGCCAATCACTTGCTTTGAGAATGATGACAGATAAAAGATAAGGAAACCCACCGTTCATTTCACATTCAGCCCCTGTTTACTAGTCAGTTAAGGTGAAGGTAGAGAATGTTGGTACAACGCGAGCACATCAGGAGGTAAAATTGAAGTGCTGGTTTTACACAGTTTCCACTTTTGAGTATAAGTAAAATACAAATGAATGTCCAATCTATAAAATAGAAATTGTATAATTTCTGTGATTTTGCATATTAGTTAAATGGTTTTGGATTTTGTATTTAAAACTGGCATTGCACGATATAAAGATGAATGGTAAAGGTCAAACTAATAGTATGAAATTTTTATTTTGTTTTACTTAAAATGTCATTAAATAGCAGATAAAAAACACAATGACAAAAAAAAAAAAAACCCACAATGACAAGTAAAGAGAGGGACCTCAGAAGAAAAAGGAACACTTTACTATTTTAGTACCCATAGTAGTACTTTTTTCCTACTTTTTGGACAAGGGGATCCTGCGTTTTTATTTTACCCTGAATTCTGCAAATGATGTACTGACTCTGGTAGCACATTGCCCCAGGAAGCCATACGGGACCAGTCCCACACTCATGTTCACTGACAGGAGCCGATGGCTCTCTCCTCACAGAAAACAGCAGAGGTCTGTAGGATCTGAGTGTACTGAGGGTCCCCACTTCAGTGGATATGGTAAGGGTTCTTATTTACTCAGATAGCCAGATGACATCTTCAGGTGAGGAAGGGAAAGGGACACACAGAGCTCAGAGTGAGTTTGCTGAGAGTCTACGGAAACCAGCCACATGAAGGAGTTCAACTCCAAGTAAACAGACTGCTCAGTTTGAAAAGAGACTATTGACTGGGAAGAGACAGTATTGTTGAAAGGCATCCCCACTACACGAGAGGGTGGGTCTGCTAGGGAAGATCCCAATTTTCTTTGCGGATCTGATGAGGTGTGTACACTTACCAGTCTGCTACCCTCTGGATCCAAGGCACTTTCTGTCTGAAATACCCTCCTTCCTGCTTCCCCTTACTCCTTCCTTCCCCTGGTCCTGGGACCCTTGGTTACAGGCTAACTTCTCACCTCTCTGCACTCAGCTCAGGTGTCTCCTCCTGCAGGAAGGGGAAGCCTTGTCTAACACCCCCTCGCTCTCCTCTCTTGCAGTGCTCAGGGCAACATGCGCATGTCTAGTTTCCGGGGAGCAGTCTGATGAACAGCAGGCATGGCACCCAGAGTGGAGGCTTACTGCTTCTCACTTGCCCTCTTTGAGTCTGTTTCTCCATACAGAAAATGGGGAGGGGGAAGGTAATAACACTAGACCCACTGACCTTCCAGGATTTTGAAAATTTAGTTTTTGAAAAGGTACTACACATACACCCAATACACAATTCAAATAAGTGTATGCAATGAAGAGTCACCCTCCTTCCCCATTCTCTCCTCCAGACTACCAGCTGTCTTCTCCAGAGACAATCCCCCTGTCACTAGCTAACTGTCCTTAGCTTCCCTTCAAAGGTACTCCATGTGCTTTAGAGCAAATACATTGTACCTCATCACCTACACAGCATTCTGGAGGAGAATGCATATCCAGACTATAAGGAAGCATCAGATAAACCCCAAATATTGTTATTTTAAAAAGTGATGGTTAGGGGCACCTGGGTGGCTCAGTCAGTTAAGCATCTGCCTTTGGCTCAGGTCATAATCCAAAGGTCCCCGGATTGATCCCCGTGTAGGGCTCCCTGCTCAGCGGGGAGTCTGCTTCTCCCTCTCCCTCTGCTGCTGCCCCTGCTTGTGCGCTTGCTCTCTCTGTGTGTCAAGTAAATACATAAAAGCTTTAAATAAATAAATAACATAAAAAGTGATGCTTACAAAACATCAGTATCACAAAACACAAAGAAAGGCTGTAAATGTGTTCCAGAATTAAGAAGGCTGGTAGATTAGATAAAAGCATTATATTCATGTTAAAGCTGTCAAAGTTGGTATAAGTGTACTGTGGCTATGTAAGAGAATCCCTTATTAGAAAACAAATACTGCCATATTCAGAGGTAAAGGGTATATTATGGTATATAAACCATAATATACCATTATGTATATAACTGACTCCCATATGATTCAGAAAAAAAAATGTGTGTGTGCATTTGTATGGGTGGGTGTGTTTGTACATGAGAGGGAGGCAGAGGGCATAAATCAAATGGGGTAAAATGTTAACAATAGGTAAATCTGGGTAAAGTATTGATGAACATTCTTGTATTATTTTTGTTTTCGCAATGTATGTCTAAGTTTGAGCTTCTTTCCCCTAAAAAGTTGACGTCCATATTTGCAGGTTCCCTATTTGCAAATTCATCTACTTGCTAACCTTTAACCCCGGCAGCAACATTCAAGCACGTCCACAGTCATCTGCAGACTTCTACAGAGATGGGAGAGATTTGGGTTGCCCAACACACATGTTCCCAGCTGAGGTCACACGAGGCGGCGTTCTTCTGCCTTCTGGTTTCGGCTCTCGGACTATAAATAACTGTCCTTTTCGCCATCTATTTGGTCCCAGGTTTTTCACATTTTTATGTTTTCTGTTGATTTCACTATTCAAAACGGCCTCCAATCACAGCGCTTAAGTGTTGTCTGGTGCTCCTATGAGCAGGAAGGCTGTGCTGTGTCTCCTGGAGAAAACACATGTGCTGGATAAGCTTCTCTCAGGCATGAGTCGTGGCGCTGTTGGCTTTGAGTGCAATGTTTATAATCAGTAATATATACGAAATAAGATGTTTGCAAAAAGAAACACACATAAAATCAGGTTATATATGTATGGATCAGTCACTGAAAATGTTGTGACCAAGGCTGGCAGGAACTTAACTTTGTATTAGCAGATATTAAACTAATTTAGTGTTTGTGGCAACTTTATAGAATATAAGTACCATGAATAACAAGAACCAACTGTTTATATGTACATGTTTCCTACACAAATGATAGTAGACAATGCAGTGTTCTGTGCCTCTTACATTTAAGCAATGTTTTTAGAGATCATGCTATTATATTCATTCTTTTGAGCGGATGCCTGGTGTTCCCCACATGGATGTATCCTAACTGATCTAACCAGTTCTCTAGTGACAGACATTTGGGTTTTATCTTTTTTTTTTTTTTTAAAGATTTTATTTATTTGACAGAGATCACAAGTAGGCAGAGAGGCAGGCAGAGAGAGAGGAAGGGAAGCAAGCTCCCTGCTGAGCAGAGAGCCCGATGCGGGGCTCGATCCCAGGACCCTGAGATCATGACCTGAGCCGAAGGCAGAGGCTTTAACCCACTGAGCCACTCAGGCGCCCCTGGGTTTTATCTTTTCAAAATGCAAAGCTGATTATGTCACAGTCCTGTGTAAAATACTTCCATGGCATCTCCTGGCTCTTAGGATAAAAACTGAGGTCCTTAATCATGACCTGCTGAACACCTTCACACAGCATCCTTCAACTGCCTGTCTCCCTTCCAGCCTTCTTCTGCCCCCTACTATTAGCCACACCACCTCCTGCCACAGCCCATTGGCACTAGCTTTCCTCATGAAACAATTTCCCCATCACTCACCTCTGACCTGATGAATTATCCCTTTCCTTCAAACCTCAGCTTCACAGTTTGGTTTTTGTTTACCAGTGAATCCTCGGGCCTCGCATAGAACTGGCATACAGAAGATGCTCAATATACTTTTGCTGAACAATGGAAGGAATGAAGCAGGAGGCAGGCAGGGAGGGAAGCCAGCTGGTAAGGATTATGTTTATGTGGGTCTCTTATTGACCAAACACTTGGTCTGAAACTCTTTGTGGAATAGAAACTGTACAGCTGCCATATCTTCTCCTCTCGAGTTCTCAGTTCATTAGCACTGAAGTGATTTTTGTTGGATTCAGTAATGACGATAGAAAATTGGTGGGTCCTGCAAAGTGCTCTTGGGGAGGCTGCTGAACCTTTCTGTGCCAGTTCCTTACCATGAAAGAAAGTGATAATGTCCGGCGCTGGTTTGTTGTGAGTGACACACCTAGCACTTAGCACACATTATAGGGGCCCTCCCTGCCCGCAACACCAACAATCCAGAAGAGGTTGGCTTGTTCTCTAAGAATATCCTCAGCATATTGGCTCAGAACAAAAGACCTGAGTACAGAACAAAAATACTAAATACAAAGATCCACTTACCGTCACCATTCCCCCATAGGCCATCTTCTACTCTTTTTGAAGCCAAGAGGTGTCTGCTAGAGCCCAGCTAAGGAGAAGAAACCAAAAAGGAAGTATCATGTCAATGCATTTTCCCATCTCCCCAGGCGCTGATCACTGTGCCCCTGAGCAGGAAGGGAGGGAGCTCTTTCAGGACTATCACTGGCCTTTGGCTCCCTTCTACCTTTGAGTGACCAATTCTATTTTCATGCATTCTCTAAAACTATATGAAACTTGCGGTTAAACCCACATCCTTCCCCTATGCCAAATGGCCCCCACCCACATCCTCCCAAGTTTTGGTTGCAAAATGAATCAAACTAGTTCATAGAAAAGGCCTGAGAAAGACTGAGAGAATACATGGGGGACCCTATATACTAGAATCCAACCAACAACTTCTCACCATCACCACCTCCCTGGTCTGAATAATCCTCATCTCTTGCCTGGTTTATTGCAACACCCAAGCTGATCCAGCTTTCACCTCTTGCCCTAATCTTTCTCCAGGTATAAGATTGCCAGATAAAATGCAGGACACTCTGTTAAATTTGCATTTCAGACAAACAACAAATCATCCTTTTAGTATAAAGATGTCACAGATATATCACAGATATGTCACAGATATAAGATATCCCATATATCTATGGGATCTATTTCTACTTAGAAATTATTCATTATTATTCAATTATAATTATTCATTATAATTCAAAATTATCTGAAATGCAAATTTAACTGGACATGATTAAATTTTATTTGCTAAATCTGGCAATCCTACCCATGTAGCAACCACAGTCATCCTTTTAAAATGTAAATTAGCTCAATTCTAGAAGAGAGCACAGACAGTAACTTCTCTGACGTCGGCCATAGCAACATTTTTCTAGATAGGTCTTCTCAGGCCAGGGAAATAAAAATAAAAATTAACCATTGGGACTCTATCAAAATAAAAAGCTTCTGCACTGTGAAGGAAACAATCAACAAAGCTAAAAGGCAACCTACCGAATAGAAGATATTTGCAAATGCTATATCCGATAAAGTGCTAGCATCCAAAATACATAAAGAACTGATAAAACCCAACATCCAAAAAACAAATAAGCCAATTAAAAATGGGCAGAAAACATGAACAGATATTTCTTCAAAGAAGACATACAGATGCCCAGCAGACACATGGAAAGATGCTCAATATCACTCATCATCAGGGAAATGCAAGTCAAAACTAAAAAGGAACCCTTAGGCACTGTTGGTGGGAAAGCACCTGGTGCAGCCACTGTGGAAAACAGTATGGAGGTTCCTCAAAAATTTAAAAATAGAACTACGCTATGATCCAGAAATTGCACCACTGGATATTTACCCAAAAAATACGAAAACACTAATTCAAAGGGATACAAGCACTCCTATGTTTATAGCAGCATAACCTACAACGGCGAAGATACGGAAGCAGCCCAAGTGTCCGTCAATAAATGGATGGATAAAGAAGTGGTGGTTGTGTGTGTATGTATCGATAGCAATATCCATAATGGAATATTATTCAGTCATAAAAAATGAAACCTTGCTGTTCACAACAATAAGGATGGATCTAGAGCGTATAGTGCTAAGCAAAGTAAGTCAGTCAGAGAAAAACAAATACCAAGTGATCTCACTCATATGTGGAATTGAAGAAACCAAACAAATGAGCAACAGGGATAAAGAGTGAGACAAAGTAAGAAACAGACTCCTAACTATAGAAAACAATCTGACGGTTACCAGAAGGAAGGAGCATGGGGAACAGGTGATGGGGACTAAGGAGTGTGCTTGTCGTGATGAGCACCGGGTGTTGCATGGAAATGTTGAACTACTAATTTGTACACCTGAAACTAATACTACACTGTATGTTAACTAACTAGAATTAAAATGAAATAAAATGAATAAAATGTTAATTAGGTCATAACATTCATTTGCTCCAATAGCTTCCCATCTCTGAGCAAAGTCCTTATGGCTTCCCCAGTTCTTCTCGAATTTCATCCACTCCTACTCTCTTTCTCTGCCACTCAACCCAACCACACTGTCTTCCTTGTCGTGCTTCATGCTTCTCTCAGACAGCCGCACATTGCTAGCTCCTTTACTTTCTTTTGGTTTTTGTTCAGATGGGATTACCTTCTCAGTGAAGCCTTCTCTGACCACCCTTTAGAAACCAGAGCCATCCTATCCTCTATCACCTCCCCCTGCTTTTCCTCCATCATGTGTTATCTTTAACATACCACATTCACACATATTTGTTGGTTTGTTCTCCAGCTCCCTGATAAAATGTACAGTCCACAAGGACAGACATTGTGTTTTGTTCAAGTTGGATATCCAGCCCCAGAACACTGCTTGGCACATCAATAAATATTTGTTGAACCAATGATGAAACCAAGGGCAAGAAGCACAGCCAAGAAAGCCCAGAAACAAGGAGGTTTTGTTTTGTTTTTCTTTCTCTGCAGGCTTGCTCTAATCTTTCCCCACTTACTCATCTTGCTCAACGCCCCCTTTGGCTGCCTTCCCACATCTCACCAAGACTTTTCAGGGGCACCATCAAAAGACTGGAATGATCTGATCAGCTCAGCTTGCTCTCCCTTCCTCTCTCTTTCTCTCTATCCCTGCTTCCTTCCTTCCCTCCCTCCCTCCTTCTCGATCTCTCTGTGCCACTTGTGTTTTTAATATTTTTTAATGAAGGAGTTATATTTCTAAAAACACTTTATGTTCTTTATATGCCAAAGAGGAGTAATTTGGAGGCTCTCACAGCCAAGAGCAAATGCCACGGGACATCTTCCTTGTGTCCTTTCCCACACTCAGATTCCCTGCAGAGAACCAATCACCCATGCCCTAGTCTACATTAGCCAGGAGAAGAGAGGCTTTCCTTTGGTAATAAACAGCCACAAAATCTTAGTCAACACGAAATAGAATTTACCTCTTGCACATGATACTTGTCCCAACTCAACTGGCAGGGTCTATTTACTGAGTCTCAGAGAGCCAGACCAATGGAGTCTTCTGAACTGTAGCTGAGCCATCTGGTCATCCTCTTCAGTGCAGGGGAGGAGAGAGAAAAGAGGATGCATGCTGGTTCTTAAGTGCATCAGGCTAGAAGAGGAGGGGCATCACTCCCACCCACAACCCTTTGTCTGAACTCAGTCACATGGCCCCACATAATTTCAGGAGGGCTAGGAGAGCATAGAATTATTGGATAAGAAGTAGATGTCTCGGAGCACCTGGGTGGCTCAGCCTTTAAGTGTCTGCCTTCTGCTCAGGTCATGATCCTGGAGTCCTGGGATCGAGCCCCGCTCAGCGGGAAGCCTGCTTCTCCCACTCCCACTGCTTGTGTTCCGTCTCTCGCTTTCTCTCTCTCTCTGTCAAATAAAGAAATTAATTTTTAAAAAAAAGAAATTAATTAAAAAAAAAAAAGAAGTCTCTTCCTAGGGACAACCTTGGGGAAGGGGAGGAGAAACACAGTGCGTGAGGGGTCTGCTCAAACACAGATATTCATCTCATCCACTTCTCCTCTTAGAGCTCAGGGAGCTCAAATGAGCCCTGCCCATATAAGAGGAAGAGATCAAATGCGAGCCAGCTCTGAGCACCGGAACCAGACCAGATAGCAGTGAGGGAAATAAGATACTTTTCTAGTTAACGCAGGTACCAACTGTGTCTCCTTCTCCATGTCCTGATCCCATATCTCTATGGAAAATAATAACATTATCTTTTGTTTCTCTGACAGAGCTTTTCCTTCCATGTGGTTTTCACAAGAAGTAGGCAGAGATTATGACACTTTTATAAAGGAGAAACCTGAGGCTCAGAAATGTGAAGAGAATTGCCTAAGGTCATAGAGCTCATAGGAGGCATAACTGGGACTTCAGCAGCTCTCTTTGCCTCTACCGGGTGCAGAGCTCATCATCACATCACAATTCCTTTGACAGGGCTTTGGGGAGAGGAAGAACACAACTGTTCCCACATGGATCTCTGCAGCCACACCACATACATAGGAAACAATTACTGCTGCCTCTTTGCTGTTCATAAACGGGTTAAGATACAAACATTAGGGGGCACCTGGGTGGCTCAGTGGGTTAAAGCCTCTGCCTTCGGCTCAGGTCACGATCTCAGGGTCCTGGGATCGAGCCCCGCATTGGGCTCTCTGCTTGGCGGGGAGCCTGCTCCCCCCCTCTCTCTGCCTGCCTCTCTGCCTACTTGTGATCCCTTTCTCTGTCAAATAAAAATTAAAAAAAAAAAAGACACAAACATTAGGTAAAAGTTAGCTCTGCTCAGGAAACAGAGAGCAGGCTATCAGGTGGGAGGTAAGGAACAAAGTGGATTTTCAAAGCAGAAAGATAAGGGAAGCTTATCTTTCAAAGTTGTACTCTTTCCCTATCTACTAGTCAGCTAAGTTGTAGAGCTGAACAGGCTGGTTACGAGGAAGGTTGCCCTGGATTTGAATCCTGGGTCCGCCACTAACTTGCTACATAACAATAAAAATAGATTTATTTATTTATATTTATATTTAATATATTTATTTTTTAAAATTAATTTATTTTTAGAGACAGAGAGAGAGAAAGCACAAGCAGGACGGCAGAGGGAGAAGGAGAATCTCAAGTAGACTCCATGCTGAATATGGAGCTCAACTTGGGGCTCAATCTCACAACCCCAAGACTGAGACCTGAGCTGATACAAAGGGTCGAACACACAACTGATGGTGCCACCTAGGTACCCCACTTTATAGACTTCTGTGTGGACATAATGTATATAAGCTTTTATGGTGCTCACACATAGCTGTTATCATAAAAAAAGTTGTCTGTGTGGGGTGCCGGGGTGGCTTAGTAGGTTGAGCGTCTGCCTTCAGCTCGGGTTGTAAACCCAGGGTCCTGGGATCGGGCCCCACATCCAGCTCGCTGCTCAGTGGGAGTCTGCTTCTCGCTCTCCCTCTTCCCCTCCCCCAGCTTTGTGCTCTCTCTCTCTCTCTCTTAAATAGATATAATCTTTAAAAAATAAAAAATAGAAGTTGTCTGTATAAGGTGCTGGATGGTTCAGAGGAAGGCAATGGGACCCTGGGGCTCAGAGATGAGAGCGCAAGAAATGAGAACAGGGCCTTCCCAATTTCTTTCCCTTTCTTCCTCTCTTCCTCCTCTGTCACATTACTTTATTTTTAGTTATAAAGACAGTAGAGCAACAATGAAAAAAAAAAGTTTAGGAGTAAAGAAGAAAAATGCAAAGGAAACACTCATAACCTCAGTACCGTCACTGAAACATTTTGCTTTGTCCATACTTAAGAGTCAGTTTACATTCTCTAAATATTGTGTTTTGAAACACTTTCTGTGTTGCCTCTTTGGTATGGGATAGGTTATGCTTCAGTATCAGAAGCATATCTCAGAAACTTAACATAATAACGTTTTTTTTCCTTATTTACCCAATTCCCCCTATGGACCTTAGTGACTCTCATGCAGCTATCTGCCATGTGGTGACTTAGAGATGAAGGCACCTTGAACTTTATGGCACTTCCATCTGAACACACAGTCTTCTCCTTGACTGTGATGGAAAATCATGCATGGGCTCTTAAATGCTCGAGCTCAGAAGAATATTTATCACTTTGTAGTCATGAAGCCATATCTTACAGCAAAGCAGAGTGTGGGGAGGCCTGGGAAATGGAGTCTTTCATGTGTCCAGGAAGAAGAAAATCGAAAGTACTGTTGCATCATCTTTCATACAACTTTATGTTTGTGTAACTTTTCATTGATTGCACACTCCATAATTTATGGTTAGACATTTAGATTGTTTCCGGTATTTCAATATTATAAATACAAGCAGAACTTCCCAATTTCACTATGCTCATAGTTGCAGCCACACTGGCACTGATCCCGCCATATTGTCAGGTCTGGGCCTCCACCTACTCATTCACTGCCTCAGCTCTCACCCCCACCCAATCAGATCAGCCTCAGCTTCTTCTCAGAGTCCTCAGGTGGGTGACAGAGACTCCAATTCCTCTACTCATTCGGGTATTATACACTGAGTGTGAGGCACTATGCTTGACACACACATGGGGACATACTACCTCTGCTGCCCGGAGCTGTGCAAGCTGTGTACTGTCAAGAACTGTTTCCTGACCGTCTACTGGTCTACAGCAGAGGGGAGAGGGTTGGAGAATACTCCTGTCCTTGCACCACATGCACTCAACCATTTACACGCTGAAGCTGCTCTGCGCGGATGTGGAGTCTCACACAGTCCCTCGGTTAATTCTTCTCCTTCCACTTCTCTGTTTTCTGGTGGTGGAGATTCAATTTCTCTTATTGCCCATGGTCCTCATCGTTATCCTCCCTAGAGAACACTCACTCATTCTTCCACCAAATGCCAAAGCTGCCATGTACATCAACTGATATATACACATGCTCATGGAGAGGCACGTCCCCTAATGCCACCCGCCGGGACCATTGTAGACTCATGGCCTCCAGGTCATCCAGAACCCCCTCAGAGGTCAGGAACACTCAGTGGACATCACCAAGAAAAGTTTCTTTTTTCTTTAGGAGTATTTATTCCCGGAAGTGGGATAATTGGGCCAAAGGATTAAAAATTTTTTATGGCTCTTAATTCAAGTTGACAAATTGTTTTCCACAGTTTGGATGGTGGATAAGCACACTCTGTAGTAATATCAGTTTCTTGCCCTGTCACCAGGATGAGGAATAACCATTGTTGTAAATTTTATCACTGTGATGGATGAAAATCATACTTTTTCCTTGTTTTAATTTGCATTTCTGTGATTACCACAGGCTTTAATCTTTTGCCATATGTATTTCTAAAAATGTTTTTACTTATATGATTTATTAGCACAGACGTTGGTTTATTTATTGATTCAAAACATTTTTTATAAGTTCTTTATATAACAAGGATGTTAGTCTTCTGGCCATGGTGGTTGCATCTTAGAGCCTCCACTCCACCCTACAACCCCTGTTCTGGTCTATTTGCCTTTTTATTTTGGTTATTTTATTTTCATTGTTTTTGTTGTGGTACAGACGTTTAACATTTTTTTTTTTTAATTCAAAGTTGTCAGTCTCTTCCTTTGTGGTTTCCTCTTTCTTTCTTTCCTTTCATTTTTGTTTTCATTTCATTGATTTTGTTTTCATTTCAAAGCTTGCAAATATATTACCTGTCCGTCAATAGGGGACTGGATAAAAAGTAATCAGAAATATCAATATATTTTGCTTTTTTATATTGGGGTATATTGTTAAGTGAAAAAAAGCAATGTGTAGAACAGTGTGTATAGTTTGCTACCTTTACTTTAAGAACAGGGCAAGAGAAATATGGAGATGGATAACTGTATCTATCTATCTACTTAGATAGATAGATTTGGTTGTATGGTATTTTTTAAAAAGGAAAAAATGGAATAATAAACCCAAAACTAAAAGAAACCAGGGCACTTTGGAGAAATGGCTAGGGCAGGAAATTATAAGACAAGTCTGAAATATCTTGTGTACCAGAAAACAAGGAAACTGTCAGAGACTGTTGGGTTTGTGCCAAAAGCACACAATAGTCAACAGTAAGGACTTTCCACTAATCAAAAATGGAGTAATTTGAATATTAAAAATAAACAAACAAAAAAGTCTGAGAAAATAATGACATATGTATGTACTTGATTAAAACATAATAAACATGTTAAGATCATGAGTTCATAATGATACTAAAAAATAATTCACTGGCCAGGTAAGTGGATGCTAGGACATCAACTCATTATTTTGAAAAGTAGTAAAGAAAAGAATAAAGAATTTATTTTGCTTCTTCTACACGAACTCTATTCCAGAGTAACCGAGTAGTTGATGAAGATGAGATTTCCATTATAGATTTCCAGCTAATACATGCAAAGGAATGTGGTAGCCAGTCTCCAAGATGGCCCCCAACGATCCTGACTTTGGGAATTCACACCCTGTGTAGTCCCCTCCCACACTGTACCAGGGCTGACCTGTTTGACCAACAGCACACAGAGATAATGATATGCCACCACTGAGATAAGATTATAAAAGATTTTGGCTTCCATCTGGTTCTCTCATTTTCTTCTCTCTCTCCTTTTCTCTCTCACTCTGTCTCTCTCTCTCACTACTCATTCTGGGGCAGCTGTCATATTGTGAGACATTTAAGTAGTCTATGGAGAACCTCACTAGATGAGGAACTGAGTTATTCAGTTAAAAGCCAGTAGAAACTAAGGTCTGCCAACAACCATGTGAGTGAACTTGGAGGTAGGTCCACCAGCCCCCAAAGATTGGAGTCCCAGTTAGCAGACTGACTGCAATGTCATGAGAGACTCTGAGGCAGAATCACCCGGCTAAGTCACTCTTGGATTCCTGACCCACAGAAGTTATGAGATAATGCTCATGTTTTAAGCTACTAAATTTTGAAGTAAGTTGTTATGCAGAAACTGCTAACTAATAAAAGGGATGACAGAGTTAGAATATAATAGATTTGTACTGCCTCATAATTGGATGTAAGCAATGCTCATCAGTGACTGCTGAAACCATAAGGTGCATACTAAAGGAGAACTTTATAAATGATGGGTCTATAGGCTGTCAGTATCTGAACTAAGGAATGAAATTTTAAAAATATTTATTTTCATACTCACAATTACGGTTTATTATGGTAAAGAGTACAGAACAAATTCAACAAAGGGTGAAATCCAGAGGAAACCGAGCACAAACTTGCAAGAATCTCTCTCAGTGGAGTCACCCAAGACACACTTAATTTGACCTGCAACAAATTGTGACAACCCCTGCAAAGTGTTGTCAGTCAGGAATACTGACTCCTGAATCTAGGAGTCTAGGGTCAATTACTGAAATTTATGCTGCCTATGTGACCAAATGTATCACTGGAGTTCCAGACCCCGAGAAAGAAACTGTTTTTACAAAATATCCTCACAGTGTGAGTGATCAAATTTTTAAAAACAACTTATTAAATTTTTGTTTAAACAATTTTTTTGTTTAAGAATTTTTTATTATGTACAATTTCAAAGATATAAAAAGTATAGACATTAATTGGCTGGATTCTATACGCCCATCACTAATGCATGAACAATTACCAGCTCACGGCCAATCCTGTTTCATCCATAACAGCACCCAACCCCCTCACTCCATCACGGTACCAGGTACCTTAAAGTAAATCCCAGACACCACATCATTTCAGCCACCAATCAATCTTAACATTACAAAAAGAGAGACAAATAGACATTACTCATCTTCTGGTGTGATGTAATTAGATGTCTGCACCATTATCTATGAAGTATTATTGCTAAAGAAAAAAAAAAAAAAAAAGGAAGGAAGGAAAGGGAAAGACCTGAACTTGAAATCAAGCCCCAGCTACAAACTTACCAGAAATACAAAGGATATGTAGGAAACTCTACATATAAGTGACCTAATTTCTTCAAAACACAAATGGCTTGAAAAAGTGCAAAAATAAAATTCAGAGATATATTAACCCCCGCGATGTGTGGACTATATTAGTCAGGGTTCTTCAGAGAAACAGAACCAATGGGATCTATGTAAGAGAAGCTTTATTATAGGTATTGGTTCACACAGTTATAGAGACAGGCCAGTCCCATGATCTGTGTCTAACATCTACAGACCCAGGAGAACTGGTGGTATAATTCAGTCTGACTCTAGAGGCCTAAGAATTGGGGATGCCAATGGCATAAGTCCCGGTCTGAGTATGAATGCGCTGGAGTCATGAGTGACAACGTCTGATGGCAGGAGATGGACGTCTCCATCCAAGCAGAGAGAGCAAATTTGCCTTTCCTCTATATTTTTGTTCAGTGCAGGTCCTCAGTAGATTGGATGATTCCCACTCCAAACTGGTGAGGGTGGCCGTCTTACTCAAGTCTACTGATTTAAATGCTAATCTCTTCTGGAGACAACCTCGCAGACACAGCCAAAAATAACGTTTCACCAGCCATCTGGGCATCCACTAACCCAGCCAAGTTGATAACCAACATTAACCATCACATGAACCCTATTCGGAAATCAATTCAAACAAGCCATCTGTAAAAGACATTGTGAGACAATCAAGGAAAAGAGAACATGAACTAGATATAAAAGGATATTAAGGAATTATTAGATTTCATAAGGTGTGATAATGGAATTCTGTCGTTTTTTCATCGTTATTATCTATAAGGATACATATTGAAGAATTTATGGATAAAATTAAGCTGTATGATGCTGGAATTTGCTTTGCTCTTCATGATTTTTTTGTATTTTTACTTTCTAAAATATCATATTAAAATATTACTTATCTTGATTATGGAGTTTTCCTTTAGTTTTGGGCCCAAGGCAAGTGTCTCGCTCGACCCGCGCTAGACCTGGGCCTGAAGAGACCCAATGTAAACACAAAGGTCAAGAGGTAACCAACGGAATAGCAGAATGGGATGAACACTATAGAGGCAACTGTGGTAGAGAATCGCTGGGGAATGAAGAGAGAAAGACTGGGAGAACGCGTGTATGTGTGTGTGAGCATGTGGATAGTGGTGGATGGTGGAGGCAGGGTGGGGAAATAGGGAGCTTTTCAAGGAGTGGTTGAAGCTAGAGAGAAGTAGAGGGAATTCAGAATATGTTTTCAGGATGGAAAAGATGTGCCTTGCTAACGACTTAGAAAGAGGAGGGGAGCGAAAGGTAGGAGATTGGATTCAGCTTCAGTAATGGCGAACAGGGGGGATACCTTTAAGTGAGGTGAGCGACACTGGGGAGGAACAGCATTTGAGGGAAACCAGGTTTGACTTTGAACCATATTAACTATGAGCTGCTTATTAAAGACACACATAGAGCTGGAAAAGCCACTCACAAAGACAGGTAGGAAGAGATGAGCAAGAGATACAAATTTAGATGAGATCACTTAGGGGAAAAAGAAAAATGGACCAGGCAGACAGCTGAGCTCTGGGGCCACCCACACCTAATGGTCAGGTAAGAAGGGGGAGTCAGGAAATGAGGCTGAGAAGGAGCCTGTCACTGAGGTAGGAAGCGACCAAGGAAAAGATTTCCTAAAGAATCATGTGATATACTGCTGAGGAGTGAAATAAACTGAAAAAAGAACAAACCATTGGGTGTGGTAACAGGCCACCAAGATGTAGACAGTTTCCAATGAGTAGGGAGATGAAATCAGAATGAACTGACAAATGAATCTGAGAGAGTCAAGGAAATGAAGACGGCGAACCTGATAACGCATTTAAGCAATTCTTCAAGGAGAGAACAGAGAGGCGGCTTGGAAGAATCAAGTTGGGGCATAATCCACAACCCTCAGCTCTACTCCCTACCTACAGTATTTTGTATTGAGTACAGCTCTGGTTCAGGAACCTGCGGAGATTGATTTCATGAGTATGGAGTACTTTGTGAGAAGATTATCAAAAGGAAGTAATTCGTTTTACATTTTGCACATATTTTTTATATATTGTCTTTTAACCAGCTATGACAATGGCAGAGAAGGACATTAGCTAAAAACGTTAGGTCTAAATCAGGGGCTGAGTTTTTAAAAGCAAGAATCATTTCTTGGGGCTCCGGGGTGGCTCTGTCAGTTAAGCATCTGACTCTTGCTTTTGGCTCAGGTCATGATTTCAGGGTCGTGAGATCGAGTCCCATGTAGGGCTGCACTGGGCTGCACTGCTTAAGATTCTTTCTCTCCCTCTCCCTCTGCTCTCCCATCCCTCAACATGCTCACCTTAAAGAAAACGAAATCATTTCTTAAGGCAGGGATCTAGGGTACAGGTAAGAGAGGGATGAGGGAAATTGAGCCCCATTTCTGAGCAGCGCATCTGATGGCTGAGATGGGGGTCTGCCTACCACCACCCACATAGTGAGTGCCCTAATTGAGTGGACAAACCCTTAAAGTAGCCTTGAGAGGGAGTAGCCTCAGTGACACTTTGCACGTCAGAATTTGTAAGCAGTGTGCCATTGTCCCTTGTCTTTCCCACAAGAGTAAAGCCAGAACTATCCCTGATGGTTCCAGTCACCTATGGTGGGTGGGGAGTCCTTCCCTCACCAACAGAAGCACCAGAGGTGCCATGTCTTCTCCCCCTCCCCGCAATTCCCTTGTTCTCTAGGGAAGACAGGGGGAGAGAGGAGAACAGTAAACAAGCCACAGACCTCACCTCTCTGATCCACTTCATTTTCATTAAGCTCAGAGGGAAAAATTGCCTGCTTTGAGAGGTAAAGAAACTTATTGTGGGTTTTGAATTCTAAACCCAAGACACCAGGTAGTATGCTCTCCTTGATATAGCCACACCTGTGGCTCTTTTTACATTTCCTTCTCAGACTTGGGGCGATTGCTCAAATGGGCATACATTTCTGTATTTTAGACAAGGAAATGCAACATTCATGTAGTCAGCAACTTTGGCGCTCTGTGGCCACACTTTGCCCAGAGAGACATCCAGAAACACACAAATCCATCTCTAAAAGCTTATAGAGGGTTGCCTGGGTGGCTCAGTCGTTAAGCATCTGCCTTCAGCTCAGGTCATGATCGATCCCGGGGTCTTGAGATCAAGCCCCATATTGAGCTCCCTGCCCGGAGAGCCTGCTTCTCCCTTTCCCACTGCTTGTGTTCCCTCTCTCACTGTCTCTCTCTGTCAATAAATAAAATCTTTAAAAATAAATAAATAAATCTTGTAGAACAAGACAGCTTTTACTGAATGTTCTCCCCAAAGGGGCAGTGAAAGGAGAATTATGTCACCCAACACAGCAATCTGTCCCAGTACCTCCTCTTGAGAAGTTATCTCTTCCATAAAATGTCCTCACTTTTTCCTCTGGCCACTGGCTCCTCACTGCACTCTCTTCTTCCTCGCTTTCTCAGGAAGGCCTGCTGTCAGCTTCTGCCACCTTCCTTTCCACCCCTCACCCCAGCAGTCCTGACGGTTCCTGACCAGAGATTTCCTGCTCTTGAATATTATCAGTCAAAACAGGTGTATGGGTACACTGTCCCTTGTGATAGGACTCTCATTTTAATCACCCAGGCCCTTGGAGTTCAGATTACTTTCCTATTGTTGCTGTAACAACTTACCACAAATTAATAGCTTGAAACAACACAAATTTATGATCTTCGGTTCCATAATTCCTCACTCCTAAATGGGTCTCAAGGTGTCAGCAAGGCTGTGACCCTTTCTAGAGGCTCTAGAGCAGAATCTGGGTTTTGCCTTTTCCAGCTTCTAGAGGCTGCCACATTCTTGGTTCTTGGCCCCCTGCCATCTTCAGAGCCAGCAACCACATCACTCCGATCTCTGCTTTCTTCCCTATATCTCCTATCTGACTCTGGTTGTTCTGCTGTCTCCCTTTTTCACATTTAAGGAAGCTTTTAAGTATTTTGGCCCTGCCCTTATAATCCTGGATATTCCCCCTATCTTCAGCTGATGAGCAAACTTAATGCCATCTGCAAACTTATTTCCCCTTTGCCCTATAACAGAACATATTCACAGTGTGGGGGGATTAATGATATGGACACTTTGGGGAAGCCATTATTTGTCTACCACAAAGTTCAAAGGCCAGTGTGGCTGGTGGTAGTTTGTGGGGGAATGGTCTCCTCTTCCTTTAGCCAAAGGCTACACAGGTGAGATGTTGTGCTGAGCCCTAAACTCAACTCAAGTGAGTGGCTAAGGGCTTAGCTAAAGTCTTCCTCCAAGTTGAGCATCATGTAACCCTCTCTCAGTTTTAGCTCTGCTGCAATCCTTGTACTTTACCCCCATGTTAAGGGTGGTTGGGCAAGGATGGGTGGTAAGTGATCTTCAGAAGAAACACAGATAAGCAAACACTTGAGCTCTAGTCCAGAGACATTTTCTCTCCATGACAGCTTCCATTCTCTCCTGGAAACCTCTTGGTTCACAAACACTGAATCATCCAGATTTTGGTGGACATCCTGGCATTTGAACATTTAGCCCATCCCAGGTTAATGCCAGACTAACATTAAATTCTTCTTATTGTATCAGGGAGGAGGGGAAGCAATGTTTCCCTGGGGCTCTGATTTGCAGATGAGGAAATACAGGATGGCCACATATTCTGATCTGGGAGTTATCATCACTCCAGATTCCAGGTTTACACAGTATGAGAAGATAGTCTCTGAAGATGGCTGTCATTAATTCTTTATCTCCCTGAATGCACCTGCTGCTTCTCACATCAAGATGTGGAGTCTAATTCCCCTGCCTGGCTGGCCTTAGTGACTTCCTTGACCAATAGAATGTGATGAGAGTGATATTCTGGGTCTCTCATGGCTAAGTTACAAGGGCTTCGCTCAATCATCTTGGAATCCAGCTATAATTATGTGAGAGCCCATGTCACGCGGAGACGGCAAATGTAGGCTCTCTGGTTAATAGGACCTGCTGACCTCCCAGCTGAGAGCAGCCTCAACCACAAGCCACAGGAGTGAGCAGTCTTGAGCATCTAGCCCAGCCAGGCCCTCAGCTGACTCCAGCCCCACTTGTTGTCTGAATGCAAGAGCATTCAAGGCCTTCAGTGTGAACCATCCAACTGAGACCAGCCAACTCTTAGAACTGCGAGCAATAAAAATAGTCATTGTAATCCACTAAGTTTTGAGGTGGGTTTGTTACAAAGCAATACACATTTAGGGTACATGTATACCCTTGGGGGAACCCAGAACAAATCTAGGTAGTGTGATGCTGGGGAAGCTGTTGAAAAATGCCAGATACTTATAGAGAAGATATAAAATGTGTGGTCAATAAATAATAAAGACAAAGTGCCATAGGATTTTGGAAGAGGAAGATATCACTTGTGGGGAGCTTATCAAGGAAGGTTCCCTGGAGAAAATGGGATTTAATCTAAGTCTTGAATCCTGGGTAGGCTTTAACAGGTAGAGAATAGGGATAAGAGAGAATATATTCCTGAAAGAAGTAATGTGGATAAAAACGGCCAAACAAAAGAATTAAGAGTAGATGAGAAACCCAAGCAGATTTGCTAAAAACATTCGTCTTTCAAGATTCAGGGCAAGGGTGCTCCCTCCCAGGCAGCCTCCTCTGCTTCCTCTAACTTTCCTGCCTTTGGCCTCACTTGAACTGATTTTTCTGGTTTTGTCATAGCACCAGGAATACTCTGGGCTCCACTTTTTTTTTTTTTTAAAACACTCCAATTATGATTAGGCTAAAGGTTAAGTGTCTATAACAGAGTTCCCCAATACAGTGGCTTAAGCCATGAGGATAGTTCTTTTTCTCTCCCATATAACAGTTTTCAGAGGAGACCTGCCCCTCATGGTCATTCAAGGACACAGCCCTTCTAAGTCATTGCTCTGCTATTCCCTTGGGCAATGTCATTAGCTTGTGCGGTCAAGACTTGGTCACCAGCACATCCAGGCTCCAGACAGTCTGAAAGTGGGAAGAGAGGTAGAGAGGCGGTAGGCCTGACATTCCTAACCCACTACTGGTGTATATTACTTCCTTCACATGCTTTTGTCAAGAACTTGGTCACATGGCCTCACGTAAGCCCAGGGGAGGCTGGGGATGTGGGGTCCAGCTGGACAGCCGCATGGGACAGTTATTCTATCACTAGGGAAGGAAGGGATTTGGGGTGGGCAGTAGCAGTCCGTGCCACAGGTACTCTTCTTTCTCTGAGTCTAGGAGCTCTTTCAGGACACAAGCCACACTTTCTTCATCTCTGGTCCCCTCGCTGAGCCTCCTGGCTAACCCACAGTAGTATTCAATCCATACCTGCTGAAAGGATAAAGCTATCACAGTGAATGGCCTCTGCTGGATGTGATAAAGGAGCAGGCGGCATGGGGACCTGAGAAAGAGAGGACAGATGTGGAAGTATTTAATAGAGAAATGCACAGGGCTTGATGGAGCTTGCCAGCACAGAGAGCTTTTAATGTTATGATCTTTTGTGATCTGAGTTGACAGCTCTTTGGCACAGGTTTAAAGAGCTTGAACTGAATACCTCACTTAACAGACATTTATTGAACCCATTCCAAATTTAAGAAATTCCTCAACTGTTTCAAAATCCCTTTAGGAAGAAGTATGCCTCGAGCTTGAAGACTTTCAGGGTTCTTTCTCAATACTAGCCTCTGTTACAGTGACTGGGTTCGAGCGTCTAACCACACAGCAGCGTTTTTACCGGGCAACCTTTCCATGCCATCGACCCTACCTTCCTGCTCCGACACCACCTCTCTGGGGTGCTCACAGACCCCCAGAAAGTGAATGTGTGTGCTCATTCACGGATGTCCGGACATTTTCTCCTTTCTAGAAACCCAGGCTCTGTGGCTGAGGGCAGTCTAAACATGTTATTCTTCAACATCAGCCCAGGTCTTGGAATCAGTACAGACTGAGTCTGAATTCTGGCTCTGCCCTTTACTACTTACATTGGTGGTAGGTTCAAGTTATTTCATCTGTTTAAACCCCAGCTCCTTCACCTGTAAAATGGGGATTGGAATGGGGCCATGTCACTGGGTGTGTGAGGATTTAATAGGGTTCTGGGTATAAAGCACTTGGTCCTTAGTATTGCACTCAATAAACAATAGCTCTTCCACTATTATGACAAGTAGGTCTTCAGGCCTCCGTGGCTTCTCACATCAAAGGCTATAAACAGGTGTAACAGAAATAATAGCCGGTTATGGCTGTGCACAAAACTCAAGGGTGCAAATTGGAATCTTAGTAATTTCTTGACCCAGCCCTAAATTCTGACCCCGTGGCTCTGTCCTAGCCTCTAGAGGACAATCTGATCTTGGTGCATGCTGTCCCAACCCAAGATTTCTTGGCCACACTTGGAATGATTATCAAATTGGAGCTGAGAGTTCCATTTTTATTTTTATTTTTTACATTTTACACTCCTCCCTGGTGCAGCATAACCTGACAGCCTTACTCCTCAGCATAGTCACCATGTAGAGGGAGAACTGGGAACTCTTTTTGGTCTTCTATGCTTCTGGGACCCATGCTTTTTGTTGGTTACTGATGTCCTGTGGTTGTGGTGCTCCCTCAGAGATGATACTCTGAGAGAGGTGGCAGCTCTAGTCACTGGCACATTTGGTTTCATCCCACGGACCAGGACTGTCCCTCTTACCTCCTGGGACAAGCTGAGTTCACTCCCCATACCCTGCCAGGCTAGCTGTCTCCCATTCCTAGCTAACTTGTGGCTCATCGGAAGCTCATAGAAGCTCTCTAAGCCATACTTGGTTCTATGAAAAACCGGGTCCCTCTCATTGTCCAGACGGACAATGCCATTTTCCCTCTTGCTTCCTGTAATCAGAGGTGCAAGACCCATTCGAGCAACTGCAGCTGGGAACCTGAACCCCTATATCTTCCTTCCTGTTCTATCCCCCTGCCCTTGAGGACATCCCTTCTCTTTCTCCTCTCATGAGAACTCATGCTGAGAGGAGGTTCCCACCACTCATCATCTTGTTCTTCCTATATAGCTCTGCTTCTCCATCTCTGTCCTCCCCAGCACAAAGCTCCTTCTACATAGGTGGAAGGGACTTGTACATGCGCGCACACAGAAACCAATTCTCTGAGTTTGTGCATACTTTCCAGACTGTCTCCCGTCCATCAGAGAACAGAAGTTCTTTGAAATGATGAGCCAAGGAGAGTCTACTATTCCTGTTACCAGAGTGGTTTTTTTTTGTGGTGGCTGGGAGGAATGAACATGCCATTTGATGTCTCAGCTATCAGTCTGTCACAAAGTAGTACTTCATGTCTTATCCTGTCTCGTGAGTTACACAGGTTTTTACCAGGTTACTGCAATTGCAAAGGAGCGCCACCGGCCTGCTCAGTTCTCGGAGCGGGCTGAAGCCCCTTCGTGGTGCGCCCCTTGACCCTTCTATTTCCCATTCCAATCTTTTCATTTAACTTTTATCAAATCGAAATTACACATATAATTTTAGAAGTCAAAAAATCTTCTAGACCATTAGAAAAGCGGCAGTCTTCCTGGGCTGGCTTCCTCTCCTGTCCTCCTGTCCTCCATTCCATTCTCCCCTTAGTCCTTTAGCTGGTTCTTTTGATATTTGCCTCTATGTTCCTAAAATTGGGATCATATGGCTGCTGCTCGACTTATAGGCATTATTTACAGATTTCAAAGTAGGGAGATGAAGATAGCACTTCTTTTAAAGACTCCCACACATACTAATTTGCCCTCCTTCTATCAATACTTAAGGTTTACTTTGTTTTCACGATATAAATGCTAGTCACCGGTGAGCCAGATGGTAGAGTTTAATTGCCTTTCCCTTCTCAAACAACGGTTTGTTTTCCCTGGAGCTCATAAATGCCCTTTTCCTCCTCTGCTTAGTTTTCTGTGTAGTTTTCTTACATCTAAATTCCTGTCCTCTCCTTGGGGACTTGGCTCCCAGATACTTCCACCTAACCCTCTGGACCACAGCCTTCTTGGCCTATAGCACAGCTCCCATCTCTTATTTATTCTCTCATCTTCTCTTATTGGCTACCTCTACATGTTTATTCTACTTTCTGGGATATTTCTTTGGCCTTTTATTTCAACTTCGCTATTGGCCTGTAAGTTTTTTTACTGTCATGGTTTATTTTCTGAGTGCTCTGTGCTTTTTGACTTTTTTTAAAAAAAAGCAACCCATTCCTATTTCACAGATTCTATGTTATCTTTAATTTCTCTGGAATATGATTAATTATCATATTTAAAATATTTATTCTTTGCATTGTCTCTATTAATACAGAGTCCTTTTTTTTTTCCTGTTTATTTTGGTCTTTGCCTTTCATGTTGAAGGACTACCTCAAATGTCTAGTGGTCCTCACCTTAACCTTTCATGTTTGGGAGTGCCGTGCTAAAAATCTGATTGTTGACTAGCAGTCTTGACCTGGAGTAATAAAGGTAGAGGGAGCAGTAGGTGTCAGTATCTTTTGTTGGTTTTTCCTGGCCTGCTCAGATTCCCTGTGGAATGATCTCCGATCTCCAGCCAACATCAAGGGAGCTGAGTGTAGGAAGAGGGCTGGAGAAGAGAGCAGAGTGGGGAGGGGGCCATCTTTTCTGGTCAGTATGCAGACTTGGACTTTATCTTCCTGTTTTTAGTACTGTATCTCAGCTCTCATCAGTGCCTCGCGTCTTCTAGTTCAAAGGCCTCTGTTTTATCCTTCCCAGATATAAACTTTTAGTTTTGTGCTCAGACTGGGACTAAGACCCCAGGATCTATATGCTCCTCCATCAGTCCTCCTGTTCTTGGCCCACCCTGCATTTCCCCCTTCCTGAGCTACCTGATGCCTCAACTCCTGACTTAGGTCTTAGTGAAGTCAATTGCCACTGATCATCTGCTGTCAGCTTCCAGAATGTAGTGAGCATTGTCCCTACCCCCGCTTTCCTTTGTCATTTTTTTACACCCTTAAGAAAAAATCCCTTTCCTGCCATTTTAGTAGGGTTTGGGGAGAGTGAAAAGATAAAAACTGTGTACAATCTGCCATCTTTAAGCAGAAGTGTCTCATTCTATTTTAGTCCTTTCTGCTTTCACTTGGGAACCATCCAAGCTAGATGCTATGATGTAGCATTTTAAACATCCTCTATAATCCGACTCCTTTTTCCTTCCACTGCTCTGGATCTGCACCCAAATGGGGATTATCCCACAGGCCATCTTCCTTCCTCTTACAAACAGACTGCTCAAGACACAGATCAGCATGACCTCAGACACGCTTGTCAGTTTCAGCCTCACTCTCAACAGTTGCCCAGAAGAGCTTAAAGATCCCTGGTCAGTACCATCTTCCATCCACCTTAACAGCAATTGCAGACATTCAACCCTTTTACCAATCCCCCAATTCTATCCTACTTCTCTGTGCTTGATTTTTTTTTTTAAAGATTGTATTTATTTATTTGACAGAGAGAGATCACAAGCAGGCAGAGAGGCAGACAGAGAGAGAGGGGGAAGCAGGCTCCCTGCCGAGCAGAGAGCCCGACGTGGGGCTCGATCCCAGGACCCCGGGACCATGACCCGAGCCGAAGGCAGAGGCCCAACCCACTGAGCCACCCAGGCGCCCCAAGTGCTTGATTTTTTTTTTAAAGATTTTATTTATTTGTCAGAGAGAGAGAGAGAGAGAAAGAGAGCAAGAGAGCACAAGCAGGGAGAGAGGCAAGCAGACAGAAAATCAGGCTTCCCACTAATCAAGGAGCTAGGTGCGGAACTCAGTCCCAGGACCCTGGGATTCTGACGTGAAGGCAGACACTTCAATGACTGAGCCACCCAGGTATTCCTCCTCTGTGCTTTAATCCAAAAATGACTTTCCTTCATATTTCAGGAAAAAATGGAAGCAACCAAATGTTGATTTCCTTAACTTCCTTCCCCTATTCGTCTACCCCATGAAGGATCTGTGTCTGAACCCATCCACAGCCCTCTCTTCAACACACTTAGGGCCAGTACTATAACAGGTTCTGCTTCCAAGGCTGCCCGAGGCATTCCTCCCACCATGCTGACCACACTGTGGCTTTCAAAAACGCAGCCCCGCCTGCATCTTTGGGACTTACCGCCTCTGTTCTGTACCTCTTTGACTTCTCTCCGTGTTTTGGCACATTCCTTTCAGCTTAGAAACAACTTAAATGTTTCCACTTTAGAAGAATCTCTGTAAATCCCCATTTAGATACTGTACTCTCTTTCTCTCCTTACCCTTTCACTGGGCTTCTTGAAAACACTGGTGCTCATTATCTCCATTATCTCCACTTCCTTATCTTTCCCTACTGCTTAGACCTTTGCACTCAGCCTTCCGCCTGCCAGTCTCCCTCACCGATGCCCCCTTGGTGGACACATGTGTTGGGCATCCCGCAGTTCTTGGCTTACTTGGCACTATTTAGCAGGCTAGGCCAACGCCTCCCTGATCCACCAGTTTTCCTAGACTGCACTACTTCTCTCCTGGTTCTCCTCACTCTCTGGCCACTCCTCCTCTACTGTAGTTTCTCTTCCTCTCCTGTCCTTGATGTTCATGTGCCCAGTGTTCCATCTCAGTCCTCTTTCCCTCTCCTTCTCCATAAGCTTCCTACATTCATCCCATACTAACCACCTGGTCTCTCTTAGCACCTCTGTGTGGATGGCTGTCTCTCTACCCTAGTTTTTCTGCTGAGCTCAGACATGGATTTCCATCTGCGGGCAGGACATTTGTTCCAGGATAGTCCACGGGAACCCCAAACTCAGCATACCCCAAGACAAAACCACTATTTCAGAATCTAAACTTGCACGAAGTGCTTTTTGCAATCTGTGAAATCTTGGAGGAAGTTACTGCATTCTCATCTGGGAAACTGGGTGATAATACATTCCCTATAGGATTAAATGGTCTCATTATGTCTATAACGTATGTCTTAGCAGTCATGAGAATCATTGACATACTGTCCTTGCTCAACAAACGGTCTCATCATTAGTAGTAGCAGAAGGAGAAGGAGATGGTGAGGAGGGTTAGGCACCGCCATTACCTGTTCCCAGTCCAAACACCTGGGATTCACCCCCAGCCCCTAGCCCTCACCCACACCTCCACCTCACTGCCTCCTGCCAACCTTACTCAATCTATCATCAAGCCTACTGATCTTATCCCATAAATATCTCTCATACCAGGTGCCTTGTTCCCATCCTCACTGCCCTGGCCTCCCTGTTCAGTCCCAATCCTCTCTCACCTACGTACTGAAAAGTCATGCTGCCTAGTTTCCCAGCCTCTGATCTTAACCATTTTCCCTCCAGTCCATCCTCTAAATCTTCACCAAAATTATACACCTAACATGCCTGTCTGCCTGTCACATCTCTCCCAAGCATGTTTCAGTAATACTTATAATCATAGCAAAGAGGGAGGGAAGCTAAATATTTAAAATCATAACTGACTATACCTGCATCGTCTCCTAAGGCATGCATTTCTCCTGAGCACAGGGCTCTGGTAAAACACCTGAGTGGATGCAGAAGGTGAACAGTTGAGAATGTAACACAAAGAGATAGCTGAACTCTTCTGCAGAGGAAATAGACTGGAATTAGGAATTTGGAAGGCAACTAGAAGGGAAAGAAAGTTGAGGAAAGCCTTGGGGATGGGGAGATCCCAGCTCACTAACTCAGTGGGTGGCTGGAGAGAATTGGGCTATGCTGAAATGGGGCTGCCACATAAAGATTAGAGGTGTTGAATATATCCTCTCAAGATACGGACGGTTCTGTGCTGCTCTAGAACCCCTCCCATTCTGCCCTCAACCCCACTGCGCTTTGGTCTGCCTGGAGGCAAAGTTTTGGCTGGAATGCCTGGGAATGGGGAGTTGGGGTGGAGATTGGTGTATCTGGGGCTGAGTTTTCAGCAACCAGGGCCAAGAGTTTAATTAATAATGGAAAGATTGAGCAAATAAGCAGATATATGCAGATAATGGGAGTCAGGTTTCTTACTGTCGGAGAAGAGTTACAAATAGGTAATGAGGAAGGAATGGTGTGGGATTGGAATCATGAGTACTGATATGAACTCGTGGATTTTATAGATCTATATGTGTATGTAGGCATGTAAGTACACAGAATATACATGCATAAATATGTTTATTTCCATACTCTGTCTCCTGAGAGGGCTTAGAATCAATTATATCACAGTAGCAATTTAATCACACCTAGCTCCCAAATCTTGGTTTCTAAATACCATTCTCCACTAAAGGGAACTGGGGCACCTAAGAAAAAGCAATGATTCCAGGCTGGGACAGAAATGTGTAAGAGAAGACAGGAATATTTTATTGTTTTGTAAAGAAAGGAAATGTTCAATGAATGCTAGAGACCTGGCAAAAGAACACAGGAATGAGCTGAATGAGTTCTCACTGGCCAAATCTGAAATATCCCCCAATACATTTTTTTTAATAAAGTATTTTTTTAAAAGATTTATTTTATTTATTTGACAGAAATCAGAGCTAGGCAGAGAGGCAGGCAGAGAGAGGGGGGGAAGCAGGCTCCCCACTGAGCAGAGGGTTCGATGCGGGGCTCGATCCCAGGACCCTGAGATCATGACCTGAGCCGAAGGCAGAGGCTTAAACCACTGAGCCACCCAGGCACCCCTCCCCAAATACATTTTGAGGATGAACACATATAATGATAGTAACAGTTTATAATCCATTGAATAAAATAAGAATCCATACTGATATAAATAAATGAAAAAGTAAATAAGAGAAAAGAAAAAGGCCTCCCTATGGTTAAATGCCAAGTAAATATGAAAGGAATAGTTAAGTTAGGAAATCATCAGTGGGTGATCAAACTAGTGGACAAAAGTTTGAGGAGGAACCAGAAATGTACATAATCTCAAAGTATCTCCCCCCAAATTTCTTATTAATTACAAAGGGAAAAATAGTAACTTTACTGCAAGAAATGTATCAGACAACATATTAATGAAGTGGTCAAAGATAATATCACCAGTAATGGCCAGAGTGAAATCATGTGCTGCCTTCTTTTTTTTTTTTTTTAAGATTTTATTTATTTATTTGAGAGAGAGAGTATGGTAAGGAGGGGCAGAGGGAGAGGGCGACATAGTCTTAAGAAAACTCCACACCGAGTGTGGAGCCCAACGCAGGGTTCAATTTCACGAACCTGAGATCATGCCCCTGAGATCAGGACCTGAGCTGAAATCAAGAGTCAGATGCTTAACCAACTACACTACCCACACACTCCAACATCATGTTCTGACATGATATACTGAGAATACATAATTTCAATGATATTCCTGTTGAAAATGCATTACCTGAATCTAATCATGAGGAAACATTTGGCAACATCAACGAAGGGACATTTTACAAAATAACTGGTTAAAGTCAAGAACTTCAGCAAAAGAAAGGTTGAGGGAATTTTAAAAGAGATGGGGGAAAAAAAAGAAAACTATGGAAAGAAACTAGATGTCCATTGACAGATGAATGGATAAAGAAGATGTGGTGTATATACATGCGTGCGTACACACACACACACACACACACACACACACACACACAATGGAATACTATGCAGCCATCAAAAAATGAAATCTTGTCATTTGCAATGACTGGATAGAACTAGAGGGTATTATGCTAAGCGAAATAAGTCAATCAGAGAAAGACAATTGTCATATGATCTCACTGATATGAGAAATTTGAGAGGCAGGGTGGGGGATCGTGGGGGTAGGGAGGGAAAAATGAAACAAGATGGGACTGGGGAGGGAGACAAACCATAAGAGACTCTTTATTTCACAAAACAAACTTAGGGTTGCTGGGGGGTGGGTGGGAGGGATAGGGTGGCTGGGTGCTGCACATTGGAGACGGTATGTGCTATGGTGAGTGCTGTGAAATGTGTAAGACTGATGATTCACAGACCTGTCCCCCTGGGGCAAATAATACATTATATGTTAATTAACTGCCCCCACTCAAAAGAGAGAGATGGAAAAAAATACCTAAAAAGACATGACAAAAAAAATGCAGTGTCTGATTCTAGATTGGATCCTGGACCAGGAAAAAATAGTTATAAAATACTTTATTGAGACAACTGATGAAATTTGAATATGGACTATGGATTAGAAAATAGTATTGTATCAATGTGAAATATTTGTATTTTGAAAATTTCACTGTGGTTATGAAAAAGAAAGTCTTTTTTTCTTAGAAAATGCACAGTGAAGCATTTGGGGGAAGGGGGCATTAACCTATCAGGGGTAGGTAGGGGTCTCCAACCTATTCTCAAATGGCTCAGAAAATTGCATATCTGTCTATCTATCCATCTAACTAACTATTAATGATTAAGGAAATGGAACTGAGAATTTCCTGGAATTTTCAAAAGACACCAGATCCAGGAATCTCAATAAATTTCAAGCAAGTAAATGGAAAGATAGCCACATTCACATATATCCTGATAAAACTGCAGAACAACATTAAAAAAAAGCTTAAAATAGCCACAGAGAATAAACAGAGAGATAATGTGTCGAGGTGGCAATTAGACTTACAATTGACTTTCCAACTGAAATAATGGAAACCAGAAGACAGGTAAGGAAGAGTATGTCTGGATGACATGAGATCCCTTAAGGGGTCTCTTAGTTTATCATGCCCTGCTAATTAAGGTTAATGGCAAACTATGACAATTCAATCCAGGTAGGATCAGTAATGGCCAGACCCGTTAGGAAAAAAGATTTGGGTCACGCCCACCAGGTAAAGAACTAGGACCAATTGTGAAAAGTGTATATCAGCCTTTAGGAGGGCAATTCAAGAATCTATCAACATTATAAAGTAACTCTCTTTGATTCAGCAGTTCCACTTCTGAGAATCTACCCTTCCAAATATATACAATATGCACAAAGATGCCTGTGCAAGGATGTGTGGGCCATCTCCAGAACCATGAAATCTATCACGGTCCATCCCAACCAAAAGAATACCGTGGATATACCGCTCTATACTATCATGCAAGCATCCTTAAGACCTCAACTTATTTTGATCAGTGAAAATAGCAAATCATGCAGACCATTACCTTTTGTGCAATTTCATTTCTATAAAACTGAAAGCACGCATAAACCCATAGTTGCATGTCTAAACACATATACAGATACGTGTGTGTGTGTGTGTGTGTGTAAATACCGAGAGAAAGGCCTATAAGAACATACACCAGACTGGGAGGTGGGGAAAAGACATGATGATTTGTATCAAGGAGGATGTTATCTTACTTCATGTAGTTCTTTTTTTTTTTCTTAAGGTTTTATTTATTTATTTGACAGACAGAGATCACAAGTAGGCAGAGAGGCAGGCAGAGAGAGAGGAGGAAGCAGGTTCCCTGCTGAGCAGAGAACCCAGTGTGGGGCTCGATCCCAGGACCCTGGGATCATGACCTGAGCTGAAGGCAGAGGCTTTAACCCACTGAGCCACCCAGGTGCCCCAACTTCATGTACTTCTGTGATGCCTGAGTCTTTCACAACACAATGGGTTAATATATTACTTGTGGATGGAGAACATTTAAAAGTAAACTGCTCTAAAGTAGACAGAGCAGCATTCCCAACAGCTCCTTGCAAAGAAAGGGGATGTTTTCAAAACTTAGAGCCATCCCTTTCTAGAGCCCTTCCCTAGCTGAGTGAACTCAAGGCACAGGGAGAAGTATTGTTCTCGGGGTTCTGTGAGCAGGCATCTTTCCTCTTGGACACGAGCTGGGACTCTGCGTGGAGCATCAGACTCCATGTGTGGAACAGCCCAGTCATTTCCATTACCTGGGAGGCCTCATCCCAGCATGCCCCATCCTCCCAGCACTGGCCCAGGGCTCCCATTCACCCACCCTGCTGCATATCAAGGCCAAGCCTACCCTTCTTTAGGAATAGCGAAAGAAGCCCTGATGATAGTGTTTTCCAGCCCTCTGAAATTTGTCTCGTGGGGTAGAATAAGGTCAACCGCAGTGACAAACAAAACCAAGAACGAGGCAGTGTGTAGAGTATGGTGATGATTGCGGTTTTCATTTCCTCTAGACAGAGAAACCTCAGGAGGCTGAAGTCAGGGCTTCCCAGCATTTTTATCCTGAGACTTACTAGGAAATTTCAAAAGTTTAGCCCCACACTTTGGTGGGGGACAGTTGGGGACAGATGATTCCTTATCCAGGGATGGGATGGGGATTGTAGGGAGAACTTTGTGTGAGACCAAATACCCTGTAGAGACAGGAGAGACTGGGAATTGGTTTGTTCTCTAGGGAAGTTAAAAGTGTTGGGATGTTTACAATTTTAAACTTATTTAGAAGTTAACATCTGAATACAATTTTGAAGAGGTAAGAGATGCAGCCTTGTGAAAGTCAGAAGGACTAGTACTCCAGGTACAGAGCCAGCAGGGCAAAGGCACAACAAAGAAGTCCTTGTGGGAGGGAGAGTAAGAGATAAGATCAGAAGGGAAGGAAGGAAGATGGAGAATGAGAACTGCCTTGACAGCTTGCAAGGACTTTGCTGTTTATTCTAGATGAATTAGGGAGCCCTCAGCAGTCTTACGAGCCAAGTAGCAAAATGATTTGGTTGTGTATAATAGGATAGTTGTGGTTGCTATGTTGAGAATGGACTAGATGAGTAAAGGAGTAAGGGGAAAGCAGGGAGGCCAGTGAGGCCTACAACCCAAAGGAGAGCCAGTAGAGTTCAGATTTTCTTGACAGAGTGGCTAGTATCACCTGGAGGGCCTGGGATACTCTCTGGGGGACAGGGACTCCTTAGAACAAATAATGAAATGTATATACCACCTCTCTGTGTTTCTACCCCCTGAGATTGATACTTTTATTAGTCAGGGGTGTGGCCAAGGAATTTGCATTTCTACACATTGCCTGGTGACAGTACCGCTGATCTGGGAATCATACTTTGAGAACCATCAACTTTTTCTTCACAGCCCTGACGAAAATGTGCAATGAACATGTGTTTATCACCCTTACTCAATGAAGCATCTTCCTTACCCCTCTGTCCGGTTACCAAGCATGATGCACTGAGCTCAGCTCTAGGCCAGGCATAGTGATGTATGAAATGAAGTTCTTGAGCATCTCTGGTTTCAAAGGTTTTTTGGTAACTGGTGATTAAACTTTTCAGGAAATGGTCATTATAGGGAAGGGATTCATTGTAATAACAATAACAATGGGTGTGACACTTTGCCTAGGGGTTTTACTCACATCTTCTCCAGTTAAATCCTACCGAAAGCCCTGTGAGTCTGGCATTATCGCCCCTCTTTTATGAATGAAGAGACCAAGGCTTGGGGTTTAATTTTCCCAAGGTCACACGATTAACAAGTACCACAGCCCAGCCAGGCCTGACTGACCACTCTGCTGTGTTTACATCGCAGACTATAGTCATGAAGTCACTGATACGAGGAGATTGCCTTCAAGACAGGAGCTTCCTCCCTTGGGGACTGTGAGCCATTTTGAAAAATGCAGGGAATATGCCATCCTTTAAAAAAAATGCCTCCTGTCTGAATTGACATCCTTGTTCACACAGCACATTTCCAGCCCCAAGCTCTTCTTAACAGCGCTGGTCCCCCAATAGGTAGCAGCGGCTGCCCCAACGTAAGGCTTTTTCCTGACCTTTGTGATTTTTTACCGTTCTCTGGGGCAGCACGTTTCCTCAGCTCTCACTTTCTTCTCAGCCTCCTCCTATAGGAAGATGGACACAACTCCGGGACTGAAGCTTGACAAATCAAGGCTTGCCGATCTCTAAATGGAATCCATCGCTCTCACTAGAGAAGGAGAAAATAAAGTTCCAGGACTTTCCCGCCTCATCAGTCTCTCTCTTCCCCCACCCTCCCGGGAGGGTAAAAATAGCCGCCTCAAAAAAAAAAAAGAAAAAAGAAAAAAAAAGCCGCCTCCCGGGGCCTCCCTGCGCGAGCAGCAACTGCGCTAGGAAACTGGGCCTTCTCCACGAGCAGCCGCGCAGTGAGGCGCAGGGCCGGCGGGTGGCCAGGGGTCAGGGCGCGGACCTGCCCGCAGGGGCGAGGTGAGCCGGCCAGGAAGGGACGCTCCGAAGTCCCAACCAAGAGGGGGAGCACCTGGAGCAAGTGTGAGCGCGACGGTGGGTGCTCACATAAGTGCACCAGAGACCTGGAGGTCCGCGCATGGGCTCGCTCATTCCGCAGCCTTTCGAAAAACCGAGGTGTATCCGCGATTCTTACCCTCTTTAGGGGGCCAGGACTCGGTAGAACAAATGATGAAACGTACCTAGAGAAACACAGACACACACTACAGCACACCACAGGTTAACAACCCCAGATGAGGGTTGATAATGGGGACGCAGAACGACTATAAAAAGTAACGTGTAAGGGTAAGGTTACTGAAGTTTGCTGAGCAGGATCTCTTTGGAGAATAAATGCATATTTACCCATGGAAGTGACACAGAAATCTTAACGGTGACCTCCGATGGTGGGATAAAAGGTGCTTTCTATTTTCCACCATTTTCTCAGTAAGAAAAATCAGGTTTCTCTGTTGCTACCAGAGCGGCTGCATCCAGGCATTATCCTGGATCTGGGGAGCCCACTCAGTGGCAGCCCCGGCCCGGGCCTAACTGTCTGGACTCTGTGTCGCGCGCGGGGAGAGGCGTGTGTTACAGACAACGGGCGAGCAAACATCAGGCTGGTGACAGCATGGGACGGGGACGGGCTCCTTTTAAAGGGTGCCCACGGAGCCCTCGGCCGACACAAGCACTTGAAACCCAAACCGCTCCCATCCTGGTCGCGGCCAGCAGGGAGAGGACGGTGCGTGCGTGCGCGATCTCGGGGCAGCGGTGGCGCGCACGGGCGCGCCTCCGCGGCCAGCCCCCGGTCCTAGACGATGCCGCCGAAGAGGCGGCGGCGGCGGCGCGCTCCGGCGATCTGAAGCGGCGTCCGGCTGCCACGGGCCGGCGGCGCGATGAGCTGGGCGGCCGCCCCCGGCTCGGGGCTGTGAGAGGCTCGGGGCCGGGGGTGGGTGGCGGCGGCGCGGCGGGCGGCCAACGCTCCTCCTCGGCGGCGGCGGCGGCCATGCGCGGGGCGGCGCGGCCGGGGCCGCGGGGCCGGGGCCGCCTCCCTGGGACCCACGGCCTCAGGGCCCCGCCGCCGCCGCTCCTGCTCCTGTTCGCACTGCTGCCGCTGCTGCCCGCGCCGGGCGCCGCCGCCGCCCCGGCCCCGCGGCCTCCCGCGCTGTCGCCCGCGGCCGCGGGGCCCAGCGTAAGCCTCTACCTGAGCGAGGACGAGGTGCGCCGGCTCATCGGTGAGTGAGTGGGGCCGTCTGCTTCGGGGTAGGCAGGTCGGGCCCGACTCCGGCTGTTTCCGGCCGTCCGCGGCCCGGCCCGAGAGCGGGGACCGCGGCCAGGTAGCGTCCCAGCACCCGGGGTCGTCTCGGGGCCCCGGCCTTTGCCCCGTCCCTTGCCCCGTCCCAGCACCCGGGGTTGTCTTGGGGCCCCGGCCTTTGCCTGCCTTGCTGGCCAGGAGGTGTGGTCCCTGCCCGGCCCCCGGTCGGGGTCAGCCTTCCGGCATACCCCCTACGTCCTCGCTGTCCCGCCGCGACAAACCGGGAATCCACCCGGTTCCGTCTTCCCCGCAGCCTCTTAGCTTTTCGCTCTATTCCCTCTTCAAAGCGCCCCAACTTTTCTTCGGTGATGCACCAAGTTCCTTTGACCCTTCCTAGGCGTGTCATTGTAGGGCCCTGGATTTTAGATATCTCGAAGTCCACGTTTTATTTAGACCAAGCCTGCTAATCCCTGGCTGTGGTTTTGATGCCCCAGTAGAGGCCACAATACTGTGCTCTCACTTTCTGGTTATCATACTTGTTTTTAAAATTGAGGTGAGGGGAGGGGAGAGGTTAGAGGGGCACTGCATGTTCGTGGCAGTCTCCAAGTCATGTGACGGATAAGCATATTTTTAAATGGAGAATGAATCTCCGGGTAGCAGATCTGCTAACTTCTTCAGTATCTTTTCGGTTCTTGTCTTGGATGTGCTGGACTGTAGACCGATTTGTATTTCAGGGCCACTCTCCTACTCTGAATACCTTGTAAGGAAAGGAGAACTAGCTTTGGGTCATTTGGTTGTTCTGTTCCACCTAATTAGCTTTGTCGTTTGGGGAATTAATTTGAAAAATAATGGTGTTTTTGTGCTGAGGCTGTGGATTCTGGAAATGAGCCCTTAGAGGAAGGTCTGATAAAAATGGCCCCAAATGGGAAGTCTTTGGTAGTTAAGGATACCTAGATATTCTTTCTGTATTAGGCTTTCTTTTGTGTGTTGTGGCACAAAATAACATTTATTTAATCTCAGGTTTGTGGTACATCTGAGTGATGGTTTTTTTTTTTTTAAATCATCCATTATCTGTCAGTTTTATTTTTATTTTTTTAAGTTTATAAGATTTTCCTGAAGTCGACTCAGTGTTGGAATGGTATTGCTTTTAGCAGTCTTGTTTAGACATTGTTACATATATGGTTTGTAGCCTTTAATCAAAGAAGAATGCTGTGTTTTTGTAATGTTCTGCCCTTCTTAATCCTCTTTTTAGTCTAGTTGAATTAGCTAAATTTAGTTGAGATGAATTAAAACTGAAAATTATATTAATACTTGGAGCACAAGACTAAAGTTAAGGAAAAATAATGAATGCTTACAAATAGACTCCTGTCACATAATTATTTTAAAAATATTAATGCATTCTGCATGGTTTTTAAAGGTTTTTTGGTTAAAAGCATGTATATAATTTGTGACTTTGTTTACATAAAAGAGTACATGTTAGAAACCAGCCAGGTGGGAGTAGGGGTTAGGGAACAACCAGAGGCTGACAGTGATTGAGTGCCTGCCATTTACTGGCCCCTGCATGTTTTATACACATCATTTCCTCTAATTTTCTTGTGACCCAGTTAAGTAGGTACCATTACTCCCATTTTAGAGTTGAAGAAAGTGAGGCTTTAACCTTTTCAAGGTCACACAATTTTTAATCATTAAAAAAAAATTAAACATAGTGTTGACATAGGCCACAAAGTTTTATTAAATTTAATGAAAACTTTGTTTATATAGAAGTTTTGTCATTGCTAATTAATACTTGAAATAATGTATATATATTTGTCACCTGACTGATGAGCATCCACCTTTTGCCCAGGAATGGGCAATTGGGAGGCAGAGAGGGACGGGCCCTTCACCGATCAACTTCTGGGACAAGAGGGACTTCCAGTGGTATTTTTTCTAATACAAATAGAGTTGACCTGTTAAATTTTGATTCTTCTTGCCAGATCAAGCTGGGGGAGTGGGGAGAGGGAGAAGCAGGCTTCCCACTGAGCAGGGAGCCCGACTTGGGGCTGGATCCCAGGACCCTGGGATCATGACCTGAGCCGAAGGCAGATGCTTAACCCACTGAGCCACCCAGGTGCCCCTTTACCAGGCATCTTGAGTTCTCAGACTGCAGTTTCTCATAAAGTGTTTAAGACTACTTGATATAATAGTGTGTACTGTGTGTTTGCATCATTATAGGTTAAATGCCTCTGAAAGCTGGTCTGGGAAACTAAACATCATTTTATAACATTTCTAAGACGATGAGTTTGGAATTCCAAGTAAGAAACTTATAAATAGGGGCCCCTGGGTGGCTCAGTGGTTAAGCCTCTGCCTTCTGCTCCGGTCATGGTCTGGGGGTCCTGGGATCGAGGCCTGCATCGGGCTCTCTGCTCAGCAGGGAGCCTGCTTCCACCTCTCTCTCTGCCTGCCTCTCTGCCTACTTGTGATCTCTCTCTATCAAATAAATAAATAAATAAACAAATAAATAAATAATCTTTAAAAAAAAAAAGAAACTTATAAATGAACTTGATAGTGACAGGTTTATAAATTGAACTAATTGCCCTTGATATAAGAATAAGTTGTTTTAATCCAATTAATACGTGTACACAGTTTAAAAATCAAATAGTTCTAAAAGGCTTAACATAAAACACAGCAGTATCCTACCTTTGGCCTTTTTATCCTTCAGGTGCTACTCTCCAGTGGAAGTGACCATCTCATAGGTCTGTTTATTTATTTATTTTCCTGTTTTTTACTTTCATATTTTGAAATTAATGTAGAATAAGCATTTGATTGCCTAATATCATAATTGAGCACTTGCCCTTTTCTCTGGTCCTCTCGGTATAGCTACATAACAATTTTTGGTAAAACCAACAATCAGTATTTACATTGTTGCATATATTCTTATTGCTCACTTCTTTTTTTTTTTTTTTAAGATTTTATTTATTTGACAGAGATCACAAGTAGGCGGAGAGGCAGGCAGAGAGAGGGAGGAAGGGAAGCAGGCTCCCTGCTGAGCAGAGAGCCTGATGCGGGGCTCGATCCCAGGATCCTGAGATCATGACCTGAGCCGAAGGCAGAGGCTTAACCCACTGAGCCACCCAGGCGCCCCCTTATTGCTCACTTCTGAGTTAAATAGTGATACCAGGTTATGGGGTTTTTTTTCCCCCTATACTTTTATGTTTTCCCTGGACCAAATAATTGCCTCCAACTTTTTGATTAGTTTTTCATATATCTATGGCTACATTCCTCAAATACCCCGAGAAATAAGTTCAATGCATTTTGATGTTTTTTTTTTCCAGGTAGCACAAATCATCTCTCAGTTCTCCTTGGTTTCATCTTAGAGACTCCCTGCTTGGGAGCCTTCCATCCTCTTATTCCAGTCTGGACAGTAGGATTGTTTTTCTTGTGGTGTTTGTTCCCTTCTCTCCTGCCTTGGAGCCTGTTTCCTGAATCACTTGTTTTCTTTTTCTTGGTTTGCTTCATGTTGCTAACAGGTATCCTCAGTAGCTTCCTAAGAAGGGATGCATGGGAGGTAAATTATTTGAGGCTTTGCGTGTCTGAAGGTATCTACCCTAGATGCTTTATAGATGATTTATAGGTCCTTTATAGATAATTTGGCTACACTTAGAATAGTAGGCAAAAAGTGTAGTTTTTCCCATAATTTTGATGGCATTTTCACACTGTTTTTGGATTTAAGGGTTTCTGAAGAGAAACTCAGAGCCATCTGATTGTTTTTATTTTTCTGTTTTTATTAAGGTCAGGGTCTTTTTCTCTGGCATTCTGAAATTTATTCTTAAAAAGATTTTATGTATTTATTTGAGAGAGAGAGAGCACAGAGGGAGAGGGAGTAGCAGACTCCTCACTCATCAGAGAACGCAATAGGGCTCAATCTCAGGATCCTAAGATCATGACCTGAGCTGAAGGCAGACGCTTAACTGACTGAGCCACCCAGGCACCCCTGGCATTCTGAAATTTTATAAACTTTTGTGTGGGTCCTTCCTTCTGTTCGCTTGTTGTCTATCTTGTTTTAGTAGGCCCTTTGGATCTAGAGGCTCATATTCTTCAGTTTTCCAAAATGTCTCTTATAACTTCCTACGCTTCGTTTTTTGTTTTTTCTTTCTGAGACATCTATTGGTTTGATTACTGAATCTCCTGGAATTGATCTTCAAATACTCTTAACCTGTGTTGCCTCTTGTTTATATCTTTGTATTTGGAGGTAGAAAGTATGTGGGTAAGAATTGTCTCAATTTTGTCTTCTAAACGTTTATTTTTCAAGTTTAATGATGATGTTTTTAAGTTTCAGGGGCTCTTTTTCTGTTTTCATTTCCACTTAATTTCATTTTCTGTTTACATTTTATTCTTTATGGATGTATTGTCTTTGAGGTGTGTGTATTTTTCATTTTTTCTGTGCGCTTAATATGTTCTTAATATTTCTTCTCCTTCCTCCAGTGTGCTTATTCATTTCAGGGTTCTTGTTATGGTTGTTTAGATCACAAACATCTGATCATCCTTGGCTGTCTGCAATTAAGAGTGAGATGCTGAAAAGTTGATTAGGAGAGAGAGTGTGTGCTGGTGGTGGTCTAGTGACTTTCTTTCGAGTACAGGTAGACTTTTCATTGCGCTTCTACCCCATAGATCCGCGCCTTCACATCTTACCTGAGAACAGTGTCTGCAGAGAAGATACTTCGAATAGTCTGCCTCTGATGTGTTTGGTAATACACTGGCTGCCTGGGTTTGGGTTATCTGGTTGAGGAGGGATGCCACCATTCAAGCTGTAGACTTTGACTTCCCTTTACAGTTCTCCTGCCTCTGTGGTTCAGTTTCTTCAGAAAAAACTTAGGGTCTTCTGTTGGATCTGGTGGCCCACCCCTTTTAGATGCTCCCCTTTGTCAAGCCTGAGCCTCAGGCTGGCCTTTGGTGCCTCAGGGGTCCTGAGGTGCAGTGACTCCCCTCTTGGAAAAGTTTGTTGAAGTGTATACTATGTTGTCTTCTTTCCCTTTCAGTTTCTCTTTGTGGTTTAATGTCTTTGTGATTTCATTAGTATCATTCAAAGGAGTTTGGGGATGAAATGGGGATAAAGGTCAGTGGTCATTCTGCAGTATATAAATGACAGTTTAGGTAGGGCTTTGAGTATTTTTTAAAAAATATTTAATTTATTTATTTAACATAGAGAGAGATCACAAGTAGGCAGAGAGGTAGGCAGAGAGGAGGCGGAAATAGGCTTCTTGCTGAGCAGAAAGCCCGATGCGGGGCTCCATCCCAGGACCCTGAGATCATGACCTGAGCTGAAGGCAGACACTCAACCCACTGAGCCACCCAGGCACCCCTGGGCTTTGAGTATTGAAGAGCTGTTGATGTGTAGCAGGTTTTTTGGTTTTTTTTTTTTTGTAATAATATTTAGAAGAGTAGTAGTTGATAACTTTTTAGAATGCTACTGGCAGGTAGCAGTCTTTTGCCTTTCTTTGTCAGGCACGAAGGTAATTCCTGTTTTAAGTATATATTGTTATTTTAATTTTATAGATGAGGAAACAGACTTGGAGGAAGTATGTAGCTAACCCAGTTCCTTGGTTGTGGGGCATATAGTCCTGATGGAAGTCTATCTGTACAGAGGCTCCAAAAGCCACAGAGGCTTTTTACTCTCCATGTGGCATTACTGTGTCCCCAAGCCCAGTTTCACTGCTCTCATTTAGTCTTCTTAACAGGCTGCAATGTAGTCATGTATTTCCCCATTTTTACTGGTGAGGAACGTTGATTTGGGAGCCTTTGGGCAGTGAGTAAAGGGTCCCCTCTTGACTCAGTCCTGCTTGAATCCAGAATCGATCTTGCCTCTTTGTCAGCTCTGGAGGAGCCGTGATTAACCAAAAACACTCGAGAAGCAGAATCTGAAAGCCCGTGGCCACATGTTCGTGCTCTTGACCATAATCTGCATCTTCCCATGTTCCCGCTCTAATTGTATTAGATAATAATACGTAATCCCATGTATCCTAATAATAGTTCTAATAGTATTGAGTTCCCTGGAATCCAGGGCTTGTGAAACTTGTATGTGGCTGGGGCAGTGCTAGGAGTTTGCTCCAAGTGAGATGCTGAGGGGTGAGGGCTATTGTATAAACTGGTAATGGCAGCAGTGGTGGTAGTGATAGGGACTCTGTAAGGGTCAGAGGTCTTCTAAGAATAGACTATGCCTCCTGCCCATTATGCCTCACTTGGGGTAACTTGCTTTTCTATTAAAGTAAATACCCTCTGGAAGTTAAGCATTGTTCACATCTTATTTAAAATCAGTTAAATACAAGTTGAGATCAATGCTCCTCAGATCAGTCCAGTAAAAATCTTTGAAGCCCAATCATATTTTGTCGTAGAAAATGGTGACTCAAAATTATTAAACTCCTTTTCTTGAGGAACTCAAAATTTCGGAGGGGAGACTAACAGTTATAATGAGGACTGTAACAGTGAGAGAAGAGTCACACTGCTGACTGACATAAGTAAGTTATTGTAGGAGTGATGACTTTGGACTCTAGAAAGGGGAAGGGGAAAGAGCCTTAGAGCGTTTAGGGAAAGTGTTCCAGGAACGGAGACATTTGAGCCTCCTCTTGAGGATGAGTTTGATAAGCAGAAAAGAGGAGCAGTTCTTGCCGAGGAGACATTTGAGCCTCCTCTTGAGGATGAGTTTGATAAGCAGAAAAGAGGAGCAGTTCTTGCCTAGTGAGAAAGCAGCATGAAAAAGCTACAGATGTATGAAAGTAGATGGGTGTGAAATCAGGAAGTAGGAAAAATCTAATGTGGCTAAAATGAGAAAAATTGGCAAAGCCAGGGCGTGGCAGAATGTAAAGCTGGGAGGTAGGTTGAGATTGGATTAGGAGTTTGAATTTCATCTCTTAAGTAATGAGGAGCTGTTGGACGAATTTAGGAAAGGAGAATGTACAAACAGGACTGGGTTTCAGAAAAAGATGACTTTTGGCCCCCAGTGGAAAGGGGGTTGGAGAAAGACAAGCTGGATTTGGGAATGGGACAAAGTCAGCCTTGTGCTGATAAGAGGGATCAACTAGGGTAGTGAAGGAGTGGGATGGATTTGTGAGGAATGTGCAGAGAGTTTGGAAAAGACTTAGTGGAGGAGACCTGACGTTAAAGCAAAGAGAGGAGTTAGAACGCCAGGGTTCAGATTTGGGCTGCTGAACTGAGGGACTCTTTCCATTTGGGAGGTGGTTAAGGAAAAGAAAAATAAAATGAGCCATGTGTTCCTCTCCTCCCAGCACCTCTCTCTCCTCTTAAACCTCAGGCCAAGTGCTTGATGGGGGAGGGCAATGAGAGTGTTCTCTCTACTGATGCGTCTGGCATAACCTGAGAGGTATGGGGTGCTTGCTGGTGGAGTTGGTTAGCACCCCGCAGCAGACTCTTAACCCTGGGCATTTTGGGTGTGGTTGGTGGCATTAATGCAGCATTAATTTGAGTCCATGTGTTCTTCATTGGGAGAGCAAGTCTGAGACATTGTGCAATTGTGGGTTTTGAGTTTTTTTTTTCCCCTTCTTCATGCTACACATGCGGGAGAACTCTGTCCAATTATGGCTAAACCTGTCCCCTATGAGTCACATCCTGAGTTGACTCGTCAGTTCTGAAGGTGCTGCCTAAAATACTGTTTGGATTTTAAGGGTCACTTTAGAAACAAATGAAATCTGAGGGAAATTTTTTGAGCATCCTGAATTGAGAAGTTGTATGGCATTACTTTTGTGGCCTAATGCAGTTATGCCAGTGTTGTGAAAAAACTTGCCAGCTGTACCTACTGAAACAAAACAAAGCAAATACTTAGACATGAAACACAGCCTTTAGCTACTCTGAAATTATATTATACTTAAAAGTGCTTTTTTTGTGTCACCCTTGTTGATGCAAATCAGGTATAATATTTTCTGATCAAAATGTTATTAAACAACTCTCACTTATGTGTGACCTCTTAAGATGTGATGTGCCAAAACAAGTGTGTGTATATTGCTGAGTTACATAAAAAATACTTAGTGAACAATTCTTTTACTGTGCCCAGCAAATGTTACTGCTGAGTGGTAGAATATTTCTGAAAAGTAATTTCATAGGTCTCATGCTTGTTCATGAGATAAATATGTTATGTCTTGTTTATAAAGAAATACATTCTTATATAAATATGTGTGTTTTAGTATACCTCTTGCTAAATGCCAAGTACTTCACATGTGTTCTCTTTTTGTTATATCAACCATACAAAGTAGGTGGCATTGACTTTTTTTTTTTTTTTTAATAGATAAAGCTGAGGTTCTGGGAAATGACGGAATTCACGAGAGGTCACAGAGATGTCTGGGGCTTTGTGACTCCAAAGTGCATACTTTCTCTCTATGCTGCCTCTGAAGGTTAGCAGTTTACTTAGTCCTTATCTCTGGAATCATCTAAGGGGCTTAAATAAAATATGGATTCCTAGACCTTTCCTGAGCAATTTATTTAGGAGATCAGAGATGGGGCCCAACTCATGACCTTTTTTGAATGTTATGTTTCACTGATTATAAGGTGTCCAGTTTTCCCATGTTTGAACATCTCTGAAATTGGAACCATTTTCCAATCAATGGTGAGTCATCAGTTAATTGACAGTTCTTTTTTATCTTTCTTAGTGGCACAAAAAATAATGGTGCAATTTCGATTAAATGAAATATGGTATTGTAAAAGGATTGCCACCTTCCTGTTTTGGGGGCTGTGGGGGGATACCTCTCAGAACTCTTTCAGAGTTGTAAAATTCACTGAGGGTATTTATTACTTGCTTGTGCTAATGGCTGTGTAATAATGTCCTTGCAAGGAAAGCAGATGATGGCAGTGAAATACTACCATTTAGTTTACAAGCAATAGTAACTCAGTTATCAGCTAGGAAGTTGCTGGCAAAAGAAATATCAGTGGTTCTCAACCTCATTTTGTCAAAGTCTTCTGGCCTTTCTCTAGACAAAGGCATGGATACCCAGCTGTATTAAGTTTTGTGTACTGTGCTGACTTAGACTTTAGGGGCTTATGATGAAAGTTTATGGTTGTATCTTGTGTCCCACAAAAGCTGTTTCTGGAAGTGGGCATATTACATTCTGTATTTCATCCTGGTATTCCTTGACATCCTCCACAAAATTTTAAAGATTTGCATACATTAAGATTCACTTAATTGTGTTGTATGAGTTTTATTTATTTATTTATTTTTAAAAATTTTAAAAAGATTTTATTTATTTATTTGACAGACAGACATCACAAATAGGCAGAGAAGCAGGCAGAGAAAGAGGAGGAAGCAGGCTCCCTGCCGAGCAGAGAGCCCGATTCGGGGCTCCATCACAGGAAGGCAGAGCTTTAACCCACTGAGCCACCCAGGCGCCCCTGTTGTATGAGTTTTAACAAATGTATAGTATCATGTACCCACCATTGTATCATATAGAATAAATTTACCACCCCAAAATCCCGATTTATTTGAAATAAATTTGCTTTTAAAAATGTATTTATTATGGAAAAGTTCAAACATTCAAAAATAGAGTGATAGAATGAACCTATGTGCGCACCCATCATCCAGCTTCAACAATTATCAACTAATGGCCAATTTTTTTTTTTTTTGGCCTGTATCTCTCCACTTCCTAATCTACTCCTTTGCCTTCACTGCCCTGATTCCTCACTTGGATTATTTGAAGCAAACTCAGACACATAATTTTGTAAAAACTTTTTAGTGTGTATCTCTAAAAGATAGGGACTTAAAAATTTATAATAACCATTATCACACCTAAGAAATTAACAGTTCATAAATATCAAGTATCTATGCTGTTCAGATCTTTCTGATTAAAGATTTTTTATTTTATTTTATTTATTTATTTGACAGAGAGAGAGAGAGAGATCACAAGTAGGCAGAGAGGCAGGCAGAGAGAGAGGGGAAAGCAGGCTCCCCACTGAGCAGAGAGCCCAATGGGGGGCCTCGATCCCAGGACCCTGAGATCATGACCTGAGCCAAAGGCAGAGGCTTAACCCACTGAGCCACCCAGGTGCCCCCAGATCTTTCTGATTTATAGATAAATGTTTATATGGAGACTCTTGCCTGCCACCTCTTTCCTCTTTTATCCCCCTTTACCTCCCATGTGTTCAATTCCTCTGGTGCCAAGCTCTTTCTCACCCTAGGTTCTGCATTTGATGGTTGCTTTGCCTCGCACACTTTCTCCTTATCTTTACAGGCCTGGAGCCTTAAATGTCACTGCCTCAGAGAGCCCTACCTTCCTGGGGTTGACCCCCAGTGCCACTGTGTTCTTATCACCCTGTTTTATTTTAAGCATGTCATACTTTTGTTGTTTCTGTCTCTCCGTATACAAAAGTTAGTTCTGTTTGAGTAAAGCCCTTTTATATTGTTCCACTCTATATCCCCAGCACTTAAAACAATACCTGGCATGTAGTAGATGTTCAGTAAAAGTTCAGTGAATGAATAAATCATATTTCTTTTAGGGGGAGATTCACTGTCTTATGCCTTATGGGGTCTTCATTCTCTTTATCATTTCCCATTGCCTTCTGAGTTATTATCTAAGAGGGGAGTTGGGCTGGACTTAACTTGTATTTATGAATGGGAGTTTAAGTAAGTTAGTTTTTAATACCTTATTTTCTTTGAGGTTGCCTAATCTTCCCATCTCTGTTCTTTGTAGCCCTCTCTCTGGGTGCGGTGTCCCCCATCTTGCCTTCCATAGCTCTACACTCTGTATAAACAAATCAGTATCACTATACCTACCACGTTCTGTCTTTCCCATATACTGCACTTAAGGCCACTCCAAAGCTTGACTAGCAACTCCTAGCAGGCTTCTGGTCTGCAGGACATTTGAAGGATGGAAAGTATTCAAGAGAGATTCTGGCAAAAGCCTTTTCCCATTATTAAAAGCTGGGAAGTGTAGTTTCTCATCTTCTCTTCTGAAATGCTTAAGCTACTCTTAATTCTGTCCAGTGCATTTTTTCATCATACACATTGCAGTTTTTACCTGTAGAAGATTGATTTGGGTCCTTTTATATCTTTCATGTCTCTACTTTTGACCACTTGAAGTACAGTTGTAATAGTTCTTTAAATGTTCTTGTCTGCTAATTCTAATGTCTGTGCCAGTTCTGGATTAGTTTCAATTAATTTATCTATCATCTATCTATTCATTTATGTATTTTCCTTTGGGGGGAGGGGCATGTCTGGTAGCTTTTGAGCAAATGACAGGCATTGTGATTATTAGTCTGGTAGGTGCTGAATATTTTTGTATTCCTATAAATATTCTTGGGTTTTGTTCTGGAACTCAGTTGAGTTACTTGGCAGCAGTTTGATCCTTCTGATCTTGCTTTTTTGACTTGTTAGATAGGACAGGAGCAATGCTCAGTGTAGGCTAGTTATTCCCCACTACTGAGTTAAGACCCCTTTGTGTACTTTCTCTGGTAACCTGTGTGAATCATGAGGTTTTCTAGTCTCACTGGTGGGAACAGGTGATATTCCAGATCCTATGTAAGTGGGTTTGTACATTTTATCCTTTCTTTGACCTTGTATAGCTTCCTTATCCATCCTCTGATCAGTACTTAGCTGAAGACTGGAGGGCAACTGTCTGCAGATCTTGGAAGTATTCTGTGCTGCTTTCTCCTCTGTGGTACTTCATCCTGCATTCTCTAGCTGTCTTTGTCTTTCTAAACTCTCATATTTTCTATGGTTCTTGGCTATCTCAGAAAGGGAGTTAGTCTGGTCCTAATATTCTATCTTATCTAGAAGTGGAAATAGTCAAGGATTATCTTTATGATTGTTTGTATCTTTTCTAACATTATTTGTCAAAAGAGAATTTAGTCCAAATTAAAGAAAAATATTTTATGGTTTGTATATGTATGTATGCACATGTGCACAAATATGGGAGTATAGTAGATAATGTGGTGTGGGACAATACTGAATTCTGCATTTTTAAGTTTTAATTTCATTTTGTGGCATATGTATTTAATTAATGTGAGTGTTGGTTTCTTTATATATAAGACGAGATGCTTTTCAACTACAATAGGATATCTGTTATCACAGTTGGTATAATGTATGTGAAAATGCTACATAATCATCAAAACAATTTATTTTAGTTATTGGTGAGGATTTGCATGGTTTTAGCTGAAAACTAAAATCATAGAGTGTTTGAAAGAGAGGTCACTTAGACATTAACTTGGTTGATTGATTATCTTTATTAGCAACACTTAAAACTCAAGCTCCAAACAATTATTTACTGATGCCAATTTACTAGGCCTTATTTTAGGGGCTTAATATATTTTAATAAATAAATAATATTTTAATAAAACAGATAAATATCCCTCATGGAACTGACTTCTAGCAGAGAGCTAAGTGACTTTCTTGAGAAGAGAATTTGTGTAGCTTTGTAACTGGACTTCAAGTTAGCACTTTGCAATGCAAGTCGCTGGCAGGGAGAAGTGACTTTTGTGAGTTCTCCATTGTGCTTTGAGCCCTTTGACTCTGAGTTATTAATAGGAGTTGGCTATGAAGTATGTTGAATGATGGTCACATCAAACGGTAATTTATCCCATCTCTATTACGGAGCTGTACCTGCAGTGCATGTTTGAGCTGGTCAGAGTATTTTCTTTTTCAAATAAGACAGGAACCAATGATAAATTATTTTCTAAAGTATCTTTTGACCAGATACTGGAACATTGTAGTGTTATGGCAGGGCATGCTTCATATGTTATGCTATAGTGCTAGAGATTATGGGTTGTTTTTGTCTCTTGTTTTCCTGGGATAGGATTTGGGAAGCACTTTTATCACCTCTGCAGTTGTGGTACAAATCACATCTTTCGAGGCATTCTTTTATGGATTTTTTTTTTTAGATGACAAATATGTTGATTAGACCCAAAATCTTGTCCTTTATCTTCTATTTTAGTGTCTACCTCTTTTTATAATTTCTTACAGTATTTTCATCTACTATAGTATTTTCAGATGGGGAAGGTGACATTCATCATTTGAGTCATCCATTTGAAATCAAAAGTGACCTTACTCTACCTTTGATTCCACACAGGTGATATCATCACAGATACGGGAGAAATAAACCTGAGCACAGTATTTATGATGGATAGCTTTGGGCTTCCATTTTCAGGGATCATGGAATTATATTGAAAGCTACTTTCCGAAATGTAATCTCTGGAGGAGAGGGGAGGAGAGGTGCTTAGTAAAATACATCTTTGCACCCTGTAGCTTCCTGATCTGTTAAATCAGTGGCAACAAATAGCCACTTCAGTGGATTGTTTTTAAGTAGACTGTTGATTTTGACCATGTTATCATGTTTATTTTCTGAAGTGGCAAAGTAAGGAAAGGTGCTCTATGATTGCAGATGCTTGGCTTTTCCTTGGGAGGACCAAGAGATTCCCTTTTGTGAAGTTTACTCCTTAGTGATACCTCAGGGACCAAGAGGGCGGGCCTGCTTGCCTTTCCTCCCAGGAGGCCAGTTTTAGGCAGGAGATGAGGAGGTAGTCTGGAGGAAGGGAAGGGGGGGAGCATATTTACTATTGGCTTCTATTGTTAATCAGGCATACCGTTTTCTCTCTTCAAAGCTCACTTTTATTCTTTTTCTACTCTCTCTGTGTACGTGTATATGCTCTCAGTTGAGTTCTGTGGAGATGCTTAAGGTTGTAGAAGAAAGATTGGAGGAAAACGATGAAGTGGTAGAGGATTACATGAAAAATCTTATTTAATCTATAAGAGATTATGGTATAAACAGTTACAGAGATTGAAGATTTATATGCTTTTTCTTTTTAAATTATGAGGAAAGGATGCCCTTTTCCTTTAGTCTAATATTTGTAAATTCCTAGTCTTATGGTATAGTTAAATATTAGGTCTCGGCCAATTTCCTAGTTATAATTTGACTATAGCTAGATTTATTAGATTCTAATGGGCAAATTATTTTATTGTATCTATTTCAGCTTATTAGTTTCCATAAACCAGGAATATTTGAAATAAGATCGCCTTATTTATTTTCTTCCAGCATTGATTAAAATACAGAGTATTTAGGGGTTTCATACATAGTAAGTGATGTTGGCTTTTTTTCCTCTGGCTCATGTTCTACACTATACTCAGAACTTAGATCAACTTGACTAAATAAATTTTTTACTTGAGTTTTGACTAGCATTTAGAAACTGGATGATATCATAGAATTTAATAGAGGTTTTGCTGACATTTGGAAATCATAGATGATATCATAGAATAATAGAATTTTGTGGCTGGAGAGGGACATTAACCTCATCTGGTTTAACTCTCTTGTTTTATAGTTGGGAAAATTGATGCCTAGAGAAAGTGGTTAAATAATTGATTGCCAAAGTTCACTCAGTTACTTATTTGTAAAATCTCTGCTTTAGCTCTGTTTCCACTACATCACTTTTGTTTTCCTCCCTTAACTGATTCCGGATGTTTTCTTTAAAATATCATTTCCCTTAAAGTTCATCTTTGATGTAGTTAATTTTTTTTTATTAATTTTTTTTTAATTTTACCTATTTATTTGACAGAGAGAGAGATCACAAGTAGGCAGAGTGGCAGGCAGAGAGAGGAGGGGGAAGCAGGCTCCCTGCTGAGCAGAGAGCCTGATGTGGGGCTCGATCCCAGGACCCTGAGATCATGACCTGAGATCATGACCAGAGGCTTAACCCACTGAGCCACCCAGGCATCCCTGATGTAGTTGATTTTTATCAACAGGCTGCCATTTGTGCATCTAACATTTGAATAGCTACAAATATTCTAAGACCCCAGCCCTGCTTGTGAGGTGTACAGGGTAATAGGGAAGACAGATGCATGAACAGCTCCTTGGAATGTATTTTATTAAGTGCTGTTAAAGGTAGCTCTTTTTATAAAGGGAGGTGGTTTCCTCATTGGCACTATTCAGCTGTTGTTGTGGCCTTGAGAAACTAATAGTTAACTTTTAAAATCATTTGGAAAATTTTTTGAACTGTTGAATTATTTGAACTTGAGCTAGACAGGCCAGATCATGTAGGACACAGGACTTGAATTAGAGTTTGGACTTAAGGGACACCTGGGTGGCTCAGTCACTTAAGCACCTGCTTTGGCTCAGATCATGATTCCAGAGTTCTGGGATCCAGTCCTGCACTGGGCTCCTTGCTTAGCTGCGAGCCTGCTTCTCCCTCTGCCTGCTGCTCCCCCTGCCTGTGCTCTCTCTCTCTCTGACAAATATGTAAAATCTTTAAAAAAAAAAAAAAAAAGTTCGGACTTAAGATTGTATAGGGAAAAATGAAATTTTCTTAATGAGAGTTGAGAGTTTTGGGAAACAACTTTGGTTTCTCGGCTTGGAATTTAGGTTGTTTAAAAATAAAATTATGAACAAATGCCATAATTTCCAATAAGAGCAACGTTTCTACTTTGCTGGAATTGGCAGTGAAAAATTTAAGTCTGGTTATTGTAATCAAACAGCTGAAACGTTCTTTGTTCTTTATTAGAACAGAAAAATTACACTTACTAAAATAAGAAAGTGCTACCTCTTCAGTCTGTGGCTGTCCATTCTTACTCCTGTCCATCTTCCAGCAGCCCCTATATCCTTCAACCCACTCTACTTTGCCTGCTCTGTTCTCTTTTCTGCTGGCCCTTTCACTTTATCTTGCAGAGCTCTATTCAGTTTTGAGCTCCTTTCTGATTCTTTTCATAATCTCTCTTATCTCTTCAGCTTAACTGAGATCTGATTTTCTCTTGCGATAGTTTCCCCATAATTCTTTCCAGTCACTGAAAGCCAATTTTATTATACTCCCTCCCCATTTGTGCAGGAAGAGGCCAGCTCTTTTTCTTTTCTTTTTTAAAAATAACCGTTTATTGAGGTGAAATTCACATAACATAAAACTAACCATTTCAAAGCAAACAATTCAGTGACATTTAGTACATGTACCATGTACAGCCACTACTTCTTATTCCAAAACATTTCCATTACTCCAAAGTAAAAACTCCTTACCCATAAAGCACTCTTCTCCTCCCCCTTCCCCTAGCCCCTGGCAACCACCAATTTTCATTTTGTATCTATGGATTTATTTATTCTGGGTATTTTATATATTGTATTTCATACAATGTGAGAGTTTTGTGTCTGGCTTCTTTTATTTAGTAGCCTAATGTTTTGGTGTTTCATCCACATATAGCATGTACCAGTACTTCATTCTTTATGTGGCTGAATAATACTCCATTCTGTATATATATATATATATCAAAATTCGTTTATCCATTTGTCTGTTAATGGACTTTTGGGCTGTTTTCACATTTTTACTATTATGAGTAATGCTGGTATGAATGTGTATAAATGTACTTGACTGTCTTCAATTTTAGATATATACCTAGAAGTGGTATTGTGGGCTATATGGTAGTTCTATGTTTAACCTTTCTTTTCTCTCTCTCTTTTTTTTTTTTTTTAAGTAAGCTCTACACCCAACCTGGGTCTTGAACTAACAACCCTGAGATCAAGAGTTGCATACTCTGCTGACTGAGTCAGCCCAGTGCCCCTATGTTTATCTTTTTGAAGAACCATCAAGCTGTTTTTCACAGTGGCTGAACCATTTTGCCTTTCCACCAGCAGTGTATAAAGGTTTCAGTTACCCACATCTTTGCTAACACTTCCTATTTCTGGTTTTTTGTTTGTTTGTTTTAATTAAAGCTGCCCTAGTGGGTCTGAAATGATACCGTGTTGTGGTTTTGATTTGCATTTTCCTAATGACTAATGATGTTGAACATCTTTTTATATGTTTGTTGGGCATTTGTGTATCTTTGAAGAAATGTTTACTCAAGTCCCTTGCCTATTTTTTGAGTTTTGTTGTTGTTGTTGACGAGTAAGTCCTTTGTATATTGTAGATACCAGACCTTTATCAGACACATAATTTGCAATTTTTTCCTCCATTCTATAAATTATCTTCACCTTCTTGATAATGTCTTTTGATGTACAGAAGTTCTAAATTTTTATGAAGTCTAGTTTATCTACTCTGTTGCTCATGCTTTTAGTGACATATCCACTGACAAATTCAAGATCATGAAGATTTACCCCTATGTTTTCTTCTAAGAGTTTTATAGTTTTAGGGTTTGTATTTAGGTTGCTGATCTATTTTGAATTGTTTTTATATATGGTATGAGGTAGGGGTCTAATTTCATTCCATTGTGTGTGGCTATCTAGTTGTACCAGCATAATTTATTGAAGAGGCTATTCTTTTCTCATTAAGTGGTTTTGGCATCCTTGTCAAAAATCAGTAAGCTAGAAATATGCAGGTTTATTTCTGGATTCTCAGTTCTATTGCATGGGTCTACATGTCTGTTGTTATGTTGATACCATACTGTTTGGGTTTCTGTGTCTTTGTGGTGAGTTTTGAAATCAGGAATTGTGAATTCTTCAACTATGTTCTTTTTCAAGATTGTTTTGGCTGTTGGGAGCTATGTGCAATTCCATATTAATTTGAGAATCTGCTTTTCCGTTTCTGAAGAAAAAAAGATAATTAGAATTTTGATAGAATTTGTACCAGTAGATAGATCCCTTAAGGTAGTATTGCCACCTTAACAATAGTGAGTCTTCCAATCCATGAAGATGGATGACTTTCCATTTATTTAGGTCTAATTTAATTTCTTTCAGCAGTGTTTCATAGTTTTCTTTGTTAAACCTTTGTTCATATTTATTGTAAGGTACTTCATTCTTTTGGATGCTATTGTAAATGGAATTGTTTTCTTAATTTCCTTTTTGGATTGTTATTAAGGGACCAGTTTTTTTTTGTTGTTTGTTTGTTTGTTTTTTAAAGATTTTATTTATTTATTTGACAGACAGAGATCACAAGTAGGTGGAGAGGCAGGCAGAGAGGAGGGGGGAAGCGGCTCCTCGCTGAGCAGGGATCCCCATGCGGGGCTCGATCCCAGGACCCTGGGATCATGACCTGAGCCAAAGGCAGAGGCTCAACCCACTGAGCCACCCAGGCGCCCCTAAGGGACGAGTTTTTATCATGCATTACATCCTTCCTTTCCTATTTTGATTGTTTTGCCCAAAGACCCTGACGTGACTCCGCATACTCTTCCTTTTTGAGGTCAGTGGTATTTACTTATATGATCTTTGACCTGTTAGGGTTGTTGGAATCACCTGACTTCTATAAGATGATCCTTCATAACTTCATACCCTGAGTTGTTCTTATTTCTCTCTCTTATCCCAAAGGACATTAAAACCTGCCCAGATTTTTTTCTCAGCTATTATTCCTTTGACCATGTTGGTGTTCTAATTCCTAGGTCTATTTTCCAAATAAGACACTGAAATATGGCCACTTTAGACTTGGTCCAGGTCTGCTTCTTAGCCCTTGGAACTTCCTTTTTCTCACCAGGGCACACCAACCTTCTTTCTCAATCTCTCCCTTCTACTGAAACCAGGCTCTGTGTCCCGGTCTCCTAGAGTTACATATTTCCTGGCTTGCTGCAGACTGGCTTAATAAAGCATTACTGAATAGATTGTTTCCCTTGTTGCCTATCTAACTATTCCCCATTGCCCACTTCGCCTCTGTGGAGCCTACCACACCTCTTGCAGACAGTTGTAACTCCTGTCATCTGCTACTTTTGCTTTGAGACTGAATTTAATTGCTTTTGTCATATTTGACAAACTAATGATTGGTAGCAGTTAGAAAAGAGTTAACTATCTAGATCCCATCTTCATTTGTCTTTTACTTTTTTTTTTTTTTTTAAGATTTTATTTACTTATTTGAGAGAGAGAACGTGCACAAGAGAGCACAAGCAGTAGAGAGAAGCAGGTTGCCCATTGAGCAGGGAGCCGGATGCAGTGCTCAATCCCAGAATCCTGGGACATGACCTGAGCTAAAGGCAGCCCCTTAACCAACTGAGCCACCCAGGCGCCACCCTCTTTCACTTTTCCTTCAAAAAAATTTTTTGTAAGGGGTGCATGGTGGCTCAGTCAGTTAAGCGTCTGCCTTCGTTTCTGGTTGTGATCTCAGGGTCCTGGGATGGACCCTGCATCAGGCTCTCTGCTCCGTGGAGAGTCTGCTTATCTCTCTCCCTCTATTTTTGCTCTTGCTCTCTCTCAAATAAAAAAACTAAAATATTAAAAAAATTTGCAAACATATGATGGGGAAGGAAAGAGAAAGAGTATATTAAAAAATAAAGCATGATGTTCTCCACAGATTTTATCTTTTCCAAAAATCAGCTTGTTGAAAATTCTTCTATTTCATTAATTATATTTTCTGATTATCAAGGTAAAAACATACTTTGTTATTTGGAAAGTGTATAAAACCATAAAGAAGAAAAATACACATTATTTTACCATGCCTTGGTAATCTTTGGTAAATATCTTTTCAATATTTTTTCCATGTTCTCATTTTTTTTAATGTAGTTGAACTTTTATGTAATGGTTAAGAATATAGGTAACTTTTTGAGGTAGAGAATACTTCAAAATTTGTAGGGTTAAATTTTCCCTTCCTCCTTGCCTCCTTCTTAATGCCCTGTGGTCAGATTGGGGCCTATACATTTTCTGCTTTAAAAAACTGATTGTGCTTTCCTTATGGCTGATCACTTTTTCTGAGTCTCTTACAGATCCTTTGAAAGAATTGAATTTCCTATAAAGTGCTTTCTTGGTGTGTCTATATACCTACCATATTAATTATAGCTGTGTGTGTGTATATATATTTATAATAAATATATATATTTAAATATAAATATATATAAATATATATCTATAATATATACACACATATATTATAAATTATGTACCCTATATGCTAGTATCAGTCATAGACTAATAGTTTTGTACCATGATTATACTTAAATTGGGTTCTCTCCATATTTCTAATATTTGGGGAAGGTTTTACTTCCATTGGGTTCTCTTTGTCTTTCTAATATTTGGGGAATTTTGGACTCTTCTTTTTTTCCTTTTTTAAGATTTTATTTATTTAATTGACAGCAATAGAGAGACGGTGAGAGAGGGAACACAAGCAGGGAGAGTGTGAGAGGGAGAATCAGGCTTCCTGCTGAACAGGGAGCCCGATGCAGGGCTCGATCCCAGGACCCAGGGATCATGACCTGAGCTGAAGGCAGATGCTTAACAGCTGAGCCACCCAGGTGCCCCAGGATTTTTGGATGCTTGACATTGTGGTTTAGAGCTGTAAAGATTGAGGATTATAATACTTTTGCCATGAATTATACCTCTTCTCAGTATACAGTGCTTCTTTATCTCCTGTTTAAAATAAAACTGTTATTAATATCTCAGTGTTTTAGAGTAATTTTTTGCGGGGGGGAAAGAATGTATAATTGGTCTATTTTCTGAGGGCTTCTCATAATCTGTTGCCTTTACATCTGATGAAAATTTGTCTGGGAATAGAATTTCCAGCCTGCTTGTTATTCCCCTGAAAGATAATGCTTTATTGCGTTCCCTGTCATGTTCAGAGTTTCTCATATTATTGTCATTCAGATAGTGAGCATGGGTATTCCAAGGATTTTCTTCTCATTTCAGCCCCATTGTTAGTGTTGCATGTGAAAACTCTTTGATCTTCTCTTTCCAGTTCTTAGTGCTTTACCAGATTTTACCTTTTGGTATACCTGGGTATTTTAAGGGAAAGAGGAAGGTGTTTTAGTCACTAATAATTTATCATTACTAGTGTTATATTACTATATCAGATACTATCTTTGCCAATGTGGTTTTTGTTGAATTTCATTTCTTGAAGGCTTTCTCTCTAGTTCTTACTGACCTTCATGGATTACTTTAGGCAGTAACTGGATTTTTGTTCAGTGAATTGCTACAGATGTATGTGTATTTCTTTAAACATGTTTTTAAAAACCAATTTTTTCCCATTTTAACTTTCATAGGAAATTTAAGAAAAGAAAAAGAATGAAAGTATACAATAAATAATCCATAATCCACCATTTATAATCAATCATTATTAATATTTATTGATATTTCCCTTCTTCTCTGAGAAATGGAGTGCACACATCATTTGTATACATATACATTTAACTTTAGTTCACTGAACATTTATTTAACGCTTATTACATGGATGACGTATTCTAGGTGCCACATTGTTAAAAATGTGCTGTATATGGTTTGTGTCTTTCCTGTTTTTTTTTTTATGTTGCAGTCTAAGCAAAACCCAATTTATTAAAATGTATTTGTAACAGTCCTGTTCATGACTTCTTAGTGTTTTTTAGCCACTAAAACCTGTCTTCAAAGGGGAAGCCTAATATATCACATAGATGAACAGGGAGAGATTTGATTGAAGGGGTGTAATGGCTTGGGGTACCACCTCTTTCCTTCTCCAAAGAAAGAGAAACTCGGGACGCCTGGGTGGCTTAGTTGGTTGGGCGGCTGCCTTCGGCTCAGGTGGTGATCCCAGCGTCCTGGGATCGAGTCCCACATCGGGCTCCTTGCTCAGCGGGGAGCCTGCTTCTCCCTCTGCCTCTGCTGCCACTCTGCCTGCCTGTGCTCGCTCTCTCTCTCTCTCTCTCTCTCTGACAAATAAATAAATAAATAAAATCTTTAAAAAAAAAACTTTTAAAAAAAAAGGAAAGAGAAACTCTTGAAAACTATTTTCTGTTATGGATAGCATTATAGTTTATTGATTGCTGCTCTGTTGCTGGTCATTTGTTTTTGTTTTTTCCATTTTATTTTATTCTTTTTATTTTTTATTTTTTTAGATTTTATTTATTTTTTTGACAGAGATCACAAGTAGCAGAGAGGCAGGCGGTGGGGTGGGGGGACAGGCTCCCTGCTGAGCAGAGAGCCCGATGTGGGGCTCAGTCCCAGGACCCTGAGATCATGACCTGAGCCAAAGGCAGAGGCTTAACCCACTGAGCCACCCAGGCGCCCCGTCTTTTCTTCAATTTTAAATACTGTTTTGATTAATATCTTCATACATAAAAATTTGTATCTGTATTTGGTTTCCTTAAGGTGGATTCTTAGAAGTGGAATGACTGGGTCCAAGAGCATAAATATTTGTAAAACTTTGATATATATTCACAAATTGTTTGCTTGCTGTATGCTAACATTCAGAATTATAGTTAAAGAATATAAACGTTTCTGTTACAACATCAAATGCATTCCTAAAAAAAAAAAAAAAACAACCCTTCAGGATTGCCTGTTCACTAAAAATAATAGGACTTACGGGAAAAATAAGGTTAAAGGCAGACCATTCAAGACCTCTGCAATTTTCAAACCAAGTACTAACAAAAGTATAATTGGTACCTTATGAGATAACTTGGACAGCCCAGTCAAACCACTTCGCACAGCTGAGACTGCCTCAGAGGAGAGTTAAAAGATATTAAAATGTAATAGGTTGGAAATCGCTGGTCTGTATGGTCTTGAGATAGTGCAGATGTAAGTAGATTTCTAAGCCAGTGGAGCTGCCATAGAGGTAGGCACAAGAGGAAGTACAGCTTGCTGTGTTCCAGGAACTGTGTAGGCTGGCTGTGCTCCTCTGAGCAGGAAGCCCTGGGCGCAGGTACTCATTTTTAGTTTTCTTAAAATAGGGCAGAGAGGGCTCCTGCCTGGCAGTAACTGAGGCTGATTGAGGGTCTTTTATTTTTCCACAGGAAGTTGAAATTTTTACCTCCTAGCTCCATTCCCCTTGCCTGGGAAAATTCAAATGTGAACCATCATAATTTTTGTGTTATACTGGCATTGTTATTTTATTTAATAACCACTTACAAGCTAATTGGTGTTATAGGAACCTATCTTATGACAAAACAGACTATTTTTGTTAATTTGATAAAGAAATGTTTTCAAAATCTGTAGTCGGAAAACATCAGCTCTGTTTAACGATCACATTAGAATTTAAATACCTTAATCTAGAGTAGTAAATTTCAAAATTTCCAATTTATTTTGGTGGCCATTAAGTGTTTATAGATATGGATCCCAGAACTCCAAACTGTCAGCAGTTTGTGGATATTATTTGTTGAGGGGAGAAGATATGGTTTTGTAGTGACTTTCATGTGTGGGAATGGCTTTATCCGGGATTATGCAGCACTCAGTTACAGCAACAGAGAAGACAGAGGGTAGGGAAGTCAGGTCAGTTCAAGAATGGCTGTTTTTTAGGGTTGGGTATGCATGTCTTACATAGGTTGGTGGGGGAAAATTGAGAATACTACTGAGGAAGTAATTGAGGTAATTGGGGTTGAGGCCATTAAGAAGAAAATGAAGAAACAATTGGTATAATAAAATGAGAGAAAGAAAAGGATTTTGGATACTGGAGAACTTATGAGCCCAGAAAACAGCAGTTATGACAATGAAGGGAAAGAGCTGAAGAGCTGCTAGTTATTGAGATGTTACGGTTCAAGATTTTAGAGGTAGAGCAATTTACATATTGCTACTGCCCCTATATGGAAATGGGTTGCTTTGTTATAGCAGAAGGTTGTTGGGAGTTGAGGAACAAAAGGAACATTGAAGGACAGGTTGAAGAGTGCATTGGTCTCAAGGACAGTGGGAACCTGCCATAACAAGTCAGAGAATAAGGAAGCATAGAAATTTTATAAACTGGTTCCAGAGTCCTCAATGAATGAGATCGCTAAAATACTAGGAAGACTAGAAGGTGGCATAGTTTGGTGGTATATATCTGAAAGGTAACAGGACTTTTGATAAGGGTACTTAAGTAAACATCTGAAGTGGTTCTAGAGATTCAGGGCAATGCCCACTGAGGGTGGGAGAATGAGTCCTTCAAGGCTCTACAGGGTCAGCTATGCCTGCCTCAAGGGGAAGAAGTTGGTGAAAGTCCCAGTGGTTTTAGGGGATGACGGTATAGAAAAGAGTCAAGGGGAGGGGGGGAGGGTCATGGATGGATGAATAGGGTAATAAGCATGCCAGCACAGGTTGAGGTCCAAATAGGTTTTTGAAGCTTGAGAAAGTTAGCAGACTCTAGTCTGAAAAAACCTTCTATTGCAGTGTTGTGTAAAAATCGTTCTGGTGTCTTCAAAGAAAATGTTTTCTAGTTAGGAACCTTGGTTTCTGTCTAGAGTTTGAATTGGTAGAATTGGAGAGACCTTGAGCGATTTGGGGAGAACAGGTGCCCCTAGGATGTTGGAAAGGGAATTGGCCATATATATCCCTGTCTCATCTTATGAGAGGTGAGAACTCAGAGAATTTTTAGTAGGTCTAAAATCATGAATTATTAAGGACTGCATGCATGGCTTGAGGATGTATTTGCTTTCTTGTTTTTTATTTCTTTTCTGCTTTTATAGCTCTTTTTCATCTGGCTTTATAGGGAGTTGAATTTACAGAACCCATAGATGTTTTTGATACTTTGAACGGTGTCTGGAAAACTTAAATATTTATACATTATTATTGTGATGATTACTATTGTTATTATTACTACTACTACTACTGCCACCACCAGTAATAGCATTACAATTGTTATTTATTAGAAACAGAGTTCTTTATTTCTCTGTGAAAGATGTATTAAGTTTAAATTCGGAAGTTGTTGATCACTTTAAATTATTTTTTAAAACTTTTTACCTTAGTGCTACTGACATACTGTGGTATGCAAGCTTTCTGAGATTAGAAAAAAGGAATAATTTTTTTCTAATTTTATTACTATTATTTTATTTATTTATTATATTTTATTTATTTAATTTATTTTTATTATTTATTAATTTTCTAATTTTTTCTATTGTTTATTTATTGTTAATTTTTTTCTTCCTCTTTTGGAAATTTTAGGTTAACTTTACATAATGAAATGCACAAATTTTAAATGTACAGTTGACTGAATTTTGGGAAATGCATACACCTATGTAAACACTACCCCAGTTAGATATATAGAACATTTTGATTACCTGGAAGTTCCCTGATGCCCCTTTGCAATCAATTCACCTGTCTCTCACCCCCTTTCCCAGGCAACCACACTGCCTGCTTTAGAATTTTATATAAATGAAATTATATAGTATGTAGTCTTTCACATATGGCTTGTTTTGCTCATGTAGTCTGTGAGATTCATCCCTTTTGTTACAAAGTCTCAACAGTTTATTTTCATTGTCAAATAGTATTCTGTCCTATGAATATACCACAGTTGGTTGTTCATTCATCTGGTGATGGACATTTGTATAATTTACAGCGTTGGCTCTTCTAAATAAAAGTGCTGTCAACATTCACATATAAATTTTTTTTGTGGACGTATGTTTTCATTCTTTTGGGTAATGACCTAGTTTTGGAATTACGGGTTCATAGGGTATATGTATATTAACTTTATACAAAACAGCCAGTTTGGGGATCCTGGGTGGCTCAGTCCGTGAAGCGTTTGCCAGGTCCTGGGATCAAGCCCTACATCTGTCTCCCTGCTCTGCCAGAAGCCTGCTTCTCCCTCTCCCTCTCCCCTTGCTTGTGTTCCCTCTCTTGCTGTATCTCTGTCAAAAAAATAAAATCTTTAAAAAAAAAAAGTGCCAGTTTTACAAAGTAATTTAACATTTTCATGCTCCCAGGGATGTGTGAGAGATAGAATAGCTCCAACATGCTCACCAACCTTTAGTAATTCTTATAGGTGGAAATAATATCTCCTTGTTTTAATTTGTATTTTTCTGATGAGTAAGATGTTTGGCACTTCTTCATATGCTTATTTTCCATTTTCTTTTATTTTCTTATGTATGTTCACATCTTTTGCCCAATTTATTTAATTGTATTATCCCTTTATTTTTGGTTTGTAGGAGATCTTTATATATTCTAGAAACAAGTCCTTTTTTAAAGAAAGTCGTGCTATGGATATTTTCTTAGTTTTTTACTTAAACTTCATTTTCTTAACAGTGTCTTTTGAGGAGCAGAAGTTTTAAATTTTGATGATGGGAAATTCATCTTTTTTTCTCTTTTGGCTCATGTTTTGTGTGACCAGTCCAAGAAATCTTTATTTACCCTAGGTTGTGAAGATATCCACTACATTTTCTTTTAGAAGCTTTATAGTGTCATTTTTTATATTTAGGTTTATAATCTATCCCAAATCAGTTTTTGTGTGATATGTAAAATAAGGGTCAAGATTTTTTTCCCTTTACTTTTATCAGTTGCCTTAGCATCACTTTAATTGAATTGCCTTAATACTTGTTGAAATTCCATTGGACCTATATCTGCAGGTTTATTTTTGGGTTCTGTTCTGTTCCGCTGATATGTCTGTCTTTTTATCAGTAACCACAATCTCTTGATTACTATAGCTCTAATCATGTTATGAAATAAAGTCATGCAAGTCTTCTAACATTGTTTTTCCTTTTTCAAGGTTGTTTTGGCATTTCAATTTCGTTTTAGAATTAATTTGTTTTTTCAAAAAGGTCTGTTGGGATTTTCACTAGGATTACTTTAAATCTGTAGATCAATTTGAGAAACTTGACATCTTGACTATTGAGGCTTATCTAAAAGAATGATTATCTCTACTTACTTAGGTCATCTTTAATTTTTCTTAGCCGTGTTTGGTAGTTTTTAGTGTAGAGGTCTTACATATCTTTAGTTAGATTTATTTCTAGGTTCTGGTGTTTTTTGTTACAGTATTGATTTTAAATTATATTTTCCAGTTGTTAACATGTAGAAATACAATTCATTTTTTTATATGGGCCTTGTAGTCTGAGACTTTGCTAAATTCACGGATTGGTTTTAGTAGTATATAAGTAGACTTTATAGTATTTTTTACACACATAATCCCATGATCTGTGAGTTGTATTAGTACATCCACTCCAACTTTTATGCTTTTGTCTTGTTCTTATACATTGGTTAGGACCTCCACTTCAAGGTTAAATAAAGGTGGTAGAAGTAGGCATCCTTGCCTTGTTTCTGATCTTAGAAATAAAAATTTAATAATTTACCATTGAGTATGATGTCAGCTGTAGGGTTTCTTATGGATTTTTTTTTACTAGACTGAGAAAGTTTATGTCTGTTCCTAGTTTGTGGACAGTTTTTGTCATTAATTTTACCAGATGCTTTTTTGCACCTACTGGGATGATCTGGGTTTTTCTCTTTTATTCCTTTAATGTGGTGAATTAGTTAATTTTTTTGAATTAGTGATTTTTCAAGGTTAACTTCTCATATACATTTAATCATATGTAATTATCCTTTTTGTATATTGCTGGATTCAGTTTACTGATGTTTTATGGAGAATTTTATGTCTCTGTTCATGAGGGATGTCAATCTGTAGTTTTCTTATGTTTCTGTCAGGTTTATTATCTGTGATGCTGGCCTAATAAAATGAGTTAGGAAGTGTTTTCTTTGATTATTTCTGAAAGTTTATGCAAGATTGGTATTATATCTTCCTTAAATATTTGATAGAATTCATCTGGACCCAGAGCTTTGGGTTTTTGGTTTTTTTTTTAAAGATTTTATTTATTTGACAGGCAGAGATCACAAGTAGGCAGAGAGGCAGGCAGAGAGAAAGGAGGAGGAAGGGAGGAAGGAAGCAGGCTCCCTGCTGAGCAGAGAGCCCAATGCAATGCGGGGCTGGATCCCAGGACCCTGAGATCATGACCTGAGCTGAAGGCAGTGGCTTTAACCCACTAAGCTATCCCGGTGCTCCTTGGGGGGGATATTTTTATTATTTGGATTTTTAACAACTTCTTGTCAATTTTGCTAAATTGTGTTTTACAAGAATTCTTCTGTTTTACCAGAGTTACTGAATTTATTGTCATAAAGTTGTTCATACTGAGATTCTATTTTTTTAACATCTGTAGGATTTGTAGCAATGTTTCCTCTTCATTCTTAATATTGATAGTGTTTTCTTTCTTTTTTTCTTAATCAGTTTTGCGAAGGGTTTAACTTTCATCAATCTTTTAAAATAATCTTTTGGCTTTATCCTTATCTTTAGTTAATTTCTTTATTATATTTAAGAAGGTAGCCTGTATTATGTCTAGTTAGAATCCATTTTTTAAAGATGTGTATGGTTTAACTCATGATTAACAACCCCATGAGTGTTAATCAGATGAGGGGCACTAACTGTGGGGTGTCCCAATTGGGTGGGGGCTGGCAGTGGGGGCAGTGAAAGAATTCATCCAAGGCAGAACAAGAGATAGAAGTTTATGGAGTATGCTGCAAGGAAATGGCCAGGCAGGACCGCAGAAGAGAAACTGCTGCTTGGCAGTGGTAAGGAGCCACAGTGGTGAGGGCAGAGTGAGGGAGAGTGGGGGCAAATGGAATTTTCCCTTTTAGATAATCTGAGGAACTGTGCCTGTTTGCATTTGGTCACTTACGGCCTATGGCTTTTTCAAGGTGGGTCACTTAATGAGCCTGTCTGCTCTCAGCCCAGTGGTCTCTGTGGGCCATTTTGCCTTGCTCAAGTTTCCATTGCCCAAACCTGTTGCTTAAAAGAGCCTCTACAACCCCTTTGTTTTATGTCCCATAATTACATTGTTCAAAGAATATTGTAACCACAATAACTTGAGTTGGCACCTTGGTGAGGGAGAGACTACACCAGGTGGAGTTGTCACACAAAGGAAACTATTTGCAGCAAATAAGGAGATCACCAGGAATAACTTCCAAAGTGGATTCCCCAAGCAAGACATGCATGTCATGTTAATGAGGCTTGTCCTCCTCCTGGGGGGAAGATTTCAGCATTCTAGTGAGGTAAAAGTAACTGTCACTCCATGTTCTGTCTGTGCCGGTGTGAGTTGGGGTTTGAGCTCAAACTGGTCTGGGTGGTCTGGGCCTGCCAGAGCTTCGGCTGAGCTGTCATTTTTGCTTGAGAGGTAAGTTTTGGTTTCCATCATGGGATGCTGTGCCCGTGGGTTCTTGGCTTGAGTTAAAAGATAAGCTGGAAAGAAGAGCTTAAAAATGTGAAAGAAGGTCAGTGAGTACATGTAGGTGAGCAGTAAAGGTCAGGTTTCAGAGTCCAGCTGGTGACAGAATATCCACACTAAATTTCTCTTTTGATCTTTTGTTTTCTGAAATAATATTGGTCTCCAACTATGTGAGATCTCCTTCTTGACCTCTTCATACCATAAGGTTTCAGGCTCACAGTATAGACTCACTAATTGGTTGATCTCCCCTGTACCCTTTCCCTCCAATGTGTGAAATATATATGTCATACATTACTAGAGGGACACCTAGATACAACTTTATATAACAGCAAGTCGGTTGAGAGAAAGTAACCATGTTTTTATTTATTCAGTTCTTTTGGATTATCGTGGAGAAAGCTTCTATTTGATTCTTTACATATATCAAATACTTGCTTTTTGTAAGTAGTGAACTGGACTCAAGCCCACTCACTGCGTTGCTAGGCACCAGTATTTAGCTAGAATTTAGTAATATTTTGTTTTCCCTTTAAGTAATTCTTTTTGCTACCTTATTTTTTCACAATAATTACTAATTTTCCACTCAAGATAGTAATTAAACTTTGCCTTTAAAATTTTTGTTTTAAGGAGCACCTGGGTGGCTCAGTGTTAAAGCCTCTGCCTTCGGCTCAGGTCATGATCCCAGGGTCCTGGGATCAAGCCCCGCATCGGGCTCTCTGCTCAGCAGGGAGCCTGCTTCCCTTCTTCTCTCTCTGCCTGCCTCTCTGCCTACTTGTGATCTCTCTCTGTCAAATAAATAAATAAAATCTTTTAAAAAAATAAGATTTTTTGTTTTAAAAAAAATGAATCAGTGTTAAAGGAAAATGTTAAATACAGGTAGGATGAAGGGGAATGAAAGAATTGAAGAACGTGGTGTATGTTGGAGGTTGGATGTGGCCCTGATGGAAAAGATAATATGGGAGTGAGTGAAATTTGGAAGTTGCTTCTCCAGCATTTCTCAGGTGTCTTGGTTATTTCAGCTTTATCTGTGGAACTGACTTGTTTAATTGGTGTTTTCTGAGCATCTGCTTTGTGCAGATAAGTGTCCTGAGAATATGAGGAGAAATCTGCTGTTCTCCACCTTGTAGTCTAGGTAGGGGAGAGGGCATGTGTTGGTGTGGCTACTAGGGTGAGTGTATGATGGTAAATGCTGTCAGAGTGAGTGGCCAAGATGTCTTTGCCTGGGAGGAAGGGGAGGTCATCTCCGGCTGGGGTCTTGAGGCCGTGGCTCAAACTAATGTTTTCACAAAATTACATGTCTTTCTTCCTTCTGTTTTGAATCTCTTTTCCTAAATCCCCATCAATTCTGAGGGGAGAAGGGGCTCTTGTTTGTAGGAAGGACTCTGAGAAGAACTGTGTCCAAAAGAAAGTCACGTTGATTCTCTGAAGACTGAGTGGCTCCCAGAGTTCTGGATCTAGCACACCTGTGTTTAGTTGGATAACTACTTAATTGTTTTGAGTCCCAGGTTCTTCTTTTTTATTGATGACAGTGTAGCCCAGTGTCTTACCTGCTTCATTAGACAGCATATGTGAGAGACATTTATGATGTACATTTGTACTTCCATATTATTTCCACTCTTACTAGTATTTGAAATACTGATGGTTAATGATTTTGAGTGCATTTTAGGTGTTTAATTCTTTTTTCTCTTTTTTTCTAGGTCTTGATGCAGAACTTTATTATGTGAGAAATGACCTTATTAGTCACTATGCTCTATCCTTTAACCTGTTAGTACCCAGTGAGACAAATTTCCTGCACTTCACTTGGCATGCAAAGTCCAAGGTAAGAGAGTGGTCAACCAGAGATGCCAAGACAGGACCACTCAGGCCCAGAGGCCCATGTATGGGCTATATCTTAGGGATGGGCTACCATCTAAGGGCTAACTATATCTTAGGGATGGGCTACCATCTGTATAAAAGGGTCTGTGGGTGGTTGGCTATAGCAGCACTGGGTCTTTTCAGATTAATGTTTTAAATCTTTAGCCTATTCCTTTTTTTTTTTTTTTAAGATTTTATTTATTTATTTGACAGAGAGAGCACAGCAGGGGGAGTGGCAGGAGAGGGAGAAACAGACTCCCCATTGAGCAGGGAACCTGTTGTGGGACTCGATCCCAGGACTCTGGGATCCTGACCTGAGCTGAATGCAGATGCTTAACCAACTGAGCTACCCAGGCATCCCTCTGTATCCTATTCTGTTAGACTTTCTCAAGTCCTTTTAAAATGAAGGTAGCCATCATTTATGTGACTAGCTAATGATAGAACATTTACATCCTTTCAGGCTTTTCAAGCAGGGATGCAGATCTAGTTTGAAGAGGGAACATTTGGACCTGCTAATGACTGCTGTTACTGTGAACTGATAGGAGTGTAGGATGGGGAAATTGATGGGATAGGTGCTTTGGACATGTTTGATGTAATGGCTAAAGTTCTGCCATCTATGGAGAAATGGTAAAAATGAATATAGCAGACACAGGCACCCATATGGGCTGTGGCTAAGCTCCTTTAATGGTAAGGGTCTTTCTGCTTGCCTTATTGTTGCTAAATTCTTCACATTTTCTCTGACTGACTAGACTCCCTGAACATGATAAATTTTTTCATAGGTCAAAGAGTGGGGGCTGAGGGTAGAGCCCACCTCCTCTAATCAACTTTATTTTATTAACATTATAATAAACAATAGGATTTTATTTGGGAAATAAAAATAGTTTTGCTACTAAAATCTCTTTGAGTTTTATTTTTTTAAAGAATTATAAAGTGGTGTCTGTCCTGATATCTGTTGCATAGTTGTTTAAATTTGATGACTTTAGTATAGATCTTTTTATCTAATTAGAAAATATTAATGAGTATTAGGAAAATTCAAGTATTAGTAGAATTATTTTTAGAACTGTTGAGACTTTGTAGATCTACACCCCAAAGTAATCATTGTTTATAGTTTGGTATACTTCAAAACTCATTTAAAAAAAATTTTTTTAAACAAAAAGGGGATTTTATCATACCTATATTGTATGATATTTTCCCCCTTACACTATATTTTGGCATCTTTCCATTTCTCTACTATTTAACTTGTCTTTAATGGCTTGATAGCATGATATTATATGGATATATGATTATTTCTTAAGTGCCTCATTGACACATAGATTTTTTATAGCGTTTCACTATTTCAAACAATGCTTCCTTTCACTGTTAGAGATAGTTTACTTCACTTCATCTGGCAGGCAAAATCCATGGTACAGGGTTGGGGAAAAAAATTGGTAGTTCATCTTTTCTTGCTGTTTCTACTTGTTATTGATGAATATAGAAACAGAAAATATATGTGTGCGAATGTGTACTTGGGTGTATGTGTGTATGTATATATAGGTGTGTATGTATACATACATTGAAAAATTTTTGTGCACTTGTAATTATTTTCGAGTAGTAATTTGTCACCAAGTAGTGAAATCGCAGGGTCATAGTGTGAGTGTTTAAAATTTTGGTAGACATTGCCAAGTTATTTCTCTCTTCCCTCTCTCAAGATGGTACCAGTGAACCAGCACTCCTTATCAAATGAATAGGGGTGCTTACTTCTTTAATTCACTTGTTAACACTAAATATCTTAAGTATAGTTGTTTGCTAATCAGATGAGTAAAAATGGTTATATAACTATTATTATTATTACAGTTGACCCTTGAATTACATGAGGGTATATTGGGTACTGATAGGGTACCAATGCCCCCCCATAGTCGAAAATCCATGTATAACTTTTGACTCCCCCCGAACTTAATTACTAATGGTCAGTTAATGCATATTTTATATGTTATATATATTTGTAATTCATGCAATAAAGTAAGCTAGAGAAAAGAAAATGTTAAGAAAATCATAAGGAAGTAAAAATCCATTTAGGGTATTAAAGTATAGAAAAAAATCCATGTAAATGGACCTGTGCAGTTAAAACTGGTGTTACTTAAGTATCAACTATATATATATATAGATTGAAGCATACATTATAGAAACATTATACGCATATACATAGAGGCATTAAAATATAGCTGCAGTAATGCGATTAAAGTTGACTTAGCTTGGATTCTTGGTAAAACATATATGCCTCGTGGTCTGGAGCACCTGAATCACCCAACATTGTTGCCTTGGGGTATCCAAATATGGGCCTACTTTTTTAGTGGTGGGTTGATCTCTTTATGGTAAAAACTGCAAAAACAGAGGTCAAGAGTGAAAATTCATGTGAAACAATTAAGAACATTTAGTAAATGGAAACCTGGATATGCTGAAGTGCCAAAAGGTGCAGATAATTCAGAAAAAGTTCACATGAGACATTTAATCTGAGATACGTTGGTTTCAATGAGTAGGCACCTGAGCTCTTCAAAGAAACTGTGCTAACACATTTTCCAGTGTTCTTATATAAAACATTATGTGACCTTATTATTTAGGGGTGGGGTGACTTTTGATAATTTGATAATTTTTGATAATCTGATAATTTCCAACATAAAAATTACAAGAATAATAGAAAGAATTCTCCTATATCCTTTATCCACATTCACTGATTGTTACTGGTTAGCTTCATTTGCTTACTCTATCATTAATTTTTCTCCCCACCCTCATGTACACACAGTTTTTTTCTTGATTTGTATGAAAATGAATTGCAAGCATCCTGTCCCTTTAGCCTTAAATAATCTATGTATATTTTCTAGGAATAAGGGCATTCTTTACATAACCAGAGGACAGTGATCAAAATCAGGAAACTTATTAATATTGATATAGTACTGTTATTTAATGTACAGTATTCACATTTCATCAGTTATCCTGATGATGTTCTTTATAGTTCTTTTTTCTGTCTGATTCAGGATCATGCAGGCAGTTGATGTACCTTTAGTCCTCTATTAATCTGGAACATTTCTTTGGCCTTTCTTTGTGTGCCTTGACCTTGACATTTTTGAAACACACAATCCAGTTATTTTGTAGAATGTCCCTCAGTTTGAGTTGTCTGAGGTTTTCTTGTGATTAGATTCAGGAACATCTCTTCGTTAGTAACACCACAAAAATGCTGTCCTTCACAGTGCACATGATGTCAACTTGTCCCATTATTGGTGATCTCTGATCACTCAATTCACAGGTTTCTCCACTGTAAAGTTTTCTCCTTAATAATGAATAAGTAATTGTAGGGAGATTTTGTGATATTATATTAAAAAATTCCATTCCTTATGCTTTCAACTACTAGTTTCTACATCTGTGTTTAGAATTAGTTTTCACTTTTTAGCCAGTGTTGTCGAAGAGATTAGTATGTTCCTTCTCACTGGAAGAGTCAGATCCACATTTGGTAAATATTTGGTGGGAATGTTGTAGAGGGAATGGAAATTCAAACATTTGTGGAGTAGCTGGTCTTGAATTTTAAGTTCCCCTGCTGCTCTGAGATCCTGTGTTCTGTGAACATCTTTCAGTCAGAGAAGCTTCTTACAGCCTCTAAAAAATTGATATTTCATCCTTTGTTACTTTTCCTACTTATAACGTTGATAAATATAGAAACAAATGATACGTATATTTTGAAGTAGTGAAAAATCTAATGAAATAGAAAATCTACTATTCTACTAACCTTGACTAGGGTGTGATTATTTCTGGGCCTACTTAAGGAAAAATAATGATACATCATGAGAATGGTTCCTGGGCAAGTATATGGGTAGTAACTTGTGAAGAAAAAGGCAGTGTGGCATGTGGCAGTTAGAATTGAACAGATTTAAACCTTCTCTTAATCATTCCTTTTCAGGTATACACATACATTGGATGTTTTTATTTGGAGTGAGTTTCAGGGATCTGATATTGCTGATAGTGGATGTCTGAGGAGTTTTAAGAGCCTGTCACAGGAGGAAGTTGGAGTGGAGGAGAGGAGAGAGGAAAGGGTTCAGATGAATATATATATATTCATGTATGTATGTATATATACATATACACATATATACACACACATGTATATGTATAATATGATGTGTGTACACACACACATACACACATTTGTACTGACTTGGGCACAGGTTGGGTCAGGAGGTGCCCTGGTATAGCCTATAGTCTTTCCAAATTCTTTATGAATAATTTCTAAACTACTTCTGTGTCAGGTTTTAAATATCATCATTAGTGCACATTGAACTACCGTTGCTGGTATGATATTCCTAGTAAGGCAGAAAGATATTCCCTGACTTGCTGGAGGGCATCACCACATATTTACACATCTAGCCAGAATCCTAGAAGGGGTCATACAGTTCCGCTATACCTGCCAAGTCCATTTGACTATCTGTGATAATTATACCTTAAATTCATCTCCTTCTTTCTGGACCTGATGCCCCATGTGTAGTTTGGGCCTTCATTGTTTCTTAACAAGAGATGGAAATAGTTTTCTAACCAGTCTCCTTGCCTCTGGATTGACTTCTTGCTGTGCTGCTGCTTCACCTCACTCCACATGCCCTACCCACCCAAACTACTTTAGGGCTCTCAGTTGCCACCAGAATAAAGTTCTGATTTCTTAGGAAGCCTTTATGATCTTGATTCTGCCTTTCTTTTCTACTTCCTCTTCAGCTAGTTGACTAGTGCCATTTTGTTTGGTAATTTTTTGAATGTCCCGGAAGTTACATTGCTGCTGTTTGCACTGCTAGAAATGCCTTTTCCCCATTCTTTACCTCATGAACTCCTGTTCATCTCCTAAATCTCAGACCTGGTGTCACCTCTCATTTGGCTGTGTCAGGTGCTCCTTTCTGTACCCACGGCACCCTTGTCTTTCCTCCCTCATAGCCCTTGTCATACTCTAAGAGTATTGTAATGGTTGATCTTCTTTTCTATCTCCCTTCTAGATGCAAATCACTTCAGAGGGAGGAACTTCTTGTCATCTGTCTTTGTGTTCCCTGTGCTTGGTGTATAGCACCTGGCACTTTGATACAGGTGTTCTACTGACTACAGAAGAGATGCGTAGGTAGAAGCCACAGGGCACAGCTCAACAAACGGGGGTCTTCTGAGTAGTTAGAGCTTTTTAAAGTTGGAATGTATGAGGAATGGGGAATTTCCCGTTTCTAGATGTGTGAAACATAGGCTGGGTACACTTGACACCAGTTGTCCAGCTGCGATTTGTCAGGTATTTCACTGTGAATAAAGTTATAAATTTGGAGACATGAAGGGAATTCAAAGATTGAGTATATAGCTAAACTAATTTCACAAGTTCATCTGTAACAGGATTTACAATTTAGGGGAAAGTAATCATCTTCTATCTTAAAATATTTTATAATAAAAATCTAAGGAATATGTTTGTGTTAATCCAGTTTCAGGCTTTGGCCGCCATTGCAACTCCTAATCCCGACTTTAAGTCATAATCTCTTTGGTAATTTTAGCACAGTTGAGTAATTGAACTTCGTTTGTTTTAAAAATTGATTTTTTGGGTAATGATGTATATGTATGGTACAAAATTCAAAAGGCATAAGGTGTATACAGTGAAAAATAAGTCCTCTTAACTTTGCTGGTACCATCCCCAGCCAATCTAGACACTGAGTTGCCCTTCCATTGGCAACCACTGTTACCTGATTCCTGTCTCCAATTCTAAAGATAGTCTGTACACAGATAAGCATCTTTGTGTGTGTGTGTCTGTGTGTGTATTTTAACAAGTAACATACTGCATACTTTCTACAGTTTGCAGAGCACTGAACAACATATCCTGGTAAAGTTTCTCTGTCACTGCAGATAGAGTTGAATTTTTTTTTCTTTCAGATCACTAAAAAATACATTATATGGTTATAATTTAGTTTATCGATCAGTTATTATGAGAAAAAAAAATAAGACCCAGATTTGGGAAGGGACTTGCTTAAGGTAGTAGAAGCAAAAGACAAAGGACGTAGAGGTGTCTTGAAATGGGAAGGTCTCACAAGGGACAAGAGAGACCTGGCTTCTTCAACTGAGAAGACACAGAAAGTTCTTCACCTGATTCCGTTGGCTCTGGGATGCAATCATGAACTTTCTGGAGGAAGGCCACAGCTCCTAAGTGCTAACACGTTATCAGAAATTCTCAGTTCTTACTTTTTAAGGTATGCCGGGAGGTAAAATATTTGCTTCCAAAGATCTCCAGGCTCTCCTTGATATGTCCATTCACACTGTTGATATTTTAATATTAGTTTTCACACACCAAAGCTTTTGCCAATAGTGTTGTTTTTCAGTGTTTACTTGGTTGTTTTGTCTTGCCAAATAGACTGTGGTCTTCTGAGAGGCTGAAGCTGTATCTTATTCTTGACATTTGTGTCATATAGCCTTAGTGAGTAGTTGTTAAATACTATTGGTTAATTGCATTTGCAGGTGGGATGAGAACTCTGGTATTTCTTCTCTTTCACAAGACCACATGATCAAAAAAAGCCAAGACTACTAGGTGGTTTTAACAAATAATTAGTTTCTTGTATGGTCCAGAACATTCTCTGATATCTGGGAAAGAAGCATGCCATTGGATCTGTTAAGTGTCAGTAGATATTTTAGGTATCTGGAAGGCAAAAATATACCAAAATATAGCAGAATATTCCCCCAACTCACATCCACTCTGTAGCTGTTCTCTGGTTTCAGGAATTCTTCATCCTTGTCAGGACGGTCTGCAGGGAACTTGTCCAGAGTTCCTACAGCAGCTCCAGGGGCCAGAAAGCAGTATCTCCTGCAGAGTGGGATTTCTGTGAAAAAGGTAGCACTTCTGGTGAATTCAGAGAAATTAAAAAGCTATATGGCTATAGGCAAATGTATTCACTTTAAATCTATACCATGTTCCAGAAGGAAATCGCTTTACTTATCAGCTGCCTATTTGCAATTGCCATTTGTTTCCAAGTAAGGGAAGATTACCAAAAATGTTTATTTTTTAGCTTATTCAAATATTTACATTTTCTCCGGCTTCTTTTCTGAAATATTTTGGCTCACTCTTTTTTCTGATAAACAACTGCTGTTCAGATTTCCTTTGTTCCAGCAGATTATGAATGTTAGCTTTAGAATGGATCTGTTCTTCAAAGGATCACTGGCAAGTGAGATTCCACACAGATCGATATATGGCAAAATAAAGAAAATTGGACAGTGATAACTGGCAGTTTGTTCTCTGCCCCCCAGAAACTGCAATTTAAAAATTAATATCCTAAGGATTTCAGAGAGAGGAGAATCACCTTGTGAATGCCTCACATGTTAGGTAGTCCCTCAGAAAGGGAGCAAGCAAAGGGTAGTCTTCCGTGCTTTCATACTCCTTATTCCTCCAGGCTGCTTTTCTAGCCAGAGGGTCAGCCTTCTCAGACCTCCTATCCAGCTCCATTCACAAGCTCATTTCTCTTCCCCTTGCCTCTCTGAGATACTCGGGTGCTAATCTTGTCCCCTGCCCTCTGCATTGCCATTAGGGCCTTTGACCTCGTTTGCCAGTCTCTGCTTTCCTAGAAGTTTTGGTCCCTGGTCAGCTGTACATCTGCTTATAATAACTGAGACCTAGAATAAAAGAATAAATGTAGGGAAACATGCATTTGGCCTTGAATCTGTTTGAGAGCTATAAGATTATAAAATATATGCGTCTAGTAGGTAATTGGGCATATTGGAGAGATTGAAGGTATAAGAGAGTGAGGGACCAGTGGGTGATACGAGATCCCATCAGTGATGAAATGGACTAGAACCTAGTATACTCGGAGAAGAGAGTTCATTTGGAGAGGAGGCTATAGCTTTCCATGGGACTGGAGTACAGAGGTTGAGTGCTCTGACAGACCTCTGGTGCTGAAAGAATGACAGAAAGGAGGTTCCTGTGGGCTAGCTAAAGGAGATGAGGACATTGTCTGAAGAGTGAGGAAGTGGTGAGGGCAGCAGGTGGTGAAGTGGTGAGGTCCTGTGATATTTGAAATGAGTTGACTAGGGAGGGAGAAGAGTCTGTGAAGAAGGGCTTGCTGACAGGTTTAAGGGCTAACCCTGAGCCTGGAGGTCATCTTTGTGTAGAAGCACCCTTCTCTTCAGGGAAGTGATTTCCTTCAGCAATGGGAGATATGATCCTCCAGCAGTGCTGGGCAGGAGTAGAGTTAGAGATCGTTAGGGTGCTGGTGCACCCCTCTGAGGTATGAGGGTGCCAATATGAGTGTGTCAGTAACATAGTCACCTTTGGAGCCCAAGCCCTGGGAAGGTGAAACCAAGTCACTGGCTGAACTGGAGAGGAGGGAAATAGCTGAATTGGCCATTGCATTCCAGCTCTGAGCACAGCCCTTGGCTTACAGATGTGCTTCATAAATGTTGGCTGAATCAGAGTGGTGGAGACAAAGGACTGGTTTTGTAGGGATCAGAAATAGTGATAGGATCTTTGATTGGGTGGGATTTGTGCATTTGTTCTGGTTCTGGAGTAATTCTTTATTATGTAGCAATACTGAATCCTTAATATTGAAGCCACCAGGAAGATGCCAGGAGACAAAGTGAACCAAGGGCCAAGGCCTCTAAAAAAGTTTTTGTCTGTTGTTGATGTTGATGCTATGAGAAATAGCCATTTTGAGTAGAATTTGTGAGCTTCAGGATATAGGGAATTTTGTCTAGACCTAATGATCCTAAAAGAATGCTGACCCTACTGTCTGGGCCCTGAGGGGCAGGTGTTGTAAGAATTGAATGATAGGGGAAGAGAAGACTTCTGAGGAAAGCCAGGTTGCAGGAGAAGGTGGGGAAGACAATTTTGAAAAGCCCAAGAGTGTAGGAGGCGGTTCTAGAATAGTGAGGGCCCTGGGATGGAAGACAGAACAGAATAGCTACAGCAGTGTTCTTGTCAGAGCACAGGAGGCTTGTGTCAGAATGTTGGATCAGTAGTAAGCTGGTATTTATGGGGAATGCAGTGGGGCCATAGGGTAGCTACTCTGGAACGACTGAGGACACTGGGGTCTGCGGTTATCAGAGGGACCTGTCCCAGAGTGATGGGCGTGTTGTATTAATTATCCTACTTGATCCTCCTAATGCATTGTAGTAGCCCCATTTTACAAAAACTGAAGCTCAGAAAAGTTCATTTATGTAAGGGTCGCACAGTCTCATGGGTCCAGTCCAATCCTTGCCTAATTTCTTTTGTGCACTTGCCCTTCATGTGTTGTCCTATTCAAAGATAGCATGGATTTAGGAATATAGTGAGTCCATTTTCTTAGTCGTTGAGTATTGCTGCAAAGCCTGCTCCTTCTTGGGCCAAACTCAACCAGGGTGTAGCTAGCTCTCTTGCACCCCCTGGTGGCAGTGACAGTGTTGTGACGTACTAAGGTAAGTGTGAACACTCTCTAGCTCAAGGAACCACTAAGTCAGTGATATGCAGCACCAAGAACATTTTTCATTGTTGTGAACGTGGCACTTGAACAATTGTTTGTATGTGTATCTTACTGCAAAGTAATAATATGATATTTGTATACCCCTACAGTGTTCAGGGACATTCAAGTATGAAAGTGTGAAAAAAGACCCACTCATACGGGGAGTTAAGTTCGTTGGCATGAATGCTTCTTATCCATGGGTGGACACCCTTTGCCCCAGCCTATCCCTTTCTCTGTAAACTAGGCTGATACTCTTTTCTTGTTTCTTTTCATCTTTGTTATGTCCCATTTCTTTGGCTTTTTTCATTAGCATAGAAGCATTCATTTATTTACTTATTTATTTATTTACTAAATTTATTTATTTGAGAGAGAGAGAGAGAATAAGAGAGAGAGCATGAGAGAGGAGAGGGTCAGAGGGAGAAGCAGACTCCCTGCCGGGAAGGGAGCCTGATGCGGGACTTGATCCCAGGACTCCAGGATCATGACCTGAGCCAAAGGCAGTTGCTTAAACCAACTGAGCCACCCAGGCACCCAACCCATTTTAATACCTCCCATTAAAGAAAGAAAGAAAGAAAAGGCTCAGAATCTGTCCTCACCTCCCCCCACCCCAAAACTGGTTCTGTTTTTCCTAGTTAAGTTTATTAAAGAATGGTTTCGTAAACCTTCCTACCACTCTTTTCCCAACCCATTCATTGCTCCTTGGCTTCTGCCAATTCTAGCTCTTCGCCAAAACCAGCCTTGTGACCACTGAATGGGAGAGGGGTGCTGTTCTTATCAAGACCCCAGCGGGTTGTACAAAGAGTAATGTTAAATAAAAGTCCTTATTGAAGGCCGTGAAGGTGGCAGCTGTTCTGGATTTCAGCTATTGTTTTACAGTCTGAGCTGTTTCTTCCGTGACCATCAGTCTAGCAATAGGACAGTATTTGTTGATGCTGGTTAGTTTTTTTTGTTTTAAGATTTTATTTATTAATTTGACACAGAGTTAGTGAGAGAGAGTGAGCACAAATGGGGTAGCTGCAGGCAGAAGGAAAGGGAGAAACAGACTCTCTACTGAACAAGGAGCCCGATGTGGGACCCATTCCCAGGACCCTGGGGTCATGACCTCAGCTGAAGGCAGACACTAAACGACTGAGCCACCCAGCCACTACGTAGGCCAGGTATTGATAGTTAATACTGGTGTTCCATTTACATCTTTGTAATCACCTCTTTTCCTTTCTGGATTCTGAATTACTTGAGAAATAGATGCAGAAATTAGATGGGTATCCAAACATAAACTTTTTTTATGGTGAGAGCTAGACTAGAGATATTCTATGAGAAATTTGTGCTTTGTAATCTGTGGAGTGGGTGGATCTGCAGAGTAGAGCCTCATCTGCCAGCCATGTGGAAGCCCTCAGAGTCTGGCATTTATCAATCAGAGACTGTGTTGGTGACTTGTCAGTGGTCTGTAAATGACACATCTCAGCAACTTGGCTCTTCATATCTATCTCTCCAGGGCTGATCTGTCAGTGGCTGTGTAGTCGTCAGCAAGATTTCTGAATCCTGCCTAGAATGCAGATTCTACAGGAGAGTGATAGTGCTGTTCTGGACATGAAATAGAGGGTGACTTACTGGGTTGAGTTTTGATCCAGTTGAAAATTCCTAGGACTGCTCCTGACAATTAGAATTTTGTTATAGCTAGATTATTTGTACATATGAAAGACTCGTGCATCTACTAGTTCACGAGCTAATAAGTGAAGTCAAACTGTTAGTGTCCTTTCTATTATCACAGATGCAGTTTGTTTATTTCCACATTTTACAGGTTGAATATAAGCTGGGATTCCAAGTAGACAATTTTGTGGCTATGGACATGCCCCAGATCAACATTTCTGCTCAGGGGGAAGTTCCACGAACTTTATCAGGTGAGTCTGAAAGAGTTAACATACTGTCTTCAGTTGCGTCCCCCATATCCCAAAAATAACAGTTTAATAATTGATGTGTAGTGTATCTTACTTGGTAGGTTTAAGATGTGTAAATACTTTGGAAAGTAATTTTTGAAAATCCTGATTATTTGCAGTGTGTTTTAAACCATTTTGTCTTTTCCATCCCTTCCAGAGCTGTCTGTGCTCACTTCTTCCTTGTCTCCTTTTCTGCATTGCTGGCCTTGGCCTCCACATGGGTCTCTGTGTCTGGTCTTGTTCCTCTTCGACTAATTGCCACACATGGCATGAATCATCACTGAACACTCATGTCTGACCTAATGACATCAGGCCCATTAGGGCCCCTACCCCCATCAACTGAGTACATTGCAGACTCTCTGTCCAGCCAGTGTGCTGTATGTTTATCCTCTGGCCCTGTTGTTGCATTTGCCCCAGCGTTCCAAGGACACCATACTACATGCAGTTTTGACATCCTTGCCTTTGCTCTGTGTATTTGGAACCACCCTTTCCTCTTTTCTGCTTATTAAACTCATTATACTAAATATTCTTCAAGACTCAAAATCTGTGCTGTCCTTTTCTTGCTTCTTTCTCTCCCTCCAGTTCTTAACTCTTTCTTCTGTTCTTCCTACCCTGTAGGATCTTGTAATTTGACTGTTTTTGAACTGATTCCCATTGTAATTCTTTGTGCTTGTCTCTCCTTGCTGGCCATTGGCTACCCTGAGGGCAGGAGCTGTCTTTTTCAGCCATCTGCCCTTGGTGCCCAGCACTGCCTCTGCACAGGATAGTCATGTAATACATGTCTGACTAAATGATTTAAGTGTCATATATACCCCAGTTTAACTACTGTTGAGCTAGCCTTTTGAGAAAGGCTCCTAAAGATGTGAGATTTTAAGGAAAGCCAACTGAGCTTCTTCAAACTTGAAAGTGTAAACTGTCATCTGTTATTAGTGACATACACTAAGCTTTAGGAAAGTATAGGGAGGCTTGCTCATATTTATGGGTCAGTTTCTGTTTAGATTATTAAAGCCAGTTTCTGTTTAGAGAGGTTTTTTTTTTTTAAATTCATAGTTGATTAATTTATCAGGTTTATCAGTTTACAGGTTTATATTTAATCTCTTAATTAAGAGCAATACATAATTGCATTTTGGTGTTAAATTGTCTCTCCTTTTTATTAAGTAATTGTTGTTTCTGTTGCTGATGTGACTGGTAAGGTAGCAGGGTTTGCCCTACTCTGTAGCTTTACTGTATTATAATAGGACTTATGAGACAAAGTGATCTATTAAAAATCATGAGCAGGGGCGCCTGGGTGGCTCAGTGGGTTAAAGCCTCTGCCTTCAGCTCAGGTCATGATCCCAGGGTCCTGGGATCGAGCCCCACATCAGGCTCTCTGCTCAGCAGGGAACCTGCTTCCTCCTCTCTCTCTGCCTGCCTCTCTGCCTACTTGTGATCTCCATCTGTCAAATAAATAAATAAAATCTTAAAAAAAAAAAAATCATGAGCAAAAGTTGAAAATAATCTCTTCCTTTATGTCTTGGCTTCTTTAATGATAACTTTTATATCTATAATAAATGAAGAAATAATGTCTAAAGCTGTGTAGTCTGAAGGTAAGTTCTCTGAAAATTTCTGTTTAGTATTATGTAAATGAATTACTTTTAGTTTTATGCAACAAAAATAGAGAGTTCTAAAATACTTAGTAGGTATTAATGTTGATTTTTAGGAAAGTAAAATACCTTTTCTTTTTTGTTTTTTAAACAGTGTTTCGAGTCGAGCTTTCCTGTACTGGCAAAGTAGATTCTGAGGTTATGATACTAATGCAGCTCAACTTGACAGTAAATTCTTCAAAAAACTTTACAGTCTTAAACTTCAAACGAAGGAAAATGTGCTACAAAAGTAAGGCATTTATTTACCAGAGTGTGTGTTTTATATAGATGTGATGAGGTAAAAAATACGTTTTGTCATCTTTCTACAGATTTGTGACCAAATCTTGATGTTAGTTGCCAAGTGAGAAAACAAAGAGCACTAACAGGAAATACTGAGATAATTGCCAGGTAGCTTGTTGCCAGGAATCTCCCTTGGGCCCCTCATTCTCAAAATCTTTTACCAGAATTGCTAATTTTCCATTAGGGATATGAAATTGTACTCAAGTAGCTGGTCACGTAATTGTGGTAGGGGGCCCCTGAATAACTGAGTGTTCACTGTGTTTTCCTTATAGAGGTGCTCTTGTACAGAAGCATTCCCTGGGGCCAGATGGACTGGGCCTGAGATGGGGGGGCAAGTCACTTAACCTAAGTCTTAGTTTTTGCATTTGTAAACTGGGTATAATAACCTGTTTCAGAAGCTGTTCTTTCTTTTTTGTTTGAGATTAATTGAATCAAACCTAAATCTTAGAATGCCATGTGTGGGTACTTAATAGATGTTAGTAGCTTTGGTTTTGAATAATCGGTTACTCAAGAAATTATAGTGGCTATGAGAATTCCCAGCACACAGGCTGTAGGGGAAAGAATTTTAGAGTTTCTCCTTAAAGGTCATCTAGTCCAGCCCACTCACTTTAAGTTGCACAAAGGTAAAGTGACCTGAGTTTGCATGGTCACTGAGGTTACTATTTAAGATAGGGAAAATAAAGCCCTCTAAACATACTGAGAGCCTACTATCTGATGGGCACTTTACTTCTGTTGAGCCTAGTTAATCCTTACAATGACCCTAGGCAGTAGTTCTCTCATTACCTTCTTTTTCTTAGGAGTCAACTGAGGCTCAGAGCATCTGAGCCACTTGCCGAAGTCAGACAGCTAAGTGGTGCAGCTGGATGCAAATTTGAGCTCTTAGCTCCATTGTTAAACTCTCTCTTAATACATTTCGTAATTGAAGTTAGTGCTGAGTGTTATGAAAGTACTTAAGGCCAGCAAGTGAGTTACAGTGGGTGCTGTCCAGATACATGCCAATCAAAAAGCTCTACTGCATTGGAATGGACATTTTTTTTAAGTGGGAACTGAGCAAGCACCTTTTAGCTTCACTGTTTTGTTTTGTTTTTTTTTTAAAGATTTTATTTATTTATTTGACAGGGAGAGAGCGTGCACAAACAGGGAGTGGTAGGCTGAGGGAGAGGGAGAAGCATGTTCCCCACTGAGCAGGGAACCCGATGCAGGGCTCGATGCCAGGACCCTGGGATCATAACCTGAACCAAAGGCAGCCGCTTAACCGACTGAGCTACCCAGGCGCCCCTAGCTTCAGTGTTTTGATACATTTTTCAGTTCTAATATATTCAGTTATGTACCTACTTTCATGTGACTTTAAAGCCAAAGTGAACTTTAGAGTCTCTCTAGTTCAGTCTAGTCATTATATAATTGATACGAGGAGACTGGGCCTAAGTTTGCACAGCCAGTCAGTGAGGAGTATAGAAGGCCTGATTCCTGATCCCTAGGGAGGGGATATACCTGTACTGTGGTGCTTCGCTTAATACCTAAGGCAGGATGATGGCAAAGGTGATGTGATTGATGGAGCCCACCTCTTAGTAGCCACTGAGGTTAAGGATCAGCTGACATTCAGAATGATCCCATACTTTCTCCATTTTCTTTATGTGTACATGAAAATTAACATTAAAATACAGTTGGTGTAATTTTCTGCTGTTTTAGACTTAAGTTTTATATAGTGCCCCCTTTTCATTTGTTTGTCATACTTCTGGCCACCCCAGTCATCCAGTTCATGACTCTTACTTTAGAATGTGATCCTAATGGTTTTCTATCCTATTATGTTTAGAAAGTTACAACAGAAAATATATCTGTACTATATCGAATGTTAATGAGTGTTACTGGCAAGAAAATGTTCCTTTTTTTTTTTTTTTTTTAAAGATTTTATTTATTTGGGAGAGAATGAGAGAGAGAGAGCACATGAGTAGGGGGAGGGTCAGAGGGAGCCTGATGCAGGACTCGATCCTGGGACTCCAGGATCATGACCTGAGCCGAAGGCAGTCGCTTAACTGAGCCACCCAGACACCCCCCAAATGTTCCTTTTTTATGTGAGAGTGGGGACTGCTTGATCAGGTAAGTTTCATAACTTAAGAACTCCTTAGAGCCTTTATACTCTGCTAGTATGAATTATGCACCTCCATAGAGATGAAAATATATGTTTTCCCCCAAACTTCTTGACCACAGAAACCCTTTTTCATTGAGCATCTATAAGCAACACCCATAGACTAGAGATTGGTGATTATAGTGATGATTATCAGAATAGTTAATGTAGCATTAATTATCTTGTAACAAGTACCTTATGACTTACTTCAGGCAGTGTTCTAATAGAACACAAAACTATGTTAGAGAAAATCTCAGAAAATGTAATTAAAGTATTTAAGGGTTTTCATGGGAAAGGAAGAATTTCTAAAGCATCTTTTATCTTCTTTTTTAAATTCAGAACTTGAAGAAGTAAAAACTTCAGCCTTGGATAAAAACACTAGCAGAACTATTTGTAAGTGTTACTGTGTTACCTTTCTCCATCAGAGGGAAGAAAAATGGCTGATTGCAAATGCATGGAATTATATGAGGCTCAGAGGCCTTGTAGTGTCCAGTTTGTCAAAGATACGTGAGGTCTTGCTATTCACTGATGTTTTGTAGATTGGTATGTAGTCAGGGGAAATGATTAGAATATTGACATTTTTGTGAAGCAAAATTCGTACATATTTTATAACAAGTGATCTAAAGCAAGACTTTATATTATGTCATTTTGAATGGTTATAATTCAAGTGTGAACATAAAAACGTGTCAGATTCTCATTTCAGTAGCAGAAGTTAAGAAAATCTGACTTGTGACCTGGACCGGTTAACCCTCAGCTAATTTTATATATTGTCAACTTTTTTAGAATATTTCATTTGGATTTATCTCTGAGAAGAAAGAAAAACTATTAAAAAAAATCACTGCTCCCCAAATTTACTTTGAAAATTCTGGTGATTTTACCCATTTCTTTTATGCTGGTAGGTTATTATAAAGAGACTAGAATACTGCGTATTCTTGGTCTCTGGCTGTCTTTTCCTCAATACCTCTCTCCTTCCGTCCCTTTCTGTCCATCCATTCAACATCCGTTGAGAGTCCGAGATGTGTCAGGTGGTAAGATTAAAGCAGAGGGTTAAACTGAGCCAAACAGACCCTGCCCTTAAGGGCTTGTACTGTAGTGGATGAGATGGACAAGGCACTAACACAGTGATAATAACATAGTATGGCAAGCTAAGATAAGGCAAGTGCAAGGTGCTTTGGGAACCCTGCAGAGGGCCATATAATCTCTGAGGGAGTGAGGGACAGCTTCCTGAGAAAAGTGTATCTCATCTGAGACTCGAAGGGTGACCAGGCGGTGGCAGGTGAGGTGTCCAAGTGAAGGAGTGGGAACAGTGCATTCACAGGCCTGGAAGTTGGAGGTAAAGAAGCAGGATACAAATAGGGGGATCTTCACAGCAGAGCAGTGTCCTCTTCTCTGCCCTGGTGTGTGCTTGGATTGATACTGCCAGCCCCGACCTTTGGGACCTCCCTTTTCTGTCCCTCCCAACATTGAACAGCCCATGTTATCCTTGAGGAAAGTCAGGCCTTCATTCAGGCTGTGTAAAGTCTAGCTGCCCTAGAAGCTATTTGGTCTCTTTGCTTTAATTTGTTCTGGTTTATTGTTTGTTGATTCAGTTTAAATTTTAGAAAGCAATTTTAAAAGTTTTTGAAAGCTTTAGCTTTTCTTTTTTGTCCTTAGCTATCCCCAGAACTCTACATTTGTATTTCTGTCAACCACGTAGATGTGTACTGGGTACTCGTAGATCTAGCAAAATTCTTTATCATCTCGCTTTCTTCCCCCAACCTGCCTTTTTTCCCCAATCTGTATAAAGGTACCCTTATCCACCTAATTCTTTAAGCCAAAGTTAGCAGAGTCTGTTGACAGTGCTTCCAGTCCATTAATTTACCTTCAGTAACACTCTTGCCCACACCACTGCTGTCTCTTTTTTGGACTACTGTAGTAACTTTCTAACTTGTTCCCTGCCCCTGTCCTGGTGCATTCCTCAAAGCATTCTGTACACAGTGTGCAGTCAGCTTGGTTTTTTTTTTTTTTTTTCAAGTCTCATCATGTGTATCATTCCTTTGCTTAATAATGATTTCCTGTCTTACGTAGGATAAAACCCAGATTCCTCAGGTTTTATTCAATAGAATTATGTGAGTACTCATTATCAAAACTTACTTGATGCCTTGGTTACACCAGTTCTGCTTCTATTTCTCTGTCTTCTCCTGTGCTTGCTCAGATCACATGTATCTATCTCTGTGCATCTTCTCCTCAGTTTGTGTGTGTGCCTGTGTGTGTGTGTGTGTGTGTGTGTGTGTGTGTGTATCTGTCTGTCTCTCTTTGAGTTATTTCCCCCATTGCCAAGGTTTGCTTTCTCTCTCCCTCTGTGTTTTGAATAATACAAAATTGAACACTATATTATGAGTGGGGTCTTATTATCCTGCCCTTACCTTTGAAAATAAATAAGCAAAACAATCTGTTACTCTTAGAAGAGAAAAAGACTAAAAGTTTATTTTTTTTTTTAAAATGTGTGGGTCACTCTGTTGTATATTCCTTCTGTGAGTCAGTGGTTGGCAAAAAGATGTCTCATCTTTCCACTTTAGACGTCACTGTTGAAGAAATATGAAGGATATATAGATCTGTGCTGTCCATTGTGGTAACTGCTAGTCATGTGTGACTATTTAACTTTAAAGTAATTAAAATGAAATAGAATTAGAACTTCAGTTCCTCAGTAGTACTAACTACATTCAAGGGCTTCATAGCCACAGGTGACCAGTGGCTACTGTATTGGACAGCATACTGTAGAACATTTCCATCACTGCAGAGAGTTCTTTTGGGCAGCACAGCCATACATACATGTAAAACTTGGGACTTTTGTACTCATCAATGGAAATTTTTGTTTAAAACCCATTTTAAAAACTTAAACAACATTTAAAGAATTTTAAAAATTGTAAGGACTTATCCCAACATACCACTGGTGACTGATCTTACCAAAGAGGGGCACATGAAATGAAAATATTTTTTTTTACAAAGAACAGGATACTCATTGTTTATATTGGGTCATAGAGCAGTTGATAATATTGGTTTAAAAAGCTTAATATGCCTTTCATTTTTATTTTAGATGATCCTGTGCATGCAGCTCCAACCACTTCTACACGTGTGTTTTATATCAGCGTGGGCGTTTGCTGTGCAGTGATATTTCTTGTAGCAATAATATTAGCTGTTTTGCACCTTCACAGTATGAAAAGAATTGAACTGGATGACAGGTATTATACCTATTTTGGGAAAGGAAAAAAATTAAAGTGGTTATCTGCATTTACATGGGAGCCCACACACACCCATGTGTTGCGGTGCACAGGGGAAGGAGGGAGGATGATCAGGTCTTGCCAAAAGAAAAACTGTTGTTCTTGTGATCATTGTCATTGTGTTTTTCTGAGTCTATTTAAAACATTTTTTTGAAGACAGAAATTACAGTTCTAAGAAGTGAGGATCACATTTTTGTTCCTGTCCCCTTTAACGTGACTCTATTCCAGATTCCTTGTACCTTTTTAAAATAGCCCTGTTTCTTCCTCCTAATTCATCTCTCCATTGTTATCCATCCATCTTCCACCCATCCATCCATCCAGTAAACATTTATTGAGAACCTGCTGTGATTTAAACCATTGGTTCTCAACATGGTTGCACATTATAGTCGTGGGTAAGCTTTTAAAACATGGGTCCCACCTTCTAGAGATTCTGATGTAATTGGTCTGGGGTGGTGTATGGGCATCACTATTTTTCTTTTCTTTTTTGGGGGGGGGGGCATCACTATTTTTCTTAAAGCTTCCTGGATGGTTCTGATGTGTAGCCTTGGAGATATGCTGGGTTAGATTGCCCAGTGCTGGGAATATTAAAAAATTGGTGGTATACCTTATAGCTTCAAATATTCATCTTTGACATTAACCTGTAATTATGAAAGTTTAAAAATTTGATGATAATGATTTGTGTAGTATACACACATTTTTTTCCCGGTACCTAATTCTCACTTTCCTCCTCAGTGATTCCCACTTGATGATTGAAAGATTTCCAGCTTTGTGACTTGGCTTTCTCCTTTTTGTGGAGAGGTATCTCCCATATTCGTTGAATTTTTCTTGTTTTATTACTGTACCCCTACTTATGCTGCAGTCACATGATTTTGCGTTCTGCACTTTGGCCCTATGTTTTGCCCGTTGGGAGTTTAGTTCTTGCTTTCCTTTTGCCCACAGGGGTCCCTGCATTTTCCACCAGTCCAAACCTGTTCCTTCTTCAGCTCTCACCTCCCCATTGCCATTTCTTTCATGAAGTCTTTTCTAAGCCTCCCAACTGTCCATTTCTCCCTTCTTCGTTTCTCTCTCTCTCCTACCCTATGCCTCTCCTCTTCCCTCCTTCGCTCTCTTTCTCTTTGGTAGCAGTTACTGTACTTTTTTCTCCTATAATAATTTTTTGTGTACTTGTCTCTCCCACTAGACTGTAAGCTTTGTCCAATTAGGGAGCAGTATGTCTTACTCATTGCTGAATCCGCAGGCCTACATGTTGTCATACACACAGTGGATAGGCATATTTGTGGCATAAACAAAAACACAAGGGGAGAGGGAACTGGCTGAGTTTGATATCTGCCCCTAAGGTTTCTCTGTCCCCTCTGTTGTACTTGCTTTATCTGAGTAGAAAAGGAAGAGGAAGGAGGTAAGAATGAGAAGAGAAATACATGGGTGATGTGTTTCAGATTTTGTGTATATGGTGATGTTGAAGTTAGAATTACAGTTGGAAGCTTCTGAGTGGGAGTAAAGTAACAGGAACATTTAGATAAGACTTTGAGTAGAGTTAAAGGAGTTAAAGGAGTCATTGAGGAGCATGGCATTTAAGAGTCTTAGTCCACACACTTTCCTTGAATGGTTACATGTGTACTAGGGCTTTGAACACACATTGGACAGAGTTGTGCAGAAACTGTCAGATTATATAGGGCGTATATGTTAGTCTGCTAAAATAATCAGTTACCACTCATGCTTTGGGTGTTCCGCTTCTTTCCATTTTCAGGCAAAGTTTTCCAGACATTGAATAAAAGCAACATACATTATTTCTTGTTTTCAGAGTTTAACCTAGCGGTTAAGACCATGGACTCTGGAGCCAAAGCATCTCTGAATTCTGGCAGTTCTACTTAATTAGCTTTGTGGCTAATGTACTCAGCATCTTTGTAGGCTTTTCAAGAATTCTGAGGTGGTACAAGAGTGCCACCTACTGTTCAGTTACTGGAGAGAAACAACCAGTAAATAATTTTGAGGCTGGCCCTTTATTTAACCATCAGGGTATGTTGGTTGCAGGTATTATTTAAGTAGTAGTTTCACGTATATTATACACCTGGAGCCTCACAAAAATCCTGGGAGGTAGGTTTTCTTAATTCCATTTTATGGGTAAGTAAATTGAGGTCCTTTATTTTCCCCTTTTTGGGGATGGTGATGTTTCTCTTCCTTCCTCTGGACTTTTAACAACATTGATTTTCAGTCTGATCTTTGAGTAGTACTTAGAACTCCAAAAACAGGTGCTCTGTGGTTACCCACTGAAAAGGCAGAAATAAATGCTTAAGTGGTATTAATTTGTAGTAATCTTGAGTACAGAGTTAGCATTTACTTGAGCCTACGATCTTCTGGATCTCCCATATTATTTAAAGAATAGTATGGTGTAATGGAATGCTTCAGGTACTAGAAAATTTTGGTAAGTTCCATAAATTCTAAAAAGGTTAGGATTGAGGAAGAAGGAAAATGTATGTGATTCAGTAAATGATATGATACCCTTCCCAAGCCTTGAGCATGTTAGTATATTTGATTTGCTTTGATATTTCTTATTTGATATAGTCCATTTGATTTTGGACCATTAGTGAAAGAGGCCTTTCATTCCACTCTTTAAAAAAAAAAAAAAAATCTAACTGAATGGCATGGGCTCTTTTCCTGAGAGATGACCCATAGGTCCCTAACATGTCTTTCTGTGAGGTTCAGGACTGCTGTCTGTGGTGTCTGAGGATAAATACATGCATTTCTGAATGACTGATAAGATGAACCTGCTTGAGACTGTGAAGATAGAAAAGAGAAATAGCTCTTCATTATGAGATTAAAATTTCAACATGGAATGTTTGTGATGGACATCCGTACATTATTGAGATTGCCATCAGGATTTTGAGCTGGTTATAAAGGCTGCATGCTTTTTTTGTATATATAGAAAAAGGAATTTTCTCATTGAAGCTGACTTACCAGTTATTTCTCTTTTAAAAATTGTTTGCAGCATCAGTGCCAGCAGTAGTTCCCAAGGGCTGTCCCAGCCATCTACCCAGACAACTCAGTATCTGAGAGCGGACACACCCAACAATGCAACTCCTATCACCAGTAAGAGTTAATTTAATTGTAAAGATGATTTACTGAAGTTGTCTCTGGTCTCTCTGCCAGTGGTACCTGTGTGCTTCGTTATTTGTGTACATAGTATCTAACATGCACAGAACTGGGTTTGACCTTCAACTTTTGCTTTCTAGGGCATTGAGTGAAACATTCTAAAATTGGAGTAGTAAAAATAATTTTTAAAAAATTTCAGTTTAATTGCTAGAATTAATTTTGGGGGAAATTTCCATAGATTAATTACATCAAAAGGGATACTGAATTACTTCTGTAGAAATTCAAAGGGAATATTTTCAAGTAGTTAGATAGAATAAGCCATTGAGCTGTATGAAAACAGAGTCTTAGATTTTAATGAATTGTTTGATAATCTTAAGGGCTGTAGATTTTACCTTTTTTTTTAAGATTTTATTTATTTGCAAGAGAGAGAGAGCACTCGGCGGGAATGGAGGGGCAGAGGGGGCGGGAGAGGGACAAACAGACTCTGTCACTCTGCGCTGAGTACGGAACCTATCCCAGGACCCCAAGATCATGACCTGAGCTGAAACCAAAAGTCCAGTGCTTAACCAGCTGAGCCAGCCAGGCACATTGTTTTCTAATCATAATAGGAAACTAGCTGCCATTAGAATTGAGAACATGAAATCTGATTTCCTTTTTCTTTAAATAGGATTTTGATGAAAGTTTTTATACTGTAACATGTTGATGTTGGAGAATATAATCATTCTTAGAATATAATTTAGACATAATGAAAAATCAGTCTCCACACAAATAAAAAACCAACATAATCATCAGCATAAACAGTGGACCAAAAATCAGGTTTCAATTCATTAGTGCTGTTGATTAATTAGGTTCTTATATTCCTGCTGCAGTCTTTCAGTACTGTTTCCCATTCAAAAGAAGTAGAATTCTTTAGGGAAGTGGCTGATTTCAGGACTGTCAGGATGGACAAGATAAGCCTGGGACAGGTTGAGATGGGACATTGAGCTTCAAAAAGAATGACTTTAGTGAACTGAGACATTGAATATATAAAAATCCATGGGTTTGTAGTATGTTTGAAAAATTTGATCATCATGAGAGGTAACTGAGGTACCAATAATGCCTCATTCTGATGACTGACTATATGAACTGTATTTCATATTTCAGTGGTTTCAGAGTAACCAGGTAGTGTTGGTTGGTGAGGGAAAATGCTTCTTTACAGAAGAATCCTGCCTAATAAATGTGAAAGGAGTGATGGAATTAGAAAATCATATTTGCAACCTCAATTAAAATATTTGATTCAGGAAAAGATCATTAGTGCATAAAACGTTGTGAACAAAGGGAAATGGGATCATTTGAGTGATCAGACTGTCACAGCCTGACTCCATTAATGAAACTTTACATCACTAACTGTAGGACAGCTAGATATTTTGTACTCCCACGTGTGATACACCACCCATGCTGTATTTTTGTCTCCTCTCCCTACCCCAAGAGTTAACCTGGATCTAATCACAGCTGTGGAACTGACTGGAGGTTTACAAGAAGTACAGGGATAGAGGAACAAGTTAAATGATACTGGAAGAAGCAGATGCTGGACATTCTCTAGGATAACTGAACTGGTTCCTTTTTTTTTTTTTTTTTAAGTTTGTTTATTTATTTATTTATTTATTTATTTTTAAAGATTTTGTTTATTTATTTGACAGACGGAGATCACAAGTAGGCAGAGAGGCAGGCAGAGAGAGAGAGAGGAGGAAGCAGGCTCCCCGTGGAGCAGAGAGCCCGGTGCTGGGCTCAATCCCAGGGGCCTGGGATCATGACCTGAGCCGAAGGCAGCAGCTTTAACTCACTGAGCCACCTAGGCGCCCCATGAACTGGTTTCTTTAACAAGAGTGGCAAGAGAAAGAAAGGGGGAAAAGGGAATGCTCAAGATTAAGTGAAATTTAAAAGAAATGACAGTTGTTATCATCACTACCAACAAAAGAAAGGATTATATGTCCTTCAGAAGATATGATGACAATTATGAAAGTAGTTCAGACTATTCAGAAGAAACACATAGCTTTTAATGTTTAGATGACAAGCTTTGCTCATTAGTCAATTTTTTATTGTGATTGTAACCTTGAAGAAGTAGAGATTCAATTATTATATGTCAAAAAGAAAATACTTTTTAAAAGTTCATTGAAATTGTTTATTAAAAATATTTTTAGTTACTATCGATAAAAAATGTACTTATTTTTATGGACATTATCTTAAGGAGATAGATGGTTTATTATGTATGGAAAAACAAACACTTTTAAAAACAATGGAAATTCATTTGAGTATAAATAAAAAAAGGCAAAGAGAGGAGCAAAAAATATTTGAAGACATAATGGCCAAGAATTTTCCAAAATAAACACAACAGATCCAAGAAATTTCCAAGAACTCCAGGTAGGATTAAGCATATACAAATACAGACACACACCTGCATATATCCTATCTGTTCAGACTGCTGATGAGTGGGATTAGATGTCAGCCTAATCCGTTGGTCACAAAGCTCCCAGGCCTATCATCTAGATCTTGCAGCAGCCTTTGGTGACTGCCATCCAGATCTGCTAACTGATCTTCAGGGACTTTTCTTCCCATGCGTTTACCAAAGTGCATAAATCTTAGAGATACCATTCTAATTTTTACTTGCTGACACTGAATCCTTCTTTTATTCTAACATTTTTTTCTTGAAATGAAAGTTTAAGTTATGGCTAAATTTTGTTTTTGCTGCCATCATAAGAATGGTAAATATGGGAACTGAATAATATATATCTCACAGTGATAGGACTAGGCTGTATAAAATGAGATTGATTAGATGTTTTGTTAGAAAAGATAGTTCTATGACATCTCTTCATTTGAAAAGTTTTTTTGTTAGGAGACTGTATTAGAAAATTTTTGGAAAAAAAACAGTCCATAGAAGGGATAAAATTAAGCACTGTTGAGTCAAAGCTTGTTTCATTTGGCTGAAAGGCAGTTGAAGTGGTAGTAATGGTAATACTCATTTTAGTGTTTCTTGTTTTAATTACTCATTTTAACATTTTGGGGTAGATGAAAAGTGTTTTCTTTCGAATTTAGTATGGCTTTTATAAGTAATTTTCCCTGTTCATGTGTGTGCCTTTTTCCTTGTATGATTCTTCCATTTATGTATTCCTGTGACTTGAGTCCTGAGGTTTTGACTGAACTAGTTTGACCCTGATGGCATAATAAGGGTATTTATATTTCTTGGTTTGGCTTTGTTGGCTCCTCAGGTTATCCTACCTTGCGGATAGAGAAAAACGACCTGAAAAGTGTCACTCTTTTGGAGGCCAAAGCTAAGGTGAAGGATATAGCAATATCCAGGGAGAGGATAACTTTAAAAGATGTACTCCAAGAAGGTATTTATTATCTCAAAACCAGTTTCTCAAAGGAGATTTAGTGTTAGCACTATAAATTTTTTTTTAATTCAAATTTTAAGAATTTCATCTCTTTGTGTCTAAGGATAGATAGAAGTGCACAATTTATTTCCTTTATAAAACTGATTTTTATTTTCTCTTTCTTTAGATCTTTAATTTGCCTTGATACAGCTTTGGTGTAATTATTAATTTTCAAATATACTAAGGCATATATTTTATATTAGCATTTATTACCTTTAAATATATTTTCATTTTTGTTTAAAGATGATATCATCACCTAGCAAGCCAGTTTGCTGTGACAGATAGTATAGAGACTCTAGCAGACAGAGCAAGCATGGGCTTTGGAGTTACACCCAACTTCTAATCCCGGTCTCACAATTTATCACCTGTGTGACCTTGGAGAAGTCATTTACTGTCTTCCATGTCCAATTGCCTCTTCTATAAATTGGGACTACATTGTCTGTTCTTGAACTAGCTGTGGAGATCAGATAAAATGATGTACATTAAGTGAGCTGACACAAAATAGATATTTTATAGGTGTTATTACCCATGCCTTCCCCACTTGGTGGTCCTTATTTTCTTTCTTGAGTTATAGGGTATTAATTGGGGAAATGCTGATGGAGGAGTATAGAAATTAATAATAAAGTACTTCATTGAGCTCCTCAAGTTGTTAAAAAGAGAATTACATTTTTCTTCCCCTTTTCCACAGTCCAGCTTGGAATGTTTTAAATACATATGAGTCATTCTGAAGTCATCTCTTGGCTGAGGTGCTTATAAGTCAATCACAGCTAAGAGAGGGGCTTGAACTGCCCCCAGTGACAAATAGTAATGAGAAGAAGCAAGTATTTTAGGTCTGTCTCTGAGTATATGAGGGGAGTTCATTTTTTTCCTTTGTTAGTTATTATTCCAGAGCTAAGCCTAGAAATTCATAAATGCCTCTACTGATACCTCATTATGGAGTTCCAGTATTCCAGGCTATATCATTAGTTTATTTAGGATAATTCAGAAAGAATTCACATATACTTAATTTAAATATGGCATTTCTAAAAGCTGTTAAAATATTTCTTAATTATAAAAAATTTCTTTGCTTTTAAAAATATATGTATTTTTTAAGATTTTTATTTACTTGAGAGAGAGTGGAAGAGGGGGCAAAGCATGAGCAGGAGGGAGGAGCAAAGGGGAGGAGACAGGTAGACTCACTGCTTGAGCAGGGAGCCCATTGCAGGGGATGATTAGTGATCTCCTTAATTACTGTTTTTCTTTTAGGTACTTTTGGGCGTATTTTCCATGGGATTTTAGTAGATGAAAAAGACCCAAATAAAGAAAAGCAAGCATTTGTAAAAACAGTTAAAGGTAGGATTTTTTTTTCATACTATTTTCAGAATGCTTTCCTAAGGTGGATCATGCCAGTGAAATTCTGTCTCAAATTCTCAGTCTGTGCCAGACCTTTCAGTCAGTCCATGTTAATTTAGCTCATATGAAACTAACTTCTGAGGAAATATGTATTTGTTCTCATAAAGTATAAAAAATAGAGGTTTAATAGTTTAAGATGTTAAAACACTTATTACCCAGGTTTGTAGTTAAACTACATCCATTTGACTTCATTGTTGCTATATCTAATACTGTGTTTTTCCTAGGTAAAAATTTTGGGTTTTTCCTCTTAAAAACGTTGTTACTAGTTTTCCCTCCTTTCCTCCTTCCCACTCCCAGTTCTGCAGTCTATAATGAATAAAAAATTGACCCCCAGACTCAAAGTACTTTATGTGAATAGCCTTATTCACTTTCCCCACACTCCCCTTGCTATAATGCTGCAGAAAATATCCATATGTGTATGTCTACTTCTTGGCTTAGTTTTATAGGTACAGCTGTAGTTGGCATTGCTGCCGTAAGAAGTGTTTACATTTAAAATTTTGATAGATATTGTCTGATTGTTTGCTAAAGGGTAGCACTAGTTTATGTTATCATGAACAGAATACCTATATTCACATAATATTTTGGATAAATTTAATGCTGAATTTTTCAGTTTATAGTTCATATTTATAAAAGCTTATATGTTAAATCTATTTGCTCATTTTAAGAGAAAGAAAAAAGTGGTAATTTATAGGGTACCTAATATCTGACAGTGTCTGATATAGACTGAGATGACAGGGTGTTAATTTTGAAAAAAACAAATTTAGCATTTTGATGCAGAAATAGAGGGGAAAATTAAATTCAGTTTTATAGGTAGGAAGTGGCAGTTTTATGAAGTTTTCGAAGTTATAAGAACTTACGTTTCTAAGTCTTCTTAAATGAATTCGTAGAAAGTTTGAAGGATTTATGTTTATTTTTCTAAAAAGCTGTACTAACCTAACAAAAAAATGTATAAATTTGATTTCTCTTAATTTAGCAATATTACTTGCTTAAGGATCCTTCAAATACATACACACACATTTTATGTTTTCTAAAAAAGTGGTATAACTTACTCTACTGTTCAGTATGTATTTTATCTACCTACCTCTCCTAGCCCCAAAGCACTTTTAAAGGGTAATATTTAAGTTAGGTCCATTAGATTTCTTGACTAGTTTTGAAGGATATTTTACATATTACTCTTTGTAAATGTAAAATTTGAAGCCTAAGTTTGGTAACTATTGACATTTGTTACATTTTCCCCACTTTTTTTTTAAAGATTTACTTATTTATTTGACGGACAGAGATCACATGCAGGCAGAGAGGCAGGCAGAGAGGGCCGGGCGGGGGGGTAGTGGTGGGAAGCAGGCTCCCAGCTGAGCAGGTAACCTGATGCAGGGCTCTATCCCAAGATCCTGAGGTCATGACCTGAGCCGAAGGCAGAGGCTAAACCCACTGAACCACCCAGCCGCCTCCATTTCCCCCATTTTTAAGGAGATATTTCTCTAATTTTAATATTTTTCTGAGGTTTATACATAATCTGTGGGCAGTTTACCACTGGGCTGTTACTAATTTATTCTGAATGAATCTTGAATTAGCAAAAGAGCTTTCTATACAGAATTGGATTGATTTAGGGTTGGAAGCAGGGGGAAGGGAAATAATAGTGATAAGAAAACACAATGTGGATACTGGGGCTGTTTCACAAGATAAGATTTCTCCTTCCGGACACACTTGAAGTTGTAGGCACTTGGTTGTTTCTATGCCTTACCACTGTAATTATAATGTTCCTTCTGAGCTAGCCGGAAATAAGTGAAAGCACAGTGAGTCCTTAGCCAAGATGTGGTCATGGTTTGCATTAGAAATGAAGAGGAAATCCCACTGACCACAGTCCTTGCCTCTAAATTATTAGATAACTCCACACGATTGGGTATCTCTGAGATTTACTCTTTTGGAATGTTATGATTTTTTTAATTGAAGATATGTAGGGATAACCAAATTCTTTCACAAATCCATATGCTTTGTTACATGCCACACAATTAGAAGTGCTTCTTAAAATGCAAGAAGTAAGCTTTTAAAAGATTTTGTCCTTTGCCTTTAGGCGTAAGCAAGAAATTGCAGTTTGGCTTCTTAAAAATTTCATAAATTTGCACAGAGACTTAATGGATATTCTGATATAAATTTACAGAAATTAAAAGTAGGAATCTGAATTTCACACAATGAATATTGTAAAATTGAATTCCATAGAATTAATTAATTTGAGGTTATTGGTGTTAGGGTCTTGTTTTATAGCTGCTAATATTTTGTAATTTTGAAATAAATATTTTTTATCATTTTTTTCTTGTAATTTTTTAGAATATAAGTATTTTAAAAGATTTTTTTTTCAAATGTATATATGTTAAAATAGACTTTTCAGTATTTAAAATTAAAAGATTTGGACGAGACTGGGAAAGGAATCCAGGAAAATGATTTTTTCTTACTAAATGGATAAAATTATTTTTTCCCCAACTCAGAGTTTTCTTAAATCCTTTTCCAGTTCAAGTGTCCCTTGCTTAATAGAGTATGCTTATTAAAGTTAAGAATTTGAAAAAAATTATGTATAAAATGACACGCCTTAAAATATTTTTACTTAGATCTTCATACCCTTGACAGGAAAGTAAATAGTTATTAACTCGGTGCAGACCTCCAACTGTTACTAGTTTGCAGTCTGAAAAAGACACTACTGGTCCCCAAATCATCCTGGCCATAATTTAATTAAAATTTATTTAGATTACAGAAGGAAATAAAGGCACATTCTGCCATTCCTAAATGATCCTAAATTTTGAGCAGTTTTTAGACAAGGAGTTTATTCCATTGGTGTGAAGCACCTTTTTCCAAAGAAGTACGAAGTGTTTCAAGTTTTTGGCTCTTTGTCTACCCATTTTACATGCCTACAAAGGTCTTAAACTAAATGAAGCTGTCTGGAAATGTGGACACAACTAGCAAGTGTGGAAGAGGGAGTGATTCTGCTTGGTTTTGCTTTGACAGCTCTACTTTTAAGGAGCGAATGTGACATAGACTTATAGTGCCTGACTTCAGTGTTCTGGATTTTGCTCTTGGTTCAGTATTTTACTGGGTAGAGCACGGATGTGGATCTTGGCTTTGTCAATCTTTCTCTTTCTCTCTCTTGTTGCATTGATTAGAAGCTTTATAAATTATTATGACTATTTTTACTGTTGATATACAAATTAGTCTTTTTCTTTATATAGATCAAGCTTCTGAAATTCAAGTGACAATGATGCTCACTGAAAGTTGTAAGCTACGAGGTCTTCATCACAGGTGAGAGAAGAAACCACCCAGCATTTAAGGGTTAAGCATAGTAACATTGTATGCTACATTTTTATTTTAAGAATGTTGTGATATGTTCTGTATTGAAAGCTTTTTGGAATAGCTTATTTTTTTTTAGAATATCAAAGTGAAATGCATGCTTAGTGTACAAAATTTTAAAATGCAATAAAGTATAAAGAGGAAAATAAAGCAGAGTATATAAGTTCACATCTGGATAAACATAGCTAAGATTTCAAGAGGTTTTACATACTTTTATGCATATTTTTCTTTAAAAAATTGAATAGTGATATATATATATGCTAAAAAATATTTGCTAGGAAATTTTTAAACAAAGAATACCAAAGACAAGCATAATTAACACCAGTGAACATTTTGCCTTTCTTGTTTATGTCTGTTATCTATCTAGATGATATGTAGATATTTATGAGTGTAGAAATATTTTAAAGTAAACTGGATATCTCAACACTTCCAGTTCATTTCCAACATGCAGTTCCACCCCCCCCCAACAAGAGGATGTTTTCTTAAATAATCATAACACCATTACTATCTTTGATAAGGTTAACAGGTTTTTTAACATAACAAAATGTACCTAACTCTTTGTATAAGTAACTATGAATTTATTTCCACATTTTAAAAGGATATGTAGCAGCTCATTGAATGGATGTACTGTGTTTTATTTAACCAGTATCTTCTTGTTAGGTCATAGTATGATTTTAAAAAAATACTTATAATTCTATATAAAGAACTTTTTCTTAAAAACCCGATTATCAGTCTTTTTCACAGAGCTACAAGGAAAGCTTCTACGTTCTGAGACAAAAAGGGCTTCTATATAGTATTGCGCTGTGCTGCAGTATCAGTATTGGGTTGAGGGCTTTTTTTTTTTTTTTCTTTAAAACAGCATGTAAGGTCAACTTCATTTGTATGCCTCTTGCAAATTTGGTTGTATGTGTTTACAAAAATGGGACAGTGACCGTCCCTGTTGGTAGATATTTATGGACTTCTGGGGGAAAAAACACATGAAAGTGATGCATGCAAAAGGCAGCATGCATTTTAATTTCTGGGTACTTTAAGCAGTTACTTGGGTTCTGCCAAAAAATAAGATGACTATGCATAGTTTTATTTTTGAATATCATTTATACTTCGGTTCATATTGGAAAAAATTTGAGAACCTAAAAAGAAGGCAGCAGTAGTCAGATCAAGAAAATGGTTATGAAAATCAAACTGAGTTTTACGGCATTGTAATGGTGGAAGAAAAAACAAATAATCCAACAATAAAGATACAAATATTTTTGCTGTGATTGAACATAAAACATCTCTTAGCTTCTGGGCAGCCAAGCTGAGGAACCATTAAAAGTTCATAAATCTCAATATTAGAAGAGAAAGAAACATAAATGTTCCTTGGGGAAGAAAAAAGATTTTCTAGTTTCAAATTCTGAGGCAGCTGCCTCATTAAGCTTATCATATACTTGGGGCATTGATTAATATAATGAAGAGATAAACTTTTTAGTTTCACTGAGTATAAAAAAATCCCAGGGAGCTTTGAAAAAAATGAACATACAGTACTGAGGGACTGAAGGGTTAAAGTCAAGTGGTTGAAGAATGTTATTTTCCATTGGCCTGATTCAGTCCAAGTGTAGAACTTACTTACGGAGGAATGGATGGATAACTCATTCCTGAGACCGTATTTTCTAAAAAACACATTTTGTTTCCTCTGAGTAACAAAACAAGAATTGGGTAATGGTCATTTGGAAATGTCCTTCTTGGCAGTGTTGGAAGTGCTTGATGTTCTCTTACACTGACTCTACAGGGAAGAGTCAAAAGTGTTTAATACTAGTATGTAATGTTAATCTAGTACTTTGGTACCTACCTTGTATTCTTAGGTAGAAGATCTACACCACTTCAGCATAGAAGTGGGAGACAAAGCTCGGATTTTCTAAGAAGCAGTATTATATCCCGTGTAGCCCAAATATGCTTTTGCAGAAAAATGTTCAGAGCAAGTATTTGCAGCATTTCTCATGTGGCTTTCAGCTGTAGGGTTTTCCAGCAAGCATCCTGTCAGGATGAATTAGCAGCCCAGGACACCCTTAGGTTATGGAATTCCACATGCTGAATAGGGTTGATACTGGACACTCAGTGTTTAGGGAAAGTCTTCTAGAGGCAGATTGTACAGTTTGGTCATAGTTAATTGTTCTTTCTGGCTATACAGTAATACTAGGACTCCTAGGTTTTTTGTGCTTTTGTGGTTTTTGTTTGTTTGTTTGTTTGCTTTTAGGTAGGTGCCACACCCAGCAGGGAGCCCAGTGCTGGGCTTGAACTCACAGCCCTGAGATTAAGACAGGAACTGAAATCAAGAGTTGTATGCTTAACCGACTAAGCCACCTAGGAGCCCCAGGACTCCTAATTTTTAATGAGCAAAACACATTGTTAATATGTAGAAAGTACATTATTGTTCTTTCCACTCATTGTAGCAGTTTATTTCATTTTTAAGGGGATTAGGGCCTACCATGCTTTTCTTTTTGATCCCTCGTGTCGTGGGTGTCTGTGTGTTTCTTCGTTCATTTTCTTATTCTCATTCATGAAGTGCCAGTTTTGCATTTGCAGCTCTGCGAGGCCTGAGGAATAAAAATGAACTAATGAGTTTCAGTGTTCATATTACAGAACTTATCAAGCAAACAAAATACACTCAGTAAGAAATGATGCCTTGTTTTAGAATTTAACTTTTTAGAACTGGTTGTGGTATATAATTCCACATGCAAAACATGTTTACTTTATGTCTTAACATTCCTTGAATAAGAATTGTAAAGCATTGAAATATTTTAAAACATTTTGAAAGTCTTTTTATTCTTTTTTCCACTGGACTTTGTGAGAATAATTTTTACTGTACGTTAAAATAGCTGTAGGAATAAAATTTATTTAACAACAACTTATTTTAATTACATCAGAAGTACTTCCTAACAGAGTGCTCTTGAATTCTTTTTCTGCTTGTAGTTTGGCTTTCCATTGGCCTAAGTTGCCTGTTGGCGACCTTCTAAACACTGAGTACCTCCGAGCTCTCACTCTGCGAGCACACTGGGCAAGACTGAGAATTGGATGCAGTTCTTGTCTTAGGTCCCCACAAAACCTTCCCTTCGTCTGCCTTGTTCTTGTCTACAGAACCAGTTTCTTCTCTCATCCACTCTTCCTCTAGGTCCCAGATCTTCCTCTTTATCCTTTCCTTTATAAAAGGGCAGAATGAAAACCAGCCGTTTGTACTTTAAAACATGTTCATGCAGCTTGTTACCTCTTCTGGAGGGATTTTAATGATTTTATCAATGAGATAATTAAGTAAAAAGTTACGTAACCTTGAAGAAAAATAATTTCCAGATACCAGTGGAAAGAGGTGTCATTAGGCAATAGGATAAAAGTATTTATGTGTGCCATGGAAATTTAAAGAGAAACAAGACTGTTACTCTGTGCTTTGGCTTTATTCATAACAGCATTTTGTGGTTGGTGTGATGCCATGTTAGAGATAATGAAACTAAGGTCAGGAGAGAGAGTCGCACAGTCTATCCGTAAGTGGTAAATTTAGTATTTAGAAATCAGATTCTAAGTCCCATGTGACCAGCTAAGGACATTTTGGCTGTTGTGGCAGTTCCAGCCTCTTCGAGGTCTTCTTGATTATCATATTCTGGTCCATAGTCTGCCTTTTTTTTCTTTAATGTTTTGATGGACTTAAGGGGATGTTATAATACACTCATAATGTGTCAAGTCATTTTTTAAATGTCTCTGATTACCTCTTAAGAGTAAAGATTTAGTGTATATATGTAATGTTAGAGTGTGTCTTCAGAAAATCCAGTTCACAGGAAACAACTTCGAATTTACTGCTTTTCCCTATCAAGAAAGTACATATGTGGAAAATACTGACGTCTAGTTTCAAAGGGCATTTGTTAATTTTACTACATTTTTAATGGTAATCATGTTTTTAAGTATGTTTGAGATTTTCTTGTTTTGTTTTAGGTTATCTTTATTACTTTTTATTAAAAATAAGCCCTTGAGGATTTAGATTTCACTTGTTCTCTTGATTTCTTATTATTTTGTAGAAATCTTCTTCCTATTACGCATGTGTGTATAGAAGAGGGAGAAAAGCCCATGGTGATATTGCCTTACATGAATTGGGGGAATCTTAAATTGTTTTTACGGCAGTGCAAATTAGTAGAGGCCAATAATCCACAGGTGAGAAAAATTTGCCCATATATCAATTATTTACCAGGAATTTCTGATTGTATCTTTGAAAGTAGATGTTAACCTTCTTAATATAAACTGTGTAAAAGCCTGCAAAAAGAAACTCAAAATGTGCCAGAACATATTTATAACCTGTTGATTTAGAGGAAGATGGTTTATGATTCCAGTCTTGAAGGTTGCACTTTACTGATGGTAAAGTTTTTCCTTTTTATCCATTGTGTGTTTATTTATAATCACCTCAACTATAATACCATCTCAGTCATTTTCCTGATAACTCTTTAAAGGTACTAGTACTAGATCTCCCTTCTAGGAATGGAAACACATTTGACTGAGTCATTTGGTCCGTATTGTATCAAAACCTGATGGTGACTGGAAGTCTGGATTTTGGAGATAATCCACTTATTTTTAATATGCTTGGCTTAAGATGTCAGTCACCTAAGAGTTTCCTTCTCTTCAGTGCCTGTGTACATAGCTGTGAAGCATTTGGCTACATTCCAGATGCATGATGGTAGTTGTCCTAAAGCCTAGCTGGTGTTTTGTTTTACTGTAAATTGTAGCCACATTAAGTTTGTTTTAGGGTTTATAATAATGTACTTACTACAGTTGCCAGGAGAAAGTGGATTCAAAGGCTGCATTGGATGTTTGACTTAATATGTCAGGATTAAAGCCAGGGTTCCAACAATTTGTTGGAGGCTGTAGCCCATCAGTATCACCTGAGGAAGAATTTCATTCCTCAGCCCACAAGACTGGCATCCTGGCTCTACAGGAGCACATCAGTAGCAAGAGCTATAGACTTCTATTAGCTTGAAAATGGTCCTCAGAGATCATCTAATAAAATATTTTTTTTTGAGTTTCTAAGAAAAGAACAGGTTATTAAATAATAAGCATTTGAAATTTTACCTTGAGAATCCTGCATTCATGAAACAGATACTTATTGAGCAGCTATTTTATGTGCTGGATGTTGGGGAGCTATACCTGACAGATGAGAGGGGCAGTGAAGTAAATGGTAAGTTACATTACAGAATGGTAAGACTGTAGTAGATGCAGATATTAGAGAGCTATGGGAACATATTCTTGGTCAAGAAGTAGCTTTTTAAAACTCCACTGTAGGTGTAAAGAAGTATTTTGGGATTAAGAAGTATTGTGTCTTTTGGGATAAAGAAGGATTGTGGGATAAAATAAGTGGGATAAAATAAACCATCATCATTTTTGTACTACCTCCAAACGTCTTTTTTTTCACCCCCCACAGGCAATTTCTCAACAAGACCTGGTACACATGGCTATTCAGATTGCCTGTGGAATGAGCTATCTGGCCAGACGGGAAGTTATCCACAAAGACCTGGCTGCCAGGAACTGTGTGTGGGTGCCATGAGCTTGTCACTGTCATTTCATGTTTAATTTTCTCTGGATTTGGGGTTTTGTCCAGGAGTCACAGTGGGCATCATATGGTATTTTAGAGTAACTGTGATCCATACGTTTTAAATACACCAATTGTATTTAATGTTGATGTCTTTACTTTCCAGCATTGATGACACACTCCAAGTTAAGATCACAGACAATGCCCTCTCCAGAGACTTGTTTCCCATGGATTATCACTGTCTGGGGGACAACGAAAACAGGCCAGTTCGGTGGATGGCTCTGGAAAGTCTGGTTAATAATGAGTTCTCCAGTGCTAGTGATGTGGTAAGTGCTGGGACTCCTGGACATCAACAGGTTTTATGTTTTAATTTTTTTGCTTTTTTTTTTTAATCTGGTAATTGTTCCCTGACATGTTTCATTGAGAAAGCAAGTGTCGTTAGCTCTGTTCAGCCAGTTTATGGAAAGAAGCTGTGACCTGTACCATGATCTCTCACTGTGTGTAATCACGGTTCATCCTCACAATGGCCCTGTGAGGGAGCTGTGAACAGTAAGAAGTAGCTGGGTACTAATACCCCAGTTTGAAAGGTGGATATTAAGGCTTAGAGAGGTTTCCAGAGCTGATTATTTTTCTTTTCTTATTTAAGTCTTAGAATGACCAACTGGTTGTCAGATGATAAAGATTTATTGTTTTCTTCTTTTCAAACAGCTTTTTCAACATTATGACCTGTGTTATTTATAATTCCCCAGATGTCACTCTCTTCCCTTTTGTCAGTTTCTGAGTGGTTCTGCCCACCAAAGCAGATCATAGACTGGATCCTTTATACTTAGTGATGAATAGTTTCAGAAGCAATGTTTACTTGTAGGTAATTTGCAGATATTTTAAGTTGCTTTTAACTTCTCACTTTTTAGTCTGATTTGAAAGATGGATTTATTTTCCTTTCTCTTGCTTATTGCAGTTTGTTATTGTAGCTGAACAGGTAGAGATTAGGTAAAACTTCTGCTTATCAGAGAGAGTCAATTATCATATGGTTTCACTTATTTGTGGAGCATAAGAAATAACACGGAGGACATGGGAAGATGGAGAGGAGAAGGGAGTTGAGGGAGATTGGAGGGGGAGATGAACCATGAGAGACTGTGGACTCTGAAAAACAATCTGAGGGTTTTGAAGGGGTGGGGGGTAGGAAGTTGGGTGAGCCTGGTGGTGGGTATCATGGAGGGCACATATTGCATGGAACACTGCGTGTGGTACATAAACAATGAATTCTGGTACACTGAAAAATTTTTTAAAAATTAAAAATTTTTAAAAAATACAAAAAAAAAAGAAAAAAAACTTCTGCTTATACAGTCCCCCTCTGTGGCCACTCAACGATGTTAGTTAGCGTCATCACATAAAATCTTATAGAATTGTTTGCTTCAAAGTTTCAACTGTAAAAATTGGGCTTATTATATCATTGTATTTTGTGTCTCATCAATATATTTTACTTACAGTATGGGGTTACCCTTTTACTTCTAAGTTTGGATGCTCTAAAGATCACTCTCTTAATACAGTTATTTCCTCGGTGTATTAGTGTCCTCTGGATGCTATAACAAATTATTGCAGCCTTGGTGATAAAACAACAAAGATTTATTCTCACAATTGAGTTCTGGAGGCCAAATGTCTGATGTCAAGGTATAGACAGACCATGCTTCCTCCAGAGGCACTAAAGGGGAAACCTTCCTTGCTTCTTTGGCCTCAGGTGGCTGTTGGCATCCTTCTTGGCTGGATCGCTCTGCTTCACGTTCATATCATCTTCTCCTCTGTGTATGTCTATCTCTTAAAACTCCTGCCTCTCTCTTACGGAGATACATATGCTTGCATTTAGGACCCGCCTGTATAATTCAGGATAAACTTTTTTGAGGGGAGGGAAGGGTTGCATTTTTGTTTTTGATTTTGATTTTTCTCAAATAATATGAAAAGAGAAAGCAGAGTTTGATTTTAAGCTAGCACACTGCTGCTGTATTGAGTATCATTAGGGGCCAATTATATTCTTATTGATATAGTATTAGTTTTGAGGGATTGCTAGATCTTTATTTAGAAGTTCTGAATTATAGCTGTAATTCTTTACCAGCTTTTACATTAAGCAAAATTGTTTTCACAGGGGTGCAGATGAGTTTAACTTTGGTTTTAGCACATAGCTTTAAAACATAGTATCAGTTAAACTTAGTACTGTATGGTTTTCAAATCTACCCCTTTACTAGAAAAGCTTGTATCTGAACATTTTTGAAAGCAAGAAAGTAAAGGAAACTTTGTTGAATATTTTCTTTAAAAATCTTACTCTATTGTTAATTTGAAATATTAAGTCACCCGTCTCTTTAAGATCTTTTTATTTTTCCAGTGGTTGATTTTTGGAATTTATGATTTTGTTACTCATTGAAATATAGCATAATTGCCTTAGCAAAAATGAAGGGGCAGTGGTGGTGACTCAAAACTAGTTTAATGGGCAGGAAATGGATGTTTCTTAAATGACAGATATGCCATGTAACTTCAAGAGATTGGGGATTGTTTGATTATTCTCTTAGAAAAAGGAGTATTGGTTGATAGCTATTAATTAATTGACAGGTAATAATTCAGGGGGCTGTACAAGATGGCCAGTAGTGCTGTTTGCTTGCACATGGAAGCCCCCAAAACACACTTTGCTTAATTTAATGTATTTGTTTATTTCTATGTCAGCATTCCATTGTATATTTAAGCAGTAATTGGAATTGTTTTTTTACAACATTTATGATTAAATATTTCACAGGAACACCTAAGCAAAAATTAAATTAGATAATACAGTTTCAACCAGTGAGACTGTAGTTAATAATACATCCCTGAGTAATGTGGTCTACATCTCTTCAGCCAGGTACACTGTCCTGTGTTAGCTGGTAAAGTTTAAGTTTGAGGATACATGCTGTAGTTAAGCAAATATTTCAAAATTATACTTAGAATTACTTTCATGGTTATGGTATTTTATTTGTTTTTTAAAGATTTTTTTTTATTTATTTGACAAAGAGAGACACAGTAAGAGAGGGAACACCAGCAGGGGGAGTAAGAGAAGGAGAAGCACGCTTCCTGCTGAGCAGGGAGCCTGATGCGGGGCTCAATTCCAGAACCCTAGGATCATGACCTGAGCTGAAGGCAGACGCTTAATGACTGAGCCACCCAGGCGCCTCTGGTTATGGTATTTTAGAAATTTTGCGAGAGTTCACATATTTTATGTAAGAATTTGTCTTCTCTCAGAATGTAGTTGTACTAGATATCTTGTTGCTGTCTGAGTATTTGACAGCTTTATTTTTTTTTTTTAAATCTCTGTGAACCTAATGGTGAGCAACTTAACAGGAGACTTACTTTAAAATCATAATTACTTTTAGTGTGTCTTGGCATAAACTTCATAGAACTCTCTGTGTGACCCCAATGCATCTTGCTGTACTTAGAATGTGATGGTGAGAGTACCCATTGATTTACATTTAACATGGTTAACCCCTAAAATGTTCAGATTTTTCTTCTTTAGATTCTTAGTAATTCATTTCTTTTTAAGTATATGTATGTGTTTATATATTTTTCCCTAAATATCTTTGGCCTTGGATAATTAATATTAGAAAGAATAGGAACACTGTTCTGTTTTCTATGACTATGATACAGGTATTAGTGTAAAAATCCATTTTTCAGTTTTCTGGGATTGAATACTTTCAGAGGTTTGTTTTTTTGGTTTTTTTGGTTTTTTTTTTAAAGATTTTATTTATTTGAGAGAGAGAGTGAGAGGGAGAAGAAGATTCCCCACTGAGCAGAGAGCTGTACACTGGGCTCAGGGCTCAATCCCAGGACCCTGAGATGGTGACCTGAGCCGAAGGTAGATGCTTGACTGACCAAGCCACACAGGCGCCCCTACTTTTTTAATTCTTATATTAAAACACAAACATTAAAGATTGCTTTTTAATGTTTGTATTGAAAATATGTACATATAATCATTCTCTGTTCCTGTTTTTCCTTTATAGATGGAGTTGGGGGTTCAAAAGCTACATTTAATATGGTACTTTGGGGCTGAGAAACTTTATACATAGTCATATGCAGAATAAGTAATGTAACCCCACTCTCACCAGAGTCTCCATACATGTAAAATCGTATTTCAGGTATAAATGTAACACCTATTTCTGCCTTGGAGAGGGCATTCTCTTTGTCCTTTAAAAGATCCTTAACATTTTTGCATTTTTCTTGTAGCTTTAAGTTCTGTGTGATTTGTTTGGAAATACATTGTTTTCCATCTTAAAAATAATACATTGCATCTCTTGCTTGTGTTTTCACAATTTTTACTGGAAGGATTCAGTACTTCAGTATGTTAAGATTCTTATAATGTTAATGTCAGCTTTAACTGTTAAACTTAGGAAATATGCACAACTAGATTTTGACTAGTTATAAATCTCTTATTATTTTCAAGATATGACATCATCTTAGGCATTCTTAAGAATTTCTGGATATTGTTTTTATTCTGTTTTCATCAGATGTAGATACCACCATAGATTTTTTTTTTTCTGTAACTTTCTTTTCCTTTATTTGAAAGTAGATTTCTTGATTTATATCTTCTTTCAATTATTTAGGTAATTATAGTAGCTAACATAATTCTGCTGTTAAGAGACTACATCCTACTAAGAAACTAAATGCAATCAGAAATGCACAATTAAGTTTCTTTCTTGGTGCTTTTTTTGTCTTTACAGTATTACATTGTGTTTAAAAAACATTTTCTTGGGGAAAAACAAGTCAAGGAAATGACTTCCATGCTAATCTTATCAGTATGGCTTATAGCACTGAGGAGACTCTTTAAGGTATCTGAACAGTTTTAGGGTGTGGAGTAAATTAAAATGGGTTCCTGTGCCTTTACAATATTTTTTTGTGAACTTTAAAGATGACCTAGAAGGAGGGAAATCTGCAGAGTTATCCAGATACTGTATTTATAGCAGAGTGCTTCTTACTGCTCTTGTTTGCCCAGTGTCAGGGAAAGTCATCGCCACACTCTGAGCAGGTTTGAGCAGGAGAAACTCACATTCATAATATATCCATGAAGAGTGGGCTTCTGAACTACTGTGGTATCAAAGAGAAAGGTACAGTTTTCAGAGAATGCTTACCATTTTTAGAAGTATGGAAAACTTTCTGTTTTATATATTTTTTACTGCTAATTTTAGAATAGTGCTTAGATTCCCAATACTTATTCATTTCCATTATGATTGTAGATTTTACACATCAACAACCTTTGACTTATTATTCAAACATGAAATTCACATTTTAAGAGGAATAGCATTATAGGTTGACAGATTGTAGCTAACACTTGTTAGCATAACGTATAAACTTGTTGAATCACTGTGTTGTATACCTGAAACTAGTGTAATTTTGTGTGGAACTATACTTCAGTAAAAAATAACTAAATAAATAAAAATTAGCATTAAGTGGAATTGATATAAGATATAAAGACATTAAGGAAAAGCTGGAGAGGTGAAAGGATCATTCAGATTTTAGGAAATAAAGATTTAAAGTTTAATATTATTAACATTAAGAAAATATTTTTTAGTTGTATTTAATAATATATTAATAGTCCTGGTATTTTCTGGAAAAGAGGAATAGTAAATGGATTTACTTTAGGAACAGTTGTATTTTCAGAGGTGACCGGTCGTTGTCTTGTGATCAACTATTGCCCTTGATGTATTTTCTGTATTAGACTCTACCTAAGAATAGATATTTTCCTCAAGAGATCTTGTGAACATCCTTTGCCCTTCCCTTCCTTGTCCTTACCATTCAGTTTAACATTTACCTCCACATGGTCTGTGTTCTGATGGAGCAGTGTCTAAGCATCTAGTACACTAGAGGGAAGTCTCATCAATAGCAGATATGTGTGATGGCCTAGTAGGTATCCAGTATTCCTACTCATGGATTCTAGGGCAGATTCGTAGCAGAAGTGGTCTCTTTTCAATCATATATGATACTCTGTGCCTAAAGATTGCTGATTTTTTTAAAGTTGAGTTAGTAGCATGTACTAAATTTGATACCTGATATACAGTGCATTTTATATAGTCATTGTATGTCTGGGTTCATTTGAAGCTGGGTAAAAAAATGGTTGCTCAGTGATAAATCTGGAGGAGTATTAAGATTTTTAGGTGATAGTTAACCTTGAAGAATTACCAAAAGTTACCCTTTAAGGGTCACATATATAAATCTATTAATGATATCTTAAATTTTAAATAGTAGAGCTTTTTTAAAGTAATATACTCCTTCCTATAGATGTGTGTTTCAGTTATGGTTATTGAAAAGGCCTAGATACCATGTCTGAAAATTTAAAATTCATAGGATACTGAAAACTTCAAAAACTGACAATTTTGGAAGGGATATATACTAATAAAGCCTGTACATTTTGCACAGTGGATGCCAGTTTTGAAAACTTGTGAAAAATCAATTAATGTTGGTAAGTTAAGTGAACTCAGGCTTTCACTGCTAGGAATATTCCTCCATGATATTTTGATCTTCAAATTGAACTCTTTTTTTTTTTTTAAGTTCAACTTAAGGGGCGCCTCGGTGGCTCAGTTGGTTAAGGATCTGCCTTCAGCTCAGGTCATGAACCCAGGGTCCTGGGATCAAACCCCAATTCAGTCTCCCCTCTCCGTAGGGGTTCTGCTTTTCCCTCTCCATCTGCCCCTTCCCCAGCTTGTGCATGCTCCCACTCGCTTGCTCCCTCACTGTTTCTTTCAAATAAAATCTTTTAAAAATTTTCAATTTAATTAACATATGCTGTATTATTAGGTTCAGAGGTAGAGTTCAGTGATCATTAAGTACATACAATACCCAGTGCTCATTACATCATGTGCCCTCCTTAATGCCCATCACCCACTTACCCTATTCCCTCACCTGCCCAGTTCCAGCAACCCTCAGTTTGTTTCCTGTAGTTAAGAGTCTCTTATGATTTGTCTTCCTCTCTGTTTTCATCTTATTTTATTCTTCCTTCCCTTCTCCTAGTTCATCTGTTTTGTTTCTTAAATTTATATGAGAGTGAAATCATATGATATTTTTCTTTCTCTGGCTGATTTATTTCGTTTAGCATAGTACTCTGTAGTTCCATCCATATTGTTGCAAATGGCAAGATTTCATTCCTTTTGATGGCTGAATAATATCCCAGTGTGTGTGTGTGTGTGTGTGTGTGTGTGTGTGTGTGTGTGTCTACACACCACATCTTTATCCATTCATCTGTCAGTGGACATTTGGGTTCTCTCCATATTTTGCTTTTGTGGACATGGTTGCTATAAACATTTTTAACTTTTTGAGGAACCACCATACTGTTTTCCAGAGTGGCTGCACCAGCTTGCATTCCCACCAACGGTGTAAGAGGGTTCCCCTTTCTCTGCATCCTCGCCAACATCTGTTGTTTCCCAAGTTGTTAATTTTCAAAATCAACTTTTTTTTTTTTAAAGATTTTATTTATTTATTTGACAGTGATCACAAGTAGGCAGAGGGGAATCAGGCTCCCTGCTGAGCAGAGAGACTGATGTGGGGCTTGATCCCAGGACCCTGGGATCATGACCTGAGCTGAAGGCAGAGGCTTTAACCCACTGAGCCACCCAGGTGCCCCGAAATCAACTCTTAATTACAGGGAGTTGGTAAAGAAAGATCCACACTCCTTCCCCTGGTTTTCAGAGCCTTCTGTTTCTTGCCTTATCTTCCCTTTTTAGTTTTATATTTTCCATTTTATGTTTCCTAATATTCTGCATTTCATCCAATCTGGAATTCCTCTTGGGTCCAAAGACATAAGGTACTTTAATGCCCTTTGATGTGGTCTTCTTTGGATCCCCAGAGAGTATTGTACTTACCTAATGGCACCTACCACTGCTGCCTTATATTTTTATGCATTAGTCATTCTTCCCAGAATGGGCAGTGGAGATTCTGCTTGATGTACATATGTATACCTTTTGGGTCACTTATTTTAAGAACATTCACCGCTGGCTATGTTAATCTTAGCTCCGGAGAGCTGTGTTTTGAATGTGTGAAAGAATCCTGAATGGCTCATACAGACTTCTTACCCTCTTTATTTCCATGCTGAATCTCACATTTCTCCTTGTCTAACTCTCACAGACTTTGCTTCAAAGATTTCATCTCTTTTGACTACAGTTGTTATTTATGAGTACATTTAATTGACCTTTGTGCACTGAGGTTCCGCTCTTAACTGTCAGATACGTTGCATAGCTGTCTACTCTGCTTGCCTACCTGGGGCCCTGAAAGGGGCCCATGTTTCTGAAAGCTTCAGTGCAATCTTTGATCTGTACTTTTCTTTAGTTCTGCTGTTGGAGTAAATCTTAAGTCAGTGTGAAGATACAACACAGTTGAAGACGACAGGTAGAATATCTGGTTTGGGGAAAACATGATTGATTTGATATGAGTCATGTTGAATTCAAGGTGCTGATGAATGGGATGTGGATCTGGAATTCTGAAAAACAGAAGCAGGATATTAGAAATTGGACATGAGCTTCATTAAAGTGGAGATTGAATGAACAGGAGGGTTTGATCCCAGAGGTAGTGAATACAGAGAGAGAAGAAAGCCAAGGGAAGAATATAGGGAATATGTAGTTTCAGTTAGTGAGAAAAGAAAGATGAACAAAGAATTAAAACAGAAATTGAATGCTGTGTCATAGAAGCCAAGGAAAGAAATAGTTTCAGGGAGACTTTCGTTTATAAACATACCTGCAGTGGTCAGAAAGGATTAGGAAATCATTGAAGGCATTTGAATGAGTGGATTTAGTAAATCATTAAAGATAGATGTGATTGTTGTGGGCTCTGTGGGAGATGTTAAAGAGGGGGCAATATGTAGATTATATTTTGAAGGAGTACAGCTATGAAAGAGTGAAATGATCTTGATTTGATGGAATGGCAGGATTAAGAGAGGCTTTTTTTGTGTTAACTTTTCCATTTTGCTTTTTTTTTTTTTTTAATTTGGTTCTTTTTAGGCCAGGGAGAAAGATTGGACATGTGGTTTTTCGGGGGAGGTCCAAGAGATGATTGGTGAATGGGCTCAGGAGGGCCCAGTTAGAGGTATACAGGTCTCGGCATGGGAAGAGGAGTACCTTTCTTCTGGGATGGGAGTAAAGCAAGAAATAGAAGGAGAGAAAAGATGCAGGAAATTCTTGAAGGAGGATCTCTCATTGGGGTAACTTCACTAGGGTTCACAGAGTGAAGGGAAGGGACAGAAAGAGTAAGAAAGACTGAAATGTTTCCACATTTGGTAAAAACTATAAAACCACACAGATCTAAGAACTGAACAAACCCCAAATCCAAGAAGTGAGAAGAAACTAAACCATAGTGCATTATAATCAAATTGCTCAAAACTAGTGATAAAGAGAAAATCTTAAAAGCAGCCAGAAAAAAAAACAAAATACCGAAACATGTTACTACACAAAGGAACCAAGAAAAGGATGGCAAAGGAATCAAGAAAATTGGAAGCAGTGCAAGGGAGAAGACAGTTAAACATTTTAAAAGTACTTTTCAGAAAAAACCCTGCGAACATAGAATTCTGTACCCAGTGAAAATATCTTTCAAAAGTGAGGGGGAAATAAAGACTTTTTTAGAAATACCAAAGCTGAAATAATTGTCATCAGCAAACCCATATTACAAAAAATGTTAAAAAAGTCCTTTAGGAACCAACGATACCAGATGGAAATACAGATCTATACAAAGGAACAGAGAGTACCAGAAATGTTAACTATATGCATAAATATATGTCTTATTGTTTATATCTCTTTAAAAGATAATTGAATACATTTCAGTGCCCCCCCATTGATAAAATAGAAAATACTTAAGGATTTAGATTTGAATGATAGTATCAACCAACTTAATCTAAATGACAACTACAGAACACTCCACCCAACAACAGCAGAATCCATATTCTTTTCAAGAGTACATGGAATATTTACTAAGATCATATTCTGGGCCATAAAACTAGTCGGTGAATATAAAAAGATTCAATTCATACAAATAGGGTTTTGTGAATACAGTGGAATTAAATTAGAAATCAAAAATAGGAATCTAGAAAATACCCAAATATTTAGAAACTAAATAATACACTTCCAAATAACCCATGTATCAAAGAAGAAATCAAAAGAGAAATTACCAAGTATTTAGACTTGAATGAAAAGAATACTATATTTCAAAGTTTGGGGGAATGCTGCTCAAAGGGGAATATGTATACTATTAAACATCAATATTAGAAAAGTCTCAAAATCAGTGACCTTAATTTTTACCTTAAGAAACTAGAAAAAGCAAATTAAACCACAAGTAGGTAGATGAAAAGAAATAATATAGATAGAAGTCAGTGAAATATGAAATACAAAAACAGTATAGAAAATCAGTGAAACCAGTTCTTGTGAGAGTACTATTTATGATAAATCTCTCACCAGACTAAGCAGGAGAAAAGACATATGTTGCAAATTAACCATGTAGTGAATGAGATAGTTGATAGCATTACAGATCTTCACAGGTATTTGGTAGTAAGAAGATTATAAACAACTTTTTCCCAGTAAATTCACACACTTAGCTGAAATGGACAAATTCTTTAGAAAATAACTTTCAGAGCTCATTTAAGAAGTAGATGATCTGAATAGCCCTTTATCTATTAAAGAAATGGAATGTTTAGTTAAAAACCTGCCTGAAAGAGAAAACTCTTAGGGCACTGGCATTCCAAACATTTAAGGAAGAAATAATATAAATTCTGCACACTCTCCTTCAGAAAACTGAGGAGAGAATACTTTCTAATTGAGTCTGTGAGGTCAGCACTACTTTGAAATAGCACCAGACAGAGAGAAGAAGAAAACTATAGATCATTATTCCTTATGATCATAGATGCAAAAATCCTAAACAAAAATTTAGCAAATAGAATCCAAGGTTTATCTTAAAAATCGTATTTTGGCCACATAGGCTTTATTCCGAGAATGCAAGTTTGTTTTACCTTTTGAAAATCAAGCAGTGCAATTTACTGCATTAATATACTAAAAAAGAAAAACTATATGATTATCTCAGGAGATGCAGAAGAAGTATTGGGAAAAAATCCTCAATTCAGTCCTAATAGAAATTCTCAGCAGTGTAGGAATAGAAGAGAGCTTTCTCAGTTTGATAAAGGGCATCTACCAAAACCAAAAACACCTATTGCTAACATTATACTTAATGCTGAAAGACTGAATTATTTTACCTAATAACAGGAACAAGACAAGGATGCCCACTCTCTATCACTTCTCTTCAGTGTTGTATAGCAGTTCTAGCCAGTATGCTAAGGCAAGAAAAGGTGGCGGGGGAACCCGACAGAAAAGATTGGATAGGAAAAAGTATTTGTGGACAACGGGATCATCTATGAAGAAAATCCATTGTGATATACAAAATGGTTACTAAAACTAATAGAGTTTAAAAAGATTATAGGATACAAGATCAATGTTTAAAAATCAGTTGTATTTCTATATACAAATAATGAAAAGTCAGAAATTAGAAGGTTTTTTTGGATCATTCTTATTGCATATATTTGACATATAACATTGTAAATTTAAGGTTACAGCATGTTGGATACATTTAAATATTGTAATGTTTGTTGTAGTGATACCACACTACAATTATAGCACAGTATTATTGTCTATATTATATTATGCATTAGATCACTGTGGCTTATTTACGACTCATTGCAAGTTTGCACTCTTAAACAACATCAGTTTTATTCTTGCATTCCTCATCCCCCAGTAACGACCATTTTACTCTCTATTTTTCATGAGTTTGACTTTTTTAGATTCCACGTACAAGTGATACCATATATTACCTGTCTTTCTCTGTCTGACATCTCACTTAGTATAATATATTCAGGGTTCATCCTTACTGTTGTAAATGGCAGGATATCCTTCCTCATGGCTGAATAATATTCTGTTGTGTATATACCACATCTTTGTATGCATTCATTAGTAGATGGGCATTTAGGTTATTTCCATATCTTGGCTGTTGTGACTAATGCTGCAGGCTACATAGGGTTACATTTATCTCTTCAAAATACTATTTGTATTTCTTTTGGGTATACCTAGTAGTGGAATTACCAGATCATATGTAGATCTATTTTTAATTTTTTGAGGAGTCTCCATATTGTTTTCTTTCCCTAAGTTTTTTAAAAACATAAAAGCATCCAAAACTATTTCTTAGGAATATATCTGACAAAAATATGAAATATCTACACAAAGAAAACTATAAAGCATTATTGAGAGAAATTAAAGACCTGTATAAATGGAGAGCTATACCATTATTTATTGATCAGAAATCTCAATATTAAGATGTTAGTTTTCTCCAAGTTGATCTATAGTTTTTAACATAGTCCCAAAGAATATTTTTTGCAGGCTTTTAATTTTGGGGGTAGAAATTGATTGACAGATTGTTTCTAAAATTGATATGGAAATACAGAGGACCTGTAATAGCCAGAACAGCTTTGAGGAAAAAAGTTGGAGGTCTGATTTAAAATTCCACTAATCAAGACAGTGTAATGTTGGCATGAAGGTAGACCAGTTAAACAGAACAGAATACCTAAAAGTTGACCCACGTATGTATGGACAGTTAATTTGCAAAAAAGTGCAAAGGCAGTTTGGTGGAGAAAGGATTATCTTTTAAACAGTCCTGGTGCACTTCAATATCCAGCTACAAAAAAATGACCTTTGATCCAAACCTTGCTCCATATATACAAAAATTAACTCAAAATAGGTCAGAGATTTGAATGTAAAATCTAAAACTATAGCACTTTTAGAAGATAACAAAGAAGAAAATCCTTTGGAAGTTTGTGTTAAGCAAAGATTTCTTGGGCCATCAAATCAAGATCCCTGGAAGAACAAATCAGGCTATCAAAATTTAAAACTTGTGCTCTTTGAAATATAGTATTCAGAGAATGAAAAGACAAGTCACATTCAGAGAAAATATCTGCAAATCATATACATTTGATAAAGGAAATACATGCAAAATATATAAGGAATTTTTAAAACTCAGTAACAAAAATGGACAATATATTTGAAGAGATGCTTCACCAGTGAGGATATACAGATGGCAAATAAGCACATGAAAATATCAAATTCCTTAGTCATTAGGAGAATGCAAAGTAAAACCACAGTGAGAAAACATTACACACCCATTTGTATGGCTAAAATTAAAGACTGACGTTCCCAAGGATATGGAGGAACTGTAGCTTTCTTATACTGCTTCTGGGAGTCTAATATATATGGTACGTTCACTTTGGAAAACAGTTTGACAGTTTCTTAAAAAGTTAAACATATCTGGAGCACCTGGGTGGCTCAGTCAGTCAAGCTTCCAACTCTTGATTTCTGCTAGGGTCATGATCTCAGGGTTGTGAGGCCCAGCATGGAGCCTACTTAAGATTCTCTCTCTCCCTTCTCCTCAGCCCTTCCTCCCCCCAGAAGTTATATCTGCCATACCCAGTTATTTTGCTCCCAGATAAATGAAAGCATAAACCCTTACCAATACTTGTACACAGATGTTTATAACAGCTTTCAGTAACTAAACCTGGAGATAATCAAATGTCCATCAACAGGTAAAAGGATAAACGAGCTGCAGTATTCATATAATAGACTACTGTTCAGCAATGAAAGGGACGAACTCTCAATGCGTGTTGTGTCATAGATGAATGACAGAATCATTATTCTCAGTGAAAGAAGCTAGGCAAAGAAGTGTACTGTTTGAGTGATTCCAGTTATATAAAATTCTAGAAAATGCCAACTAGTAACAGAAAGCAGATTAATGGTTACTTGGGAATGGTCGAGGTGGCAGTGGGGAGGAGCTGAAGGAAATTATTCTAGAACAGGAAGAATCTTTTGGAGGTGATGGATATGTTCATTATCTTGATTGTGGCAGTGGTTGCAGGAGAGTATACATATATCAGGTCTTATCAAATGGAGCACTTTATGGCATTTTATTGAATATTAGCCATACTAAAATAGAAATAAGAACTATCTTTGTTTTCTGACCAGTACTGCTAACATATCTAAGATTAATTTCTAAATTTTCTAGGTCTTAAGACAAAACAAAGACTCTTGTTTAAATATTGAGTTCCAGGCTTCAGAATTACTAGGATAGGACTGAGGAATCTGTACTTGTAATAGACACTCTAGATGATTCTTCTCTTTTTTCAAGCTTGGAAAACACTTACCCAGATTAAATTAATTGCACTTTGGTCATCTGAATCCCATTTCATATGTGAGTAGGGGGTGTTAGGTTTCTAGTATTAACAGAAAGGCCAATCATAAAACACCTGATGGTGCTGCTTTCATTGTAGTCAGATGAGACCTTTTAGAAATGGACAAAATTCTTTTCTCAGCAGTGTGTAGTACACAGAGGTCAGCCTTGCCTGATAAATTCCTGAAGAAACAGAATGGAAATCTCTTACAGCCCCAGCATTAGTTAATATTACATTAAAGAGTAGAAAAGAATCTTATTTATATACTTTGACAGCTGACATCAGTGTTTGTTGTTAGTGAAAAAAGTTTCATATCCTATATATTTAGAACCTATAAAATAACACAAATTGGGAGAAAAATAGTAAGATTAATAAAAGAACATTGTTATTCTCTAAATGTTCTTTAAACGGATGTAACAGCAGCCTTTCATAAAACTCTGGAAAAAACAGCTTAACCTTATTGCCCCCTTTTCAACAACGTCAAACAAAAGGAAGTTATAGAATAAGTCTGTCGAAATTTTAAATGGCTTAGTTATCAGAAGACTTTAGAGAGCAATTTTTCCACAAATCATCCTCATACTATTTGGTCTTGATTTTTTTTAAAGAGTTGGTGAGCCAACATGTAATTAATCACTTTTGTTGACTTTTAAGGAAATGAAACAGCAGTGTACCCTGTGGCTTTATTGTTCTTCGTTTTGGTGTTTTTTAGTGTTGCAATATGTAATATGAGAACCTTAGGTGGATGCTTAGTGTTAATAATGTAGACAAAACAATGTGAAAGAAGTAGTTTTTTAAAGTCAGCTTATACAGATTATACTGTTTTCATACCTGGATACCTTCCATACCTCACATATCAACAGCATTACTGTGAAGGCCCCTTACAGTCAGAAGTTGTTAGAGTGTACCTCCCTTGTCATTGGATGGGTTAGTCCCTGTGTACAAAATGGCAGTATCACTTATTACTCATTCCCATTGTTTCTTCCTCCAAAATCTAGTTTGGATTGATTATTCGTTTTCTACAGCTGCTGCCACAATTGGTGAATAAGAACAGATCCATCTCATTTGTAAAACCAACCAGTTTTACTTCTTTGGGCTCTGTTCCATCAGAGTAGTGAACTACCTTTCCGTATGGAAATTAGACATGATTTTTAAAATCATTTTAATTACTAAACTAAAAATTACTAAAATGCTAAATAAGCATTACTAATCACTGTCATTATTTTTAAAAGTTTACCTAGAGTACACTTTTAAGATAGACAGATTTAAGATAGACAGATACCTGGATGTATGTAGGCACCTTCCTTTAACTTTTATTAATTTGAAATCATTTTTCCATTTTTAAACCATTAGTTTTTTGTTTTTGTTTTTAATTTATTTGACAGAGAGCACAAGCAGGGGTTGCCGCAGAGGGAGAGGGAGAAGCAGACTCCCCGCTGAGCAGGGAGCCCAATATGGGGCTCCATCCCAGGACCCTGAGATCATGATCTAAGCTAAAGGCAGACACTTAACCGACTGAGCCACCCAGGCACCCCTAAGCTAGTAATTTTAAGGAAAGTTCTAGTAGATTCTGTCTCTGTGGAGATTTTTTTTTTTTTTTAAGATTGATTTATTTCAGAGAAAGAGAGAGCATAAGCAGGAGGGACATAGGGAGAGAGAACCTTAAGCAGATTCCATGCGGAATGCAGAGCCCACTATGGGGCTCCCATGACCCCGAGCGCACAGCCTGAGCCAAAATGAAGAGTCAGACGCTTAACCAACTTGGGCGCCCCTCTATAGAGATTTTAAAACTACACATGCATTTGCATCTGTTCCTCCCTTCCTCTCCCCCTACCCCCTTCAAGAACACAGACTTCTGGGATGGGCATTGCTCCACCCTAATGATCTGTCAATGAAAATGATACTAAGTTCCAAAGACTTAACTTTTTGGTTTTGGTATTTAAGGGAATGCTGGCTTCAAAATGGATTGGGAAATACTCACCTTCCTCTGTTTTTTGAAAGGGTTTGCATAGGATTGTGCTGTAGGTTGAATTGTGCCCCTCTGTAGAACAGTTTGAATTCACCTTAGAATGTGATATTATTTGGAAATAAGGTCATTGCAGATAATAATATTAAGATGAGGTCCTACTCAATTAGGGTGGACCTTAATCCAGCATGACTAGTATCCTTGTAAGAAGAGATACAGACATGTGAGGGGAGAATGTCCGTGAAGGGCAGAGCGTGAAGGGCTGTGTCTGCAAGCCAAGGAGCACCAAGGACTTGTGGCCACCACCAGATGCTGGGCATCTGCCTTTGGTTCAGGTCGTGGAACCAGGGAAAGATCCTTCCGCATGAGTTTTAGAGGGAGCAAGCCCTGGTACATCTTGATTTTGAACTTCTAAACTCCAGAACTGTGGGATAACACATACGGTTGTTTAAGCCATCTAGTTTGTGGTACTTCATTATGGCATCCGTAGGGAACGAACATAAATTTGTCCTGTTTTCTTCTTTCAAGTTTGATTGGATTCACCCAGTGAAACGAGATGCAGTTTTCTTCGTGAAAAGATTTTTAACTATGGTTCAATTTCTTTTCTTTTCTTTCTTTTTTTCTTCCTTTTTTTTTTTTTAAGATTTTATTTATTAATTTAAGAAAGAGAGAGAGAGAGAGAGAGAACCAGTGGAGGGGCAGAGGAAATGGGAGAAAGGAGAAGCAGGCTCCCATGCTGAGCAGGGCTCCATCCCGGGACCCCGAAATCATGACCTGAACCAAAGGCAGACGCTCAACCCTCTGAGCCACCCAGGCAACCCAAATTCAATTTCTTTAATAGATAAAAGCTACATAAGTTTTCTATTTATTACGCCTATTGGTAATTTGTGTCTTTTGAGGAATTTATTCATTTCATCTAAGTTATTAAATTTAACTGTTGTTGAGTTTGTATTTTTTGATGTAATGATGGTCCCTCTTTCATTTCTGATTATCAGTAATTTGTGTTCTTTATTTTCTTTGATTAGTCTAGCTTAGTGGTTCTCAACTTGGGACGATTTTGTTGTTCTCAACAGGGGGCAGTTTTGTCGTTCCCACCAGGGGACATTTGGAGGTATTTTCAGTTATCACACTTGGGGCATCTAATGAGTAGAGATCAGGGATATTGCTAAACATCCCACAACGTACAGGATAGCCTCTCACAACAAAGAATTGTGCATCCCACAGTATACATAGTGCTGAGGTTGAGAAACCTGTCCTAGAGTTTATGATGTACCCCTCTACTTTCAAATAATATTATACCATTTGTGTTTAACATAAGCACTTAATATTTCCATTTGTCATCTTCTTCTACCCTTTATGCTACTGTGGGCATACATTTTGCTACTATACACATTATAAACCGCACAATACATTGTTACTATTTTTCTTTAAACAATTCATTAAACTTGAAAATAAGAAAAAAAATCTAATTGTTACTCATGTTTTTAATACTATGCATTTTCTTTGTAGATCCAGATTTCCATCTCAGCTTCTGTTTGTCTAAAAAGTGTGTATTTTTGCCTTCGTTTTTGAAGTATATTTGGTTTGGTATAGAATTCTCCACTGATATTTTTAAAATACCCTAAAAGATATCTGTCCGCTGGGTTTTTGTTTTGTTTTATTTTCATAGATTATAATAAGAAATAAAATTTCTTATTATTGTTCCCTAATATAAGGTTTTTTAAAAACCTGTGTATTTTAGGAAGTATTTCTGGATTTTGTTACTATTGAAAAATAATTACTTAAAATTTAATGCACTATGCTCAGATCTTGCAAACAGACTTGTTTTTAACTTGTGTTTTTTCCTTTTCTCTATTTCTTTCTCCTTCACTCATTAAAAAATTTTGGTTTTTGGACCAATTACCTCTCTGAACCTCAGTTTTCTTACCTGTAAAATTGGGCTACCAGTTCTCACAGGTTTGTTGTGAAAATTAGATGGAGATAAAGGATTCAAAATGTCTAGAACAGAAGGGACTCATAAAAATGTTATCTTCCTCCTCATCCAGTTTAGCTGTTCTCATCTCAGGGTTCGTGGGTGGCAGCAGATCAGCAGGAGTCCCTGCTCTGAGTCCTTTCTGGCTGTATGGCAGTAACTGTGTAGACATGTTACCTGCCCTCTGCATAATCCTTATGAGCCAGTGTAACCATAGCTGAGCCAAAATGGGGAGCTCTGGTTGGACCATGAATGAACTCTCTAGTCACTGCTTTTGATTTCTGTTTCTACCAGTAGTTCACATGTTGATTTTGAACAAATCTGATTTTTTACTCAAGCAAGATTAGAAAATCTTTTTTCAGGATACCTTCATCTGTTAATTTCAATCATTTAAGTATAGTAAAAATCCATGACATTTTATATTTTCACATAGTTTACATAGTTAACTTATTCAGAATTCTCTTCCCTCCAGTTAGGCTAAAGTTAAATTTATTTTCCACTTCTCAATTATGTAGATTAACAATACTTATTCAGTGTAACATTTTTCATATTAAGAAAATTTTAGACATAATTAGCAGTTTGGGGTGGTTGGTCTTGTAATCTGCAGTAAAAACTGTTCTTTCCAAGGGATCTAATTACCTTAGAATATATAATATATTAGAATATATAATAATGGTATTCCTATTAAAGGGTGCATTCATTAAAATGCTTTTTTCTCTCAGCAGGAGAAACTAGCTATGGTAGACTTCTTTTTGTAGATAATATTTTGCTTTCCTTAAGAGTCAGGTGCTATTTTTGTTCCATACCTGGTCACAGGCAACAGCACTCTGACAAGTATTTTGCATTTCCTTCATTGTGTTTCTCCTTTTTTCCTCAGTGGGCCTTCGGAGTGACACTGTGGGAGCTCATGACTCTGGGCCAGACACCCTATGTGGACATTGATCCCTTTGAGATGGCCGCATACCTGAAAGATGGTTATCGAATAGCCCAGCCAATCAACTGTCCTGATGAGCTGTGAGTTTCTCTGAGCTTGAAGACAGGGGTTTCATTCCATTTATGATACTGGGATAAAAGAAGAAGAGCAGGTGTTCATATTCATACAGAGACTTCCCTCTGGAGAGTAATGACTCTTTGGACTTGAATTAAACTCATAGAAAACCACAGAGCCAGCCAGATTCATTTACTCTTTAATGCATTGGACATCAGAACGTCTTATAGTTCTTTTACTTGTAGTGCTTAGTCTAATCTGAGAGTCCAATAATGTACATGGTAAGGAAATACTGTATCAGTTATTCTGTGCAGAGTGAGTATCCGAGTTTTATTTATACAGCCTTAGTTACAGAAAGCCTCTCTCATTGTCATCTTGCCTTGCCATTTGGTATCAACTGATACATAAGGAAAATGTTCCAGGCTGAGATAGTTCCTGTTTCCTGCCTTCGTCATGTAGGTAATGTTCCCATATAAAGGGAGTAAGGTGGGCAGGAGGCTATTCAGGGGTGACTGAGTACACAGATGACTGTGGTCTTGCTTCCTGAATCCCCTGAAAGTTTCTATACCATGGTGAGGTGGCAGCTTTTGCACTGATTTTACTGTAGATCCAGGGTGCTTAGAGCTTAATCTTCCTCTTCTTCCAAGTTCTTTCTCTCGGAAAATACAGGTTATTACTTTGTCTGTGTTTTAGGGATTTACATGAACTCTCTATATTTGCTGATGTATTTTGCTATGATGTTATGAAGAGTTGAAATCCACACATAAATTCAGATAACTCATTTTAGTTTCTTTTCATTTTAGAACTGCTAACATAGAGTAATATCATTGATTTTTAGTATGTCATTCTCCCCATGCCCACCTTTAGACAGAAAACAGCTGGCATCGAATTGACCAAAAGATTAGGAGTACTGTTGCATCATTAGCCCAATTTTCCATTTTTGTCATTGCAGGTTTGCTGTGATGGCTTGTTGCTGGGCCTTAGATCCAGAGGAGAGGCCCAAGTTCCAGCAGCTGGTACAGTGTCTCACGGAGTTCCACGCAGCCCTGGGGGCCTATGTCTGACTCACCTCTCACAGTCCCACGGCATCAGGAGCACGGTGCCTGTTGGGGCTCCCTTGGAACCAGTCATGGATGCTTTGTACGTCATGCACCACCAGCAGAAGCACATATGCCTTCCGGAACACTGTGCCTTAGGAATGCTTTAGGATCGGAACTTTTAAAGACAGACTTAATAATGTGGAATATTTTCTAGATATCATTTTTATTAGGTTGAACTGAAAGGGTTTTTTATAAATTTTTTGGCCCCCGATTTTTTAAAACATAGTTACTTTGGACTAGGGGTACATTCTTACAAAATAAATAAACAGTTTTTAAAATTGTTTAAACACAGATACTTGGAATAGCTATCTTAGTGCCAACTGCTTTTTTACTGTTTTACTTCATCAAGGTAATGTAGGTGATTCACCTTTAAAGTTTGTTGTTGGGTTTTTTTTTTTTTTCAATATTTATCACTAGTCCTGGGAATGGTTTGTCTTCAAGATATATTACTTTTTCTTAGGAAAAGGAAAACAACACAAAAAGATGTCTGGTTTGCCTTGTATAGGAAAAGGCAATATTGGAGGAAGAAAACTTAAAAGCTAGGGTAAAAAAAATAAAAAAAAAACCTTAGAAATTGTCCTTTTATGGGAAACTGTTTCTTTTTTATTTTTTAAATGAAAATTATTTCTGCCTTCTTATTTTGGGGAAAGTAGAAGATGAATTCATTGAAACACTTAAATTTGACAGGAATTAGCATTTCCATCAGCCAGAAGTAGTCTGGGGGCAGGTCAGTCAGTAAGTAGTAAACGATGGTGATTTTATTTATTTTTTACTCTCTGGAAAAGGAGATGATACTATTCCAGAAAGTGAAATCGTGTTTCTAAGGTTAAGAATCCCTTTTATTGCACCTAGAATAGTGCTGTGCACAGAGGGGGTGTTTCAGTTGTTCTGGATAGTGTAAAAAACAAAAAAGTAAACTGGTGAATTTTGTGCTTCAAGGCTGGTTTAAGTATAAAGTTGTTTCTTAAAACACTTGAAAAATTAAAAGATTTGTTTTATATTATAATAGTATTGAAAATATTGTTCCTAATGAATGATTGGTTGTGTTTGGTAAGTCTTTGAACATGTACCAGCTAGATAGATACCCACGTAATCAGGCTTCTAAGCCCTAACAGCTGACTCTACTCAGTCTCCTAGTTCTAATAACTTGGGATCATTATTACAAGGAAGTATTACAACATTGACACTTTTCTCCAGAGCCATTAAATGAGGGATATATATGTATTTATGCTTGGTTGTAGTTGACCTAAGGCAGAGTTGAATGAGCGTCCTAAATTGTTAGGCCTATGGGTGCCTGCCTGTACTCCTGTCCTCATAGGTATATTAGGAAGAATGTATAGCAGTTGGAGGTTTTTGCCATTGTTGAAGTTTTATGAATCAGCACATCAGGAAAAATAGCTCGCACAACACATGCTCTGCCAAAAGCAACCTAAGAACATGATTTTACTGAGTACCATTTATTAATAACACTGGTTCTTTGGTGTTATGAAATACTCAGCCCCCTGAATGTCCAGTTTTCTGAAAGCTCTTTGAATTCTTCAAAAGTTACAAATGTTTTTGTTCACAACCTGTAATCTTAGAGGGCATTCAGTCAACAAATACTTTTTTAGTTCTTATATGTATTATGCACACAGAATGGTTCAACTCTAGCATCCCTCTCAACATTCAGTGCGTTCTGTTTTGTGTTCACATTATTGCATTGTTTAGAAATCACAGTTCTTTGTACAAGATTGGTTCAAAAGAAAAAGTGCTGACATCTGACTTTTATCCCAAATTAGCAGGTACTCTCAGAGGTGCTCTCAGTTTGCTGGGATGTGTGATGCCTTTAACCTTATCTTTTTGTGTTTGTAAGCTGTTTTATTTTATGTATGTGCATTTGTTTTGGTAGGTGGTTTAAGACTTCAAATAGATTTTTCTTGCTGAGCTACTTGGAGTCATTGACTTCGATGAAAAGAGCAGTTACAAGATTTCTGTGGCTGGTCATCTTCCAATTGTTTTTTGTTCTAGGGTGTGAATATGTACTGAAGACATTTTGCAGAAAATACACTTTTTTTTTTAAGGAAAGAAGCAAATTAACAAAGTGCTGATGTGATATTATAAGCTGGCTCTAATGACCTAGAGCTCTATTACAGTCTGTCCTTTCTTATAACACCCCATTGTAAGAAAATTTTATTTGTAGAATCAAGGAGGATTGGGTTATTCATTCAATACATATGTATTTATGTATGTCTGTATGTATGTCTGTATGTCTGGCTCTCAAGCTATGCAGGGAGTAGGACAGATGAGGTTCCTCCCTTTACAGATTTTACATTCTGGTTGGGAGAAGCAGATAATGGACATAAGTAAGATTTTGGTAAGTGCTATGAAAAGTAAAAAGAACAGTATCATAGAGAAGAACATGAGGTGTAATATTTAGCCAGGCTTCTCTGAGCAGGTAGCATTTGAGCTGAGATCTGAATGACAAAACACCAGCTATGAAAAGATCCAGGCTGAAGGGACATAATTGAAGAGGCCTTAAAGCAGGAACAAGCTGTCCTCTAGATTTGGCCCTACCTGTTCATCTTCCAGCTGCTGCTGCTGGAAGAAGAGAACAGAGGCCCATGTGACTAGAATGTAGTTAGGGATGGGAGGGTACCAGATGAGGTCTGGGAGATACAGTAACAGAGAGTAGCAGGGCCTTGTAAGCTGTGGGGCACATATTTTATTCTAAATAAAATGGAATTTTTCATTCAAGGATTTTTTTAAATAAGGGAGTGACATGATTTGACTTGTCATTTAAAAAATATTATGCCAGGTCTTTTGTAAAGATTGAATTGTAGGGAGGCAAGGGGGAAAGTAATAAGAGTCTTTAAGAAACTGCTGCATAGTTCAGGAAAGAAGAGACACCGGTTTTGGAGCAATTTGGGTAGTATGGGTGTTTGGAAGGGGCAGATTGGAGACATGTTTTGAAGGTAACAGGACCTACATCCTTTGGCTGTTGGAGGGTCAGGTAGAGAATGAAAGAGAGTAATCAGGGATGACTAGTTGGTTTGGAGCTTGGGCATCTGGTTGTGTGGCCAAGAATATATACTGAGATGGAAAACCTTTAGAAGGAACAGGATTTTGCTTTGGCAGATGGAACGAATCAGTTATCTGTTTAGGCCATGTTTGAGGTGCCAATTGGTTATCTAAGTAGACAGATGAGAGTCTGCAGCTCAAGGAAGAGTTTTCATTGAACATACTGATTTAGGAGTGTGACATGTAGACTATATTTAGAGTCATGGTACTGGATAAACTTAACCTCTGGAGAGAGTTTAGATGGAAGGAGGTTTTAGGACTGATTCTTACACTCTCTCAACATTTAACACTCTAGTGAAGAAATAAAAGATACCAAAAAAAAGGACTAAGCAGAAGCCACTGTAGTTGGAAACAGCAGCAACAGTAACAGGAAAATGAGGTGTCATGGAAGCCCAGGAAAGTAAGTATTTCAAACTGGAGAAAGAAGCCTCTGTGGGATTTGGCATTGTGGAGGTTATTGACAAAAGCAGTAGGGATTGGAGCAAGCTGAAGTATGAATACAGTGTGGGAAGGTGGAGACCCTGCTGTAGTCAACACTCTTGGAGAGTTCTGCTGTGAAGGGAAATGGGGCAGTTAACTACAGGAGACCAAAGAAGTGTTTGTGGTGCAGGTTGGAGGACTGGGAGGAGAGCGTGTTTTTTTCCAGGTGAAGAAAGAGTACTGCGAGATGTTCCACAGGCTAATGGGAATGATCCAATAAAGAGAAGAAATCCCTTTGGGGTATGGGACACTCTTTTTTCTTGTCATTTGGTCTACAGGCATGAAAGACTATCTAGTCCAGCCCCCAGTCCTTTTGGTTGTGGTAAAGGCTGTGTTTTTATTGGGGAGAAAATGTGAAGGGACGGGGAAGTAGCACTTGAAATGTTTTGAAACTTGAACTTGAAATGAACTTGAAAGCAGAACTTGAAATGTTTCCATTGTATGAAAATCAGCTTCTGTTGAGTTCACTTCCTTAGGACTTCAGACCCAACGTGGTCATCTTGCTTGTTGCCATCATCTTTTGCCCCATCACCTCCATAACTTCTGGACTGGCCTTGGCCCTTAACCCACCCAGCCAGTCAGTCTCTGCTAGAGTAATGCTTCCTAGCATAGAGCTGCTGTCCCTGCTTAAACCCTTCAACACTTTCCCAAAGCCTTCGGGATAGAGTTCACAAGTCCCAGGTACACAAAGTCAACCACTCTTCTCTGCAGTTCACCTCTTGCTTCTTCACCAACTCACTGCTTCCAGTCTGCATGCATTGTGTCAATTCATGCGGCCTTTCCTTTGCATATGCTGCTTCTCTTAGAGTGCCACACTCCATTCCAGATCACCCAGGCACCCAGGAGAGGGCTCTGACACTTAACCCTGTTCCTTCAGGCTTTGTAGTTGCTTTTCAGCCCTGTTCCCGGGTTTGCACTCTGATAGAGGTAAGATGCAGGCTAATTTTTACCACTTGGCTGTGTATTCTTGAGGATAGCAATTTATATGTCACGCACATTTGAATCTCATTTGCTTAATTAGTGCTTGACACATGGCATGGTTGAATATTGAATGAATTAAGTAAAAATGATCTATTTGCATGAGAGCGATTTGGCTTAAAAAAGTCTGCTGGTTCTTGAAAAGCATTATCTCACTTAAAATATTGTTATGTTGTCAATGTGATGTTTATATTTGACTTTGAAGAGATCAAGTTTTGTGTAATATAAACCAATACAGCATAAAATAAAGAAGCAGATTAGTAGGGAAGACTATATCCCACCCCAGTGGTGGCTTAAAAGCACCGTCCTCCCCAATCCCTTAGCCACCTTTTCACTTCATTTTCCCTGCTTTTTTTTGGTCACAGAGATAATTAGCCCAATGGCATATTGTTTCATGCCTCCACAAGGTCAGCTTTATTTGGAGTTGTACATGAATAATTACCCCAAATGAAGTAATTCATTGAGTTTAGTGGGAGAATGTTTTCCAGGTCTGCCCCTTACCACTTCATACAATAAAAAGGAGGTGATATTATTTATGGGACTAGAAAGGAAAAATACAGACAGTTGCTTATTAAGTTAATAATTTTTTTTCTACATTCATTTTTATGCTTAGAGTAACATTTTAGAATAACATTGAACTTTATTCTTTGGGACACGAGAACATCCTACATCAATGTATTGAATATATACATTTTATGTATAAGTTAACTGAATCTACAGGCCCCTTTGCTCTCTGAGTGCTATTCTTTAAGGGCCTAATGGGAAATGTCTCTTAACCCTTCAAAGAACAGATGTTAGAAAAAAAATTTTCCCCCAAATACTCTATTTTTATTAACATATAATGTATTATTTACTTCAGGGGTACAGGTCTGAATCATCAGTGTTACACAATTTACAGCACTCACCATAGCACATACCCTCCCCAATGCCCATCACCCAACCACACCATCCCTAACCCCTTTCCCCTCCAGCAACCCTCAGTTTGTTTCCTGAGATTAAGAGTCTCTTATAGTCTATCTCCCTCAGCAGTTACATCTTGTTTATTTTTTCCCAGCCTTCTCCTATGATCTCCTGTCTTGTTTCTCAAATTCCTCGTAACAGTGAAATCATAATGATAATTGTCTTTCTCTGATTGACTTATTTTGCTTAGCTTAATACCCTCTAGTTCCATCCACGTTGTTGCAAATGGCAAGATTTCGTTTTTGGGGTTTTTTGGGGTTTTTTTGATGGTTGCAGAGTATTCCTTTGGATATATTTACCACATCTTCTTTACCCATTCATCTATTGATGGATATCTAGGCTCTTTCCATAGTTTGGCTATTGTGGACATTGCTGCTATAAACATTTGTGTGCATGTGTCCCTTCAGATCACTACATTGGTATTTTTGGGGTAAATACCCAGTAGTGCAATTGCTAGGTGGGTTAGAGGGTAGCTCTATTTTCATCTTTTTGAGGATCCTCCCTACTGTTTTTCCAGAATGGCTGCACCAGCTTGCATTCCCACCAACAATGTAGGAGGTTTCCCCTTTCTCCGCATCCTCACCAACACCTCTTGTTAGAAACTTATTTTAAAAAAAAAAAATGAGAATTGATATTTGAAATTATTCTTTGAACAAATAATAGTATGCCATTTGTTCATACTTGGTTTATCCCACATTTCAAAACTAAAGCATTTCTTAATGATTTATTTTTAGAGAGGGATAAGTACTCCTGCGGGAATATATCAAGCTTGAGGAAAACATGTATAGTTCGAAAATAAAGTAACTATTTACCTTAAAAAAAAAAAAAGAAAGAAAGCTAACTTCCTGGTGCCTGAATGTTATATTTGGAACCAACTTTTTGCATCTTTCTGAGTCTACTTTTTTGCCTTTTGCCTTCTTGGCTTCAAGATAAGCACAGGCTAATATTAGATGGGCATGCGTCATGAGGGATAGCATTTGGCTAGAACTGATAGAAATCTAGCTTTAATCACTTAACCAAATAACAGGTTTATTTCTTTCCCATTACAAATCCAGAGAGAGGTAAACTGGGCCTGATATAGTGATTCCAGGGTATCATCCATTACCTGGCTTCCTCCATTTTTGCTGCTCTGCCATTTTTAGCAACTTTTTGCTCTCAGCGACAGTCACCCCCCACCCGTCATCCCCCACTCTTCACCCCCGACCCCAAGGCCTAGACCTAGGAAAGGGATGAAAGACAAAAGGCATGAGTTAGCTGAGTCCTTTTTATGAGACTCTTAACTTTCCCATAGTGTATTTCCACCAACATCTTACTGGCCAGAGCATATGGACAGCTGTTAGGCATTGTGGGAAATTAGATTTTATTGGGTTTTTTATCAACAGCTTTATTGAGATATAATTCACATGTCACCTATTTTTTACCATTCCAAACAGAAACCCCGTTTCCATTAGCATTTCCCACTCTCAGCCCTAGGCAACTACTAATTTACTTTTTTCTCTACATTTGCCTATTCTGGACCTCTTATCTAAATGGAATCTTAAAATATGTGGCCTTTTGTGTGTAGCAGCTTTTACTTAACATAGTGTTTTTGAGATTCATGTCGCAGTATGTATCAGTACTTCATTCCTTTTTATTGCCAAATGATATTCCATTGTATGGATATTTTCTATTCATCATTGTATGGGTATATACTATTCATTTGTGAGTATATGCATATTTGAGGGCATTGTTTTTTTAGTTGAGCATATTCTTACCCTGAGTAAAACTGGGTTTGCATTACTAAGGAAGTATCATCTAGCTGTTTGTTGATAGGCAGCTAGCAATGTCTCTCTCTGCACAGAAATGGAGTAATGGACTGGAATCTGGTCTCCTGTAGCAATATAGTTAATGCTTCAGAAGTTTTCAAGTATGAGAGGAAGTGCAGTGATTGTGAAGTTTTAATGAATGGAGGCAATGCCCAGTCAGCTTCTTTTAAGATTGGCGTGGACCACCGTGTTTGAGGAGAAAGCCTCATAGGGCTTATTACCTAAACTTTCAGCCTCTAAGTCTTTGTCCTGAAAACCTACTGTTCCCTGGTGTTTGCCGTTACTTTGGTCTCTGGCCCTGCTGTTTTCCACCAGTCCATAATTCTGCTACCGCTTTATAGATTTGAGCTTGCAAGGATATTTATTTCTTCTCAGTATTTGGCCTGCAGTATCTCCTACCAAGTGCCTTTCCTCTAGTTTCACGGTCTGATTACCTAGGGCCTTTGGAAATAAGCCAGAGATTGGCTATATGTTTCCAAAAAATTCTTACTAAAAGAGCTTAAATAAGCATTTATTTATTTAATGCTATATCACCTGAATCTATTGAACTATATTATATATGCCTTTATTTAGGGTATTTGCATCCATATAAGGCTTGTTAATTTTTGAAGTTAAACTATTTGGCCATGGTGTTACTTAGTACACACCTAAAGAATGCCTTAGAAGTTGTCTGTATAAGTCTGGGAACAGGATACTCTGGATATTCTGATGGACTTAAGAAATTGGTCTTGGGTCCTGGCTGCAGAAGAGCTCCAGAATTAGTATTTTGAATAAAGTTCCTTTAACTCTGACTTTGCTCGGAATAGGCTTGACTTGACCATAATCTCTTCACAAGGAAATGCAGTGTCTTGGTAGAGCTGTGTTTTAGGTTTTGTGTTGGAATCTCTAGGCAGTGCCCTTCTGGCCTTTGCTCTTTCTATCCCCCCAGAAATACCTACAGATGACATAGCCGAAGGAAGGGCAGCTTTATTTGACCTGACAAGCATTCTTGGTCAGCTAAGCAGACTCCTGTCTTGTGATAAATATTCCCTAGAGTTCTTCTTGTTCTTCTGGGAAGGCAGGAAAAGGAAAAGACAGGAGGCTGCAACGTGGTGCTGCCAGGCTTTGTGCAAACCTGGGACTGGCTCCTCCCTGAGGACCTTCCCCTGTCTCCACTGTCCTTTCTGGCCATTTTGGACCTTTTTCCATTTTCAGCATCCCTTTGTTGCCAGCCTCACCATCTGGTTCATGTATCATTTGTCCCTCTCAAAAGAGCCTCATTCCCTTTCCACAGGATGCAACATTTCAAGTGCATTTAAACAATATAAGATTTAAAAATAGATACAGATTGCTTTTTTCCCCACAGCCATTTTAGGATAGCATCACATTTTAGAGCTAAAAAGAGGGTAACCTAACTATATTATTTTACAAGGAAGAAAACTGAATTCAGTATCATTTCCCAGCCACAAGATGAAAAATAGACTCTTTTTCATGTTGGTGATTTTTAGGGAAGTGGGTGTTCTTTTTCAGGAAGGGGATTTACTTTATTAGAGTAGTCATTAATACTGCAAAGGTGGGCCTTTTAATATAGATATCTGTCAAAGAGTAAACATTTATTTTATTTTATTTATTTTTTAGACCTGTGGGCAGTTTGGTATTGGAGCACAGTGTTCAAGACAGAGTAGGGGCACCTGGGTGGCTCAGTCAGTTGAGTGTCTGACTCTTGATTTCAGCTCAGGTCATGATCTCTGGGTCTTGAGATCAAACCCTGCACTGGGCTTCATGCTGGATGTGACGTCTGCTTGGATTCTCTCTTTCCACTGCTTGCTCGCTCTCTAAAAAACAAAAAAGAGAGAGGCAAGAGAGAATATTCAAGGGGTAAATGGCTAATGTTGCATGAAGGGCCTCACATTGAGAGGTTTGGATTTTGTTTTGAGTGAATGGCTTCCCTGAGGTAGTGATGTGGTCACCTTTTTTTAGCAGGATTAGTAGCAGGTGGCCATTGCTTACTGTATACCAGGTATTGTACTAGTTCCTTTATATGCATAATTTAATTTGCTCTTCACCATCCTGTCAGGTAGTGTTGTCATCATCTCCATTTTACTGCCGAGGAAAGGGAGACTGAGCTAGGTTGCACAGATAGTATATAATGGAGCTGTGATTTTAATCCAGGGAGTCTGACCAGAGCACAGAGAGGACACCTCTACCATTGGGTAATAGTAGAGGATTGCAGGGGTGGCTGGGAGATGGTGGGAGACCCTGTTTGGTGGTCTTAGTGTCTATAGTGCCCTAAGAGACAGTATTATTGATTGAAAGTGAGAGGTTGGACAGAGCCCTGGTAAATATCATGAGAGTTTGTAGCCTTCACTGGGTGAATTTGCAAGGTTGCTGACCAATAACAAGTGAAAGTAGAACTCGACTGAGGTTGGGAGACAAAGGATTTTGGTGGTACTGTCCTGATTGGTGATGGCATTTTTATTCACATATTTGACTGTAATAAAATCTGCTGTAACAAGGAATGGATTAAATAAATGTTTGTTTCTCTCTTACATTACAGTCCAAAGGGAGGGAAGTGGCCTAGGCTAGTGGAGTGGTGGCTTATTTTCTAGATCCACTCAGTGTTCTAGATCCCTTCTATCTTGTTCTACCATTCTTTTTTTTTTTTTTTTTTTTTTTAATCAGAGAGAGAGAGAGCACAAGCAGGAGGAGCAGCAAGCAGAGGGAGAAGCAGGCTCCCTGCTGAGCAAGGAGCCGGGAGCGGGACTTGATCCCAGGATCTTAGGATCATGACCTAAGCCGAAGACAGATGCTTAACCAGCTGAGCCACTCAGGCGCCCCTTGTTCTGACATTTTTTTTCTTTTTTCTTTTTTTTTTTAAGATTTTATTTATTTATTTGAGAGAGAGCATGAGAGGGAGAAGGTTAGAAGGAGAAGCAGACTCCCTGCAAAGCTGTGAGCCTGATGCAGGACTTGATCCCAGTGAGCCGAAAGCAGTTGCTTCACCAACTGAGCCACCCAGGCACCCTTGTTCTGCCATTCAATAGGCTGTGCTCATATGGCTGCACGGCCAAGGCTAGGTCTTTGTCCCTTCAGTGTTCCAGCTCCTGAAAGGGGCTAAGAGCAGAAGTGGAAAGCAGTAATTTCTCTTTAGGTGAGTGAAAGAGAAGTTGTGCACATTACTTCTGCTCTCATTTTATTGGTGAGAACTTAGGCACTGCAAGGAAGTCTGGGAAGTGGGTCTAGCTGGGTAGCCATGTTCCCAACTAAAATTCTGTTACTATGGAAGAAGAGGACAGATTTAGGGGCCCAGATGAGAGATGGCTGAATGGGAGTTTGATAAGAGAATTGGAGTTTTTCTGGATAGGCGGGAGAACAGCAGTGCAAGAGATTTTAGGGTGTTGATGAGCTATAGTTCGGGTGGTCATTTGAGATCTAACTGATGAGGTTGTAGTTAGACCAGTATATCAAGGGCCTGGAGTCCTTGAGTCTAGGAGGTTGCAGGATAGATGTGAAAGTAAAAGAGTGAAACTAAAAAATAGGAGTTCATGGTCTGGTTAGAATGGGATCTGGGTTTGGGTCTAAAGGTAACTTAGTTCTTGGAGATGATAGGACCTGTGGTAGAGCCAGGGGTTTGGGAGGTTGACAGGGTGAGATGGAGGGTTCACAGAGTATGTTTGGTGTTCCCTGCACAGTGCTCAGACTTCCCATCTTAGCACATGGTACCCTTCACCATCTGGACCCTAGGTCTCTCTCCCCTACACACCTTCTTTCTACCCAAGAATCTGTTTTTTTTTTTTTTTAAACAAATACTCCACTTCCCAGAGGTAAAAAACAAAAGTGACCATCTTGTGGAAAGCTACATCATTGTATATCCAAGCACTAGTTCCTCTTCTCAGGTTTGTGAAGAGTCTGGCCAGAGACTGTCATGCAGCCCAGGCTGCCATGATTGTACCCAGGCTAGGAGGTGAGAGAGGTTGGGGGTTCAGATCTGAGGTGGTCCTACCAGACTGGACCTCCCACTCCTTCCCAGAGCTGGCTCAGAGTCTTCGGCCCTGGATCTTTCAGGGAAGTCCCTGTAGATGCAGGCCATGAGAAGTGGCCCTCTCATGCTCCCATCCAGAGGCTCTGCCCACCCTCCACCCCCTCTCAGGAAAATGGTACACTTCTCAGGAAGTGGTATACTTGGAAGCTTGCTGTTCAAATGAGAACATTCAGTGCCGCTCAATATGAGACCAGCCTTGGTTCCTCTGTTCCTCACCCCCATAGTCCATCCACTCCTTCTAAATGTGTCCCTGCACCACCCCCGCAACTTCACTTTCCTCCATCACTGCCCTTCTGGTCCAGGCCCCCATCATTCCTCCTGGATAACTGTGACCCCTTCCTAATGGGGCTGCCTTCTAGCCTTCCCAATCCATTCTCACAGCTGCCTGAGCCATCCTGTGACGGGGAAATCCTCCCAACCAAGGGCCTGTCTGCATCCTCACAGTGGCAAATATGGCATGGGTTGATTCTCCAGAACAGCTGGGAACCCTATAATCCTGGACAGGAATTTCAGAAGGAATTGCACTGGAAACATCACTTTCCTCCCATGGAAGATGTGGGTGAGGGGAAGAACCTCTAGAAACAGACAAAGGCCATGGTGGTTATACCAGACAGAAGGACTTCCTAGGCTACGGGTGTGGAAAATGTTCCCAGAAGAGAAGCCATTGCTGTGAGGTGGTCACCTATAGACCTTGAGGTCCCTGGGGCTCAGGAAAAAGGAGGGCCGACCCCAACATAACCTTGGGCTTATTTTTTCTGCAGCAGACTAGGCCAGGGACCCTCTCAGAAGCAACACTGTTTGCTTGTCCCAGGTTGACTCTGTACTGTGGCCTGGCCAGTTGGTATCCCACAGACTGTCTTCACTGTCCTCGCTCTCACTCTGACCCTCCTGTCCCCTTCGTCTTTGTCTTTAGCCCTCTCCTGATTCAGCCCTATTCAGCAGCTCTTCTTTCTTTCTCAAGTGCATTCTGGGCTCTTGGAACAATCCTCCCCTTTTTCAGAGGAGCTTTCTCATCTTACTTGCCCTCTTGCCAACACTACTGTTCCTTCCCACCCTGGATCCCCTAGGCTGTGTTCTATTTATGGCCCTCCCCTTGATTTTCCCATCTTTGGTGGCTTCCTCCTCTGTCTATGTGAACTGGACCATGACTTCCCTTTTCTCTCCATTCACTTTCTCCCCTGCCTGGTGCCATCATACTGTCGGGAAGAGCTGATGGTTCGACCTCCCCTGGTCCATCTCTTGGCTTGCCCAGGGTGTTAGCAACCCCCAGCCTCAGACCAGTGTCCTTTCTGTACTTCGTGTGTTTACTTTCTGGGGCCGCTCCCTCTGCAGGTTCCAAGACTCCCATGGCTGCCAGATTCAGTGGCCTTTTCTGAGTCCTTATTCTCCTGACCATACCAGTCACATCACCCTGCTTGAAAGGCTCTTCTACCAACACTTCTCTCCTGGGCCTTTTCTTGCTCTTACCTTGTACACAGGCTTACATCTCTCTCCCATTCCCCCAAATATGGGGGACTCCTAAGGTTCCTATCCCAGTCTTTTTTCTCCATCTTGCCCCTCAGTGATTCAAACTATGCTCAGATAACTGATCTGTGCCCAGCACCCACACACCTAGATCTCTGGTCCAGGCCTTTTTGAATAATTTCTGGATATCCCCACCAACATATCTTATAGCCATCTCAACCCCAGCATAACCAACACAAAACTCATCACTTCTCAGCCTTCTTCCAGGGCCTGCCCAGGGAGCCACCTTCACTCCTCCTGTTGTGATTCTTACTGAGTTACCTAGGGGAAGAAATTTGGTTGTCTGATAAGGCTTCTCCAGTCCCCCATCCTGAGAGTCTGCAGGGTAGGCTGGACCAGACTAATGTCCCCTCTATGCTGTCCCTCAGACTTTGGCAATAACATCCTGTTTGGGCCTCCTGCCCCCATTTTCTTCCCAGTGATAACCCTGACTGCCAGAGATACGTTTTTTGAAAATCACTCAAGTTTTTATTGCCAGACACTGAAGAATTGTTAGGAGAAATGCTTTCCTTCAACATGTTTGGAAGCACAGAATCATGTGAATATGAAAGATGCGTATTTTTTTTTAATCTGTTCCATTTTAAGCCCCCCAAGCAAAGAAGGACCTTCCACCCCTTCTTTTGCAACTTCTTATAGCACTTAGGGTTTATTAAATATAATGATTTCTTAGGGCAAAGAAGAATTTTACGGAAAAAGGTAATCCTTCCATTTCCCCCTGAAAAATATACACATATGGAATTCATTATTCTAAGAGTTCCTCCTGGCAGAAAGAAACTAGATATATTCAGAAAAAGGCTTGGAGAAAGTTATGTCAAAGACAAGGTTACTTTCTAAGAGACATTCCTGAAAGAAACAGAGAGAGGTAGACTTAATTGTTCATGTCGGTCTTTAGGGTAAAATGGCCATGTGTAGGGAGTTTTTACATGGACCTCACTGATGGGCTGCCTTTTCCACAGCTATGTCCCCATGATATTACTTAGTGTCTAGCTCATATGTTCCTCTATACAGTCAGCCTACATTTATGCATATACATGATCAGCTAAAGTCCCTGGAGTTGCTTTCAGCAGTGGTAACAACTTTGGCCCAATGGACCTGACCTCTAGACCCAGACCTGAGACCATAGGGTGCCTACTGGGGTTGGGCTGCAATCTGTGCCTATGAGCCACTAAGGAAATGACCTATGACCTAGACATCACCAACTCTCTGCTCTAATTCACCAGCACAAACATCACCTAGAATCTCATTCTGAAGAGCTGACACCGTTGGCCAACCTACCATGAAAGGGAGGCCTTGGCAACTGCCCTGGTGACTTCATGACAAATGGCCTTCCCTCACTCCCTCCTGCCCCAGGAATTCAGTTCCTTGTTCTGTTTTTTTCATTGTTATGCAGTGGAATTAGAAAGTACACAGTACTTTTGTTACAAATATACTTTCTCATTTAAGCACAGGATACTAGCAAGTGGCCTTGAAACTATTTTTGAAAATCTAAGGAAAAATGTATTTTTTATAAAAAGTATACTTGCTATATAGTAAGCATTTGATTAGCTTCCTGTTGTCTGGGAGAAAAATGCCAAGTGATAGGTATAGGACTAGGGTTTGTAGTTGGATTAATTAAACCCTAAGATAAGAGGGAGAAAAAGTCCCTTTTTGGGGGGGTAATATTTATTTATTTATTTGAGAGAGAGTGTGTGAGGTGAGGGAGCGCAGAGGGAAAGGGAGAGTCCTAAGCAGACTCTACTGAGCATGAAGCCTGACACGGAGCTTGATCTCATGACCCTGAGATCATGACCTGAGCCAAAATCAAGAGTCGGACACTTAGCCAACAGCACCACCAGGCACGCTTAAAAATGGTCTTTTTGAAGGCTAATGTTGCCTCTTCCTGTTCCATCTTCCATGTCTCTTAATCTCTTTTACTTTTTTCACTTATTTTAATTTTCTGTACTGCATTCTGGGTAATTTTTTTAACCTCCCTTCTGATGCACTAACCCTTTTTTAGTTGTGGTTCTGCTGTTTAATGGATTTGGGTTTTAAAGTTAAATGGATGTATTTTTTTTATTTCTAAAATCTTTCTTTTTTCTTATAAAAAGAATATATCTCTTTTAACCTAAGTAGTTGCTTATGTTTTTTATTGTATCTTTTGTTTCTTTAGCCATTGTACACATGTCTTTTTAGTAATCTAGATCATTAGTTCCATTTCTTGAAGTTCTTGGCAGTCTAAAGTTGCTGGTCCTTTACTGACTCATTTATCATGTCTTCTATTTTCATATGGTCTGTAAGTTTGGGTTGTGACCTCATGTTCTGCTTGGCCTTCTTTATCAAAATCCCATGGGACAGTAAGACATGAACAAGAAATAATATTGGGGGTCAAGATTATAATTGTTTACAGATGATATCATAATGTATCTAGAAAGTACAGGAGATTCAATGACATATTAATAAAACTCTTAGACAAACTTAGAATTAATAAAAAAGCAAAAACAAGCAAAAAACAAAGGAAAGAGGCCTAGTACAGAAAAACACCAAAATCACTAGCCTTCCAATAAGCTAATAATAACCAAAATGTCCAAAGATATAAACAGAAAACTTACAGAAGAGAACATATAAATGGTCGACAAACACAAGAAAGAAGTCGCCCCGTCTGGTCAGATGCAGTGAAATGTAGCAAAAAGGCTCTTTTATTTTTATTAACATTTATCGAGAATTAAACTCATTACAATAGCAGGTGTTGATGAGGGAAATTGGTATCTTCACACATTGTTGGTAGGACTGCAACTTAGTATAGCATTATTTATAATTTTAAAAAAGCTATGAACAAGAGGCAGGTGAAGTACGGATACTATGTAGTAATTAAAGCAAATTTAGAGGAAATGAGAACTTCCTGTTAAATACAAAAACTAAGTTGCATAATACTGTGTACAGTTAGATGGACTTTATGAAAAAAAACACAAGACTATGTTTATCCAGGTATAGAGAAAGGTCTGGAAGGATACATGCCAAGCACAGAACAGTGATGAGGGTAATAACAGTTACTGTGTATTTGCCTTGGGCTATGAGAGCTTACAGATTTTTTACATCTATTAAATCTGCCTGGCAATTCCGAGAGGATAAAACAGGCTCCTCAATCTAAAGGTTTCTTAAGTTGAAGACATTTTTCTGAAATTACATATTTGATTGTGTACTCCCCAGAAGTCCCTGTCTTCCTTTTTCATCGCTCTTCCTCAGCTGGTTCTCTAGATCCTTAAATTTTTCTCTCACATTTCTTACCTCTTTGTATTTCTGTTTTAGTTTAAGTCAGTGGTTCTCACACTTGAGGTGCATCCAAATCAAAGGCTCATGAAAATGCAGTTTGCTGGGCCCCACCCCCAATTTAAGATTTAGTAATTTCAGGCTGGAACCCAGAAATTCTCACTTTAAAAAGTTCCCAGGAATGCTAATGTTGCTGGTTGGGGATTACAGTTTGAGTTCTCAGCTATTTCTTTCATTTGTATGCATCTTTTTTGTTTGACGTTTACATTTCTTAATTTCCAAGAACATTTTCTATTTTCTCTTTTCCAGTGACTTTTTTCTTTTTTTGTCTATGGAAGAAAAACTTCTAGGATCTCACTGAGGATATTAAGTAGATTTTTTTTTTTTTTTAAGTTACTTCCTACTCTTGAAACTATCTCTCCTGGGTTTATTGTTCTGTTTATCTTGATTCCTTCGTGTGCTGTTTTACTCAAAGATCTAGGAATCATTGGCTACCTGTTTATATCTGTGAAGGATTTGTAGTTTAACATAAGTGGTTGGTGCTGGTCTTTGGTACCATCCTGTGGCTCTGTTTCTTCAACAACCCTTTCCTCCAAGTGGGAGCCTTAGGCAGGATGCCATTTAGGGGTCATGGCCGGTATACCATCTACCCCTTGCCCCGGTAAAATGAGAAAGCCTTTTCTTGTGATGCCAACAAAGGCACTAGGAGCCTCAGCCTTCCCAGAGATCCTGTCTAATTTCTTTTCGAGAGTACCCTCTGATTCAGCCTTGGGTAGAAACCATCTTGGCCTATTCTGCCTATACAAAGCAGGCAAGCATATGGTAGTTGTGCTCTTGGACACAGCTCTTTCTAGAAAGACCTAGGACTCTCCCTCATTTCTCCTCTCTACCGTCTCTTGCCCTCTGTGCCTGTACCTTCTGATCACAAATTCTCCCCAGACTGAGCAGTGGCTCTCACCTCCTAGGCATCTAGTTCCATGGCTACTTCCTCTGTTCTTCTTGGCCCATCAGGATAGTTCCATCTGATTTTATTCAAACTCTTCTGGTCGCCCCCTCTCCCATGCTTAGTGCTGTGATTTTTATTTCCTTTTGCCATTTTTAAACTAGTGTGGTCAGTGTTAAAATGAGGCTCCTCTTGCTCAGTTGAGCAAATCATTGCTGTAGTAGACAGATTCCTAGCAAAACTAGGAATGCAGAGTTTATAAAGAAAATGTGCAGGGAGTGTTCCATTTCAAGAATATGGGGGAAGAAAAAGGAAGAAAGCATTTGAGAGATTTTCTTTGGAGATAGTCTTATTCAGAATCCTAACCCACTTGCCTACAGGCCAGCCCTAGAAGGACTGGGGCCACAGTGTGCAAGAGGAAGAATGAGGAGTAGAGAAAGAGAAACTGAGCAGCCTTCTAACCCTACTCCCTCTTTTTTCTTCCTACTGTCAGCAGGAGGCCTGGGAAGCAGCTGCCCCCCCAGCCACTCTGCTTTGCATTTGCTCGTGGGATGGTTATGGATCTGGGGAGCTTGCTCTTTACCTTCTATGCTCCACACACCTGCTCTGTCTCCGGTCTCCACTCTCCCTCTCTCTCCCACCCCACCTCTTCCATTTCCCACTTGCATTCCTTGCCTTTCCCCTCTCTTAAGTACTACAGATAATGCCAACCTCACATTGGTAAATTCTCATGGCCATTTTTAAAGGGCCGTTACATTCCTTTCTCTTTCCACTTTTTTCAACAAACAGCGCTGCAGAATGTGATGGTGGATCTCAGGGGACAGTAAGGACACATAAGCACAAACAGTTTGGTCAAAAGGCCAGAAGGAACGGCGTGAAGGATGGACTCCAGATTCAGCACGGACGTGCCCAGAGGGCTTCCCAGGAGCTAAGTTGTGAGGAAGACCAGAGTTGGTCAGGGGAAGGGGATTTGGGAGGAGTTTTCAGGCCAGAGAGAGCATTGTATGAGAGACACACTACAGGGCCACACATTTGGGAGTGACAAGCTCTGTCACTTTGTCCCCCTTATTTTAAATCTCAACCCCGTGAGATGAGCACTACAGTGTAAAATACCTCTGTTTTAGGATCAGTACATCAAGGCTCAGCTAATCCATTCCAGGAGCACTTTTAGAACACCACTGTTGGCCACACTGTGCAGGAGAAGCTGACAGTAAAGAGAAGGCTGGGATTATTGCACTAGATTGGTCATACTGATTATAGGATTCTTGAGACTAGAAGCTTTCTGCTCTCCAAGAGTGGTCAGAAAGCCATAGGGCCTGTTTGAAGTTTCATGGAGGGGCAGGAATAAGGTGTTTCCTGCTGATATACTCTGTAGTCCCATTTGTTAAAAGTAAAGGAGAAATTCATTACAGTGGATAAAAAAAACCCAGTGAGGTTAAGTGTCTGCCTTCGGCTTAGGTCGTGATCCTCGGGTCCTGGGATTGAGCCCCGTGTTGGGCTCCCCACTCAGCAGAGAGCCTGCTTCTCCCTCTCCCTCTGCCTGTTGCTCTGCCTACTTGTGCTCTTTATCTCTCTGTCAAATAAGTAAATAAAATCTTTTTAAAAAAAATCCACTGAAAAGTATACAACACTCTGAGGATAAAAAATGGAATGATCCCACCTGTGTCAGTGCCAGAATGGCTGGGGGCTACATTCTGGGTGGAGGGCACCCAGGCACTTGCTGTGAAGTTGGGTTCACATAGGTGCTCTTTTCTTTGATCTCACAGGTCCACAAAATAGCCAAGTTTTCTAAAGGCATTTGGAGTCCTATTATACAAAATACTGAGAAAACCTCCACTGTCATATGATTATCCCTGTTGGGGTGGACTGGGTTGGTTTGTAGACGTGAGGAACTTGAGGCCTTCTGTGTACCCTCAGTACTGCCTTGGCTCATCCGTGACTGGGAAAGCAGATGCCAGCAGATGTGCCAGCTCATGCGCCAGTTGTGGGACCTGACTGTGGGTGGCACTGGGGCCTGCCCTGCTGGAAGGAGGCTGGCTGGGCTGGGAGTCATACACACTCATGATTCCTGATAGCTCTGGAACCCTGAGCAAATTCCATGGCCACTCTCAAGTGTCTGCCCTGAGAGTGGGTATAGTGGGCTTATATAGTAGGTCTGGGGTTTTGATAGGCTTCAATGTGATGATGTCTAACAATACTCTTGCACTCTTCAATGGGAGTACCCTAGTACGGTGGAGCGAGGGTCCCTAGAAAGCATGGGAATTCTCAGTCCCCTGCTCTATCTAAATTCAAGGAAGTTTGCTTTTGCTTTATATTACATCTGTGTTTAACATTAAAAAAATATCATATAACCTAATTTTGTCCCCTCCCAAATCTTTGAGCAAAAACTGATGTCAGAATGCCCTGGGCACAGAGATGGAGCAGGGGCACAGGGCCCTGGGGGTGGGCAGCTCAGTCTAGGAAGCCAAGTGATGGAGTGCCTTGCATAGTAAGGCACAAAACACTAAATGCATGTTGCCAACTGGTTTATTGCTACAACCCAGAAGAGAGAAGGTGTGAGAGTGAAAGACTTACCAGGGTTCCCTGAGAAAGTGGAACAGGTGCCCAGTTAGGTGGATCAGTTAGGCTTCCTAGAGACATATGCCCAGACTTTAGGGGATAGTGCAGATCTCTTTTTCTGCCCACCCAGGAGTCGCAGCCCCTCCAGGGCTGACATGGCCTCCCTGTGCTGGGCCTGCAGAGCAACTTGGCAATTTCACTTACTCGTGATGAGAATGTTGTCACATCTGCCAGCCACCAAGCCCTGGGACCAAACTCATGCTGCTCCTTTTTGAGCTGCAGTGGTGTCCTCATGTGAGAGAGGCAGGCTGGCTCTATGTGGCCTAGGATGGCAATATGGGGCAGGGCCTAGTCAGACCCTCAAGTCTCCACCTAGCTTCTATCCAAGCACTGTGGATTATGAGGCCTGTGACTTACGGTAGGACACAGAAGAGGCATGAGGTATTCATGTTTCTTCCCCAGGCGAGTACCAATGATCTCAGTGCAAAGAGTTTCTTTCCCTCTCCAGATCTTTCTCTAAGCCTTCTGGCTAAGAGAGCTGGGTTTTTAGCTGCAGAAAACTGCAGGTGAAAGACACTGGACCATGTAAGTGGAGGGTGCCACAGGGAACCACGTACCAGTGTGAGTGATGACGGAGCCTAAGTGAGACAGAGAGATGGCATGAGGAGGGAGCATCTGCAGGGTGTGGGATTGATTGGATGAGGGAGTAAAGAGGGCTAGTGTTGGAAAACCTCTCTTATTCAGCCACTCTTGCCCAGAGGGTTTTCATAGTAATTCTGAGGACATTGCCCATTAATCCACTTTCATGTTCTTTAATGAGAATAATTAACCTTGCAGTATACAATTTGTGCCTTTACTTGGAACCAAACTTCCCATCCTGTGCTTTGTTCCCTGGCTGTGGCGGGGTATCATAGGTCTTTCTGGGCTTCTTTGTCCCAGCTGTCATAGCCTTGATAGGCCCAGCTACATTCTTTCCATAGAGGATCAAGGACTTTTCATCACCATCAGTGCTACTACTACCACCATCACCAACCACGTCCCTCACTGGCCTCCTCTCCCCTAACCTGCTCCACTCTCCCACCATCGTTGTCATCAATGTTGTCTCCTCCACTAGCACCACTAACCATCACCATTATCAATTCTACCACCACCCACCATGCCACCCCCATCCTTAGGACCACGGCACCATCATCTCATTATACCCCATGCTGTGGGAAGCCCTTTCTAACCTACACCTCAGTTGGCATTTCTCTGTTCTTTTACCTGTTTTAGAATTCTGGGCCTCCTATTGGTCCAAATCCCTGCCAAGAAACCTGCATTTGTCCCTTACTTCCAAAAGTAGGAAACCTCTCAGAGTGTTTGTTTCCCCCCACTTTTAGGAAAAGATAAGAATGTTCCAGATGCATGACAAGTTGCTTATTTGACTGGATTAAAATGCCGAACAACTGGTTCCACTAGTTTCTTTACAGGTTGCCTTGGCATAACTAAAAGAACCATAGCCAGCCTTTCTCTCATATTTCAATTAGCAACAATCATTAATTCATCACACATTTTTTTAAAGATTTTATTTATTTATTTGACACAAAGAGAGATCACAAGTTGGCAGAGAGGCAGGCAGAGAGAGAGAGAGAGGAGGAAGCAGGCTCCCTGATCGATCCCATGACCCCAGGACCATGACCCAAGCCGAAGGCAGAGGCCCCAACCCACTGAGCCACTCAGGCACCCTTCATCACACATATTGAGCAGTAGTCTTTATTAACTGGTTTCCACAGTTCATAAAAGGCTACCTTGTCCTATCTGCCTTCCCCTGTGAAAGGCCCATCTCAGTGCCTGGAGCAAAAGAGGAAAACTTCTTTGGATCCCATGTCAAGAACACTTTGGACACTCTTCATGGAGGCTGAATCAATGGGAGGGAAGTTCAGGCTCTCCACCTTAGCCTTCAGATGTTGTTCCCCAGAACTAGACCAGTTCCTTGAAGTGCTGTTTATACTTGAACTTGCATTCACGTGGGATAACTGGCTCTCTGCAGTTAGGCAGACTGGCTGTAAGCCAGTGAGTTATTCCGGCATGGCCTCGATATTTCCCATCATAGGTTATCACTGTTTATTTGTTTAATATGTATTCTGTTCTGCAGCTTGACCTTTTCATATTCTGCTGAGCTCTGGTGATCTTTCTTTCTCACTGGTCTTGTGAAACTTACACATTTCAACAGCCAGATGGGAGTATAGTGGTATCTCATTGTGGTGATTACTTGTACAGCTTTCTAACTATCGGTTGTTTGGGTATCCTCTTCTAAACACCTGTTCACCACTTCTGCTCATTTTTCTATTATTTACCTGGCTTCTTCTTTATGAATTTTAGGAATTCTTTATATATCAGATACATAGCTCTTTGTCAGTTACATATCTTACAAATAGTTTCTTGTACTCTGTGCTTGCCTCTTCACTGCCTTGATGGCCTGTTTTGATTTTCCTTAATGTAGTCAAATGTATCAATCTTTGCTTTTGTGGTAGTGGTTTTATGCCTTATTTTTTTTAAAAAAATTTTGTTTATTTATATGTGAGAGAGAGAGAGAGAGCAGGAAGCCCAGTGTGGGGCTGGATGCCAGGACCCTGAGGTCACGACCTGAGCCAAAGGCAGACGTTTAACTGACTGAGGCACTCAGTTGCCCCTTTATGCCCTCTTTTAAAATAAAATCTTTATCCTTCAGTTAAAAGATATTCTTCTATATAATTTGCTAAAGTCTTCATTGTTTCGAGTTTAACATTTAGGTCCATAGTCCACCTGGAATTGACTTTTGTGCATGTTTTGATATAGGAGTTCAATTTCATATGGGTATTTTATAGTTCTATTTATTTATATTTATTTATAGTTAAATAAATAATTTATTTAAAAGGCCATTCAATCTCATTGTTCTTCAGGGCGACTGTTGTCTTATAAGCATTAATGAGTTCTGTATTCACACTGTCTATACTACAATTGCTTTTTCAGTGTCTTAATACCTGATAGGGCAAGCTTTCCCACTTTAAGAGATCTTGGCTCTTAGACTTTTGTATTTCTCTCTATATTTTAGAATCAGCTTATCAAGTTCCACAAGGAAAATTCAAAGAAAGACATACTGTACATTTTGATTGGGAATAAATGAATCTAGAGATCAAATTAGAGAGAATGGACATCCTTTTACTTCAGATGTTTCTTCCGTTTCTTCTCTTTCTGGTATTCTCATTACATGTATGTTACACCCTTCATGATTGCCCCACAATTCTTGGATATTCTAGGGTGTTTTATTTTTTATTCTTTTTATTTTCTGCTTTTCAGTTTAGGAAGTTTCTATTAACATATTTTCTTTTTTTTTTTTAATATTTATTTCTTTGACAGACAGAGATCACAAGTGGGCAGAGAGGCAGGCAGAGAGAGAGGAGGAAGCAGGCTCTCTGCTTCACAGAGAGCCCAATGCGGGGCTCAATCCCAGGACCCCGGGATCATGACCTGAGCCAAAGGCGGAGGCTTTAACCCACTGAGCCACCCAGGCACCCCTATTAACATATTTTCAAGCTCACTGATTCTTTCCTTGGTCATGTCCAGTCTACTGATGAGCCCATCAAAGGCATTCTTCATTTCCGTTAGAATGTTTTTGATTTCTTGCATTTCCTTTTGATTCTATCTTAGTTTCCATCTCTCTGCTTACATTACCCATCTTTTCTTATGTGTTGTCCCTTTTTTCCATTAGAGCCTTCGGCATTATAAGCATTGTTATTTTAAATTTCCAGTCTAATAATCTCAAAATCTCTACCATATCTGAGTCTGATTCTGATGTTTTCTTTGTCTTTTCAGACTGTGTTTTTTGCCTTGTACCATGACTTGGAATTGTTTTTGAAAGCCAGACGTGATACATTGTGTAAAAGGAACTGATAGGGCATGAGGTGTTATGTTTATCTGGCCAAGAGTTAGGCTGTATTTACTTCTTGCTGTACTTGTGGGGTCAGAGGCTGAAATTTCTTCTAGTGTTCTTGTTTTTGTCTCCTCTGTTGTCTTTGGGTTTCCCTCGAGATTCCTTTGAAAGGATCTGAGGCTTGTGGTCTTTTTTTTTTTTTTTAAGATTTTATTTGAGAGAGAAAGCACAAGGAAGGGGGAGGCGCAGAGGCTAAGAGAGAAGCAGACTCCCCGTTGAGCAAGGAGCCCAATGTGGGGCTTGATCCCAGGATCCTGAGATCAAGACCTGAGCCAAGGGCAGACACTCAACCAAATGAGCTACCCAGGTGCCCTGGCTTGCAGCCTTTTAGCTGTAATCCTGTTACTGTATGTTGATGTGGTAGTAAGGTGTGAGGAAAGGGAGAACACTTCGTAGTCCTATGATTAGCTCTCAGTCTTTTAGTGGGTCTGTGGTCCTGAGCTTCACAAGTGCATCTTAACTCCCTTACACCCGAAGTGAGATTGGAAGGATAGAGGGACTGGCTTTGGGTATTTCTCTTTCCTCGTGTCAGTTAGGCTTTGGCAAAACTCAAAGCATTAGGCTCTAGCAAAATAGTTTCCCTTGAGTGCAGACCATTTTAAGAACAGAGAATTCTGGGCGTATTCCAGAATGGTTACTTTTCCCCCTTCCCACTGCCAGAAACAGAGCAGGACCCTTCTCCAATGTTCATACTGAGAGCCTGATAAGCTTCTAGGAGTAAAGCTCATGAAAATGATGTGTGGGGATCCGGAGACTGCCCCCTTCAGAGTTCTCAACTCTCCAGCTTGTCTATGCTGAGCTTCTAGCAATTGGTCAATTATTGTTTAAGTGTTCCTACCAGTACTGGCTCCAGCGGTGGACTTTTGCTGCTGGGATTCTTCTGGTAAGCTATGGTTCTATCTGTTTCTCCATTTTTCAGGGCAGCTGTTTGCCCTGTGACCTCAATTCTCCGTGGATCTAAAACCAAGTGTTGATTTTCAGCTTGTTCAGCCTTTTTCTTGTGTGAAGATGGGGTGATGAATTCTAAACTTTCTGCATGCCAAACCAGAAACTGGAAGTCCATTCTTTCAATAGAAGTTTTTAGCCAGTGATCATGACATTTCTTTTTAGGTCTTTTGATATTCTCTTAACAAACTTTTGTCTTTTTTTTTTTTTAAAGATTTTATTTATTTATTTGACCGAGAGAGATCACAAGTAGACAGAGAGGCGGGGGGGGGGCGGCGGGGGGAGAAGCAGGCTCCCCGCTGAGCAGAGAGCCCGATGCAGGACTCAATCCCAGAACCCTGAGATCACGACCCCAGCCGAAGGCAGCGGCCCAACCCACTGAGACACCCAGGTGCCCCTGTCATTTTTTTTATAGAGAGGTCTTCCAAATACTCTGTTGGATTTATTCCTAGGCACTTGATATTTGTTCATGTTATTGTAAATGTATCTTCTCTTAAAATTTAATTTTCTAGTGTGTAAGCATGACTATTCACAGACCTGTACCCCTGGGGCAAATAATACATTATATGTTGATAAAAAAAATTTTTTTAATTTAATTTTTTAACTATTGCTGGTATAGAGAAATATTGATTTTTAAACTTTATTGAGATATTTATATACATAATATTCATCTATTTAAATAATGAATATTTTAACAGTTCAGTGATTTTGTGCAGCTATTACCATAATCTAATTTTAGAACATATCCCATAGTCCCATTACCATATTCCCATATTACCCGTCGTTCCCCATTCTCTTTTCTGCCCATATCAGCAGCCACTCATTTACTTTTGTCTCTACAGATTTGTCTCTTCTTGACATTTCATATATATGGGATCATACAACATGTGGTCTTTTGTGACTGGCTTCCGTCTCGTAACATATTTTTAAGGTTCATACATGTTATATCATGTGTCAGTATCATTATTTCATTCCTTTTTATAACTGAATAGTATTTCATTGTATGGATATATCACATTTTGTTTATTCAGTCATCTTTTGGTAGACATTTGGGTTATTTGCACTTTTGGATATTGTAAATAGTGTTGCCACAACCATTTCTGTACAAGTTTTTCTGTGGACATTTTATTTCTCTTGAGTAAATACACAAGGAGTGGAATTGCTGGTCATATGGTAACTCTTTGTTCAGCATTTTGGAGAACTTCCAAACCATTTTCCAAAGTGACTCCATCATGTTACTTTCCCACTAGCAATGTATGAGGGTGCTAGTTTCTTCACATCCTTGTTATTATCTTTCTTTTTGCCATTACTTTATTTTTTAAATTTTATTCATTTTACTTAAAAAATTTTAATTCCCGTTTAGTTAACATACAGTATTATGTTAATTTGAGGTGTACAATATAGTGATTCATCAATTCTATACATTACTTAGTGCTCATCATGAGAAGTGTATTTTTTTTTAACTTTATTTATTTATTTGAGAGAGAGAGTGAGAGAGCATGAGAGGGGAGAAAGTCAGAGGGAGAAGCAGACTCCCCATGGAGCTGGGAGCCCAATGCGGCACTCGATTCCGGGACTCCGGGATCATGACCTGAGCCGAAGGCAGTCGCCCAACCAACTGAGCCACCCAGGCGCCCTGAGAAGTGTATTCTTAATCCCCTAAACCTATTTCACCCATCCTCCCGCCCACCTCCCCTCTGGTAACTATCAGTTTGTTCTCTATAGTTAATAGACTGTTTTGTTTTGTTTTTTTGCTTTGTTTCTTTTTTTTCTTTGTTCATTTGTTTTGTCTCTTAAATTCCACATATGAGTAAAATCATATGGTCTTTGTTTTTCTCTGATTGACTTATTTCGCTTAACATTATACTCTTAGATCCATCCATGTTGTTAGAAATGGCAAGATCTCATTCTTTTTATGGCTGAGTAATATTTCATTGTGTATGCAATAGTGTATATAGATAGATAGATCTGTATCTATATACACCACACCTTCTTTATCTATTCATCCATCAGTGGACACTTGGGCTGTTCCCATAATTTGGCAACGCTGCAATAAACACAGGAGTGCATACATCTTTTTGAATTAATGTTTTCGTATTCTTTGGGTAAATACCCAGTAGTGGAATTAGTGGATCATGTGATAATTCAATTTTTAGTTTTTTGAACAACCATATACTGTTATCCATGGTGGCTGCACCAGTTTGCATTCCCACCAACAGTGCATGAGGATTCCTTTTTCTCCTCGTCCTTGCCAACACTTATGCTTCTGATTTTAGGCATTCTGACAGGTGTTAGGTTGTTTTGATTTGCATTTCCCTCATGATGAGTGATATTGAACATCTTTTCATGTTTGTCAGCCATCTGTACGTCTTCTTTGGAGAAATGTTCGTTCATGTCTTCTGCCTATTTTTTTATTAGATTGTTTCTGGGGTGTTGAGTTATAGTTCTTCATCCTCACCAATACTTGTTATTTTGGTTTTTTCCTCTTTTTTTGATAGTCACCATTCTAATGGCTATGAGGTGATATCTCACTGTAGTTTTGATTTGCATTTCTCTGTGATTAATGATGTTGAACATCTTTTCATATGCTTGTTGGCCATTGTGCACTATCTCTAGAGAAATGTCTATTCAACTTCTTTGCCCATTTTTTAATTGGGTTATTTGATTTTTTTTGTATTGAGTTATAGAATTCTTTATATATTCTAGATACTAGACCCTTATCAGATATTATGATTTGCAGATATTTTCTAACATTTTGTAGATTGTCTTTTTCATTCTGTTGATTATGTCCTTTGATGCACAAAATTTTAAACTTGAAGGTAATCCCATTTGTCTATTTTTCCTTTTGTTACCTGTTCTTTTGATGTCATATTTAAGAAATCATTGCCAAGTCCAATGTCATAAAACTTTTCCGTAATCTTTCCTTTTGGAATTTTTATAGTTTTAGGTCTTACATTTAGGTCTTTACTCCATTTTGAGTTAATTTTTTATCTGACATAAGATAAGGGTTCAATTTTATTTTATTTGCATGTGGAGATTCAGTTTTTCTACCACCATTTCTTGAATAAACTATTCCCTTCCCCACTCTCTGGTCTTGGCAGCCTTGTCTAAGATCACTTGACCGTATATATGAGCATTTATTTCTGGGATCTCTATTCTGTTCATTACTTTATGTATCTGACTTTATGCCAGTATCACACTTTTGATTAATGTAGTTTTGTAATATGTTTTGAAATCAGGAAGTGTGAGCACTCCAACTTTGTTTTTCTTTTTCAGAATTGTTAAGTTATTCATGGTATCTTAAAATTACATATGAGTTTTAGGATGTATTTTTCTCTTTCTCCAAAAATGCTGCTGGGATTTTGATAAGGAATACATTGAATCTATAGATTGCTTTGGGTAATATGAACATCTTTTTTTTTTTTTTTAAGATTTTATCTATTTACTTGAGAGATAGAATGAGAGGAGAGAGTATGAGAGGGGAGAGGTCCGAGGGAGAAGCAGACCCCCCGCCAAGTAGGGGGCCTGATTTGGGACTAGATTCTGGGACTCTAGGATCAAGACCTGAGCTGAAGGCAGTTGCTTAACCAACTGAGCCACCCAGGTGCCCGGTAATATGAACATCTTAACAAGATTAAGTTTTCTAATTCATGAGCATGGGATGTCTTTCCATTTGTTTATATCATGTTTAATTTTTTCACCAGTGTTTTGTAGTTTACGACGTACAAGTCTTTCACCTCCGTGGTTAAGTTTATTACTAGATATTTTATTCTTTTTTATGGTACTGTAAAATGAATTGTTTTTTAAATTTCTTTTGAGATGCTCAATATATAGAAATGCAACTGATTTTTGTGTGTTGGGGTTTGTATTCTTCAACTTTGCTGAATGTGTTTATTAGTTCTAAATTTTGGGGGGAATGTGTATGGAGTGTTTAGGGTTTCTACATATAAGAACATAATATCATCGGAGAACAAAGATAATTTTCTTCTTTCTTTCCAATTTCTATGTCTCTTATTTCTTTTTCTTTACTACTAATTGCTCTGCCTTAGACTTCCAATACTATGTTGAACAGATGTGGTCAGAGTGTGCATGCTTGCTTTTTTCCTGATCTTAGAAGAAAAACTTTAAGTTTTTCACCATTGAGTATAGTTTGCTGTGGGCTTATAATAAATGGCCTTTGTTGTGTTGCAGTAATTTCTTTCTATTCCTAGTTTGTTGCATATTTTTTTATCATGAAAAGATTTCAAGCTTGCCCAGTGTTTTTTCTGTATCAGCTGAAATACCAAGTGATACCTTGCTTCTGCTACATTTGGGTTTAGTTGTTTTTGTCCTTCATTTTGTTACTGTGATGTATTACATTGATTGATTTTTGCACGTTGACCCATCCTTGCATTTAAGGCATAACTCCTATTTGGGCATGGTGTATAATGCTCTTAATGTGCTGTTGAATTCAGTTTGCTAGTATTTTGTTGGTCAGGGATATTAGTCTGTACTTTTCTAATAGTGTATCTGGCTTTGATATCAGGCTAATGCTGGCTTCATAGAATGAACTTGGAAGTGTTCCCTCCTATTCAGTTGTTTGGAAGAGTTTCAGGAGAATTGGTGTTATTTTTTCCATAAATATTTGGTGGAATTCTTCAGTGAACCATCTGGTGCTTGGCTTTTCTTTTTGAGAAAGTTTTTGATTATTGATTTAATCTTTCTACTTGTTATTGGTCTGCTCAGATTTTCTGTTTCTTCATGACTCAGACTTGATATGTTGTGTGTTTCTGGGAATTAATCCATTTCTTCTAAGTTATCCAACTCATTGATATATGATTGTTAGTAGTATTTTTTTAATAATCCTTTTTATTTCTGTGGCATCATTTGTAATATCTCCCTTTTCATTTCTTGTTTTAGTTATTTGAGTCTTCTCTTTTTCTCAGTCCAGCTAAGATTTTGTCAATTTTGTTCATCTTTCAAAGAACTAACTCTTAATTTCATTGATTTTTTTATTACTTTTCTATTCTCTATTTCATTTATCTCTTCCCTAGTATTGATTATTTCCTTGCTTCTGCTGGCTTTGGGTTTAGTTGTGGGATTTGTTTGTTTGCTTACTTTCTTTAGGTGTAAATTTAGGATGTTGAATTGCAATATTTTATAATGTATACATTTAATATTTAAAATTATATGACTTCCCCCTTAACACTGTTTTCATTGGATCCTGTATGTTTTGTTATGTTGTGCTTGCATTTTTATTTATGTCAAGGTATTTTCTAATTTCTCTTGTGGCTTATTCTTTGGTAGTTTAAGATTGTGTTAATTTCCACACATTTTTGAAGTTTTCTGTTTCCCTTGGGCTCTTGATTTTTAGTTTCATTCTATTTGTGATTGGAAAAGACATTTGTATAATTTCAACTTTGTTACAACTTCTTTTGTGACCTGATATGTGGTCTGTTGTGGAGCATGTTCCACATGCACTTGAGAAGAATATACATTCCCTTGTTATCAGGTGAAATGTTCTGTGTATGTCTGTTAGGTCTAATCAGTCTACAGTGTAGTTCAAATCCTCTGTTTTCTTTTTGACCTCTCTATGTCATTGCTTTTTTATTTTAAGCCAGATAATCTGCCAATTTCTAAGAAATTTGAGAGAAACCAATGAGTATCTTTGGGCCTTTTATATCAACCAGTTTTTATTTCATATATGGCAAAACATCTTGTTTAGTGCTTACAGTTTAGGTCATGACTGCCATGTTTTCTTTTTAATAAGAGGTATTATCCTCATATCATACCTCTTATCAAATATATTTCTCTATCCCAGTTTGTGATTGTTACTTTGAATTCTGTTTTGACTGATACTAATACTGTATACCTACTTTTATTTTATAAGCATTTGCATGATACATCTTTACCCATACTTCTACTTCCTGCAATGTTTTAGTATGCTATATTTTTATTTTTTATTTTTTTTAAATAGGTCTGTTTTTTTTTTTAATTTTTTATTTATTTGACAGAGAGAAATCAGAGCTAGGCAGAGAGGCAGACAGAGAGAGGGGGAAGCAGGCTCCCGCTGAGCAGAGAGCCCAATGCGGGGCTCGATCCCAGGACCCTGAGATCATGACCTGAGCCGAAGGCAGAGGCTTAAACCACTGAGCCACCCAGGCGCCCCAGTATGCTATATTTTTAGAAAGAGTGTCATTTTTTAAAAGTAGACTCTGACAGGCCTTTTAAAATAAGTGAATTTATCCCTGTTACATTTATTGTGATTATTGATAACTCACCACAGTTATTGATTTCTACCAGCCAAAGACCACCAGAAGCACTTCTGTGGTCAAACAAATTGGTATTTGTTGGTACTTGTTGCAATAGGGCCAGTGCTTCAAAGGTTCCCCATGATGTGTAGTCTCCCTTGTTGCAACTGACCAATAACTTTGTTCAACTAGCAGTATGTTCCTGGTGATCTTTGCCATCAACCTCGTAAAGAGATGTGTGTGTGTGTGTGTGTGTGTGTATCTTTCTCTCCTATCTCTATCCCTATTTCTGTCTCTCTCCCAAATCATACTCTCTCCAAATGTGTCTTGCTACCTAGATACTTTGAGTCTGTTTCAATTTCTTTATCTCTATCCCCATAACTCTTTGTTTCTGTCTCTGTGTCTGTCTGTCTGTTATGTGCATGTGCATGCACACACACACAAACCCTTAACTTGAATCTACCACATTTACTTCAGCTAGATTTACTGGCCAGAACAATGACTGCCCTCTGAGCTTGGGACTGGGGAGTGAACAAAGATGTTTCAAGAGTTTTGCTAATGTGAAAGTAAAGAATGGTCACAAGTGCCATCTCCCATCTTGATTGTTTTTGATAGTTGATGAGCCTGTAACAATATGGGTTTCATCACATATTTATTGCTTGGATTTGATTAATCTGTATAATTAGGATAAAAACAATACTGTTTGTACTTTCTTTCCTATCTTCTCTTCCTTCTACAGCCCTAGACCTCATGTGTTACAGAGCCAGCACTTTGATTTGTGATCTTTGAAACACCCTTTGCATGTCAGGTAGTCAAGAGTCATACTTGAAGGAAGAATGTGGGGATTTGGGGGAGATGAGACTAGGCCTTGGACCAGAAACCAACATGGAGTGGCTTTACTAAGCTCTCCCACCAATGTCCAGTCATCATTGAAAATGCCTTTTATCTACACTGTGCACTCACAAATACTGTCTCTTGCTTATTGAAATAACTGTGAGAGGCAGATAGGGAAATACCAGTATACCCATTTTATTGATTAGAGAATTGTGATTGGATGCACACCTTGTCCTTTCAGTATGCATGCTTACTGTGTGCCTCATTATGTGCCAAGCTTTAGTGTTCAGGGATGAATTGAGTATACTGGCTGTCTGGAGGAGCCAGGTGTGGTAAGGGAGGCAGACTGTCAAAGGTCCACAGGAATGATCAGGACTAACACAGACAGCAGGTGATGCTGGGAGTAGGGGGATGGTGGTGGAAGATAGGAGGGTGGACAGACTGACTAAGCCCTAGTCCCTCCCTGAAGGATCCAGGGGGGCTGTGAGTGGGACCTTAAAGGGTGATATAGTGTCACAGGAGAAAGGGAGGATGGGCGGGAAAGTGTTTAGGTGGAGGGCACAGCAAATGTGGGATGGAACAGGAGGTGGATCCAGGTGCTTACAGGAAATGGTGGGAGACAAGGCAAAGAGAGGCTGAGGTCACCAAGCTGGTGAGCTGCAGCTAGTGCTGGAGCCTGGCTGTCTGTCCCCATTCTCCTGGCCTGCACATTCTGATTGACTCTGTCTTTAGGTGTGTTCGGAAAGATACCGGGTGTTTTCTTCACTCAATCTCCATCCCCTTTTCTGTGCTCGCTCCCCCTGTCCTAGTGCTCTCCCCTAGTTCTAGAGCCAGTCCTGCCCCCTCGACATTTTGGGTTAATGTATAATAAAGACCCTTGGATTATTTAAGCCCCATGAGTCCGGTTTTTGTCTTTGTCACTTTCTACCAAAAGAGTCTTGAGAAACCTCTGGACAAGCACTTTCTAGTAAGCCATTTTGAGGCCAGCTGCATGGAGAAGGAGGCTTAGGCCTCAAGGTCCAAGTGACTCTAAGATGTCTGGGCATGCAGAGCAGGTCCAGGCAAGTCCACAGGCCCACTGCAGGGGTGGAAGAGGTGAAACAGAAAGCAAGGTGTGGCCAGGCCCACCTGAGGAGGAAGAAGTGCCTGGGTTTACATGCGGGAGTGGAGTGCGGAGAGAGCAGACAAAGTTGACCTTGAAGACCGATGAAGAATCCGAGTTCGAACCAGTCAGAACGGTAAGTCTGTCTCTTTTTGAGGAGTTAATAATTAGGGAGGAGAGGCAGAGGGTTAAAAAAAAAAAAAAAAAAAAAACTCAGAAAGTTCCACAACCAGAATTTGTTTTAAGGGAAGGGATGTTGAGGGGACGCCTTGCTGGCTCAGTAGGTGAAGCGTGCAACTCTTCATCTTAGGGTCATGAGTTCAAGCCCCACATTGGGTGTGGAGCCTACTTAAAATATAAAAAATAAAATAAAATATGTTAAGGAAAGGAGGTTGGACCAGAGAGCCTGAGGGATAGGTATCAGTAGAGATCTGGGTTCTGTGAGCACCAAGGCCAAGCCTCCCAGAGAATACCTCTCTAAACGGAGACCTCTGGCCCCTTTGCCCTGGTTGTGGCCCTGTTGCCACCAGTGGCATTTGGCTAAGCTCAGGTAAGGCCCCGTGAAGTCCCATCTTTGGAGGGAGGCCAAGCTATACTCCTAGCTGCCTGCTTTGCTATCTCTTAGGCATGTTATTCACAGTGTAGCTTGCAGTCTGGCAGCGTCTGCCTAGCCTGGGAGTTCCTGAATCAGAATCTGCCTTTGAACAAGAACCGCAGGTGATTTATCTCCATGTTAAAACCCAGAATGCACTACCCTGGAAGACCTTTAGGTTTTGCTGCTCGCGGCCCTGTTCTTGTCCTTTTTGGATTTTTTATTTGTTTGTTTTAGCTCAGGTTTCCCATGGGAACCTTTTTCACCAGACTAAGATAGAGTTGATCAGTCTCCTCTGTGTGTGCAGGAGGGTGTCTTTTCAGGGGCACCAGGCTTTGAGGTGGGCCTTTGGAGGGAAGCAACAGATGCTTACACAAGAATGAAACTGGCTGAGAGAGGCCAGAGGTGGGTAAGGGGGGATGGTTGTGGGAAAGGGCCATGGTCCCTCGGGCCAGAGCGATGGGCAGTGTCCCAGCTGCCACCTGCCCCTCTAGTAGTCACCCTGGGCCTCAGTCTGAGGACAGTCCCACCATGCCCCAGGTGAACTTTTTCGAACACAACTCCTTACTTTTGTTCAAGATGTTGGTTTGGGCTTGGGTGCCATTCCAGCTTCAAGTTTCCTGAAGAGATTTGACAGGTGTCCACCACGTCACATAGTAAAGCTGTAGCAGAGCTCTCCTCTTAGGGGAGACCCCAAGGCTCCAAGGTTTATCTCTACTACCGAAGCCCCTTCTGCCTCTGAACCGTGTTGAAACCAGTTTCACCTGCACCTTCATCACCACATCCCTTGGGTATTACTGGGGAAATCTGTTAGGTCAGGCTCCATGTGCTAGAAGAGAGATGGGAACACTGGCTCTCCCTGTGATGTGGCCCCGAGCTTGGAGCAATTTACCCTCAGGTGGTTCTTGTGAGTTCTTGGCATCTTGTGCACAACCCAAGCAGTGAGGATCATGGTCTAATCATGGGACTGAGGGACTTACAGGTCAGACACTAGAGAATTTCTCTGTTGACTCCTTGGATGTGCCTTAACATTGGAAAACTTAGAGAAGAATGCATTTCTATGGGGCCTCCTGAAGGGGTAAGTACACACATGGAGTCTAGAGTACGATGCCAAGCAGTTTTCATCTTTCCTGAGTTGTCTATTAGCTTTTGCCCATCCAAGGCATTTTGAGAACAGCTGGAGGTAAGTTGGCTCACACCCATCCAAACTCTTCTTGGATGCATTTCTGACACTCTCTGTGTTCTCACTACTTCCACAATCTCCTCTGTGCTTCCCTCAGGCCCACCTATTCTCATTGCCTTTTTGCTCCAGCCACCAGGCCACCAGATCCTTCAGGTTTTCCCTCTGATGGACTCAGGAATGGATGGACCAGGGAGGGGAGATAGTGTTGCACAAGGAAGTGGGAGATGAAGGGCCCACCCCCTTCCTGGGCCAGGCTCATAGAGATGCAACCATAAGACAAGTTTTCATCCTCCCACAGCATCGCCCAGGTGCATTCCTCCTAAACTGGTCCCCAGCCTGTCTTCTGCTGAGTTGGAGGTCCTTGTAGTGCAGCTCTGGCCATGTGCCATGTGATACAAGAAAGGAGATAAGCAGGACTGGTGAGTGACAGGTACATTTTATTGTTTCCCTTATCCTACCTTACTCAAGAATATCTCCTATTACCTCATTAGCCTAGTTGGGTAAGGGACAGGGTCCTAGTAGGCTTGACCCCTGCCCCAGGAAGGGGATGGAAAGGAGGAAAGCTGAGAAACCCTGCCCTGCCTGTCCACATAAAAATCCTAATTTGTCACTCAAGATAAAGGCGAAGGTGAAGCATTCTTGAACAGATGTTTTTGCAGGTTACCACACTGTAGATAGGTGGCTAATTACTTGTTGGCCAATTAGCTGGAAGGTTGATGAGGGTAGGGTCTGTGCAGATTGTGTTGAATCCTCTGTGCCCAACACAATGCCTGGCATATGGTAGGTGCTCAGTAAATTTGACAATGGTTTAGTAGTCAAGGAACTGCTAGTTAAGAGAGGACTCTATGCCAGAGCACAAATGGAAAAAGTGTTCATTAGAGCAGTTCTGCCTCTAGACCTTTCTGCTTGGGCAGGGCCCATGAGGCTTTTCTCAATTGCAGCTGAAGCCCCTACTCCATACAGGGCCTCACATAACCTGGCCTTAGGGGACTGCCTTCCTTTTCCACATTGCTTTCTGCCACTCAGACATGTCCTGTTCTCTCCACACTTTAAAGAGCTGTGGATACTTCCACAGATGAGGGATTGAGGCCCTGTCTGTGTGAATGTCCTCATTCATTGACTGGGTCACCCATTTTTTCAATCAACATTCATTTATCGAGTATGCACCCAGTGCCAGACCCTTTACTAGGTACTGGAGGTAGAGGGACAGTAAGGCCTGTCTCTGTGCCCAGGGGCCTCAGAATCTGGAGAGTGAGATGGACACAGAAGCCGTCAGCCACAGGACTATGCCACAGCCCTGACATTGCCCTGGCAGGATCCAGAAACACCATGAAACCGACTGTAGCAGCCTCTAATGTTAGCATGCCCTTGACTTGTATTGGATGAAGTGGGGAAGCTGGAGGCCTGGAACAGTGCAGTCAGTTCTCAGAATAATGTGAATGTGACAACTAGAAAAGCCCAAGTGTTCTAGTGAGGGCTGTCCTGGATGCGATGGGCAGAGAAGCCCACTTGCTGGAGAAGCCTGGCTGTGGACTTCTACACAGAGGAGGGGATGCCCAGGTTCATTTTAGACTAGCATGGACACCTGGGAGGCCAAGGTCAGAGGCTCTTCCTTGTGGCCATCAGGGTCTAAACTATATCCGTCCTGTCTGCTTTGCTCTGTGCTCTGGCCTGGCAACAGAACAGGTCTAGTACCAAGAGGCAGAACTGGGGATGGAAGGCCTGGTTCTGCTTCAGCTAAAGTCTTCCCCACTTGTGACTTGGGAGCCACACCTGCTGTTTGAGACTCATTTTTCTTCCATGACATGGGAAAAAAAGCATGTACATAGGAACGAAGAGCACCAGGGCAGGACCATATGGTACAAAGGATAGGAGAGAGGGGACCACAAAGAGACAGAGACTTGGAGAGGAAAGGGTTCCCGGCCCAGGGGCAGCCAAGCTTGTCGCAGAGCACTGAGGCACAGCTGGCCACTATCCTATCCCAGCCTTTGAGGTGGTCAGTGTTATGCCCGAATAATGGGTCCGTGATTAAAGGAGTGAGACTGATACAAAGCGAAGGTCAAGCAAAGCTTTATTTTGCTCCAAGCATCAAGAATCAAACTGGCTGGCCAGTGCCGCACCTCTTACAAAGAGAGGGCGACCCTGCTCTCCTTCATGGACTGGCTTTTAAGGGCAAAGGCCTTTAAGGCCATGCAGTTGAGCCTGGCCATGCACAGGTGGCCAATGAAATTGTATCACACAGAGAAAACTGCACAGTGTTGCTAGGTGACCAGTTGAATTACAATTTCACCTTGGTTAAGACTGGCGCTCAAAAGTCTCCCAAAGGGCGGGGCCCATAGTCCTTGGTAGCTAGGGAGACAGTATGCAACCCCCCCACTGATGGGATGTCTCCACCTGGCCTGACCCATCCTTGTATCTGTGCTTTGTTACCTGAGACTGGTTTCTGGGATTTGTTTTTAAGTAGGTTCCCTGGGGGAAGGGAAGCAGGGACAGTTTAAGGGTTAAACAACAATGTTATTGTTTAACCTCAATGGAAGCCTCTGGCTAAAATATAAAAATATAAAATAGGTCCTTACAGTCAGCACCCTGGGTCAATAAATAGTCATAGGGAGGTAGTGGATGAAAGGTAGGTACTTGGTGCTGAGAAGTCAGCAAGCCATTTACTCTTCCTCACAGACACATTGGAAGACTGCATTTCCCTGTGCCCCCTGCTTTTGGATGGGGCCATGTGATTAGTTCTGGCGCATGGAATGTTGTTTTCTGGCTCAACTCCTAGGATCTCTCATGAACTCCTCAGCTGCTCTCCTTCCCTGCGAAGCAGATCTGCCTGCCTCATCTGAATGCAGAGGACCCAGCAGAGGCCTGCACGGGGAGGAGGGAGCTACAAGATGGAACGTTCATTTTGTTTCTGTGCATAGAAAGGAAAGGCTTTGTTGTATTAAGCCACTGAGATTAGGTTTGTTGATGCTATTAGTCCATCCTGACAGATACAGAAATTGGGAAAGGAAGAGGAGCGTTGCTGAAATAAAGTCATACAATGTGTGGCATTGGCTCAGAGTAGGTGGTAAGCAGTGAGGAAGCTATATTGAGGGCTGGAGAAGTAGAGGTCCATGTTGTTAGAGAAAAACCATTTGATAAAATGATGGGGTTTTTTGAAATGTAAGAGAAAGACCACACACGTAATGAGTCCTCAGTATCAGGGCTAAAGATGGGAGTGGAGTCTCAGTTTGTGTGGATGTTACTGGCTGTGATGACATGGTGTTCCAAGAATCACGTGTGTTCAGGAAACACTCAGCTTGGTGTAAAAGTAGAAATGAAAGGAAATTTGAGAGTCCAGAAATTTGGCACTTAAAAGGAAGGGAAAGCCCAGTATTTTGAGGCCCCAACTAGGAAGAGAGAAGCTTTTTAAAAGGTTTGGCCATTAAAGGCTCAGTAGAACTTAGTTAGATAAGACACTTAGGGAAAACATCTTAATTTGGGCCTTCTTGTTAATGCTAGTAGCTGATAGGCTGGTAGCTGCATTTACATTGAGAGAGAGGTAAGGGAGGGGGTGAGAAAGACTTTGATATTAGAGGACTAGAACCAGGAAAGAACTTTGGTGATGATTAATACTTGGAACTGAAAGCAAATAAATTAGCAAGGTGGTAAGTGTCTGCAGGAATTAAATTTTGTAAGCTACAGCAAGCCTGGACCACAGCCAGTTTTGACTGTTCAAGACCTAAGCTGTGGTCAGAGTGGCGATGGTGCTGTGGCGGGAGGCAAGCCGGACCCCATGTTCCTCCACACACCACGCCCTGGGAACTCGTCTTCTCTGTCAGCAGCCAAGCCATTTGCAAGTTCCAAGGAAATGGACACACTGAACTGAACAATTGGATGACTAACAGACATTTCAGATTTACAATGGCAAAAGGCAAACATTTTCAACTTCTGATTCTGACCAAAGTGGATTAATGGACCAGATTTACTTCTACCGAAAACAACTAAAAAATTAGACAAATATATAAAACGTTGTCATTAAGTGCTTGGATATTAGGCAGTGAAGAAGGGTGAACCCTGATGGATGGGAAGCAAATGAGATGCACCCTGTGATGGCCCCCTGATGCCTGGAGGGGAAGACCCAGGGAGAGCTTAGCAGTCTCCTCAAGTTAAGGTGATAGAGCTGGGAGACCAGAGTGGCTTGACTTTCTTTGCTAGGCAGATCATCAGAAAGGAGCAGTTGCACAGAGAACTCTAGAAATCTAGAGAAGGTCCCTGGAGTGTTCAGCTGAGTGAGTACTGGCCATGCACTTGTATGAGGAAATTTCATAGGGTGGGGGAAAGTATCTCCTGAAAAGGTCCACAGGGAAAATCCCTATAGTGCACACAGGGACAGACATAATGCCTGTTCCTACCACGCAGAGAGGAAAATTTCATCGTTCACAGGGCATCAGATAGAATATACAGGAGAGTTTGCTTCAGTAGTAGGGGAAAAGTAGCCCCAGACTAAACGCTACGTATCTAACAAAACTCAAACTAAGACCTCAAAGAATTAAACTGGTTCCAAGTAACATAATCATGCCCAACAAGAATCAGACATCTTTACAGGAATACAAAAACATCTAGCATCCAACAGGGTAAAATTAAAAATGTCTGGCGTACACTCAAAGATTATCAGGTCTGCAAAGCAGTGGAAAGATTATCTATAACGAAGAGAATAAACGAGAGGTTACATAGATGGTAGAATCAGTAAGTTGGGATCTTAACACAGTTACGGGAACTATGAACCAAATGTTCAGGAAGATAGATGAAAGATTGAACATGTTAAGTAGACACGGAAGATATAAAGAATACTCAAATTAAACTTATAACCATGAAAACTACAATGCGTGAGATGTAAAAAATATACTGCGTGTTACACAAGGCAGGTATTGGGGGAGGCAAGATTCGTGGATTTGAAGACAGAGCAGTAGAAACAGCCCAAAATAAAGCACAAAGAGGAGGAATACTCCAAGCAAAGCATCAGTGGACTGTGGGACACCATCAGGCATCCCCATATAAGGGCAACTGGAGTCCCCGAAGGATAGGAGAGGGGAGAGAAGAGGTGAAAAACGCTTTTCAGCTTTCTTGAGATATAATCAACATATAACATTGTATAAACTTAATGTGCTATTTACGATGTGTCATTTTGATACACATAAGTGTATCACAGAGGTATATACACAAAAATGTATATTGCAAATGATTACCACCATAGCATTAGCTAACGCCTCCAGAACATTTAAGATCCGCTGTCTTAGTAACTTCCAAGTACATATTGCAGTATTGCCAACTACAGTCACCATGCCGCACTTTGGATCCCTAGGACTTCTCTTGAAACTAGAAATTTGTACCCTTTGGCCAACATTTCCCCATTCTTCCACCTACCAACCGCTGGGTACCACCATTCTGGCTCTTTTTAGATTCTGTATATGAGAGGTCATACAGTATTTGTCTTTCTTTGCCTGACTTATTTCACTTAGCATAATACCTTCAAGGTCCATTCGTGTTGTTGCAAATGGCAGGATTTCCTTCTGTATCATGGCTGAATAATGTTCCACTGTGTGTGGATATATACCCATAAATAGGATTGCTGAAGCACATGGTAGCTCTGGTTTTGTTTTTTGTTTTTTTTTCTTTTTTGGCCTTTTATTTTCCAGACTAGATAAAAACAATGAACTCAGATATTCAAGAAACTCAGCAAACCCCATGCAGAAGAAAACTGAAGAAAAGCACACTAAGGTATTCCATAAATTGCTTAAAATAAGAGATAAAGAAAAAGTCTTAAAAGTAGCTGGAGAGGAAGAAAAAAGATGTATATCTCTTGTTGCAATAAATGCAACCTGGAATTAATCTATCAACATCTTTAAAGAACTGAAAAACAGGAATTGTCACCCTAGAATTTTTTACCTAGTGAAAACATCTTGCTGTGATATGACACCATTTGAAAATAGACTGTGACAAGTATTACATGAATAATATAAACTCTAAAGTAACAACTGAAACATCATAGAGTTATTGCTTAAAAGCCAACAAAGGAGAAGGAGATTTAAAAAATTCTAGATTGGGGGCACCTGGGTGGCTCCATGGGTTAAGCCTCTGCCTTCGGCCCAGGTCATGATCTCAGGATCCTGGGATCGAGCCCCGCATCGGGCTCTCTGCTCAGCAAGGAGCCTGCTTCCCCCCCTCTCTCTCTGCCTGCCTCTCTGCCTACTGGTCATCTCTCTCTCTCTCAAATAAATAAATAAAATTTTAAAAAAATTCTAGATTGATCCAAAAGTAAGCAAAAAGGAGAGAAAAGAGAGCAAAGGACAGCTGAGATTTGGCACTGTAGAGCAGATCCCCTATCCTGAATAATACAGGTGGAAAAGCAGGCAGATGGGTGGGTATGATATAGATGGTGGGGTGGGTGGTAGGCAGATGGGTAAGCTATAAGTTCAAGGTCATAGAGTACATATATTTATCCCAAGATCTTGGATCTTCCAGAGCTGGAGGCCCTGGTCTTGGTTCCTCATACCTTGCCTGACTAAATGACTGCTAAATTTCAGCTCAGTTTCTTCCCTAGGGAAGACCTGTAAAGAGATGTACCATGAAGTCTGGATAAAATTTAGACACCTAGAAAGAGAAGGGGATGGTTTTTGAGGAAAAGATAAAGAATCAACAAAGATAGTAGAGAAAAAAAAATTGTTCAGAAACAGCTAGGATACCAATTAGGGGTTGAATGAAGGCATAGGATCTGGAGGCTATGAAAGCAAAAAAAGCAGAATGACTAGTTACAGCAATGACGGCTATTACTGCTGGTTTATTGAGGAGTTACTATGAGGAGCTATGCTAGAGGGAGTACCTATTTTGTAGCTACCCTCTGAAGTTGGCATTATTACCCTAATGTTATGTTGGCAAAGACAGATTGATTAACATGGCTATGGACACACGGTGGGTGAATGTCTCAGCTGGAATTCAAACCCAGGCCAGGATGACCCCAATCTGAGCCTTTTGTTGCCTCATAGAAACAACCTTCTCAAACCATCTAGTAGTTTGAGAGTTCTTAACTGTCTTCGTAGGCCCTCTGCCTGGGGATGCTCTATTTTTTTTTCAGAAGGTAAGACCAGAAAAGTGCAGTTGACCTGGGGTGGTCCCGCATAGTACTGGGCCTCAGAAACTGAGGAAGCAGAGAGTGGGCACCTCAAAGGGGGCACTACTTTCTCTTATCAGTCCGTGATCCTCACCCTGAGCAAGAGTTCCCGTCCTCCTAGGGACTCTGGAGATCGGGGCTAGCTTTTTGTATTAGCTTTGAATCCCGGGCCTTACTGGATGTATGACCCCAGACTAATCCCTTCATCATTCTCAGCCTCAGTTTCTTCAGTTGTAAAAGGGGAGTATAGTTCTTAGCCCTTGGATGAGCAGGTGCAACAAACACTCCACCAAGCTGGGCCATTTCCTCCTTAAAACAAAACAGTGAGCTGCTGGGGAGGATGGCTGGTATTGCACAGGGAATGGCCCTGGTTGCACTGAGCTCGGGGCTCCAAGATGCAGTGAGAGGAGGAGATGCTGGAGAGGGGCAGCCTCAGACAGCAGAGTCTGCTCCCTGTTCTGCCACCTGCTGGCTGTACTTGCACTTTGTACACATTCTGGACATTTCTGAGACTTGGTTTCCTCATCGCTAAAGGGAGATAGTTATGGCGCCCACCTCAAAGGCAGTATCAGGAAGACTCGGTGGGCAAGTGTCTTTGGGGCCTGGCCTAGAGCTGGGGACACAGCTGCTCTCCTGTTATTTTTGGCACAATAACACAGGGGTCCTGATACCAGGCGAGGGGCAGGTTCCTGGCATACAGGGCAAGCAGCTCCCTCTTTGCTCCTGCCAGCCTAGAGTCTGGCTAAGCAACACCAGGGTTGGCAACTAGAGATGGAAGCATGAGGGTAAGGCCTTTTTCTTTTGTGGCTAAAGCATGTTTACTAGAGAACAGCCAGGGGTGCCAAGGGTCATATTTCCATAGCCCTGGGAAATACTCTAGGGGTCTTGGAGGGAGCCCTGTAATGAGCAGTACTTGACAAGGTCTGAGTCCCTCCTGTGACTTTGACCAGCTCTGCACGGCTTCCCATGCCCTCTTTGCCTCCTGTCTCTGTGGATCAGGGTTCCTAGGTGCTGGTGTTTTTGCTACTGAGAATCTTGCTTATTAAAACTTCTGTGGGACCCCAGAGGGTCTCTGTTTCCTAATCTGTCAGAGGGAGTGTGAGTATATCAATGTTCTCTAAATTTCAGTGATTTGCATATTATCTGTGTGTTGGGCTATATATGTATAGAATCTATTCCATTATTTACTTAACACTCTTCTTTAAAAAGACCTATTTTTAAAAAATCCCTTAGGCGCAATAATTTTAAAAGGCAGCTTCAGATACACCTGTGATAAATGGAAAACCTGACATGACTAGGAAGTGCCCATAAAAACCAATCCACATGCTTGGAACACAGGTGTGTGTCCTATCCTACCTCCAGGGATCCCACATATCACACCTGGAAAACGCAGGGCTAGATCCTATGGCTCCTCCCAGCTCCATGCTTCCCTGACATCTGTCTCTTCCCCCTTTCCAGGAACAAGACCTAGTTGGGGGGCACACCCCTGCAGTCATTATTCTTTGCCCTGCTGTTATCTCTGTGGACCAACAAATCATCCTTGTGGTTTTGCAGGGTGAGGGACAGAGTTTCTGGAGCTTCTGTGGTCAGAGAGGCCGCAGATGTTGGGACAAACAGTATAATCCAAAGAGGAAGTCCCCTTTGTTATTTAGTCCCATCTAAATATCTCAGCGGTCCTCTGAGAAGAATAGCAGCCGAGATTACATCAGCAGCTGTCCTCCGGCCCCATGAGACACAGGCATCCCCCGTTCCTGTCCCCTGGGCAGCCACAAAGACAGCACACCCTCACTCGGGGACTAACAGCTGCCCTCACTTTCTGAGGCCAGGAAGGCCAGGAAGAGCAGGGCAAGAAGGCAGAAGCGAGGGACAGGCTTTACTAGGTCACGTCCAGAACAGAGAGGGGGCCCATAGAGCTATGGGAGGCCTCTTTGTTGCAAGTTTAACATCGAATACGGATTGAGGCCTGCGATCTATTCAGGCCTAGTCAGAACGGTCTCACTGGGCCGTATCTCTTTCACAGAGAGATCGGTTTGAGAAGGGGAGCTGGTGAGGGGCAGAGGGACTCGAACCCAGGACAGCTGGACCAGCAGCACTGCTAGCTTGCTCTCCTAGACCGTGTCTCTGGGTGGCCTCTCCCTTTCCATCATCGCTTCCTGCAATTCCTTCCAGTTCCACTCTCCATTGATCAGAATAATGACTGACAATTTATTGTATGCCAAGCCCTGGACTTTCATAAACCACAGAGAACTTGCCCCACTCTGTGCTGTCTCTAGTGCTCCTATTCTCTTGAATTTTAAAAGCAATTGTATTACGGTATTTTTTTTAAAGACACTATAGATTTACATAAAACACTATGTACTCCTTTTAAGTGTATATACAAAAGGATTTTTAAGAACAGTATGTACCTGGGTAGCCACAACCCAGGTCAACATGTAGAACGTGAGCATCACCCCCAGAAATTCCTTCAGGTCTCTTTGCAAGCCAGTCCCTCCCCTACCCCTGGGAAGGTACCAGTCTATTTCTGTCGTTATAGAATAGTGTTGCCTATTTCCTATAAATGAAATCACACAGTATGTATTCTTCTACGTCCGACTTCGCTTGCCCAGCATCATGCTGTAGGGATCTGGTCCATTTTTATTGCTGAGTAACATTCCATGGTGTACATCTACTACAATTTGTTTACCCATTCATCTGTTGAGGATATCTTGGTTGTTTCCAGATTGGGGCCTATTAGGAATACAGCTGTCAAATATTTGTGTACACGTTTTTTTTGCGGACATATGTTTTTATTTCTCTTAAAACCTAAGAGTGGAATTGCTTGGTCATATGGCAAGTATGTGTATACGAAAGTGCAAAACTGTTTTTTTACCGTTTTATATTCCCGTGATGTATGAGCAATGTCTGAGAGTTTTTGTGTTGTCAGTTTTAAAATTTTAATCATTCTTTTGGGTCATTGCATATGTAATGGTTTCTCGTTGTTGCTTTAATCCATTTTTTCACTGATTACTAATGGCTTGAGCATCCTTTCATGTGCTTATTCGTCATTCGTAAGATTTTTTTAAATTAATTAATTAATTAATTTGACAGACAGAGATCACAAGTAGGCAGAGGGGCAGGCAGAGAGAGAGGGGAAGCAGGCTCCCCACTGAGCAGGGACCCCAATGCAGGGCTCGATCCCAGGACCCTGAGATCATGACCTGAGCCAAAGGCAGAGGCTTAACCCACTGAGCCACCCAAGTGCCCCAAGTTTTCTTTTATAAAGTATCTGTTTAAATCTTTTGCCCACTTAAAAAAATTGGGGTGTCATCTTTGTGTGTATGTGTGTGTGAGAGAGAGACAGACACAGAGAGAGCAAGCAGGCGCAGGGGAGAGGGAGAGAGAGAATCCCAAGCAGGCCCCATGTCCAGTTCAGAGCCTGATGACGGGCCTGATCCCATGACCCAAAGTCATGATCCAAGCTGAAATCAAGTCAGATGCTCAACTGACTGAACCACCCAGGTACCCCAGTTTGTCATTTTCCTATTGAGTCATGGGAGTTCTTATATATTCTAGATACAAATTCTTTTTCTAATTTATGTATTATGGATATTTTCTCTTGGTTTATGCTTATTTTTTCATTTTCTCAATAGTAGCTGTTGAAGAGCAGAAGTTTTTAATTTTTATGAAACCTAAGTGATCACTTTTTCTTTTATGGCTAGTGTTTTAAGTACCCTGTTTTAGGAATCTTTGCTTGGGGGCACCTGGGTGGCTCAGTTGGTTAAGTGTCTACCTGGCTCAGGTCATGATCCCAGGGTCCTGGGATGGAGCCCTGCCTCAGACTCCTTGCTCATCAGGGAGTCTGCTTCTCTTTCTCTCTGCCCCTTCCCTTGCCCGTTCTCTCCCTCTCTCAAAAATAAATAAATAAATTTTTTTTAGAACAGAGAAATCTTTGTCCCTAGGTCACAAAGATTTATTCCTATATTTTATTCTATAAATTTTATAGTTTTGGCTTTTGTATTTAAGTAGTACTTGCTCTAGTTCAAATTAATTTTTGTGTACGATGTAAGGTAAGAATTGAGGGTATTTTTTTCCTTCATAGATATTCAATTTTTCCAACATCATTTGTTGAAAAGATGATATCCTTTGTGTTATATCAATTGACCATATACGCATGGGGTTATTTCTATACTACCTAATCTGTTCCATTGATTTTATACCTATACAACACTTTCTTGATTACTATAGCTTTCTAGTATATCTGAAAATCAAGTATAGTATAAATTCTCCAAATTTGTTCTTCTCTTTCAAGATTAATTTGACTTTTTACATCCTTAGTATTTCCATATAAATTTTAGTAACAGTTTGTCTATTTCTGTGAGAACAACCTGCTGGAATTTTGGTTGAAATAGTATTGAGTCTATAGTTCAAAATGAAGGAGAATTGACAACAATGTAGGTTCTTTCAACCCATGAACATGGTATATCTCTTTGTTTTTTAAAGGTTTTCTTTAGTTTCTCTTAATATTTTGTAATTTTTAGTGAACAGGATTTGTTCATACTTTGTGAAATTTATCTCTATTTCATATATTTTGATACTATTATAATTGGTATTTTAATTTCATTTTTCAATATATTGCTGATATATAGAAATAAGATTGATTTTTATATATTGACCTTATGTCCTGCAACCTTTCTAAATTCTCTTATTGCTTCTAGTAACTTCTTTTGGTAGATTCCTTAAGATTTTTAACATATGGGGCTCCTGGGTGGCTCATTCAGTTAAGTGTCTTTGGCTCAAGTCAAGATCCTAGGGTCCTGGGATTGAGCCATGCATTGAGCTCCCTGCTCAGCGGGGAACCTGTTTCTCCCTCTCCCTCCTCCTGCTGTTCCCTTTGTTTGTACTCTCTCTTTCTCTCTCTCTGTCAGATAAATAAATAAAATCTTTAAAAAATTAAAAAATATTTTTAACACATATGAGCATGTTACCCACAAAATAAAGACAATTTTGCTTCTTCCTGTCCAATCCTTATACTTTTATTTCTTTTTCTTGCCTTATTACCTAGGCTAGTACCTCCAGGATTATGTTGAATAGAAGTGGTAAGAAATACATCTTCAGATCACTCTTGGTTTCTTTTTTGATTTCCCACATAATGCCATTATTAGATCTTATGGTTCTTCCTTTGAAATACATCCAGAGTCAGATGTCCTCCTACATGGTCTATATAGTGAGCTAGTTAAATGCATGGCCTCTAGAGCCAAAATGCCTGTGTTCAAATCTTGACTTTAGCAGTTACTTACTGTGTATGTTTGCACAGTTACCTAACCTCTTTGTCTCAGTTTTCTGATTCTTATAAAGAGTATGATTATACATATACCTACTTCCTAGTTTGTTTTTTGGTTTTGTTTTGGTTTGCTTTGTTTCTTTGTGTAAGGATTAAGCCTTGGCTCATGGGAAGTGCAGACTGAATGTCAGTATCAAGTAATTCTGTGTAAGTGATCTCACACATTCAGCTCTGCCCCTTGCTTCAGGCTATTCAGAAACCAGATGGATCCTGTTAAAAGGTAATTCAGAACATATCATTCTCAGGTTCAAAACCCCCTAGTGGTTCCAATTGCATTCAGAATTAAAGTCAAAGACCTTCTAATAGCCTGCTAGTCCAGGTTGAGGAGGCTTAATAAAACCCCACACCTCACTATTCAGACACTCCTCTCTTAGGGAGTGGACTACAGGAAGCAGAATAGCTCAGCCGGAAGTTGCATGAGTTGTTGGGGATAGGTAAGGGTAGCTGTGCACTCCCATTGTGGGGTTGCCCTGCCTTCCAGGAAGTGTGCTCTTGCCCAGCCCAAACTCTTGTTCCTTCCCTAAGATAACAGGGACTTGCCACTGCTAACAGGCCTATCTCAAAGGCCAGAACAGTGAGCTGGAGAGTCTTGGAAGACCTAGAAAGGTCAGCCTACCCAATCTGGTTGATTTCTTTCTTTCTTTCCTTTTTAAAAAAATTTTTAAAGATTAAAGGGAGAGAGAATCATAAGCAGACTCTTTGTGAGTGCAGAGCCCAACCTGGGGCTCAATCTCATGGCCCTGAGATCATGACCTGAGCCAAAGTCAAGAGTCAGACACTTAACGGACTGAGCCACCCAGGCACCCCAAGTTGGCTGATTTCTTAATGAGTCATGTATGATGTCTAGTTGGTCCTGGAGTCTGAGGAGTCCAGCTATAGCTTTATTTGGCTTCTGAGAGGGAAAGGTATTTCTCTATGCCATCTGGAGAACAGGATCCAGCGTGGTGTTTGAATGTTCCCATTCACATTTGGGGCCCAGAGGTGGCACTGGAAGGACCCGCGTGCTGGGTGCCAGTGATTCAGTGATGAACAAGACCCAGCCCTGCCCTCACAGTGCTCATCATCCGGTGGGGAGACAGACACGTCAACAGCCAGTGGGGCAAGCACTGGAGCTGCAGGAGCTGTGAGGAGGGTACCCACACAACCCTGGGGGCATGGCAGGCAGTCAGAGAAGGCTTCCAGGGAAGACCACAACCCAATTTCGTGGGAATAAAAGTCTTCACTGATTTCTTTAGGAATGGAGACTCAGAGGATTTCCTTTCCAACAGTTCTGATAAGGCAAGCACTGTCACCCACTTCTTACCACACCTGTACCAGTGTCACCCAGCCATCCTGTGTGAGTCAGTATCCTTGGTTGGAAGCCAGGCCCAGAGTTGTGTTTGTCTCACCTCCAGTAGAAGGGGATGGAAAGGGGTACTGATGGGTGTTGAGCATCCACTGTATGTCCCAAGCTGTGCTGGGCACATTGCATGCATGGTCCCTTGTTGTTTGCAGCACTGGAGGTCAGTACCATTACTTCCATTTTAAAGATGAACAAACTGAGGCTCAGAGGGATTCAGTTTTGTCTCAGCCTTGCAGCTAAGAGGCTAAACCTGGATTTGCACACAGACCTGTCAGCCTTCAAGTGTGAGTCCTTCCCACAGCACTCAGGATTTAACCTCTGACACTCCCAAGCAAGGGGAGAATAACATATGTGGTGTCTCCTTCACAGCCTCCAAGCACTGGAAGTGTTGTAGAAGCCAGGGCTGTGACTCCGTGGGTTCTGTAACTGCCCCCAAACTTCACCTCACTCAGACAGACTTCTTACTCAGCCTCAAAGGGAGTCTGGGGCAGGGACGTTCCCATGACAAGTAAAACTTTCCTCTCACCACCTGCCTAATAGGAACCAGCACTCTGGTTGCCCAGTCACAGGGAGAGAGTCTGACCAACTTCCCCTCCCTAAAGATGGCTCCCCTTCTACTGTGGTAACATGTGAGGGCCCACATTGATGTTAATGACAATCTCCTGGTATCAAGCCCCTTCTGGGTGCCAGGCCAAGTTGGGGGCCCTTCTTCTATACCTCACCTCCAATCTCTGAAACAGTCAGAATTTCCATCCTCATTTTATAGAACAAGCATTAAGTAGGCTCAGAGAGGTTAAGTTTTTTTTTTCAAGGTCAGTATCTGATTTGAAACCAAACTGACCCAGAGTCAGTCCCTGCTCTGTCCTAGAGAAACCAGAAGCAGAAGGTAGGGAGAGGGTCAGGGATATGCTAGGAGTCCACACGCAGTTCTAAGTGTTCCTGAGGAGAGGTATTGGGTAGCTGGACTCAGAGGGGCTCTTTCTTGTGGACGTCGTGCTCCTCAAGATCTCATCCTCCCTGTCTCTGCTTCCGCTTTGGGGGAATTGCCATTTAGGGGGTGGCTGTGGGAGGGTCAAAGCATCAGAGCCTCTCCGGGTAAGAGCTCTGTCAACTTTTTCACTCAGTCCCTCATCTGCAGCAATTTCCCATTGATGGCTTCTCTTCTCTGTGGGGGCCCAGCTGGCACAGCTGTTTGCCATAAGCAAGAGTCCTGGGGAAGCCCTTTGTTTCTGCTCAACTGGCCTGATATCACTGTACTTCCAGCCAAACTTTCCTAGACAGGAGACTGGTTTCTGGGAGAGGGGATCTATGGCCTTGTTATCAAGGTTTAGAAACCCTGAAACACTGAGAGGTGGCTTCTTGCAAACCACGGGGCATTTGGGGCCAGCTCTGAGGAGCCCTGAGCTCTGGTGGGGGTCCCCCAGGCCTTCAGCCCTGCTGAGGGTCCCTCAGGTATCAAGCTCTGTAACATCTTCTAAATAGGGAGGCTTTAGCTGTAGGACTTTATCTCAGGCACTGCAACCCAGCCAGGGTCTCTCATAACATCTGCTTCCTGAATAATGAATCAGGAACTGACTGGCTCTCTTCTCCCAAGATGTTCCTCGTCCTTCTCAGTCCAGGATCCCCACCTCCCTGCCCCCTATCCTTGCCCTAGCACACTAACCGTCTCTGAGTGAGGACCTGCTGACTATCTTTCTGCTCATTGTCTTCTGGACTCATCTTTTACTCTTTGAGTACTAGCAGACGGGGCCCTCCTAAGAGGCCTCTAAGCCCATCCCCCTCCTCTACCACATGCTGTCTTATGCTGGCCCTCTTCTCAGGCCCTTCCCATTCCATGTGCAATTCTTCATTCTTTCTTCATCAGAAGCAGAGCCTGAAGAGAACTGGGAGGGCTCAGGTGGCTCCAGCCTTCCTAGGAGGGCTGTTGTGGCCCTGCTGCTGGGCCCTCAGGAACACACAGGAGTGTGCCTTTTTAGATACAGGTGGTGAAGGAAGGCCTATCTGGAGACTCAAAGGAGGAAAAGTAAGGATGGAAGAGAGGACCGGTGGGGAGGAAGGGGTTGAAAATCATAGCCCTTCCCTGCAGTCTGGAAGGACTGGGACTGCCTCCTTATGGACAGATTTACATTAGGACCAGGGGGATTCGCCCTTCCCGTACCATGTCACATACCAAATACTGCAGGCTCAGACAAGAGTTTGAGAGCAACAGGCAAACAGAGGCCGAAAAGAGAAGGACCAATGTGAGCAGCTGGCCCAGGGGAGCCAATGACAGTTTTATGACACAGCCTGAGAGAGAGAGAGTAAAGGTACCTGGCAGATTCAGGGGCGGGATGGGAAGCTGGGGTAGAGAAAGCTGGAACGATATTTGCAGGGGGACGTTCCCGCCTACTTCCAGTCCAGTGGGTTCCAAGCCTTCTAAATGTGTAGACCCCTTTTTGATATTCAAAAATCTGATGCCTTTAACATGATTGATAATATTTTTACTTTTTCATGCTAATAATTTCCAGATAATAAATTTTAAGCAGACTGTCTACTTAGGTACGGCCTTGAGACAAAATGTTCCTGCATGCTGTTTAGGATTCTGCTCACAACCTTTAGAAAGCAGCTTTGTTTCAATAGGATTAATGCCTTCTCGGATTTGAAGTACTATTCTAATTTTGTCCAATACAATTTTGTCAAAAACATTTTTCTGTATTTGGATTTCATTAGTTGCATTATTTAAGAAACCCAAGAATAGGGGTGCCTGGGTGACTCAGTGGGTTAAAGCCTCTGCCTTCGGCTCAGGTCATGATCCCAGGGTCCTGGGATCCGGCCCCGCATCGGGCTCTCTGCTCAGCGGGGAGCCTGCTTCCTCCTCTCTCTCCCTCTGCCTGCCTCTCTGCCTACTTGTGATCTCTGTCTGTCAAATAAATAAATAAAATCTTTAAAAAAAAAAAAAAAGAAACCCAAGAATAGTACCATTTTGCTTAAAATTACTTTTTTACTATGGAAATTTTCAATCACAAAACTAAAGAAAATAGTGAAACAAATCCCCCTGTGCCCATGACCTGCTTTATATTTTTTATATAGACAGAGAGGCAGGCAGAGAGAGAGGGAAGCAGGCTCCCTGCTGAGCAGAGAGCCCGATGCGGGACTCGATCCCAGGACCCTGAGATCATGACCTGAGCCGAAGGCAGCGGCTTAACCCACTGAGCCACCCAGGCGCCCCATCATGACCTGCTTTAATAATGAACACATGACAGATCTTTCATCTCCAACCCCTCCCCTCCTCCCTCCCCCTGCCTCTGGCCACTGGATTATTTTAAAGCAAATTCCAGACTCATAACATTTCATCTGTGAATACTTCAATCTCTAAGAAGGACTCCAAACACTTAGAAATTAACAATTATTCCTTAATATCATCAAATAGCCCATCTTGTTTAAATTCCCCAGTTGTCTCATGAATGGCTTTTTACAGATGGTTTGTTTAAACCAGGACCCAAAGTTCACACATTGATTGCATTTGGTTTGCACGTCTCTTAAGTACTGCAATATCCAGTAGTTCTACCTCTTTTTTTTTTCCTGGTCATTTATTTACTGGAGAAACCAAGGCATCTGTTCTATAGAGTTTGCAATAGTCTAGACATTGTTGTTTACATCCTCATGGTATCATTCACATGTTTCTCTATTCCCTGTCTTTCCTGTGAAAGGTAGTTAAGTCTGAAGTTTAAATCAGACTCATGGGCAGTTTTCTATATGAACATTTCATAAATGGGGGCACCTGGGTGGCTCAGTCAGTTAAGCATCTGCCTTCAGCTCTGCTGATCCCAGTGTCCCGGGATCGAGCCCCACATCAGGCTCCTTGCTCAGAGGTGAGCCTGTTTCTCCCTTCTCTCTGCCTCCCACTCTGTCTGCTTGTGCTCTCTCTCTCTTTCTCTTTCAAATAAATACATAAAATATTTTTTAAAAAGAACATTTCATAAATGGCATAACTCCTTATTTTATCATAGCAGAAATCACATAATGTCTGTTATCTCTGTTTCTTTGAGACATTCATCATGGATTGGTGCACTGTAGAGTTTTCTATCAACATTCTAGCTAGTGGTTTTAAAAGGCAGCCATTAATGAACATTGCCTAAATACATTATTGCTTTAGGGTGTGCAAAATGGTGATTTTCAAATTTTGTCCACCTCTTTTGAATTTATTACCTAAAATTCTCTGATGGAGAGCTTTCCTACAGCAACTACTTAGTTACCCTGGAATATGGCTTGTGCAGGAATCACACTTTCTTTTTACCAGTCTTCAAAATAAAGAGCTGGTGTCCTAATAGCTCCTGAAGGTAACCAGTGAGATGGGTGTCTAAGATCTTATCTTACGAAAACTCACCAAGTTAGCCTGCCACAGTCTCATGGATCCCAGCTTAATACTGCAACTGCTGGGGCAGAGACAAAGGACTTTACTACTCATAGCATGGCAAGCAACAAGACTTCAGTGCTCTTGTCCCAAGTCCCATGGGGCAACACAGAGCAACCCAAGTGGATGCTGTACATGCAGGGGGGTTTATCGCAGGAGGGAGTCACCTTTTTTTTTTTTTTTTAAAGATTTTATTTATTTATTTGACAGACAGATCACAAGTAGACAGAGAGGCAGGCAGAGAGAGGAAGGGAAGCAGGCTCCCGGCTGAGCAGAGAGCCCGCTGCGGGGCTTTATCCCAGGACTCTGGGATCATGACCCGAGCCGAAGGCAGAGGCTTTAACCCACTGAGCCACCCAGGCGCCCCAGGGAGTCCCCTTTGTCCTGGAGGGAGAACGACTCAACCCCCTAAGGTTACTCTGTGCTAACATCAGGGGATAAACAGCCTGGATATAGAATGATCAGGGTCTGGCATTCTCTGCATGTCCAGCAAGAACACGCAGGAATGCTCAGGGCCCATGGCTGTGTCAGACAGTGTTTAAGTTTTTGTATTATTATGCATGGGCTCAGTTCTTTTTAATATACATGATGTATTTCATTCCATTACAGTCACTATTCTTTTTGATGTTTAAATTATCTCTGGCGCATGGTACTTACTCCTGTGATCTTTTGGCATGAGCCCGGTACTCTTGGGTAGCATCCTTGCTTTTTAGTTTGACAGAGTTGTGAAAGCTTACCTTGTAAATTTCCTGCTTCAGACCTTCAGACATTTCTCCAAGAAGTTCTTTATTGGAAAATTGTAATTAGAGACCGTAATCTGAGTGCTAGAAGTGCTCATTGCTACTGGGTGGATCATTGCTTCTAGATCTTTGCAGAGGACAGAGTTAGGAAATAAGTATTTGTTTTAAAATATAAAAAATTATGAGTTAATATTAACATTTCAGAATAAACTTTAAGGTTATAGAATTTGACTTAAATTTAAAAATTTGTATTTGTATCTCTTTTACACTGAAAATTTTGATTCCTATTAACACTAACATAATTACTAATTTTTTATTACTGTATGATAGTTTCAAAATAATTTTGCTAGTATTGTCACCACAACATGGTTACTGAACTAATCAATTTAAGATTTCTTTGCAGTTTATTTAGAATATGTCTTATTTGGAACACTCAGCCAAATTATCGTATTTTAAATTCATTCGAATAATTCTGTGTATGCTTAAGCCACCAACTTGATATTCAGTTAGGTTCATTTGTTTCATTTTGTATTCAGTTTTTATGTGTATTTTCTTTAGTTCTAATTTTCTTCAGTTCTTCATATTTTCATTTTTGAAAATCCTTTAATTTTGTTTAATTATTTAATTGAAACATCTACATGATTCCAAAGTCAAAACAATAAAGTAAGGTAAATTCAGCTTTCATTGTCCTTTCCTAATTCTTTTATACTCCCCCATGTGGGAAACTTTTCATTTCCTCTTCAACTGTTGTTGCCTTTGTCTTGAAATGTAGACAAATATGAATTTATTTATTTATTTTTATTCCCCAGTTCACATAAAAAGTAGTATTATACATAGGATCCTACACCTTGCCTTTTTCATATAACAATATATGTCCTAAAGATTTTACCAAGAATATAGAAATTCTCCTTATTCCTTTTTATACCTACCTAGGACTCCATTGTGTTGATTTGCTGTGGCTTATTATACTAGTCCCTGATAACTGGAAATTGGGTTTCCAGTATTTTGCTGTTATAAACTGTGCTTCGGTGAATAGTCTTACAATATGTTATTTTGGTTTTGCTGGTGTGTCTTCGGGTTAGATTCCTAGAAGTAGGATTGCTGAGTAAAGGGGAAACAGTTATGTAATTTTGCTAGCTATTACTTAATTTCCCTCCACAGGGTTTGGGTATTTTGCATTCCTATCATTGCATACATTTTAAAGAGTGATATGACAGTTTTGTTTAATATTTACAGTGTATCAGAAATTGTATATATTTAGGGGCTCCTGGATGGCTCAGTCAGTTAAAGATCTGACTCTCGGCTTCAGCTCAGGTCACGATCTCAGGCTAGTGAGTTCGAGCCCTGTGTGGGTCTCCATGCTGGGTGCCAAGTCCCCTTGAGATTCTCTCTCCTTTTGCCCCTCCCTGCCTCTCTCTCTCTCAAACAAATAAATAAGTAAATAAATCTTTTTAAAAAAGAAACTATTTATATATATTGAGAGCAATTTAGACATGATAAAATAGAGTTAAATTTTGAGACAGTAGAGCGTTTCAAAAAATTTTAGGTTTTCTCAGGGAAAAGTTTTAAATGAGTGATATAAGAGCCTGAAGAATGATTGTTTGGTTTTATGTATGTGTTCCCGGTGTACTTTTGACATGGGTATACCTGTGCCCCCGTTCCTGCCTCTCCATCTATTGGCTGGGTGGGCCTGCACAGATCACTTAACGTGTCGTTCGGGGAAAACATTTGTGGAAAGTGTGAGATAAGATATTGTATGAGAAACCCTTGCCACGGAGTCTAGGGTAGGTGGATGACCATGTGGGAGAAATTATTATTATTCGACTGTTCTTGCCAGGACCACACTGCCCCTCCCTCTCCTCTGGATCTGCATCAAGAAGGCAGCTACGTAAGAACTGAATGAGCAAGGAGTAGGTTGAGCAACTTTGTCCCAGTTTGCCAGACTTTTCTGGTTTTAGCTTTGAAAACCCATGCTCTGGGAACTCCTCACTCCTGGGCAAACTGGAACAGTTGGTCACCCTCTTGGGGAGAGAGGACCTGGGTTGAGATTAGAGACAGCTCCACCCCTCTGTTTTCAGCCACATAAAACAAGCTACTCACAGAAGGAACCAAGGACTGTTCTGAAGTTAAAATGGGGACCTCATCTTGAAAGGCTGAACCACCAGGGGAAATCAGGCATGCCCACCTCCTTTCTCGTAGTCTGTGTCTGGGAATAGTTTTTTGTAGGCCTTTGACCTTTTGCTGTCACCTGTTGCTGAAAACCCCTTTGCCTGTTTCAGAATGGTTGAATTTCGTATTTTATTGATAACAATTGTGAGGTATACAGTAAGCCTATTAGCTATTCTGGAACATGGATTTTAATGTAATAAAAAGAAATCCTATGAAGCTATATTTAATCTTCTTTATTCATTGGAGTAAGTCACTATTTAACATTGACCAAGCAAGTATGAGCACTGGTATTTGGCAGCCCGAACTTTAGGACTCACGGCAGGAATTTTCATGCCAGATTTGTGTCACTCAGCTCCAATTATTTCAACATCTTCATGAAAGAAACATGCCCTTTCATAGATTGCAGGGTGCCCCAAGGTTGCCAAGAAGTAGGCCACCTACCAGAGAGCTCGGGAATGTGCTGGGATCTACTGACCCACCTCCGACATTCTCGGGCCGCAGAACTTCTCAGGGAGCTCTCTGGTCCCTGCGAAGCGCCAAGGAACGGTCTCAGGGTGTGGATTTGCAGGCACTCTGAGGTTTTAGCCCCAGTGGGCTTATAACATGAGTCATGCAACCAAATCCTGTTAATTGCCTCTGAAAGTGTAACTCTTGTCCAGAATAGCTTCACAGTTCAAGACCCAGGATTCCTCTGTCTCAGAGGGTACTCTGTCAGTGGGAAATGATTGCCGTCTCCTGTGGCCAGTTACTCACTGTCATGCTTCCTTTGATCTGACCATCCACCCAGCCTTTTTTTTACCCCGTAGTTTCAAGTGCACTGCGGTCCATCTTTCCTGTGGGGAATGTTCAGCCATTTGCAGAGGCCTGGGACCTAATGGCACCCAGTGACGTGAATGAGGACTCCCCACTGTGGGCATCCCTAGCAGGGGTGACCCAGGCATGTGCACGATGCCCGTTCATAGCCCCAGGCGGTTCTCACTGTCACCGTGATGCAGCCTTGGGTGGGCACCAGACCAGCGCTGGTCAGTGGGACTTCCTCTCCTGGGACCCTGATTCCCCAACAGAGCAGTGTGAAGGCTGAGCGGACATCTGGACTTGAATCCACTCAGATGCAGCTTGGTTCTCCAGGCCCCTCCATAGGCTCCCCGGTGTCTCCCTGCCTGGGTGCTCTGTGTACAGGCTGGAGCCTGGGGCCAGCCTGGGGCCTGCCTGGGTCCACAGCACGTAGGTGGCACTGACGGTGAAGAAGGCCTATGAGCCACCATGCTTGGGGACTTGCCTGTGAAACAATCTCCCTCCTCAGAGCCTGGGAATTAAAATGTTTAAATTAATTCCTTATTTTGATTAAGTAATACATAAACCTGATGATAAAGCGCAGTTAAAACGAAGTGTCTCTTTGCCTCCTGTCCCCACCCCATCCTGCCAGTGTCTTTGTTTCTGTTCAGAGCTCAGCTAACACGTGCTTATTACGGTGACTTTTAACATCACAAACAAGAGGCCCCCTACTTACATACAGTCCCACACCCTGCCTTTTTCCACTAACAACATGTCTTAGGGTCTCAATATTTCTGATGGGAAGAAATAATGGGGTGCTTTGTTGGAAGGAACAGGACCTCTTCACGGGATTTGTTTCACAGTGAGAGGCTGGCCTCCGGGAGACCTCTGGGTAGGACCTGGGAGGAGCTTGAGTTTCTCTGTGGATTGCTCAGCACCGCTGCCTATTCTCCATTGGTTCAAGCTTTTGGCAAAGGCCATTGAGCTATCTCATCCCGGTATGTCTCCTCCTTGTGTGTGTGAGGGCATGTGTATGCACACGTGTGTGTTTCAAATGCCCACGGCCTTGGGCAAGGTATGATAAGGTGGGGATAGCCATCCCTTGTCCATCTTCTACCCCTGATCATAGGCCCTGGTATGCACTAGGTACCTGAGATACAGCTGATGGTCTCCTCCTGGTCCCTCAAGCTAAATCCTATACTTTAGCTGAGATATGCCCTTGTTTTCCAGCTTTTCAGCCCTTGCTCAGGAAAAAGTTTGTTGCTTCTTGTTTTATTTCAGTTCTTCTACCTGCAATATCTTCCTGAGTTCATTATCATCTGTTGAGGTTGTGAGCATGCATTCTGGCCACCCTTCTCTGAAATGCTCTCCCTGACCAGCCAGCTGGGCCAGCCAAAGACCACCTAAGGCATCCCTCTGTCTCACACAGACTGCCCCAAACCCTAACACTTACTCATACACAGCAACCCCACCCATCGCAATCCCAGTGCTAACATCCATACCAACAACACAGTGTTATACACGTGGAACATTGTTTCAATGGGACCTGCAGGTTCCCAGTGGCACCTGGAACCAGAGGGCTCCCACAGCCTTGGGCTTCATCTGTGCATCTGCCATCCTTCCAAGGTGAGCCATTGTCTCTGCAGCTGGAAACCCTCAATGGGTAATTTCTTTTTCATGCTCTTTCTTTCCTATTCTTTTCTTTAAACTCCCGAGAAAGAGGGAGCTGGAGACAAATATGGGAACAGATTCTACAGGCCACAGAAAGGACTTTAGGTTTTGGTCCAGTGAGCTGGGAACGGTTCTTTGGCTTCTGGAATGTTCTAGAAGAGTGACAACATCAGACTTATATTTTAAAAGTCGTTCTGTAGCTGTGTAGAGAACAGATTCTAGAGGGGCAAAGGCAGAAGCAGGGAGACTGGTGAGGAGGCCCGGCAGTAACCCAAGTAAGAGAAGTTGGGGGTTGGACCGGGTGGCAGCCATGAAGGTGGTGGGAGGGGTGGTCTGGTCTGGACAGAAAACTGAAGGGTGAGCCAGGAGAAGTTGTCAGTGGAGGGGAGGAGGGGAGGGAGAGAGAGACGCCAGTAGAAGCCCAGTGTTTTTGTCTTGAGCACCTGGAAGGTGGGATCAGTAAACCTGTGGGAGGGGCAGGTGCTGAACTGCCCTTAACAGGGACAGACCCTGGGATACCCTCTCGGCGTCCCCATCTGACCCAGCAAAACAAACCTTCGCCATCACAGGCTTCAATTTCTTCTTGATACTTGGTGGTTGGAGGCAAGGCTCGTGGAAAACCCAGTCTCCTTCCCCTTCTGGAGCCTACTGTACTGTGCAGCTATTGCATAAGGCCTTCCGGTAGGGGAGGACACCCAGGGGGCTGCTCTTCTTACTCCAATAGCCTAATGATGCCTGCTCCAGTCTTTGCAAGAACACCATCTGGAGCAAGTAAACTCAGTTGTCGTGTGTAGGCCTACATCCTCCAATTCAATAGTAGAAGATAGGTTTTAGACTCTAAGAGCTGGCTATTTTGATTAGGTGATGACTTTTGTTGTAAACAAATAGCCCAACCCAGCAGCCATCAACTGCAAGACAAGGAATTCTGACCCCATCCCGCCATTGTTGTGAAGAATGTCCACTCTATGTCTTTTGAAACAATAGAGCCTGCTGAAATATAAACAGCACGTTTCCCCTTGGATGTGCCTCCTGGGACATCCTCCTCCCCTCCCCCAAGGTCTCTGCAAATTGAATAGCTTCTACAAGGAGACTGTCCCTCTGAAGTCTGAGGTCAGGGCTGAGCCTGGAGCTCCTGCGTTCTTCCCAGGAAGGACTCTGGCTTTCAGTGAGAAGTGGGAGGACCTTTCTGGGTCTCTGCATCTCTGAGTTTGGGGAGTGGGCAGATCTTTGAGTGTCTGAGTTTCTGGACATTGTGGCTTGAGGCTTTGTTCTGTCCACTTAACAGTGACTTAATGGTGAACTTCAGGGGGGTGATCCATGAGCCCAGTGTCTGTTGTGTTTATGGGTCTAGCATGGGACTAGGCACATTGTAGGTGCTTGGTGAGGCTCCACTTAACAAAGACTGTAGACCATTGAGGGGAGAGGGGCTGCTGCACCAGCAGCACAGCAGCCCTGGCAGCTGGGTCGCCCAGGTGAGGCTCCAGAAGGTACAGGTAGATTGTGTTGATGACTCCCCAGGGTCCTAGCCTGTGTCCTGGGAAGGGATGGTGGTTTGGAAATACTCTTTGGCCTTAGAAGCTGTCGATGAGTGTGCCGTGGAGGACCAGCCCCAAGCAGGCCTGACTGAGGCTCTTTGTGGAGTGCATGGAAGCGAAGTATAGAGGCCCCCTCCATCCCAGGTCCAGACTGTTGCTCTTTGACCAGAGGATTGGGAGAAGGGAGGTGTGCCTGATATGTCCAGAGCCTCCTTTGAAGGAGCCAATCTCCTATGAATGCGTGTCTAGGGTTCCCTCATCTGGGAATTGACCAGCCAGGCCAAGAGAAGAATGGTAGCGCAGGGCAGGGCGCCCTAGGAGTTGTGTACCTACCTTTCTGCCCTCCAAACAGTCAGAGAGAAACTTCAGTCCCTCCAAGACGTTGGGAGTAAGTCTCGCTTTCATTTGGTGAATATTTAATGAGCAACTACTTTGTGCCAGGCACAAAGCAGACCAAAACTCCTTCTTCTGTGGAGCCCACACTCCACTGGGATGATAAGCCTTCTTTCCCATATATTGAGAAGTCTCGCTCAGAGGGGTCTGTGCCTCTCCCTGAAGCCAAGAGGGTGGCTGTGTGGTGTGGACTGGAGCTGGAAAGTCAGGCTGTCAGAAGCATCAGGAACAGCAACCAGGCCAACTGGTGGCAGACTTCCTTAGCTACGGATTGTTTTTGAAGACTCTTACCGGGAACCCCATGTAAACAGTGTTTTACTGAGCATAACCTAATTTGTTGTCTTCCTGTTTGTGGTGTGTACTTATGAAGCCATTTGATGAGAACAATAAGGCAGTCTTGGATAAGATAACCGCTTGAAATCCCGGATTATGGGAACCAATCAGAATCATGCCATCGTAGGCATCTAGCACCTTCTCTCATATCGGTGTTTCTCAGCCTCAGCACTACCAACATTTTTGATTAGATATTTCTTCATTGTGGGGCCTGTCCTGTGCATTACACGATGTTTACCACCATCCCTAGTCTTTACCTGCTGGATGTAAGGAGTGACGCTCCCCTCAGGAGTGAAAACCAAAAATGTCTCCAGATACTACCAGGTGTCCCAGGGCGGGGAGGGGGGTTGTGCGGGAGCCAAAAATCACCCCATTGGAGAACCGCTGCCATCTGTTTTGATCAAATATCAAGGAAATCCTGTTTTACATGGAGAAGAACTTGTATTTATAAGAATATGTTTTGGGTTTGTGTTTTTTTTTTTTTAATCAGCTCTCTGGACTCTCCTAGGACCACATTTAATTAAAATGAAGTTTTATTCTAAGGTCTGTACAAAAAAAAAATGCAGCAGCCCAAGTTAATGTGTTGGTAGTTTTCAATGTACTAAAATTTGTATGTAACACATTTGTGTGGGTGTGTTGTTTTTATTATAATTTTGAAGAATAAGAAAATCTTCATATTAAAAACACTCAGACCAAATGTTGGCAGATCCTAAGCCCTCTGGGAGGTAGGTTCAGAGGTGCTGGTTTCACACTAGGAAGCAGATGTGGAGAGGCCAGAATCTGATGACAGGGCAGGGTAGGCGGGAGAGCAGGGTCACGGTGCCTCTCTGCTGCCCCAGAGACCCCGAGACTTCATTGGCAACGCCTGGAGGTGGCACGGAGGGCGCACGGAGGGCATACGGAGGACTGGTGGCCTCTCAGAAGAGAATCCAGAACGGAAGAGAAGAAAAATAAAGACTGTTTGAGGGGGTGAGTCCTCTCACAGTTCTAAGAAAGAGCCCTGCAATCTTGGTGACGTAGGGCCAGGAGGTTAAACCCAGAATAATCATAATGAAAACAATCTGTTTGCACCATTTGAAGCTTCCAGAAATTTTCAGGAGCAAGTCCACGGTGGAGAACCCAAGTGGAAGTGCTGCTGATTGGAACCAAGCAGGCAGCAGTGAGATGAAAGGCTGGGGGACTGGGTCTTTCAGCTCCCAAGGAGGAGGGCACCGGCCACCCTACGGATGACAGGGTGGGGGCCCGCAGGCTTCAGGAACAACAGCTGGCTTTAATTTCCGGCAAAAATAGTCCTTCTCTGGAATCGGGTTTTTTCTCCCTGCTCCAACACTGGGAGGCAATTTCAGGGCTCGCTTCCAGGAAATCTGTCTCAAATGCGGTGGGACAGTTGACCACAGGCTAGGGCTCACCACCCCTGTGGGAACTGATAATAGAGCAAAATGTAACAAAGGCCTGAGCAGAGGACCGACGATCCCCACAGACTGTGTCCTCAGCTTCTCCTGCAGTTCTCAGTGGGAGACTGACCTGGCCATCAGGACGAACGCATGGGACCCTGGAGCACAGAGGCACCCATCAGGGTGCTCCGAGCCCCTTTCTCCCCTTTTGCTTCACCACGGTCACTCTGGGGAATGTAGTTCCTGTGCTATGATTGACCGCTTTCACCTTGTTCAGATTTAGGAGCTGATGGAGGCCTGAGAGATCATGTGCTCCAACTCCTGATTTCACAGACGGGGAGTATGAGGCTCAACAGGGTGACCTTTCCAAGGTGAGTCACCCAGGCATCCTGACCATCAGCTCAGGGCTTTCTGACGGCAGAAGGGGACTTGTCGAGAGCCTCTCAGCCTTATCAACCAACCTGGGAAGCAGCGGGGGCATGCGTGAGCACGTGCCTGTGCACACCTGCAAGTGTGTCCACCCTAGCACCGCCGAGAGGTCACGTGTGCTTGTCTATGCGTGTTTGTAGGACGCGGACTACTGTCTGTCTGGGCACTGAGTCAGGGGTTGCCATCAGGGTAAGGGCTGGGGGTAGGGGTGTGTCTGTGAACCCTGAGAGTCAGTCCGGTGGGGACTGAGGGAAGACCTGGGAGGTTTTTGGCTGGGGCGCTGCTGTGTTGAGCTTAGGCCAATTGGAGAAGGCATCCTAGGACAGGAGGCCCACGCAGGACGCTCAGAATGTCAGCTAGGGAAGAGACCCCACAGAGAGAACAGGGCTGGGGGACTGGGAAAACAGGAGGTGTGTTTGGGAAAGGCCACATGGTGCGTGTTGACTGGGGGACAGGTTTATTTGAGGAATTAATAGCTGCCAGACATTTACTGAGCACCAGCTGGGTACGGGAATTGGGCTGGGAGCTAGAGACAGAGGTAGAGCTCGCTTGAGTTGGGAGGTGACCAAGAGCTTCTTCCGTTCCTCTCCCAGCGAGCTTACAGAGGCCTGCTTGGTGCCGTGCACTGCAGCTTCGAGGAGGATCCAGTCCATGGTACTCGAGAACGCCCCACGGGGAAGACTTCTGCTGGGGGTGGGGGGTACACAAAACGCAGTACAGAGGGCTTTGGGGTGCTGCCTGGGAGGGGCTCCTGCCCCGTTCGCAGTTCCTGCCTAATCCTGACTCCTACACACCCACCCCTAGGAGTCCTGCGGCTGGGATTCAGGTGCACCCCCGACCCCGGGGATTCTCTGAGCTCCCGGAGTACGCATGTGTGTAACCCCTCTGCCCTGGGGCAGATTCTCAGAGACCTCCAGGGAGAACCACTGGCCCCCATACAAGCCCAAGTCCTGGTGTGACAGGGGAGTGCAGAGCTCAGTCTTTCTGGGGGAAAGATTCCCAGGACACTATACTTCACAATCAGGGACCCAAAGAAAGTCTTCAGGCTTTGCCTGACTCCTCATTCTGGGGGTCCTGCTGTGCCCTTGGAAGCTCAGCAGCTTCTGTGCTCTCCATTGAAGGTTGTCACCGGCTTGCCTCAATATCTCTCCCCCAGGGTGACTGGACACCCCACATTTGGGAAGCACCTTACGGCCTCCTGCGACCTCAGGCCTCTCCTGTGGCATTGGCAGAGCCAACTGTGGCTTCCATGTGCAGACGAGGTCACTGAGGCCTGGAGAGGGTGAGTGTGGCACCCGAGAGTGGGCTCCCTCCTGTGTCGGAACCCTTCACAAGCCTAGGCCCTGCCCTGCAGCTCTCCTCCTAGCCCCCCAAGCCCTTCCAGCCACTAGGCCACTTCCCTCAGGATGCAGGCCACATGCCTGCTCCTACGAAACCGGAGTGGTTTCCAAAACCAACTGTGAAGTGTCCTGAAAGGTGCCACAGGGCCATGAGCTTGAAGGGTGCCTGTGGAGCCCTGCCCAGGAAGCCGTGAGCCGGCACTGCCCTGGCTGGGCCCTGTGCTAACCCTGGCCTCAGGGCCCTTCCTCTCCTCATTAAGGAAGGATGCTGGGGAGGAGGACGGAGGCTCCGGGGAAGCCAAAGTCCTTCTGGGAACCATCCTAAGGGAAGTGGACGCTCCCGTGTGGTCCTGCCCAGCACGGGACCACACCCGCCCCTGGCTTCAGCAGAGCTTTCATGCTGGAAAGAATGGGTCTCAGCGCCTGGACCTTGCAGGAGGCAGAGGTCAGCACATTCCAGGGCTCCACCTTTCCGCCTCCGAAAGCTCCCTGCAGACAGAAGGCCTGAGCCTCCTCCCAGGCAGTGCTGGAAGCCTGAAGTGCAGAGGGTGTGTGGGGATCAGGAACCTCTACTCTTCCAGCAGGGCTGAGTGGGGACTGACCTTGAAACCTTCCTTCCTAAGAGTGCTTCTGGCCCCCAGACCATTGCCCACTCCCAGTGCCTGCTTCCTAGCCATTGATCCAGCTGAGGGCCTGTTTCTTTGCTGGTGGACAAGACATACCAATTAGAGTCGTCCTTTCTCTCCAGACTTCCTAAGTCCCCTATCTGGTCTCCCCCGGAGGCACACAGGCCTTCTCTGTCCCTCGAGCTCTGCCTGACTCTCTCCTCTGCCAGAAATGCTCGCCCCTCATGGCTTCCCCTTACTGACTCCTGCTCACCCCCATCCCCATCTTTCCCCTCACATCCCCGGGATGCCTCCATGGACCCCAGGACAGCCTGTCCCTCTATCCCATGCCCTGGCCTTTTCCTCCAGAATGCTCCTCACAGTCACAATTAATGACCTGAAATGGAGCCCTTGACCTCCCCTCTCCAGCCACAGGAGGACTAACATGGGGCCTGTCACTTGTGTGCCAGACTAGACACAGCTGGAGCTGCCCAGCTGTGTTGATTGGGCAAATTGAATGTCCTTGCAGTATTGGGGTTGTCAGAAGGTACTGTCACGTAAGCCTGCACTCACCTGGGGTGGCAGGGGGCATGCATGGCCCAGAGAAGGTTCTTGGGGCCAGGGCTGGGCAGGAAGCATTTGGGGCTCATATTGAGAGGGCAGGCCAGGACGGGATGCCAAGGGTGGTACCGGGCATGAAGATGAAAGGGGCGACTCATCTTACCACAGGATTACAGAGGAAAAAGAGACATATGGGGGACAGCCAAAGGCAGATTCCCTCAAGCCTTCATGCAATATCACCAGGGCCCCCCCTTACACTAGAACTTTTTCCTCATGGGGAGGCAGCAGTAGATTCGGGGGCCGTGGGCTCAAATCTGCTCCCCACCCTCTCTCTCAATGCCCACTCTCCGCATCTGTAAAGTGGGAATGATCAGACCTAACTGACGGGTTTCTCGGGAAGGCAGCTGAGGGAAAGGTGAATCAAATGTCATTTTGCTTTTTCCTTCTTTGCAGAATCACAGGCCAGAGGTGAGGGCTAGAGGAAGGGAGTCCTCCCGGCTTGTGGGCAGCAGTCCCGCTCCTGTGACTCATAGCTCTGGGAAAAAAGCAGATGCGGATTCCTGAGACTTTGCAGAGGTGGGGAGAGTTTTTCTTGACCTTTCTAGCCCCATTGTTCAACAAACATGTACTAAGCTTTTACCAGGGACCGGGCACTGTGCAGGTACCTTGTAAACGCAGATGAACGACACAGCTCTGCCTTCAGAGGACTCCCTCTCTAGGGCTCACGGAGGCCTGACCCCTGAATGGGGGCAGACTTGGGAACCAGAGTGCATTTTCTAGAGCACCCAACGACCTCTTAGCGTAGGAGAGCCAGAGCCTGGTTGTCAACTACACTCAGTCCTTGGGGACCCATCCAATCCCTGGCTTTCAGTCCTTCTCTGTGTGTCTCAGCCCAGATGCTCTGGCACTCCAGACTCAGAGGGCCAGCTACAATCAATCCTTTCCACATGGGGCCTACTTGACATCTCAGACACTTGTCCAAACCTGAGTTCTGGAAGCTCTTTCCAACTTCGTTCCACCCTGATCTCAGAGGATGGCAACTCAAACCTTCTAGTCCCCAGGCTAAAATCTTGATCACCCTCCCTTTTCCCCGCCTCCCACCCCCCAATCTGTCAGCCAGCCCTGTGAGCTCTACCTTAAAGTAGAGCAAAAACTCATCGATAGTGACAGAAAGCAGACCGGGATACAACGAACTTTCTGGAGGTGATGGTTCAATGGGTACGTATGTTTGTCGAAACACACCAAGTTGTATACTTCATATGCAGGTGAATGTATGCCAGGTATAGCTTAGAAAAGCTGTTTGTTGTTTATTTTTTAAAAAACAGATGTTTCGGGCTCCTGGGTGGCTCAGTGGGTTAAAGCCTCTGCCTTCGGCTCAGGTCATGATCCCAGGGTCCTGGGATCAAGCCCCGCATCCGGCTCTCTGCTCCTCGGACAGCCTGCTTCCTCCTCTCTCTCCGCCTGCCTCTCTGCCTATTTGTGATCTCTGTCTGTCAAATAAATAAATAAAATCTTTAAGAAAAATAAAAAAAATAAAAAACAGATGTTTCCAGTGACCTCGGCAAGTAGTCCTAGACAAGTCCCTTCTCTCGTAGCCTCAGCTTCCCCACCTGCAAAAGGAGGGTCTCTAAGGGACCTTCCAGCTGGACCATCTAACCACCTGCGGTTGTAATCACCCCCCTCATCTCCCTCTAAGGGAAATGCCTTCACATATCTCGAAGGGAAAGAGTAAGGCTGTGTAGCTCAGGTTTGTCCCAAGACTCTCTGATCCCAGCTCAGATCACTGGTGCTCCCTGTAGAGCTGGCTCAGACCAAATGAGCTTCACTGGGGAGAGGTGGATGCCAGGGAATAGGGCCAAGTCATGTAGGAGAATAAGGAAATGAGTAAATCCATGACTCCACAACTGCCTGGGCTCTCTTCAGGCCCAGAAAACCTCCAGAAGCGCAGACATTTTGCCAATATCTGCACTTGATGGATGGGGGAAACCGAGGCCCAGAGAAAAGTCATTTTTCAAGTATACTGAGCTGGAAACTGGCAGAGTCATTACAGAAATGCAGATTGCCATTAACTGGACTTATTGTGGTGATTGTTTTGCAGTATCTGCAAAGATCAAATCATTAGGTTGCACATCTGAAACTAATATAATGATATATGTCAACTATGTCTCAAAAAAGAAATGCAGGTTGTTGGACTCCCAATCCAGTGCTCAGTCCAGCCCCTCCCCGGGGGTCAGAAGACATGAAGTTCATCCGTGGGTCCCTGGGCCTCTATAAACCGGCTCCTCTTGTGGCCTGGGGCTCTGCATCCGGGGCCTCATGGAAGGCTGTGTCCGTTTGTGAGCACCACCCCCCAACAGAGGGAAGGATAGCACAGTGTCGTGTGCCCCAAAGTGCTTCCATTCAAAGATCCATCTGTACCTGCTTCCTTTTGGGGGCAGGAGGGCAAGGCCTGAGAGCCCTAATCTGAAGCAGGTCTCAGGACGTGGGGTCTGGAGGGTGTGGAGAGGGCCATCTGGAACTGAGCACCTGTTATTCACTCACACCTCACATCCGTTGTCAGGGGTGGGTCTCAAACAGCCCTGTGAGGCTGGGATTATTAACCCTGTTTTGTCCTGTTTTCTAAATGAGAAGACTGATTCAGACAGCGAAGCAGCTTTCTTTGGCCTCAGAGCTGCTTCTCGGGAACACCAGGGCTGGAAGGTGGCCGCATTCCACAGACTTTACAGAAAGGAGGAGAAACAGCAGCAACGGCCACAGAGTCTGGCACTTGCTGCACCAGGCCCACCTTGTCCAAGCCACTGTCTGGACTATTTCAGAAGACTCATCACTGGTGTCTCTGCTTCCTCTTTAATCTCTTGCAGTCAGTTCTCAGCACAGCAGCTAGAGTGATCCTATTGGAAGGTAAGGCAGGCCACACTCTGCCCCACCTCTGCTCAGAGCCCTCTGGTGGTCCCATCTCTGAGAATAAAGGCCAAGTCGAGGCAGTGGTCTGTGAACCCAACACCAGCTGGTCATTATTCTTATCCGATTTCATCTCCTGCGCTCTCCTTGCCTCCCCAGCCACACGGCATCTTTGCTGTTCTTGCAGTGCATCAGACACACTCCTGCCCCAGGACCTTTGCACTTGTTCTCTGCCTGGAATACTCTTCTCCAGATATCCACATTGCTTAATTCCTTCATTCCTTTGAGTCTTTGTTTAAACATCACTCTCTCCCTGCAGCTCTTCCTGACCACCCAATTTAATACTGCCACTTGTCCCAGCCCCAGCATTCCCGATCATCCCACCCTTACATCTTTTCTTTTTCCACGGTATTTCGCACTTTCCAATGTATAACACGATTTATTTATTATACTTACTGTTTGTCTCCTTTGGAAGACTATAAGCTCCCTAAGGCCAGAGATCAGTGTCTGTTTTGTAAACTGATAAATACCATGCATCAGAGCAGCACGTGGAACAGTGCCTGGGGTAAAGTGGGCCCTTCAAAAACACATGAATTTTTTTGGCGGTCACTACCCTGGAGAGAGTATGGGATTCTGAATGACCTTTATCTGGGTTCAGATCACTCCTCCAACACTGACTAGCTGCTTACTTTTATCTCCCGAGGCTCCATTTTCTCATCTACAAAATATGATTTATTTTGAGATGTCATGCACATGGGTTGCCCAGCAGAGTGCCTGGCCCACAGCGGCCGTAGGAGAGCCACCAGCAGGGAGAAGTGACTTTATTTAACAAATAAATGTTATGAGATGAAGCTCAGGCAAATTAAGTAGGACAAGATTGAGCTCCCACACACTTGACTGGGGCGTGAGGCTCTTCTCAGAGGAAGTATTTTCTTTCTCCTTGGAGGGAAGTGTTCCAGTCCCAAGCGGTGAGTTTCAGAGCACACTGCAGAGGAGTGAGGGGACCAGGCCTCAGCGCTATTCACTCACTTCCTGGCAGGGGCACTCAGGGCCACTGGCTTTGCCTCTCAGGTGCCTCAATTATAAAATAAGACAAGAATGCTTTCTGCGCTGACTCTGGGGTGAATTAAAGGTATTAAAGGGGAAAGCACGTGGGAACATGCTTTGTGGGCAATGCAGGATTGCCTTTAGGAGTGGGATGCACAGCTGCTCACATAGGATATGATGCTGGCTGCTTCCAGAAGGTGTTAGGGGCTGAATTGTGCCCTCCCAAATTCTATGTTGCTGTCCTGACCCCCAGTATATCATAGAATGTAACGATACTTGGAGATTGGGGCCTTTAAAGAGGTAAATAAACTAAAATGAAGTTATTAGGGTGGGCTGTAATCCTATGTGACTGGTGCCTTATAAGAAGAGGCATTTTGGACATGGACGCACACAGACAGAGGATGGCGTGGAGACATAGGGAGAAGACGGTCATCTATAAGCCATGGAGAGAAGCCTCCAAAGAAACCAACCCTGCTGACACCTTGATCTTGGACTTCCAGCCTCCGGGGCTGTGAGACAATACATGTGTGTTGTTTAAGCCTCCCACCCTGTTCACTTTGTTACATCAGCCCCGGGACACCAAAAGAGTAGGTCTGGGTGGGATTCATTGAATGTTAACAAGCCCAGAGAACCATGTTGCTCTGCTCCCCTCCCGCTCACACACACGCTGGCGCCAAACATCAGTCTCGGGAGTGCCCCATGGTCCACCCCTTGCCTCCCTTGGTCCCAGAGATGCCCAGTTGGGTCTTTCTGCCTGAAGGACCTGGGAGCTCAAGAGGAGTCCTGATGGTATCATGGGGACCATCTCTGGGCAAAGACCCTCAGGAAAATACTCTGTCAAGGCTTCAGGAGGAGGGGGTTTCTGGAAGGGCGTTGGCCCCATTGATTGAGATGGAAAATGCAGCTTCTTCTCTCCTTTTTTCTGTTGGCAGAGGAGAGAAATGTCTGTATTCTCTGGAAAGGGCTGGGCATACATCCAGGGCCTTGTGCCCAAACCCCCTCCACATGCACTGAAAGTCCTGTCTGGGCATGCTGGGCTGTTGGGCTTGGGAGATCTGTTTGTGTCAAGCCGTTGCCTCTAAGCTGTGGTGTCTCAGATCCTCCCAGGGAGAGCGCAGGGCTCGGCGAAGCTGCCGTCAGATAGCCTTCCCTTCTCTCCTCTCCTCTCCCAAATGAGGTTTATTAAGTCATGAGGTGCCATGGGGTCCACTTGCCTTCCCCAGAACCACCTATTCCTGTCCCCCTTTCAGGCCACGTGTCCCCTTTATATATTTTTTAAATTATTTTTAAATTTTATTTAAATGCAGGTTAGTTAATATATAGTGTAGTATTGGTTTCAGGAGTAGAATTGAGTGATTCATCACTTAACCTACAACCCTCAGTGCTCAGGTGTCCCTTTGAAACTGCTTTGATCAACAGTAACAGGTCAAGGAAGTGAGACCCACATAATCGGTGTAGTGAATACTGACCCTCTTGGAAAAGTTTCCACGTCAGGTGCTAGGGTGCAAATCCTGCTAAAACTTGGTAGAACGTAGAGTAACAGGAAACAAACAAACAAAACACGTGTTTTCTCGGCCAAACAAGGCTACCCACATCCAGCTCCCCTTAAATCTAGGCCTGCCTGGTGTAACTCTGAGTGTCGGTCTGTTGTCCTGTGAATGTCACACTGCAGCACGTGGTGGGAGGCCATTTCCTCATTTGCCTGGCTCCTGACTTAGGAAAATGGCAGCTCCCAGGCCCCACCCGGCAGACGCACCCTGGGGCCCGAGGGGAGAAAGCTTGGAATTCCAACCCCGCAGCCTTGCTCCCAGGTGCCCCTGAATTGAAGCCTAAAGTTCAGCTGCCCCTGGTCCACTGAGGGGTCAAGCCCCAAAGGAACACACTGTCCTGCAGTGGTGCCCGCCCCACAGTAGCTGCGGGCCACTGGTGTTTCCGATCCACGGGGAATCCTGTTTGACATAGGACAGCGTTCGGAATCAGACTGCAGCTCTGGGTATGACTCTTCAGTCTTTTTTTTTTTTTTTTTTTTTTTTTTTATGACTCTTCAGTCTTGACCAAGTATTTTCAGTGAAAGGTTTTGGATTTTAGCTCCATCCGCCATGCTTTTCCATAAAGATGGATGTTTTCTTTCTTTCTTTCCTTTTTTTTAAGATTTTATTTATTTATTTAACAGACAGAGATGACAAGTAGGCAGAGAAGCAGGCAGAGAGAGACAGGAAGGGAAGCAGGCTCCCTGCTGAGCAGAGAGCCCGATGCGGGACTCGATCCCAGGACCCTGGGATCATGACCTGGGCCGAAGGCAGAGGCTTTAACCCACTGAGCCACCCAGGCGCCCCAAAGATGGATGTTTTCTAACAGAAGCTGGATGACATGCAGATGTCAAGTTCTATGTCCTCTAATCTCTTTGTGCAAAGGATCAAACCCAAATGGGCTCTTTTTGGACAGTTCCAAGAGTGGATTAGCAGCCTGTGACCTCTCAGAGTGACCTGGGACCCCCCACCTTCTGTCTTTCTGTCGGCAGAGGAGCCTCCTGGGGAGGGAGATGACTGAGGAGCTGGCCCAGGTCCCAGCTGTCTGAGGGGTCTCCGCAGCCCCTCAGCAGCCTGAGCTGGGAGGTCCCAGGAGGAGGAAGCCGCATCCCATGGGGCCTGCTTACGTTTGCAGCTCAGAACATGATGCCTGATTTCACGGGAACCCACTGCCAGGGAATTTCCTTCTCGTTGTTGCCTCCACATTGAGGTGAAGGCAAAGAACCAATCAGGAATGTATTTTTAAAAGATGTTTAGGGAGTTTCCTGGATGTCGCCACACATTAGCGCTCTATACCTCCTACATTTGCAGCCTGATCCAGTTGGAGTTCAGAATGGTGCCTCAGGAATCATAAAATCCCGACTAATTTTTTTTTTTTAGTTCAATTATGCCTACTAGATGATTCTTTTTTTTTTTTTTTTGTTATATTTATTTATTTGACAGAGAGAGACAGCAAGAGGCGGAACGCAAGCAGGGGGAGTGGAAGAGGGAGAAGCAGGCTCCCCGCTGATCAGGGAGCCTGATGCGGGGCTCCATCCCAGGACCCTGGGATCATGATCTGAGCCGAAGGCAGACGTTTAAGGACGGAGCCGCCCAGGTGCCCCACCTACTAGATGATTCTTATAAAGTCAGAAAATGAGTTATATTTAGTAAAGACTTGAGAAAAAAAAAAAAAAACACCCCACGCTGGACAACCTGTGCTTGGGAGGGTGCCTACTCCACCCTCAGGGGTGCCTGTGTTGACTGACCATGGCCAGCCGCCCTGACTATAGTCGATTGTCCCCCACCCGCAGGCAGCTGCTCACCTTTGACCAAGAAAGGTCCAGTTTGGCAAATGCTTTGCTTTCAGAGCAGTTCACACTGACTGGATTCCGATGGCCCCTGAAGGTATTCTCCCAGGGAGTTGTGAGTTGGACACACAGAACAAGAAGCAGGAGGAGATTCTGAGGAGAGAGAGATAGAGAAAGACAGAGAGAAAGCTAGACCCACAGAGATGTGGGCAAGTCATCTTGAGACAATGGCAGATCCACCAGGGCATGGGACCATCCAGGTGGGGGGTGGTCACCTTGGCGGAGTGATTCTCCTGTGCTACATCGCGGGGCTCCTTACTACTTGGGTTTGCATCCCGGCCCTGGGCGTACCAGCTGTAGGACTCCGGACAAGTCACAGCTCTCTCTATGCCCCAACACCCTCCTCCTCAAATGCCAGTGATGAGACCCTACTCTACAGGGTTGTTGTGAGCGGCACATGATGATGGGTGCTGGGCCTCTAGGTCATGCTGCAACCCAGCTCGATAGAGGTTCACGATCAGCATTATTGAGGCTGCCTTAGTACTCATCCCAAACTACCAATCCGGACTGCAGGGTACTGCAGGAGTCCTGCCCGAGTAGCTCTCCGTCTATCCTTTCCAACACCCAGCCAGCACTCCAGCTAACTTGAGCGTGTCTGCGTTTCTTGCAGCTTGAAAGAGATTCTCTAACACAGACGTAAGAAGAACTGTATTGATTTGCCAGAGTGCTGGTGGCCGGGATGCCCAGTCCCTCCAGCCCTCCACGGTATACACGTGGGAAAAGCTGCCGAGTGGTGGCTTGGCCTTTCAAGAGCAAGGTCTTGCCTGTCCTTTGGATCAGGGCAAGCACAGTAAAATGCCGCTCCGGGGAACAGCCTGGCTCATGGAGGGAGAGGTGGTGGAGGCCATTTCAAGCCTGGTGTGGAGGGAGGGAGCAGATATCCCGGCCCCTGCAGGGGAAGAAGGGCACCACTCCAGGGGCTTGCTGTCCCTCAGCTTCAAGGCCAGGCCCCTGGCTGTGTGTGTGTGTGTGTGTGTGTGTGTGTGAGAAAGAGAGAGAGAGAGAGAGAGAGATTCTATATGTGGTGGGTGTGTAAGGAAACAGCCCTCTGCCCTCAGCAGCCTGGCTGGGCCTAGTGCAGGATGGGGCGGGGCGGGTGGCCTGGCCACCTGGCTGACGGGGCTGTAGTGACAGCCTTTATGGGGCCTGCTGAGTCCCAGGAACCCGAGCCATTCCAAGCTGCTGACAGAAGACAAGGAATGAGGAAGTCCCAAAGGCTTCTCTGAGTTTTCATTTCAAGAGGCACAGAATGACCTTTGTCCCCACCATTTGGGTTTGTGTCTCCCTCAGGGAAGGGGAAAGGTCAAGTTTCACTTTCTTCCAGTTGTTTCAGTTTCAGACCCCCTTGATTAAACACGGAGAAACGTGGGGGTAGTAATGGCATGACGTGTGCCCAGCCTAAGCGCCTTCATGAGGATCCTGGCCAAGGCTACTGTCATGCAGGGAGACTCGGGACCAGGAGCCGCGATCCGCCTGCCCAGCAGAACTGAAGAGAGAGGCTGTGACTCCCAGAACACTCCCATGGTGGCTGTCTGTGCCTCCTCATTCAGACGGCTTAGAACACAGCTTCCGAGAGGAGGGGCAGTTGTCTGCAGTAGCGCAGGGACTGGTGCTGGACCTGTAGCCAGAACTAGCTGCCAGGCCTGGGATTGGTGACACACAGGTGGCTGACTGTTCAACATCAGGTAAAGCTGGAGCAACTCTCCTAGTCCATGTCCTAGGAGTCTATGCCAGACAGCGTGGCTCCCAACACCCTCTGTCCAAGCCACAAAGCCACGAGGGGTACCTGCCCAGTCCTCACTGTCCCTTCCTGTCCATTCGGGTACCAGGCAGGTCCTGACTACTCCCACTAAGGCCACACTCATGCCAGACCCTGGGGTCGCCCCAAGACTTCTCCGCAGCCTGAGTCTCCCACTCTGGCAGAAGGTCCTTCCCATGGGACTGGCCATGAACAGGCCCAGGTTTCTCTCTGGGTTACCAACCCCCAGCTCCTCATGTCCCCTCCCAGTTGGGTCGTGTCTGCCCTCCCAGGTCCTGGGGCTCTGCTGGATAGTCACTGTGGGCTCTCTATTCTCCAGAGTGCCCCCCAAAGCAACAACTCACATGCACACACATGGCCAGACACTGGGCATATTAGGAACACCTTACCCCATCAGCACACTGCTTGCCTCCCAGTAGCCGGCCCCTCTCCCCATCTCATGACCCCTGTAACCTGGCCAGTTCTGCCTGAGGCTTACTCCCCTGGTCCCCTTGTTCTGCGTTTCTGCATTGCTCTCCCTGAATCCTTGTTCTGCATTTCAAATAAAATAATGATAATCTTTTCCCCATTCACAGAACAACCCACCAGTGAGAGCTATCTCCCTTTTAAGTCTTCCTCGCCTTAAGATTTTGACATCTGTCACCTCAAAGAAACAATAATACATTTGTTATAAAGCATCGGGTTTCAGTTTGTCATCCTGGATCTTCACATTGAATTTGGCTGTTGCTTATTTTTATCTCCCTGAAATGCTTCATGTCTCTGAGATGAAATGCTAGTATAAGGACACTTGCTTATAGAATGGATTAAGTGGACTTGTTCTCTGGGAGGCCACTCAAGGCCCACCCGACTCATAGGCACCCCCAAACTGCATTAGCTTATGTGGTCTGAAGAGGCCTGATCAGGCTGGATGCTTGTCACCACTTGGACTTGGCCCCTCGTGGCCCTTAGCCACCTCGGGCAGGGTGGCTAGATTTATCAACTAAAAATATTGAGCGCCCATTAAATATGAATTTTCAATAAACAACAAATAATTTTTTTAGTAAAAGTATATTCCACACAATATTTGTTTTTCATCAGAAATTCACACGGAATTTTCTCTGGCGATCCTAACCTGGGGCTTCTATCCACTGGCGTGTGCTGTCCACATCAGAGGCTCTACAAGGAAACTGTAACTAGTCATAAAGAACTAGGTTTGTCAAAGATCTGTTCATGAGGGCAGACTTGGTCATCTCCTGGCATAATGCCCCTCTCTCAGGTCCTACAAAGGGCATGAAGCCTTGGACCCCTCTTACTGATGCCCAGCCCCCCAGCTCCCCCAGAGGTCAGGTCAGTGCTGTAGCTCAGGTAAGTTACCAGCTGCATAGAGCTCTGAGCTTGCACTGCCATGGGCTCTAGATTTTCTTTCTTTTCTTTTCCCATTCTAAAGACTGAATGTTTGTGTCCCCCCCCCCACCCCGGATTCATATGTCTTAACCTAATCCTCCAGCATGATGGTGTTAGGAGGAGAGTCCTTTGGGAGGAGATTAAGTCCTGAGGGGGCAGCCTTCAAGAATGGGATCAGTGTCCTTCTGAAAGGGACCCCAGAGAGTCCCTTCGTCTCTTCCTCTTTGTGAGGACACAGTGAGAAGACAGCAGTCTGAACCAGGAAGTGGGTTCTCACCAGGAAGAATCTGCCAGTGTCTTGACCTGGGGGGTCCAGCCTTCAGAACTGTGAGAGTTAAATTTCTACTGTTTCTAAGCCAGGCTATTCTGTTACAGCAGCCTGAATGAACCAAGATACTCAGGAATACGCGTGTTTGTTTTTTTTTTTTAAGTTGAGGTGTAGTTGACATAGAATACTAGATTAGTTTCGGGTGTATGATGTAGTGTTTTGACATCTATAAATACATTATTTAAGTCTAGTTAACCATCTGTCACCAAAGTTACTGTAATATTATTGACCATATTCACTATGCTGTACGTTACATGGGGATGACTTATTTATTTCATAACTGGAAGTTTGTACCTCTTAATCCCCTTCACCTATGGCAACCACCAGTTGGTTCTCTGTTACCTATGAGTCGGTTTTTGTTGTTTTGTTTGTTTTGGTTTTTAGATTACACGTATGTGTGAAATCATATGGTATTTGTCTTTCTCTGTCTGACTTATTTCACTTGCCATAATGCCCTGTACGTCCACTTATGAACACGCTGTCAGAAAGGGAGAAGAAAAACTGGAGGGAGACGTGTACTTCCGCATCGCACTCGGGTGAGGATGACGCAGCGAACTTCTTCATGAGTGATTCCCACGAGAGAGCAGAGCTGGACTCCTGCTATGACATTATCCATGTTAATGACACCATCATATGCATTTGTAAACTAAATAATAAGATTTCTTTATTCCTGGACTTCGATAACCTTCCTAGGCCCTATTAATAATACTTGTGGATTGGAGATATGCCAACAAAAATCAGTATCTGTTGCAAAATGGTCGATACTTGAAAACAGATTAATCTTGTTCATTTATCCTGAGAAGTGTCACATGTTAGACTGACTTATCCCCTCACATGCTTGTGAAGTACTTTGGGATGAACTTTGCTCTCGAATACGATGTCCAGAACACGTTCTGCTTCACCTCCCTATATGGTGTTTTGGGGATGTGTCGACACCTCTGTTGGCCCTGGCGGTGGGTAGTCACGGATTGGGCTCCTGCCCACTCCCCTGCTTAAGCACGTCACCAGCCACATCTCCCGCCACAGCAGCCTTGGCTGAAGGAACTGGCAGGTAAACCTGCTTGAACCTCATATTTCTTCTTGTCGTGGTTGCCCTACAGATGCCAGGTCAAGAGCTGGATCTGATGTTGAAAGAACAAGCAGGAAAGAGGGGGAGGTACACTGCTTTTGATTTGTGCAGGCAAAGGGCCAAGATGGGGGGAGGGCAGCAGGCAGACCCCAGCCTCGGTAGACTTGAGGAACAGACTTCCGGCTCTCTCTGCTCTCAGGAGTTCTGCTCCAAGAAGTCATTTTGGCCTCAGAGCCCAGAGAGGAAACCTGGGGCTGTGACTTTGGGTCACGTGGCCCAGCCAGGCAGCACTGTCCAAGCCCAAGTCAGCATGAGCTGGAGCAACACGTAGGACTCCCCCCTGGCCAGGGGCATGAGTGACACTGCCCAAAGAAAGGAGCCTAGTTCATGGGGGTACTTGAAATGATCTTGAGTGCATACATTTTAGCATTTTTGTGAATGGTTATGAATTATTACCATCTAAGCCAGAAAAATGTGAAATTCGATAATGATTTATATACCGTGATACACCATAGACTCCCTTCTTTAACTTGGGCCATGTTATCACATTATTTGGCCACTTTAGGTAACATAGCTTTGTCTGCCCAGCAAAACTGACTTCCCTAAGGGAGAGGGCCTATGCCCGAATTTGTGTGGGTCTGGCACTGAGAGCCCCACCAACAAGGTGAGCCACGCATGAAAAGAAGCCCAGCTGCGGCGAGCAGATCTTCCTAACTCTTGGCTTGGGGCAAGTCTGGTTTGCTTGTATTTGGTAACCAAATCAGTTCTTAAAAAAAAATCTTTTATGTGCCTTTTATTGAACCCCTGACCCCATCCTTGTCTCTTCTTTATTCTTTAGTTCTCCTTCAAGGCCCCAAATCTGAGGCCTGGGAATTAGGGGCTTTACCAGATGAGGAATCTACAAGGGGTGGGATGCCCTCGAAATAACCGAGAACACCCTACCCTTGTGGATTCCTGGATCTTTAGTCTCTTGGATCTTTAGTCTCTGATGGGGGACGATCAGAAGGTCTTTCGGGTCTCCTTCTGGGGTGGGGCCAGTGGCGGGGAGGGCCAGGTTGGCCAAGTGGTCAGGGAGCCTGTGGCCAGGGGCTTTTCATTTGTGAGCTGATGAGGGACCAATCCATTGTTCCCCAGGCAGCCAGCTGCAGGATGAAAAAGGATTTGTTTTATGCCCCATCTGAGAACTTTAAAAAGGGAAGGATTAAACGAAATAGGACAAACTCCATTTAGATGGGAGTAGCCAGGATCATGTCAGAGCTTTAGGAATGGACAGATTATCCTGGAAGGAAGGCATTTGTTCATCCAACAAATATTTATGGAGCACGTTTTGAGTGCCAGGCAATGACCCAGGCACGGCTCCACTGGCTTTATTAAAATGTGGCTGTTTTAAATCAAATCTGGGTCTTGGTAAGGAAGTGAGTATGCTCTATTGCAGTATTTGCCAAAGAAAATATCAAATACTTCTAGGCTTCGTCCAGGGTAACTCAACCCCTGCCCCAGCAGCTTCGTATGTTCTTGAGTCTGTACACCTCAGCCCTCTGAGCACGAGCGTCCTTCTTCCTGGACAGATACAATCAGCCCTTGCTGGCCGAGGGAAGCAGGGCAGACATTTGGCAGGGGGCTCAAGGTAAAGCCTGTTTATTTAGTCCCTCCTGCAGACAGAGGGCAGAGAGGAAGGAGCCGGGCTGGCTCTGAGGCTTGGCCCCTGGGGAGCCACACTGGCCTGTGTTGAGGCTCTGCCCGTGCTCCAACATCAGCAAGTGTGCTGTGCTCATTCCATTTCCTTTCCAGGGCTGGCATCTGCCCCATGTCGAAAGCCCTTCTGTGGTTGCCAGTCGAGGGCGCTCGGGGTGCTAGAGGAACCACAGTATTCTGAATGTGATTGATAATATTTTTCAGCCTTTACAGAGGGACGTGTCCCTTTAAAACTCACTTGGATGGGGCCTAGAGAAAATGCAACAGAGTATCTGCGTCTAACCTAGAAGCAGGCAGAGGACCCCCTGATGGCCATCTCTACCACGGACCCAGGGCTTGCACACTGTTAACAGCCATGGATTCCTACTTTATGCTCTTCAGCCACCACAGAGGGAACCAAGGGTGAGTCCAGGCACAGAAATAAACTGATGTCAAGGGACTCCCCATTGTCAGCTGAGCCAAAGCGGAAGGACGAAGCCATTCCTTCAGCTTGGATGGGATTAACCTATGTATGTAGGTATTGAGGGCTCCCAGAGCAAGCAAATTCCTCTGAAACAGTGATCCTCAAACATGGTTGTTGGACCCACAGCAGAACACCTGGGAACTTGTTAGAAATGCCAGTTCTCAGGCCTCACCCCAGACCCACTACATCGAAGCTCCAAGAGCAGGGCCCAGTGATCTGTGTTTCTGAAACACGGTCAAGTATGAGAATCACTGCTCCTCACAAACCACTTCCATTCATCTTCTCTGCGTCTGCACAGGCCAGGCAAGTCTTGTCATACATAATGTACAGGCGAGAACACCAGATCCCACTGTTGGTTGAGCAGCCCAAGGGTCTGGAGTCCCCAGTGCCCTGGTGCTGTCCACTGGCCTCGCTCTTCAACTTCCACTAAAGCCACTCGGTGGTGGGGAAGACAGAGCAGCAGAGGTGAATGGAACCCAAAATGTGCTGTCGTAGACACCAGATGGGCCAGGCTTCCATATGACCTCTGACACTGTCTCTCAGGGACAGGTGGAAGAAGAGGGGTTTTGCAAGGTAACCTGAGGTCAGGGAAGGGACGGGTGGTCTGTCTGCACAGTAAGAGCACTTAGGCTAGCTAAGGGTATGACTGTCACGTGACTAGCAGAGGCTGAACTTCGGCACATGAGCTGCATTGAATGTTTTAGGTCTCCAGACACACCGAAGAGGGGAGAAGCAAGTTGCAGCTGGCGTGGAGGGTCCTCTGACAGTCTCCCACCCCCTCCTATCACTGTGAGTCTAAATGCCTCCTCCCCTCCACTACAGTGAAGCTTTTGTACGAGGAGAGAATGGCCAAGACACACATCCTCCACCAGAGTCTTTGGAAGTTTACAAGGGCAGGAGAATATGAAGCCTTGCTAACTTCTGAAGGGAAGGGGGAGCTTTAGGGAGATAGAAGCAGTTTTGAAAGACAGAATGGAGAAGGGGAGTGATTGAGGTACAGAGCTGTGGGCCCAGGTGGTCACCTGATGCCTGTGGTGGGGACATCTTCACGGTCTGGACTCCGAGACTCCCTACTCTGCAAACTTCAGCCTGGCTGCAGAGAATGAATTATCTTAGTCTGGATGAAAAACACCGTGACCTTCATCCTTCCTATTTTGCTGCTATTGAAACTACTTGGCTGTTGGGAGTGAACAAGGCATCTAGCCAGATTCAGAGATCTCTGCCTTGGAGTTGTTGGTGGGAAACAGATGAGCAGGAGGGTGAAGAGCTTTGGACAAGAAGACGGATGCCCTCAGCTGAGTTCCAGGCATCCGTGGGCTGTCCAAATGAGAGGTCAGGGCCACTGGGTACGTGGTTTGGAGGTCAGAGAGGATCTAGTTTGGAGAACACTGGTGTGAGCGACTCACAGCAGCAGATGGCAGCTGAGGTCACAGGGTCAGAGTGGGGAGAGGATCAGAGCCCCAGAGTGCTGGCATTGGAGAGGCAGAAGTGGGGTGTGTTGGCTCAGCAGGGAGAGAGCCCCCACAAGAGAGTGGGCGAGGCTGCTGAGAACCTGCCAAGAGCAGAACACAGCCCCCGGTGAACTTGTCAAGGGTGATCCCGCCATGATGGTGAAATCTCCAAGCCAGCTCATCGTGGTTGAACTGTGAATGGTAAGCGAGAAAAATAGAGAAGATCTCAGGAAGCCTGACCGTAAAGGAGAACAAAAAAACAAGACAGTGACAAGAGGAAGCCAAGGGGTTGGTCATTCTCAGTCAAGAAGAGGGACAACCCTTCCAAGGAAGTCTCTAGACTGTGGGCTGGAAGGAAGTGGAAATAGATGGGGACAGAGAGATGGGAGGATTGAAGGCATTAAAGCACTGGGCATCTCTGTGAAGGGCAAGGCCTGCTATGGTTGGTTTGGCCAGAGCAGAACATGGGTGTCTAGAGGGGGAGCAGCAACTGGTGGAGACAACCCCCAGGTGTGGGCACAGGTGACTGAAGTGGCTGAGAGGGAGAGGCCTCCAAAAGGGAGGAGGTCAGGCACTGAGGACGTGGGGACGGAAGGGCAGTCATGTGGTGTGAGAAGAAGCCAGGGAAAAGCTCTTGCACAGTGAAGAGAGGGACCTGCAGGGGCAGGGGGAGAGGGGACAGAAATGAGAAAGGGGTTCAGGGGGGCTGGGCTGGGTATGTAAGCCTCATGGTAGGCAGGGTCCAAGAAAGAGAAGTGGCCTCAGGGACCCAGGAAGTCTCCTGCTACCCTGACGGCCCTGGGTGTTGGTGAATGAGCAGCTCCACTCAGAAGCGCACAAGTCGGCCCTTGTGGGAAGCCAATTCCACCAAAAGGCAGGAGAAGGGAGCAGAGGGGGCAGAGGCTGAGGAAGTCAGGGATAGTGACCGTGGACCCACGGCTCAAGGCAGGCTGAGAGGAGCGGGAAGGGCAGGGCAGCGGGAGCAGTCGGGTCTGGGAGCGGTCACAGCGGGGCGCCTTCTCAAATCCAGCTGTGGTTGGTGATGCTCTCTTGTTGCCTTAATGCTTCCCTCTCTTTCTGCCTGCATAGAGCCTACCCCCCTAATGCAGCTCCTACCTTCTCCGCAAGACTTTCCTGATCCTCCTTGGCCTCTGAGCTCTTACCACATTCATTGTTTTCTGATCTCATCTCATCTCAATTCAAATAAACTTGAATTTTTATTTTATAGTTACCCATCTATAGACTCAAAGTTAGTGAGTTTTTTCCTGATGCCACAGCCATCAAACATTTATCACGGATAACTCTTTTTTTTTTTTTTAAGATTTATTTATTTATTTTTCTTAGAGAGAAAGAACTCGCATGGGGTAGTGTGCTGCCATAGAGAGACAATCTGAAGCAGACTCCCTGCTTGAGTCTCCCAGCAGGGCTCCATCTAACGACCCTGAGATCATGACCTGAGCTGAAATCAACAGTCAGATGCCCAACCAACTGAGCCACCCAGGTGCCCCAATAATTTTGTTTATGTGGATGTTACTATATCAAGGTATCATGCATCTTATAAAAGCATAAAAATAGAAATTGAAAATCATGAGATAGAAATAGCTATGAATAATTGTGATGTATTCTGTCCACTGCCCTCAGGATGGGCCGAGGTCCCCACCAGGGTGCACACACTCCTCTTGAGATCACAGATCTGTATTAGGAGCTGGAGGGATATGCTGGTATCTTCTATTTCCTCCGTGTCTCCTTTGCAAATAAGAATCATGTCATGTGCATAGCAGGTGCTTAGTAAATATTTGTGAAAGGGACAAAGAAACAAGTCATCCAGGAATGTTTTGGAATAGAGGTGGGTTACAGCACAGCCAGTGGCTTGGACTTTGGAATGAGATGGATTGCAGTTCACATTCCAGCTCTGCTCCTCACTAGCCCCATTGCCAAAGGTAGGTTCTTGGGCTCCCTGAATCTCAGTTTTCTTCCCAGGGAAAGGGGCACAAGGACCGGAGCTCCCACACAGGCTGATGTGAGGATAGAGCGCACAGCCCACAGTCTGGGTTCATGATGAGGGAACCACCAATGAGCAGCAGCGTTTTCTGGCTGTCTGATACGAGTGCTCGAAGCAGCTGAGCTCTCCTTTGAGTTTGTACGGATGTGGATTTTGACAAAAGTCAGTGACCGGGACATTAACACCGGGAGCACTTTGAAGCCACCCACATACCCTCTCATTGTGTGGGCACGGTGAGGAGCAGTGGCCTCTCCCTCCCCTAAGACCACAAGGTCAGAGCTGGGCTGGACCAGGAGCATCTCTCCTGACACCCATCTAGGCAAGGGAATGATGGAGATTTGGTTCCAGTTCTGAAAATGGTGCTTGTGGAAAACTGTTATTGGGCCAAATGATTCTTCTTTTGTTTTTTATAAAGCTTATTTACTTCATTATAAAGTGATATTTATCATTAAAACCAGAAAGATGTAGAAAAAACAAGATTTTTTTTAAAAAGTCTCACATTCCCACCATGGAAAGATTATCGTTATTAACATTTTGTTATAATTTCTTTTAGTCTTGCCTGGTGTTGTCCAAACCTTGGTTTCCTGGATTTATCTAATATGACGGTGACAGGAAATCCAGCTCCGCAGAACTTAAACCGTGAAGAGAATCTATTGGCTCCCAGGACGGCAAAGTCTGGCTTTAGAGGCCTGGTGGCAGAGCATGAAGGGTTTGGTTACAGGCTTTGGTGACCTCCATCCCACATTCCCACTGCTTCTCCCTAGAATGCCCCAGACCCCGACACTGAGGGAGGTGCTGTCTCTGCTGGCAACCTTGGGAGAGAGCACGCTGTCCTGACTGAGGGACTGTCCAGCAGAGGGCCCGGGGGTGAGGCCTGGCCCCCCATGCTCCCACCCTAGTGGAAGTCAGCCCACCAGGCCTCACAACCTGAGAGTGGGAATGGGTAGTGCCCCAAAGGAATGTCAGGTGATTCCACCTGAAGTGGCACCGGTCCTAAACGGGGCCAATAGCAGATGTCTGCTCCTTGGCCATCATCCTGCTACTGTAACCAGAGGGAGGTTCTTGGGCCCAGAGTCACTGCAAGGATTAGTCCCTGTTAGACACCCTCCTCAGCTTCCTCTCCTGCTGGCTTCCCAGGGGAGCACTGAACATTCTCTTCCCGAATCCCCAGCAAAGTGCTCCCTCCCTGTGACCCATGACCAGGGAGGAGGCCTGACTTCCAGTGACCTCATCAGGTGACTCAGTGCACAGCGAACATGGCCCAGGGTGTGTTAGGGACCCCAGGCCCAGGTGAAGGGCCCCACAGAGCTTTACAGGCCCTGAAGTGCTGGGAAACACTTGATGCTGTGGGAGAGAGCCAAGCAAGGGCAGGACACAGGGCAAGGACAGACTGCGGAGGAGGTCATTATCAGAGCCATCACTGCCGGCTGGCACCCTCACCCCCAGCGGTGTTCAGCTGGAAAATAAAGTACATGATAACCACGGACATCCCCACCAGTCCCTCCCGACTGAGAGGCGGGGAGACACAGGTTTTTGGTTTGGTTTTGTTTTGTTTTTCCCAGTATTAAGGAGGTAGGCTCTTATGATAGTCGTCCCTGCTCTGTCTCCTGCGGGTGGCATCCTGCTATCTGCGCTTGTGTTTATACTTGGTCTCTGCCCCGAAGACTCACAATCCACTGATACACGGTCAGTCCAAACAGTGCAGGGAGGGTGTGTGCCTGGCAAGGCGGGACACCCATTCCCTTTCCCCCAGTGACAGAAACAGGCCCTGGGAGACAGGGAGGGCGTGCTGAGGTACATAAGGGAAGGAACAGGGAGCAGAAGCCCTTCATGTAAGCAGGCAGGCTGCAGACACGTAAAGGGAAAGGAGAAGAGGGCCAAGAAGAGAGCCAAGAAGCAAGACATAGAGAAGAGGAGAAGATCCCTTCAGGAAGCAAGGGTGGGTCAGGTAGGAGCAGGAGCCCAGACCTGAATTCAGAACCAGGGAGAGGGCTCACGGGGGACACAGGTGGCATGGAGGGATGATCAAAGTACTACCAGCCAGGTGGGACATGGAGAACACGGAAAGGCTCAGCACCCTTCCTTCAGGAGTGCTTCCATAGGTGAACCCTGTGTGGACAAGGTGAGGGAGAGGTGAGGAAGGGAGGGGCACCTCCAACCCGGAAATACCAAGAAGGCTTGAAGGAGGCCTGTCCATGTGGGTACGTGTGTGTGCACTATGGCCATGACAGGGCCCAGGACTTGGACTCCTGGGGAGGAGGAGTAGAAGCCAGGACTGGGACTGGGACTCCCAGACTCTCCCATGTGAATGTACAGGGGAAGACAGGGAGGGCAGAGGACAGCAGGGCCTGCGAGGACTTCTACTCCTGTAGTGCCCTCCTGGCCCCAGCATTAGGGGAGGATGGGGCTCCAGACAAGTTACTGAGGGGGCTGTATTAAGTGTCTCCTAGGCTCTACTGAACAGCAGTCTTTGGGGAAATCTCATGATGGAGAGAGCAGGGCCTCCTAAGGAGAAAAGCAGGGAACAGCTGAGGAGGGAGCAGGACCCCACGAGGGAAGCTCTGCTGAGTTAGGAGAAAACAACAGTAGTAACGGTGATCGTTAGTGAGGGCGCGCGAGTCCAGTTCACTCTTCATGCAGCATTAAGTGGGAGGTGCCACCCGGAGAGGTTAAGTGACTTGCCGTAGGTCATACAGCTAATAAGTTGACAGAACATGGAGAGAACAAGAGGATAACCCCCCTTTGGATCATGAAGTCCAATACCTTGATTCACAGGTGAGGGATCTAGCACTCCCCAGGAAGGTGCCCATGCAAGGCCTCTGACCTACAGTCCTGGGGCCCGAATTCCTTCTCCAGAACTAGGGGCAGGGAACAGGATTTTGGATCAAGGTAGCCACATTCCATGGCATCCTTGGATCAGCCCTGAGTCAGCACTCTGAGCTCCAGGGCTTGATCTGGGCTGTTGGGGATAAGGAAGACCTGGGGGTCCCCAGTGCCGTGGACTCTCCAGCTGGAAGAGCCATGCCATTCCCTCTGGGGCTCTGGTCTTCCTCTACCAAGGCTAAGAGGGATATTACTGGGGAGGAAGAAGGGACCTAAGGGGTGGGAATGCAGCCTGGGGACTGATTTTGAATATCACAGAGAAAAATATCTTAATGTGTTTAAATTATACTGCTTGCAATCAGCCCTAAGGCAAACTTTTTTTTTTTTTCAAAAAATTATTGAAGTCATTATTTGTAAAAGACAAAACTTAGAGACACCCCAAACATTCAGTGCTAGTGCAGGGTTTAAATAACTCCTCATTGTATTCAGGGAGATGGTGATGAGCCCTTTTCAACAAGGAACAATGCTTGCGATCAAAGAGTAGGAGCCAAATGGTATACTGTGAGTTTTATAAGTAAAAACACAATCACTGGGAAGAATGAGGAAAAAAACAGAAATTCATCAAAGCTTCAATACTGGTATGGAATGATGGGTGGATGAAACAAATATTTTCCCTCTCCCCGTAGAGTTAGGGCACAGTTAAATTGTTTTTGAAAGAGTATAATATAAAGATCAACAGAGTTTAAAAACACGCAGCACAGCAGACACAAGGCCCTGGTTTTCCGTTTACTCAGGAACATTCAGATAACAGGAATCCGCTGGGTCCTGGGCTGCACGGGGCCAAGGATGATGTAGGTGCCCACAGACTGAGTTTTGTGTGAGCCCAGCAGGAGCAGGAGGCAGAGGTGAAGGCTGAGCTCCCCACCCACCCCCCAACCCCGTGACTGGTTATCACCAGCCTGCACAGGATAACAGGCTGTGATAAGCATCCCTCCCCATGACCCGAAGTGCAGTGGGCAGGGTGCAGAGGCCCGGGCCAGGCTGGGGCTCCTGACCCACAGGGAACGGACATGGGAGGGATGCAGGGTGAGGCCTATTTAGGTTTCTCCTTTTCCTGCCCCCGCTGTGCTTCCTGCCAAATCAGAGAGTAACCTCCACGGAGTGAGACTCAGAGAGAAGAGCACAGCCAGGCCTTGAAAAGTCTTCCCTGGAAGCACGTGGAAATCCCATGGCAGCCTGTCCCTGCCTGTGCCGAGCGTTGCCGTACCCCAGGTGATATGCAGAGAAGCTGGGGTCCCAGGAGGCGGGACCCCCTGGTGCTGTAGTATCCCTCCCCCTTGTCGCAGCGTTTTCTCCAGGAAAGGGAGAGCAGAGTAGGCCTCAGGTCCTGCGAGGGAGGTATGGGGCTGTCGGAGTACAGGGTGGGCCCTATGTCACCATGGAAGAGAGAAGGGCATGCAGCATGTGCTTCAGGAGTGGGATGAGCATGGTAGAGAGGAGGAGAGCAGAGTAGGGTCTTGGAGGGCCACAGAGACCCCAGGCCGTGCTCAGACCTTATTTAAGGTGAGCACTCCTGGCCAGAGGTGCTGGCAACCAAGGTTCAGAGGGGGCAAGGATGGGCAAGGCACCAACATGGGCTTCAGATCCCTAATGGGAGGGAGGTTGTGACTTGGCCCACCTGCACGCTCTGACTCAGTCTCTGTGAGCAAGAACCTCCAGCCGCTGGGACTTTGCACTGGCCTGTCACTGTCTAGATCCTGGCTCTGCCACTTACTAGCTACATGTCCTCAAGCAAGTTATTTTACCTCTCTGTGCCTCAGATTCTCCAAATACAAAGTGACACTAATAAAAGTAACCCCCCTCAATGGGTTGTTTTGAGGATCAAATGAATTAACATTGTGTTGGTGCCAGGTACGGACTTTCAACACTGTGTGTGTTAAATAAAAATATAAACTAGTGGCCAAGGTGGCCCATAGGGGAGCAGGCTGCCCCACGAGGGGCAGTGACAAAGTGGCAGAGCACTTGGCTGCAGGTGTGGCCTCCACCTGTCATAGGTGACGTGCAGGCACCGAGGGACCTCCCCCTCCAGGAGCAGGGCGCCCAGAGTTAATTCATGATCACGCCTGAGGATTCAGACTGCCCGGACACCCTCATCAGCAGCTGCGGGAGGAGAGGGCGTGGCCTGTGTTCTGGTAAACACACCTTGGGAACTGTGCCAGCCACTAAGGAGGACAAGGTAGACAAGAAGAAGCCTGGGGGTGAGGGTTGGACAGAAGGGACGGCCCCAGGCAGTAGGCATTTGATGGAGATGGCTTGGAAGCCTCAGGACAATGAGGCTTTCCCCAGTCAGTAGGGCATTTTGGAGTTCAGTTAAGCTCAATTCCATTTAATAAACATTTTTTAAGCAACAGGGTGTGCTGGGCCCGATGAGAGATGGAAGGAGAAATAGCACAGAAGCTCCCAAGGAGCTCCCAGCTGAATTAGAGAAAGAGACATTGGGCACACTTACTGCCACCAGCACTGCCAAACACCACAGCAACAGCGCCAGCAGAAACCTCACTAATACTTTAAGACATCCCCGGGAGATTAAGATCTCCATCTTAAAGAGAAGGCACTGGACAGCCGGGAGGTTAAGCAGGCCATTGAGGGTGGTCAGTATTGACCCCTGACTGTAAGGTCTGTGCCCTTAGCCACCACATATGTTGTCTCTATTGTCACCTCTGATAATAAAGGTAGAGACACGTTGTATGTGCTAGGGAAGCACCCTGAGCCTTAGTTTATTCACCTGCAAAACGGGTTAGTGACATCTAGTTTCCTGAGAGACAAGGGATAGTGTATGTAACAGGTCTGCACCACTGCAAGGCAGGTTTCTACTCCTGCCACGGAGGCCCAGAGCAGGTAGCAACAAGAGCTGCTCTTGGAGGATAGAAGTCAAGCACTATGCGGCAGCGGTGCAGGCAGGGGGAACAGAATGAGCAAAAGCCCGGAGGTGGGAACATGCAACTGGTCCAGCATGAGAACTGAGAACGCAGGAGATTCAGACAGAGCAGAGAGCCTGAAGCTCTTCCCTGTCTTTCTTCCCTCTGCAATCCTGGAAAAGCTGCTGCTAGCTCCTTTCTAGTTCCTCATAACTGACTTCTGTGCACACTACCCACTGGAAACACTCTTGCCACGGTCTTTAGTGCCAGCCTGTTGCCAGCCCATTGACCATTCTTGGGTCTTATCTTCCCTCCTCCACAACCTGGGTAGGTTCCTACCTTCTCTTTGAAACACCACTTCTCAGCTGATTTACTTCCCTGCAGGCTGGGCTCTCCCCTCTGTCTCCATTGCTGGTTCCATCTCTTGTGCCACCCCTGAATGTTGCTGTGGTCAGTTGTGGACCTACACCTCATCAACATGTTCTCATCTGTTCCCGAGGCTTACCCACTGCCTCCATGTGGGATGTCTAAGACCCGATCTCCAGCCCAGCACCCATCCTGAGCACTGGATCCATATACCTCCCCGCTGGGCATCTAGACCTGCACGTACTGCAGGCAGTTTGAACTCAAAATGAGCCCAGACGGGCTCCCTGCATCCCCAATATCTGCTGGTCTTCTGGGTTCTCTCTATCAGGGGTTCGCATCACTAATGTAAGTCAGATCCTGGGAGTCATCCCTAACATTCCCTCCCTAACACTGGGGTGCCATCTCCTGTCAATGTCTCTTGCTTCTTTCTCTCACCCACATGGTCCCCTTGCTGCAGAACACACCTTCATCGCAGCTCCTGGGGTTCTACAGACCGTCCTACTGCACTCCTATCTAGTTACCAGAAAAGTCTCTGTGAAATGCAAATCTGCCCAGGGCACGCCCTGTCCAGAAGCCTTCAGTGGCTCCCATTGTGTTGGGGATAAGGCCCACACTTCATAGCATGCCACTCAGTGTCCCAGCCTCTGTACCACACAGTCCCACTGTCCCTGGGTCTCCAACCAGACTGAAACCATGGAGCAGATAGATTTATCTTCCTTCACGCCAATCATCCCAATCCACTTAGTCCCTAGGCCTCAACTTGAGGCTCCCTTCCTCCAGGAAGCCTTCCTGCTGCCCCAGAATGAGTTAGGGCCCCTCTTCTATGCCCCCATAGCAGCTGCGCACAACAGAGAGCTATGCTCTTTCTACAACACATTAATGCTTTCTCTTCTTGTTCCCCACCTGACACCACGGCGTCTCTGAAGTCAGAAACTGTCCTTGTGCTTTATTTTTCTAGGGTACCAAGAAATATTTGTTGAAATCAAAGGCTTTGGGAAGGATCTTGGAAACAGACCCTGGGGGTGCTTTTAGGAAATGGGTTACTCTTTGTGCAGGCACTGAAAGTTGAATACACACTATCCTTTCTCCCCTTTTCCCTAACAGAACTCCAATTTTGTTCAGGAGATTGCAATAACGTAAACTACATTTCCTAGTCTCCTTTGCAGAGGGTAGCCATATGGCCTAGTCTTGGCCAACAAGATTTAAGGAAAAGTAGCTTAGCATGCAGGGGAGAGATTTGCTTCCCTGATGTGAGCACAACCCCTTCTTGCTTCCTGCCTTCCACTTCCTTCTTGGAATTAAGAGAAGAGGCTGGAGGCGGAACAGCTATCTTGTGACAATGACCTAGCCACTCTAAGGAATCCCTCCCGGCCTAGTTCGTGACCCCTGGACAACCTACTAGCAGGCTTCTTCCTATGAGACAAATAAATCTTGAGGCCACTTTGGTTAGGTCTCCATTACATTTAGCTAACGCCACCTTGTAAGAGCAGATAAAAGCAGATAACCATTGGTGAGCATTTCTGAATAAGCCTTTCCTTTAGAGATGATGCTGGTCCTGACAGCAGGCAGATAGCAAGGTTAACGGAGTAGGATAAAATGAGGGTTGGAGAAGCAGGTTCTCCCCAGGTTTCTATCAGAGGACCATGACAAGGCTACACTCAGGGTTTAAGAAAGAAGCTCCAGGCTTCGCAGCCCCAGTGTGCCTGTGATCGGGGCCTTCTCCACTCTGAATGAAATGAAATGCTCTCTTCAAGCTCTTCTCATTGTGAAATGAGGCTGCTGGAATAGATAACTCTTCAAAGGGCATAGTGCTCTAAGTCTGGCCTTTGGAGTCAGGCAGAGCTGGGTTGGGGTTCTAGCTCCATCACTTACAAGCTATGTGTCTTCCAGTCTTCTTCTTCTTCTTCTTTTTTTTTTTTTTTTAGTTGACCTCTCTGGTATCATCATCTGTAAAATCCAAATTGTAACAGTACGTGTTGGACTAATGCTGGGGTTCTATGGAATCACGCATTAGGTACCCAACAGAATGCCTGGCACAGTACACCCTGGGTTCTGCAGCGTGCATGGGATGCTCCACGTGCCAGCCGTCCTTGTGTTCCAAGTTCTCTAAAAGGGTAGACTGGTGACTTGGAGTTTCCTGCCTGTTCTGAGTCTGAGGATGCTGCAGGGCTCTGGAAAGCCTCTTTAGATGCCCTTTACTCTGTGGGTGAGTGAAGTGGCCAGAAGCTGCCCACTGTCCAATGGCTTTTCTTCCAGCACTACATGCTGTTGTGTCCAGGGTTCTTGGACCGCAGGTGGAGAGGGGAAGCCCACAGACAGAGGACAGCCCAGACCAGGCCCAGAAAGGCATTGTCCTGTGGGTCTTTGTCTTATCCAAAGTTTCCTGAGTACTGAAGCTGGGCTTGTGCTTTTCCTGGCAGTAGAGTGGGCTTGCAGAGGACTACAGGAATTAGGGAGCTGGAAAATACCTCCAGAATTGGATTCCTTACTGCAGCTGCTTTTGGCATAACTTCTTTCTCCTTCTCTTAAAAAGCCTCACCTTCTTTCTCTTTTCTGCAGTAGAAATCCTAGTGGAAAAAATCTTGGGGGAAAAAAAAATAAAGCTGCTGTTCTATTCCAGCCCCAGGGAAGGAGGACAGTAGGGTGCATCTCTTATGTCCACGGGGGACCCTCTCTCCTGGCCTCAATATTTCAGGCCAGACCCAGCCATGCTGACACTTGACAGCGCCTGCAGTTTACCTTGGCTCAGGTCCAGAGAGTTCGGGCCCTGCCCGGGGCGGCCCCCTCTCCAGCGCAAAGAGCAGTTTAAATATAAATCAATCCCGACACAAACAGCTTCAGCGAGTCTCGGAGCCATCACCGGAACTGTGAGACCAGGTTTTCAGCGAGTGCAAACAAGCAGAGACCCGCTCCGTAAATCTCCCTGAGCGCGTCGGGAGGGGCGCCGAGGCACCCCTCTCCTTGAAAATTCGGCTTCCCGTCAAGCCCCGTAGCTCCCGTTGGCCCCTCCGGCGCCTCTCGGTTCTCCTCCCGCCTCTCCTGCCCCCGAAGCCCTGCCAACCTCTCCTCGGGTCCGCTCCAGTCGCCAGCCGGTCGGTCCCCGCTGCGCCCCCCGCCCCGCCCCTCCAGTCCTCCGGGCGCCCCCACCCTCCTGCAGGCTCCTGCCCCCCCCCCCACCAGCCGCTACCTCCCCTTCTCCGGGCCCAACGCCCCCCGCCGCCCAGCAGGCGGGACCTTCTCAGGGGCGGTCAAGCCTCGCAGGTTCCAGCCGGGCTCCGGGAGCACAGACGACCCCGGGCGTGGAGCGAGGTCACGCGCCGTGGGCCGCCGCGTCACACCTGTCTGAGGGGGCGGCCGCGGCGGGGGCGGGGCGGGGGCTCGCAGCGCCTTCGACAGCCGCGGAGGAGAGGGAGGAGGGAGAGCGCGTTTCATCATCGGCGACGGCGGCGGCCACTTATAAAACTTCTGGGCGCGCACTCGCTCGCGCAGTCTCCGAGCTGCGAGCCTCCTCCGGCGCCCGCGGCCACTCTCACCAGCCATCGGCGCAGCAGCCCCAACCCGTAGCGCCCGGACCCTGCCCGCCCCGCTGCCCGCCCGGGCCCTGCAGCCGCCGTCCAGCCCCGCCGGGGCCGCCACCATGGGGTTCTGGCCGGAGCCCGGCGCGCGCCAGGGCAGCGACGCCTCTTCGGGCCGAACCGGCCGCTGTTCCCGCTCGGTCTTCAGCAACATTAAGGTGAGCGCAAAACTCGCGGCCGTCGGTGCCCGAGCCGCTGAGGGTTCACCTCCGGCGGGAGCCGGCGTCGGTGCTGCGGGGCCCGAGGGGGACGCCGAGGCGCCGGGGCTTCCCCTCAGCCTTAGGTGCCGCGGTCAGGGACGCATCCCCGGGGCCCGCGGCGGATGAGGGGCGCCCGCACGGAAGAGCTCGCGCTTGGCGGGTGTGTGTGTGTGTGCGTGTCTCCGTGTGTGTGCGCGCGCTCCCACACCCTCATCGGGGCAAGAAGCGGGACAATGACAGTACCTGCCTGTTGGTTGGACTCTTCTCAGTTGGCAACTGTCCTGCTCTTGGACTGAAACAGAACTCGCGGGGTACTTTTTCGGTCTCCGGCGGGCAATTAACTTCGGGAAGGGGTGGCTTGGAGGTGCCGGGAAAATGACAGGCTGTGTGGTTCCTCGGAGCTGGAGCTCAGAGCCTAACTAACTCCTCCTGGGGTGGGTGGCGGAAGGGATGTTCTCCTTCCCTAAAAGCAGCAGTGTCCCCGGCTCTGCTACCTCTCTGCGCCGCCGCCGCCTGCAAAGTTCAGAATTCCCCCCGGGGGGTTGGCAACCAACGCTGAGTGCTTCCTGGTCTGGAAATGGCCCCAGGGAGGCAGCAGGCCCTGCAGTACGTTCAGTAACACGGAGCAGGTGCCTCTCCCTTGGCAATGGGTGAAGATGGGGTGTAGGTGGCCGAATGGCGAGGACTCTTTCTCCCGCAGGGGTTTGGGGAATGCTTGCACTTCCTCCCGCGCTCCAGGGGGACCTGGAATAATTGAATACACACTCGGGCTCTTTGGCTGGTTCTGCCTGAGCAGAAGCAACCGCGAAATGCACCTCCTGAGAGGGTAGAGGGGCTGTGGTGAGGACTGCAGAGCCCACATGAAGACTTCCCCACCCCCTACCCCCGCCCCGGGGGTGGGGAGGGAGAGGAATGGTCCTGAGAGGTTCTTTCCAGCTATCATACAGTCAGGTGGGGCTAGGTAAAGCCTCCAGTGGTGCAATTAAAGGCAGAATGGGGAGAGGTGTCTCTGTCGACTGATTATTTGAGTGTTCAACAGAAAGGGATCTGGAGGTCACAGTGAATCCCACCTATATACTTACTCATATTGTTAGCAGTGGAGCTGGGATCTCCACTCCTGCTTCTGCCCTGTCTCCCCACCACAATAAATAAAGGCTGAGTTGATTCCATGGTTGGGTGTCAATAAGACACAGAAATTTTGAGATCGTTTCAGATAACCCTCAAATTGCCTCACCTTTGGCCAGACCTGGATGAGAATACTGTGTGCAGTTTTGGTCCCACCATTCAAAAGAGACTTGGAGAAGTTTCAGCAGAGAACTGTAGAAAATTTGGTGTTTATAAATTAGGAATTGGGAGGAAAGGGTGGGAGCAACAGCTGGGTGGTCCGAAAAGAAAGAGGCCCAGGAGAGAATCAGGGTGGGGGCACCTCTCCCTATTTCACCAAGAAGAGGAAGAGGGGTAGCTTGCCCCAGAACAGTTTTCTGACAGTGAAGGTCACCCGCAATGAGACTGATCCATTTAGACCTGCCCTGAGTCCCCCAAATAAGTTTATGGCAGCAGTTCCTTTGAAGATCTGTAAAAATGAGATAATTTTTCATATGTTGATGATTTAACCACACGTGCCTGAGACCTGGACCCAGGCCAATGGGCCTCTGAAAGGTTCATACCAGTTAAGAGTTTTTCTTAATTCCAAAAATCAGATCCTCTTAATTTTTATCTCCATTGACCCATAGTAACTCTGAAACCAAAGTTTAAAGAGACTTCAATTAGCTTCTCTTAGTCAACCTGAAATCAGGTACAGTTTGGTTATCTCAAGGCAAATCTGGGCCTGGAATTCCATTAGTTAAACTCATGTAAGCCTTTTCTTCCAGAGGGCAGTAATAATCATCCGGGGAATTGCAATTTCCTGGGAGATTCCCTCCTCCCAATGAGAGGTTGGGTGACTGCCCTGCATGCTCTCTCACTGGTGGGTGGACTGTGTGTGTCTTGTGAATATGTGTGACATGGGGGCTAACAGGGGACACCCAACCTAAGGACCCATCATTTCCTGGGTTCCTCAATGCTGGGGCAGACTAAATGATTGGCTTTGTGACATTCTTGCAAAACCCTACAGACCATATGGTTTAGGGGGAAGGGGATGAGGCCAGGAGACGTAGGTCCAAGATGTAGATCCAACCTCTTACTAACGCATGGGGGGCATTTCTCACCTTTCCTGGGCAGCAGAGTCCTTATGTTAAAACAACAACCACAAACAAAAAACAGGTGCTGAGAATGATCCCGACCCCATGGGGGCTCCTTAAGGATTATGTGGGATGAGGCATAGGAAATGGGTCCTGTAAACCATGCAGGACTCTCCAGGATTGGCATCAATAAGATGTCAGTTCTTGCCTCAACAAACAGGATGCACGTTTAAACACCATTTAGGATCTGTTGTTCCACCAATTATGCCTCACATGGGGCATAGTTAATAGTTAAGAGAAACCACAGTTAATGTCCAAAATAGATGTAATTGTAGCTAACCCTAATGGAGCTATCTGGATATACCAAGAACTTTGGATGTATTCCACCTATGATTAATCCCCATTACAACTTTATCTAGTGGATACTATTACTGTCCCCATTAATGATGAGGAAACCAAGGCTTAGTGAGATGTGGACACACAGCCAGAAAGGGGTGGAGTGTTGAGGAACTAGATATGTGAGACCCCAGGGTCAGAGACTAACCGCTGTGCACCCTGCCCTCAGCACCACACAACGCTGCTCAGTTTTGGTTGAGCACGTGGGGATCCTGGAGGTATGCTTGTTCTAAGGGTTCAGTGCTTTCTTCAGGCCCCGCTGACACACACAAATCGCAGCTGTGAGCAGGGGTCGCGGTTCATGGCTACAGGATGGATGTCTCCAGTCAGTAATGGGCTCACCGTACCTTTTCACTCTTCATAACTCTCCCCTAAAGGGCCTGGTGGCTCTCACTTAGGGGGTGAGGTTTTTGTACTCTCTCCTGTAGGAGTAAATACAGTTGTATTTATTCTGGAGACAGTCCGTATTGCCTCTGGCTACAGGATTCTTAAGAAGTAGACCTCCTCCCTAGTCATTGTCAGAGAGAGCAGTTCAACCTCCAGAACTCTAAATTAAAAACAGGTTCATTCAGTGATGATGGGGGTAGGGTTGAGGAGGAAGGAGAGAGCTTTTGTGGCTACCGGGTCCTGGCAGCCTCAAAGAGATCTGTTTCTTCTTAAAATGAACTTTGAGGGGCCCAACAGAGGTTATCTTACAAAAGGAGTAGACCATTGGTAATTGCTGCCCAAATTTCAGGAACTCCCACACCTCAGGCCCCGGCGTAGGGAAATAGTGTATATCCAGTCAGGGAGGGAGAATCCAGTGGGGATGGAGGGTGGGGGATGCACAGTGGGACGAAAGGGCTAGACAGATCTCACAGCATGGCCTGAGGGGCCAGTGACCACTGACCTGGGAGGGAGGCCCCCAAATGAGGGAAAGGTACTTTATCCTGGCCTGTGTCTATAACTTCCTAAGGCCTCTGACCCCCAAATGTGGGGAGACAGCTTAGGCTTAACTTCTTGGGCTTAACCTCTTGGTTTCCAGAGGAAAGTGCTATATCCCACCAACCTGACTGTTTATGCCTGGGGAAAACACTCTCGAGAGAATCCCTGGGACAAAGAATTCCTTAACTGACCCCATGGATTAAGAGGTGCCCACTCCTCCTGCCTGGGGCTGGTGGGTATTTCTCTGATGTTGAGGACACCGTTTATTTATCCCCTGGGAGGGCCGAGCTTTCCTTGCTTATATGTGGGGGTATGGGGAGGGAGGGGAGAACAAAGGGAACTGGTTGGGTGGGGGTCCCAGGTCACTCCGACCCTTTTCTCCTGGGATGATACTCAGGGCCCTACTCCTGGTAATGAATTGGGACCTACACTGCCACAGAACAAAGGGAAGAGTGATTTATGTCTCACAATATGGATCGCTGATCTTATCTCTTTCTGATCATTCTCTTTTGTCTGTGACTTTTTTTCCCCATTCTAGGAGCCGAAGATATGATGTTGGGATGTTGGGTTGGGAGCATGGCTTTCCCTCACCTTCTTTTGTTCCGTTTGTGGAATGCAGAGGAACGTAGGTGGTCCCCAATGCAGATCTCATCCCTCCTTGTTCTCCCTCTTCCCACCCCTGCTTGGTTTTATCCCGTCAGTGGGTTTAACCTCCTCCAGCCCTTGCTTCACCCTACTTTCTGCCTGCCGAGGCACTGGCCTGCAGAGAGCTCCCGTTATGTGCCAAAGCTAGAGAGCTGGGCATGGTGAAGCTAAGAAGAAGCTTGGGACGCTCCCAGGCAGTGGCCCCCATTTTATATCACAAGTTCATGACCGTGTACTTGGGCATTGCACTCTCAGTATCTGTTAACAAGGACATAAAGAAACAGCTATGTGAATTTACACTTGTCTGTACCCACAGGACCAGCACAGATGGGTTGTCACCCTGGTCCTTGGGGGCTCCTTTTGAGGGACCATGGGAAAAAGTTGAGTCCTTAGTACAGACAAAGCCTGATTTATTTTGAGTTTTAAAAAAAAAAAAACTTTTTATTTTGAAACAATCATCTATTCCTAGGAAAAATAGTACAGAGAGGTGCTGTGTACACTTCACTCAGTTTCTCTCAGTGGCTCTGTCTTAATTCTGCACTATAATACCAAAAGCAGGGAATGGACATTGATAAAATATGTGTGTGTAGTTCCATGCTGTTTTGTCACATGTAGAGATTTGTGGAACCATCACCCTACTGCCTCAAGACACAGAACTGGTTCTGTCACCACCAAGATCTCTGTTGTGCTGCTCCCCTGTCGTCTTGCTTACCCCCTTCTACCTGACTACCAACACAACCCCAAATCTGTTCTCCATCACGACCATTTGTCATTTTGAGAATATTACATAAACGAACCAGGCAATATGTAACCATTTGAGACTGGCTCTTCTTCAACATAATACCCTTGAGATCTGCCCAGGATGTTGCTTATATCAATAGCTTGTTCCTTTTTATTGCTTAGTCGTACTGCATGGTGTGGATGTCCTGTGATTTGTCTAACCATCCACCTATTGAGGGACATTTGGGTTGTTTCCAGTTTGGGGCTATTACAAGTAAAGCTGCTACAGATAATCATGTACAGGTTTTTGGATAGATAAAAACTTTCATTTCTCTGGAATAAATGCCCAAGAGTGCATTTGCTGGTTTGGATGGTAGTTGCATGTTGTTGTTTTTTTTAAGAAACTGACAAACTTTTTCCGAAGTGGCCATACAGTTTTACATTTGCACCGGCAGTGTAGGAGAGGTCCAGTTTCTCTACATCTCTGGCAGCATTTGGTGTTGTCACTGCTTTTTACTTCAGCTAATTCAAATGAGTTTGTAGTAACATCTCGGCCTGGTCTTCATCTGCATTTCCCTAATAGTTAGTGATGTTGAACATCTTTTCATGTGTTTATTTGCCATGTGTATGTGCTCTTCATTGAAATGTCTGTTTGTAGAGTTTGTCCTTTGTCTAATCAGAATTTTTACTATTGCTTTGAGAGTTCCTTATATATATATTAGATACAAGTCCTTTCTTGGGCATATGGTCTGCAAATATTTTCTCCCAGTCTGTAGCTTATTTTTTTATTCTCTTAACAGGGTCTTTCACAGAAAAAAAAAATGTTTGCATTCTGATGAAATCTCATTTAACGATTTTTAATTTTCTGGGTCCTGCTTTTGGTGTATGTCTAAGAGCTCTTCACCAAACCTAGTTCCTGATAGTTTTCTCCTATGTCTTCTCCTAAAAGTTTTATAATCTTATATTTAAATCTATGATCCATTTTAAGTTCATTTTTGTATAGGTGTGAGGTTCACTCTTTTTTTTTTTTTTTTTGTATCTGTAGTTATCCAATTGCCCTCTCACCGTTTGCGGAGAAGACTGTCCTTTCTCTACTGAATTGCCTTGGCTCCTTTGTCAAAAACCTGTTGGCCATGCTTGTGTGGATTTATGCTGGGTTTTCTGTTCTGCTTCACTGATGTATATGTGTATCTCTCTGCCAGGACCACACTGTCTTGATTACTGTAGCTACTCAACAAGTCTCGATGTAGAACATTGACTTTAGTCTGTGGTGGTATGTGTTTATCTTATCAGTACCACATTACGTACATAACCCATTCAGCTTCCCTTCGACGTTGCCTTTTAAGAAGATATAAAGGCAAATTTGAACCTCACTTTTAGTAACTAGACGGGATCTTATGTATTACTGTGCTCCAGCTTTTCTTCCGGGCTTAGCTGAATAGTTGTCTTTTCCTTTGAGCTTGATTTGTTAATGTTCGATCCTAAACCTTTTTTATTCTCAACAACAGCCCTACAAGGGCGATTTCAGCATCTCTATTTCACACTTGAGGAAATGGAGGATCATTCAAGGCCACCTGTCCAGCAAATAGCAAGCAGGAAATCCCTCTCAGGGTCAGCTCACTGCCCAGCCCTCTCCTTCCTGTGGCCACAGAATGCCTCTCAGTTCTGGATTCTCTCATCTGTGAACGTTTGGACCTGAGCTCAGTGATCTCTGAGCTCCTTGCAAGTTCTCAGATTCTCATCTCAGGCTGTTAAGTTGCTGATGGAGGTGAGACTGGGAGCAAGGCCCAGTGGGTCTGAGCTTTGCTGGGAGACCTGCTGTGAAACCTGGCAGAAGTGGAGGGTGCAGACTGGCAGGTCGTCTTTGATCAATGCCCAGCTCTCTCAGTTTGGTGGACCTTGATTCCCTGGGTGTGTCCTCCTATTTGGGATGGATTACATTCGATCAGGGTGAGGAACGAAACCAAGGCAGGGAGTGTCAGGCTGCACCGTGGGGTTGAAGGATGGGTAGATACTCTAGGGAGTAGCCCTCTCCCAGAGCCAGTCCTCCCAGCCTCTTCGCCCTGTTGAACGAGATGCTCAGGAGGCTCAGGGGAAATGCTGGAATCTCTAGCATGGCTGGGGGCAAGGAGAACCAGCCTGGGATACTAACCCTAAATGAACTGGGGACAATCAGTCTGGCCACCGTTGGTGCTAGCTCCCTACAGGGCTGCCCCCCTGCCCCCAGAAAGTGGGCACACTAACCCTTTGGTAGAAATTTAGTGTGCACGTAAGTCCTGTAGAAATCTGGGAGTTCTGGTAACAAGTTTCATTTTGTTTCATCAAACATCAGTAATACCTATTTATGTTCCAAAGAATGTTTCATCTAACACCCCTGGGAGATGCTGGCCTAGAGCACAGAAGGCCTCAGTTGAAATGCGGATGTCATTAGGGAGGGCTGCAGTAAGCCACGGTTTGTCCAGCTGTCCCACCGAGATGCCCTGAATTCTAGGAGAGAGTGAACAAGGTTTCCACATGGGGTAGACAAGAGGAGGAATGGATGAACCAAGAGTATTCCATTTCTGGGATATTTTATGTTTTATCTTAAAATCAAGTGAATTTTATGTTTTCTTCCATAGTATAGCTATATGTTTCCAAATATGTTGTACTTCCCCCCAAATCCTGGAATAACAGTGATGCTCTAGGAAGCTATGCTGTGTCTAGCTCGTGTCTCCCAAATGTGTCTCCCAGGTAGAATATACCAAGTTTGGGAAACATGACACAGGGAGACCTCAAGTCAGAACTAGTTTATCCAGTTAGTTCACTCAGCCAGCTTGTTAAGCGAAGAGGGAACCTTACCTAAATAGTTTAAGTGGGACAGCTATGGGGTGTGGATGTCAGCCGTTTCCTGAGCTGATCCCTGTGGGACACCCAGGAGATGAGCCAGCTAGAGAATGTACTGAGGTCTCTGTGGGCTTGGAGGAAAAGGATAGTAGCAGAAGGGAAGGGCAGGGAGAGGACAGTAGGCTTCCTGAGTCACCCTTACCCTGCATAATGGGCTGCCAATAAGTTTGCAGGATGGCATTTTTTGGGAAAGATTTTATTTATTTATTTGAGAGAGAGCGCACATGCAAGAGAGAAAGAGAGAACATGAGCAGGGGGAAGAGGCAGAGGGAGAGGGAGAAGCAGGTTGCCCACTGAGCAGGGAGCCTGATGTGGGATTCGACCCCAGGACCTGAGCCAAAGACAACCGCTTAACCCACTGAGCCACCCAGGTACCCAGGATGGGATTAGATTGCCCGGCTTTCTCAGTCCCTTTCACATCCTTCCTGCCTTGTGCCTCAGGCCCCTTTGAAAGCTTCCTGCTTTGTCTTTGATTCTCAGTGCATTTGAGGGAAGTGGCAGGAGCTGAGCATTGGCATGGGAGCTTGGGGCTCACTCCCTCAGGAGCCTCTCCTGAGCGTCCCCCATGTGAGGCTCCGTACCAGCTATTACTGTTTGCACTTGGCTGCCTAAGAGGCTCCCAAGCTTCCAAGAAGCAAGAGTCGTAAATTCCCTTCCCCTCAACACGATCACGAGCCTCGTTTTGCCCAGGACTGAGGCAGTTTCTGGGACACAGGACTTTCAGTTTTAAAACTGGAAGTGTTCGGGACAGGTTGGGACAACTGGTCCCCCTACTGCCTCCCTCCTTGTGACATTGTACAAGAATGGACTTCCACCTTGACTGTGGGGCAGAGGGGCTACTGACGCAGGGCCAGGGATGGTGCTCGGTGATGGAAATAAACCTCCAGGATCTATGGCAGGAAGAGATTGTAGTCTTCCAGAGAGAAGACAAGCAGGAACCAGGACACTGTTGGTGGGGCTCATGGAGCAGCAGCCCCATTATTCCTTCTTATTTGTATGCAGCTATCCCCCTGCCCAGTCCTGTCTTCCTTGCTCGTCATGATATATAGCATTTTTAATATCTCATACAAGTGATGATAAAACTGACCTGTGGAAAGATAGTGCTTCTTGGCTTATTGAATTTCAAAATTGAACATGATAAGGAAGACCACCTGCTTAAAGGCACAGGAATCCTCCTGACAGTGTCCTTACCTCTGTTGGCATAGCCCTAGTAGTAATGGGGAACTCACCCCCTCACAAGGCAAGTCCAGGAACCAGTAATACCACAGGCTTTAAGTTTTTCCTATAATGAGCTGAAACCGTCCCCTGCCCTTCCACGCACGTCCCCAGAGGAAAGTGAGCAGAACCCTCTCTGCCTGGTTGCTCTCCTACATATTTCCAGTAAAAAGCAGTCTCCCTTCTCCCCTAAGTTTCTCTAACTGGGGAGTTGCTTGGCAGGGTTGAAATGGAAAGCCAGGTGGTCTGGGCTACCTTCCTCTGAAAGCTGAACCAGCTCTGAATTTGGGCATTGCTAAAGGCTATGTGTGGTCCCCAAATCTTTTTGTCCCTGACCACAAAGGTTTTCTTGCAGGTCCTAGTCACTGCGAGGAGTTTGGTTTACCGTTCATGAAGGAACCTCCAGCTTTGTGGAGGCTGGTGGGCCCTGAGTTTTCTGGAACCAGCAGAGACCTTCCTATGATGGGGACCTCCGCCCCCACAGACTCTGCAAATTTGTTATGCCTTCATGAGTTGCGAGGCCTGCCCCAACCCATTCGTCACACTCTTCCTCCTTACCCCCATCTTCCTCTGTCCTTACCTCTTGCTCTCACTCCCCCCTGACTCTGCAGACTTTCATGGAGTGTCCGTGCCAAGCCTGAAAGAGCCCTGGATAAATCATTGTCTATCCTCTGGCCTCCAACTAGATGATAACTCTCAGGAGGAAGTAGAAAAGAGGCTCACAGGGGACTCTGTCCTGACTTTATCACCAGAGTGCCCAGCAGGGACCCTCACAGAGGGATCTGGCCTAATGCCAGCAGGAACATACCTGTGGGATGTACCCCAGGAATACACCCCATCCCCAAATGGCAGGGCCAAATTATTATAGAACCAGCCTTGTCTTTTGGGTCATCTCCACCCCAGACCTTGTTACTGACTTGGAAAGTGAGCCTACAGGGCCTTGTGTTTGTCCATTTCATTTCACATTGCCCCTGATGTCAGGAGGCTGCCCTCCTAGGCTCACTGCAGCCTGGGGCTCCTTCTTCATACTCAGTATCCCAGGAAAGCACAGTCCTACTGAATCAACATGTAAATTTAACTTGTAGGCACATAAAACTCACAAGGAGTGGGGACAAGCCTGTTTTGGTTGCCTGAAAATTACCAATATTCAGAATTCCCTCCTTCAGCAACACATTTTTATTAGTAACAATTATGATATGATCTTCTGAGCTATCATCACAAAGATGGATACATTTTATTAGGGCACATATGTGTGGGAAAATATATGGGGGCATATGGATATTTAACTGTGAAAGCAAATGCATTTGGGGGAACATATTATGTGCCAATTAGTGAAGTAATAAGTGGACCTTTCAGAAATGCTATCTGACTAAATCCTACCTACCATGCTCCAAGATGCATATTATCCGCATTTTAAAGTGGACGAAACTGTTAGACAACTCATGGGAATTACCACATTTCACAGTGACAAAGCTGGTATTTGGAGACTCTGTCTTACGACTCTTTCCTCTACGGCAGCTTCCTGCATCCCACCACAAATCCCAACCAGCTGGGGCACCTGGCTGGCTCGGTCAGTTAAGCGCCTGCCTTCAGCTCAGGTCATGATCCCGGGGTCCTGGGATGGAGCCCCATGTGGGGCTCCCTGCTCAGCAGGGAGCCTGCTTCTCCCTCTGCCCCTCCCTCGCCACACTCCCGTGCTCATGGGTGCTCTTGCTCTCTCTCAGCTAAATAAATAAATAAATAAATAAATAAATAAATAAAATCCCAGCCAGCTGAGCCAGAGCTTTGCTACCTCAGTCCTTCATACCAACAGACACAAGCAGGGCTACTTATTTATATTTATTATTTTATTTTCCCAAGACAACTTTGACAATAGTGGCCCTGAAAGTCTTCGTTCCTCAGCTTTCCTCTTTCCCCTCCCCTGTGCTCATTAGGCTGTACAGATACTGCGGCTGCACAGCACACAGGCGTTTGGACCAGGGATGAGCCAGAAGGTGGCTGAGAAGCCCTTCCTAAAGAATAAATGGAAACCCAGTCAGCGGAACAACATTTTGTTGTTCACATAAGAACAATGTGTGACGTGAGTCACATGTGCTCAGAGGCTTATAATGAGGGACATCCATCTATGGAATATTTACAATTTTTAAAAAGTTTTCTTGAGAATAGTTTAAACTTGGGGGCAAGGGTTCATTCTATGATCTGAAGCAGAGGCTGCAGGATAGGCAACCATAGGCAGAGATGATCCAAATTTTTAAGTCACAAGAAGACTTGAAGAGGGTACACCTAAACGGATAGTTCTCTGTGTGAGAAGTCTACAAGTGGTTTTGTTTCCCTTCGTTGTGACTGTCTGTGTTTTCCATTTTTCTCTGGTAAACGTCCTGTACTTATAATTAGAAAAAAGCCCTAAAGCCTGTGGTGATACCCACACCCCCCTTCGGTGGATACAGCGAGACATTTGTTGTGGGATATGAAATACCATATAAGACGAGAGGTGTCTGGTCTCCCGGTACCTAAGGATGGAGCAGAGGTGAAGCCAGGATGGCCAGCAGGGGTGTGGGCTCCTCTAGAAGGACCGTTCCTGCAGTTCCTACCACTATTCCCACTGCATTATTACACTTGTCATTGTGTTTGAGTCTTATGTCTCTTCAGAGTTGGAGGTAAAGTCAGAAAACAATACTTTAATTCTTTTTTTTAAAGACTTTTTTTTATTTGAGAGAGAGAGAGCACAAGCGAGGTGAAGGGCAGAGGGAGAGGGAAAAGCAGACTCCCTGTTGAGCAAGGGAGCCTGGGCTGGATCCCAGGACCCTGGGATCATGACCTGAGCAAAAGGCATCTTAACTGACTGAGCCAGCCAGGCGCCACAACAATACTTTAATTCTGAAAGAAAGGCAAAACTATGGAACATTTTCTTCTCGGGGAAGATTTGAGAGGCATTTCTCTACTTCCGTCTGTGCTCTCCCGGTGCCCACTCCAAGGGGCTGGCTCAGAGTTTGGGAATCCAGCCCTAAAGTTGGCCAAGCATCTTAGGGAAGTCAGTGTATCTGATGGGCTCCATGCCATGAAGGAAGAGTGGGCCTGAGGGAGAGGCAGAGAGGATAGAGGCTGGGACAGGAACTGCCAAGTGCTGCCTGGGATCTGGTCCTGAGCCTGGACTTTTACACCTGGGATGATGTGGGGACATCCTAGGTGGGTTTTCTCCCCATCAGTTGGTAAGCCGTGATTAACACCCCCTGTTGTATGATAGCACTTTACAAGTGTTGTATTCAGCAGAGCTTTCGAAACTCTGAGGCCAGGATTGGTGTCAGGAAGGCTGCCTGAGATGTATTCATTTTGTTCATTCATTCATGCAACATGTTATCATTGATCACCTACCATCAGCCATCGAGGATACGACGATGAACAAACTATGCCCTCTCAAGAGATATATAAACAGTGGGCAGATGCACAAATAAACCTAGTTACAAAGTGTATCAAATAAGAGGGAAAAGAACTGGGTTCTATGACGGAGAAGAGGCTAGTGACAGAACTGGATTCTGCTTAATCCATTTGGGGCCATGGGCTCTGAATTCTAAAGTCACCTTCATGCTTCTGATGTGTAACCTCTGCTTGGGGAGCACAGCTGTATATCAGACAAGGTACCTATCTTTCAAGGCTCTGGTTAGTTAGGGTAAGATGGATCATAAAGAACTATAGTGAATTATAACTATGCCTCCCATCAACATGACAGGTTCACATTACATGGGACTTTATACTATAAATGCTTCATAAAATAGAACACCGCCAAATATTTAAAAATGGAGCCAAGTTTGCAAGAGAGAAAGTGAAATTTTCAAGGTTCAAGAAATGAAGAATGAGTTGAACACCAAAACAGTGAGTATACCAACTGACCCTGCAGCAGGGATGGAGGGGAGAAGTATGTGTGGTATGACTAGACCAGTAAAGAAACCCTAAAAAAACTCCTTTTTAAGAAAAGATTTTATTTATTTATTTGACAGAGAGAGATATTACAAGCAGGAGGAGAGACAGGCAGAGAGAGAGAGGAGGAAGCAGGCTCCCCACTGAGCAGAGAGCCCTGAGACCATGACAGCGAAAGGCAGAGACTTTAACCCACTGAGCCACCCAGGCACCCCTCTAAAGAAACTCCTCATGAAGAGTAGGTGTTAGTAATCACACAGGTGGCAAAGATGACATGGGGAGTTGGCCCTCAGACTGATGCATAAAGCTGGGCCCCTGGTGAGAAGGGAACTAATAAAACTCTACCCACCTCCGTAGGGACCGCAAAGAGGCTTATCTCTAACAGGACCTCTGGGTGAAATAATTTCTCTAAGAAATCATAACCCCAAGTCTATGCCATATAGAATTGAAAACAGAATTTATACTATCCACCTGGTATGGGAATCTCTAGGCAAATAAAGTAGCATAAAAATTGTTTTGGGGCTGATGATAACTCTTTGCCATCTGGCAAGCACAAAAGTGAAACCGCTCTGGAAGTATGTTTCTGTGATCCAGACCCACCAGAATCCCTAAGACAAGACAATCCCCTTGGAAGAAGAGCTTACAACAAAAATTTACACAAGGAAATGATCCACCATAAGCAACAGGCAGCAGACATATCAATGAGGAAAATTAGCACCTCAAGATTTTGAGATAATGGAACATTCTGAAAGAGACCATAAAAACATATTAAAATGTTGAAAGGGGTGTAAGAAGAAATAGAAAATACCAGGAAAGAATAAACACTATGAAAAAGGAATGGGCAGTTTTGAGAAACACATGGGAATTCTAGAAATGAAAAACGCAGATATAAAAAGTAAAAATTCAGTGAATGGTTAAATAACAGATTAGACAATTTCCCAATTTCAAACCCTCAACTTAATCACATCTGCACTTAATGATATTTTATAAATGGAAGAGAGGATTGAAGAAGTCACCCTGAATAAGCCACAGAGGAATAAAGAAGTGGAAACTGTGAAAGCTTTAGAGATATGAAAACATTAAGGATGAAGTCCAATAAAAGTCTGAAACAAGTACTAAAGAAGAGAGTAGAATGAGTAGGTGACAGACAATATTGAAGAAATGACAGAGAATTTTCGGAATTGAGAAAATATATCGTACTGCAATATAAAAAAGCACAGTAAATTCTGGCAGGAATTTACAATAAGAGCACACCTCTATGTAGTATACTGAAATTGCAGAACAGTAAAGACAGTAAAATTTTATGAGCTTTAGGGTGAAATTGCAGTTTACTTATAAGAACCAGTAATTAGACCAACAACAATCTTCTCAAAGTACATAATAGACACTCGAAAATAATGGAATAATTTTCAGAATGCTAAGAGAAAATTACCACCAAATTCAAATTTTATAACTAAAAAATAATTCAAGAAGACAAATTAGAGATTTTTCAAACAAAAACAGAACTTACTAATCATGAGTCCTCACTAAAATAAGGAAGGGCGAAATTCGCAAGCAAAAAATAAAACAGAAGAAAAGGATAGGAAGCAAAAAGTGGTAGGTAGTAATTAATTGTAGGTAGACAAAACAATAAAGATTTGTGGAGGGCAGACAAGATGGAAGAAGGATAATACACACCATTCATATGAAAAATTAGAAGGGAAAATTGAAGTTAAATCTTAAGTCCTTGGCTTGTTTGGGAGAAGAGTGGAAAATTTATTTAACTTTAGTCTTTGTTAAGTCAGTTATGTATGTTACAATGTATGGGTAATCATGAACAGAAAAGACACTGAAAGTATACCTTCTAAAGCAGAAAAGAGTAAAAAGTTGAAACCTAATCAAACCAATAGAAGGCTGGAAAAGAGAATGAAAGGCCAAAAATAAAAATAAAACAAAAAAAATCATGGAAATAGGAGCACAATTAAAGTAGATAAAAATCTAGATATGTCAGAAATTACAACACATGAAAACAGACCACTCTTACCATTTCAGAGCTAGAGAATCTCAGACCAGATTGATACAGAAACAGAAACAGAGAAAGAGACAGAGAGGGAGAGAGAAGTGGGAGGAAGGGAGAGAGAGTCTAGTTACATGCTCTTTCAAAGAAAAAGTTGCAAATCAAAGGACAAAAGAAAATACATCAGGAGAATGTCAACTAAAGAATAGAGTTTTTTCAGGCAGGAAGAATGGTAGAATGTGACATGCTTGCAACGTCTAAAACTGACTAGAGACGGATATCTAGACCACACAGGATCTCCTAACAAGAGAAAGAAAAGAACCACGATAGAAAAATGTGCAAGGATTTGGGCAGATGGCCTGGAGTGCCAGCTGGGCTCTGTCTGCCCTCTGTACTTTTCTCTGAATGTCACTGCCAATATCTAACACGGTAAACCTGTCTTCTTCACGGCTGAGTCATGCTCAGCAACCAGCACACCTACTGTCCTTCATTTAGTTCTACCTTGAAAGAATCCCAGGGCAGGACTCTGATTGGCTCTGCTGGGTCACGCTCCCCTCCCTGAGGCAGGGCAGGGTGACTCTGATTAGCTCTTCCGGGTCGTGCACCCCTACCTGAGGCAAGGCAGGGTCCTCTGACAGGGGCCTCCTCTTGGAACCCTGTGGCTAAATAGGAGCCCTTCTCTAGAACAAGGAGGAGGGCAGTGCTGGTCTCAGAAGGAGAGCTGAGCAGACCAGAAAATTGAGACTTCCTATAGGGAGGAAGAGAACACACCTCTAGGAGACACTGCTGAGGGAAAAGAGGTAGCCTGAATGAAGGAAGGCGTCGCTACTGGGGAAGGTTCCTGGACAAATCAGCTTTTGTATTAGTTTTTTGCTCCTGTTGGAACAAATCACCATCAAACTTAGTGACTTAAAGCAACACAAATTTACTATCTCACGGTTCTGGAGGACAAAGACCTACGATCAAGGTGTTGGTAGGTCTGTGGTCTTTCTGGAGGTTTTGGTGGAGAATCTGTTTCCTTACCTTCCCTAGCTTCTGGAGACCACCTGCTTCTTTGACTTGTGGTTCCTTCCCCCTCAGAGTCAGTAGATGAGCCTCTTGAAGGCTCTCTCCCTCTCACCTTTGCTTCTGACTCTGACTCTCCTGCTTCCCTCTTATAAGATCCTGTGATTACCTTGGGTCCACCCAGATAATCCAGAATATTCTCCTATTCTGAAAAACGTAATCACTTCTGTTAAGTCCTTTTTGCCAGGTAAAGCAACGTATTTGCTGGGGACTGAGACACTGGGGAGGTCATTGTTTTGTCTGTCTCAGGGTCTGATCAAACTAGAGTCAATAGAAGATACACATGCATGTATCTATATGTATATGTATTTCAAGGAATTGATTTATACAATTGTGGGGTCTGGATAATCGAGTCAAAAATTCATAGGGCAGACAGTCATGAAAAGATGAGCACAGGAATTGAGCCAAAGCTCCTATTCAGGGGAATCTATCTTTTTCATTCCCTCCTTCCCTCCCTGTGTCCCTCTCTCCCTCCCTCCTTCCCTCCCTCCCTCCCTCTCTCCCTCTCCCTCTCTTCCTCCTTCCTTCCCTCCCTCCCTCTCTCCCTCTCTCCTTCCTTCCCTCCCTCCCTCCCTCCCTCCCTTCTAAATTTCCTCCCTCCCTCCCTCATTCCTTCCCTCCCTTTCTCTCCCTCCCATACCTGCTTGTAAGGCCTTCTGATTACTTGAGTCAGGTCTGCCCCGATTATTCAGGATAATCTCCCTTACTTAACGTCAAGTCGTTACATATTGTAGTGACATCTGCAGATTTCCTCCACAGCAATACCCACGTTTCTTTGACTGAATACTGGGGATTGTAGCCTAGCCAAACGGACACATCAAAAACATTGTCACAGGGTCAAAGGGCAGTGACATTCAGAACCTGCACGTGACAGAATGTGGCAGCAGCAGGCAGAGGGCTCCAGGAGAGGTGAGCACCACTGGGCAATAGACAACCCCCCAGAAAAGGACTGCAGGGGCCAGAGGGGCTTTGCTGAAGTCACTGAGGGAAGGAAGGTGCATTTTGGGGTGAGCCGCTGCAAGGAAGCCTAGAATGGGGCATTCCATCCACTTCTTCCCATGACTGGCATCTCCTTCCATCCTCTGCACAGATCAGATGCCCAGCATATCACCCATGCCTAGATGCCCCTTCCTTATGTTGCTTATCAGTATTTGTCCCGTGATGTGCTGTGGCAGTCACAGGCCTCTGGGCTGCAGACATGAGTGGATAGCGGTGCTGGAAAGGTGGGTGAGCTCATGTCTGCTGCTCCTAGGGCTGCAGCTGGTAGGCGTCAAGTATTTGCTTAGCTAATCTTTTCCCGTCTAAGGATGCTTATTGATGATTTCATTCATGAGTCTTAAACCTGCAGGTAGAAATCCCAGCCAAAACAAACCAGGTGTGGATGATGAAACCACATTGCCGTGCACTTGCCTTCAACACCTCTAGGTAAGGCAGCGTGGGATAGTCATAGGAATTGGGAGGTGGACAGAAGTACACAGCCGGGGCCAGTGTGCCGGCCTCCACCAGCAGTGCAGCCTGACCCACGTGAAGGGACCGCATGTCCACATGGCCAGGTGGCCAAGGGAAGTGCCGAGAAATCATGAGATTGCTTCCGTTTCACCCCCCAACCCCAACTTTTTTTTGGTAATGGATTTGCACACAGAGATTGGGCCTTGTCTCCAGGAAAGAAATGTCTGGAAAGAAAGATTTGGGTTAAAGCTCAGGTGGACCTACTCGAGTCTGAGGCGGTGGTTCCCTAAGTGTGGTCCCTGCACCAGCAACATCAGCATCCCATGGGACCTTGTTCTAAATGCAGATTCCTGGGCCCTATCCCAGAGCTTCTGAATCTAAAACTGGAGGTGGGGCCCAGCAGGCTGTTTCAACAAGCCTTCTGTGTAATTCTGATGCACCCTGAAATTCTAGAACCTCTACTCTGAGGCAAGGCACATATCAGGACACTGATTCCCATGCAGAGGCCACTGGGTTGTCTGTGATATCCTTGTCCCCAAGATTTCCGCTAAAGCGAATGATGGGAAGTAGTCGATTAAACTGAAATGGTTTCCAGGGAATGTCTCTAATGTGGAGCCATAGTGGATGAGAGGAACTTGGGGAGCTTCCTGCTGCGTGTAGCCAGGGTCAAAGTCAAGGGCTATGCACGTCAGACCCTGAGACCTGCCCCTGGGCCAGGCGAGAGGAGGTTGGGAGGGTGCAGAGCACAGAGGCTTCTCAGCCTGCAGGAGCGTGGCCGGCCACATGCTGGAATTCAGAGAATCTCCAGAGGTGCTCTCGGCCCACAGACTTGCCGTGTGCTAGGCAGAGTTCCGTTTCAATCTTTTTTACCCCAGATAGTTTGGAGATGGCAAATATTCTTAGGTCAGGGGTGTTCGAACTAATGATATTTATAGGTTAAAATTAAATACTATAGGTAAACAGAGAATTTGAGAAATTGGCTTGCTTTCCCCCACTGCTCGCACTCCTTCCCACATTTCCTGTGTTTAGACGGGATATGTCGCAGTGCACAGGAGACCTTGACGTGAGTGAGCCCTCTCAGCAGTGGGGGAGATCACTGCAGCCTTGTCTCCTTGTCAATTCCTGGGGTCCTGGGCAATGGATGTGGGAGGGAGTGCCAGAGGGTGTGGGTAGAGGGAAGGATGTACTGGTTGCTTTTATCTAAACACAGCTTTCCGACGGGAAAGAGGCTAGCATGCCTTCTTGACTTCCTGCCTTGACCTCTCATGTAACAGTTTCCTTTCCTCTCAAACACCAGCCTAAGACCTGAGAAAGGTTTCCAAGGGAGGCTTTGGGCATTTTCTGCAGTGCTGACTAAAGCCCTCCCTACTCTCTGCCTAAAGACTGGTTCCCACCCAGTTTCTTCTGCCTTTCCCTCTGCAGGCCCACCAGTGTTTCTCCCTCTTCGTCCTCCTCGCTCAGCTGAGGAGTGGAACTGGGAGGAAGGCAGACAGAGGGGAGGGGAGAAGAGCACCTTAGGAGACACACAGGAAAGTCAAAGAGGTGAGGTCACAGAAGGAGTAGCCCTGTCTGCAAAAGTCCAGAAATACGTTGAAGGAATGGAGAGAGCTAGACTAGATGGCCCGGGCCTTGTGCTGTTGGGGATGGCTGCAGAGGACCACCTGCATCCTGGTGCAGACTTTGGTGATAGAGCTGCCCGTGCCTGGAGACTAGACAAAAGACTCAACTTGGACCGAATCACATATGTTGTTAGCAACCAACCTGCTCCAGATCCTTCATCTTTCAAGTTAGACTTCTGTGTCCCAGACAGCTATGCAGCCTCCTGGTTCTCCTGCAAATCTAGCAAGTGAAGTTCTGTTTGGAGGTATTCCTCGGGGCTCCATTTCAGACAAACTCTCCATCTCAAAGATGGTAACTTACAGCTCTGTGGATTCTAACAAGGCATAGAGCTCTTCTGGCCTCAGGGAAAAGGAGCAAAAGGTGAAAGAGGTAATGGGACAAGACATCTTCCCATAGCTGTAGTCTTGCTCAAGGAGTATAGTGTCAACATTGCATAAAGCCCAAGGGGCGGATTTATTTCAAAACCCTACATGTAGCTACTAAGTTTCCATTTTATTTTGGAGGTTAGTCCTTGAGTTCCATATGGTCCAAAGGATCTTTTCCTTTCTCCTTGGGTGTGAGGTGAAATAGTTGTCACCACTCACCCTGATTCCATTGTCTTTTGAGTTCCTTCCTTCCCTTTCCTTGGCTGCTCACCACCCCACACCTCCACTTCGTCATCCAGTCACGGCCACCCCTGGAGCTCATCTCTCATGCCAATATCCACCGGTCCATGGTCACCCCCGGACAGGAGGTCTCTTCTACCTCTTCCAAGACCTTGCATGGGTCTACCTGCCTCTCATCTTTCTTCTCTCTCCTCTCTTCCTCCTTTTGTTAGTGGTTAACCTTCTAGAACAGGTTGACAAGCATTATCACTGCCCACAAGTATTCAGTGATGGCCCAAGAGAGAGAAAATTCTGTGGCTCTCCTTAGGCACCGATCCTCTTCCCTGACTTGGTCTTCTCCTCTCACCTAACCAGAACTTTCTCAGGCTAACCAGATTATTTCCTGACCCCTAATCCATGCTTGCATTTTTCTACTCCTCATCTTGTCTTCTGGGCAAGGATGACTGCTTTGTTCCTCTCTACATTCTGACATTCTCCTCATCCTCAAAACCCAGCTCTGACCTCATTTCTCCAGGGACCTCTCCCTCACGGTCTCACATTCAGAGCGCTTCTGGCACCATTACATGTATGGCCACTCCAGCACCTTCCATATCCCCTTACAAGCAGATACTGCTATTGTGTACATATCCCTCATCTTCTTAACAAATGGGAGCCCCAGGAGGGGTCTGGCCCTGCTTGGCCCTTGGTTTCCTATGGAATATGTTTGGCCCATGATGGTATTCAATACACATCTGCTTATCACATTATTTTTTATGTTCCGTCTGGGCAAAACAAGCAAATAATGCACCCCCCCAACTAGACACACCACACATACACACACACACACACACACACACACACACACACACACACGCTCACACATGCACACACTCACAGCCCCCAATCAAATCTATCAGAGCTGGCAGTCCAAAGGAATCATAAACTGTGTCTGCACCTTTGCCAGAGGGAGGCGCTGTTTCAGTCATCATAGGGAGAGCCCACATGCAGTGAAGGGTAAGTCTTGACTTGTGTGTGTTTTGAACTAAGTGAGGTCTTTGGGACTAGACCCCTCTCCCCAATATAACCATGACTGCCCTGAAATCACAAGGGTGATGGCAATAAAGTAATGTGCAAACAGAGCTTGACAGGGAAATCAGAGCTAGGACAACAAGGAGTCAAGGGAGGGCAGGGTGCATGAGAGAGTTCTAGGCAGAGAACAGTATGAACAGGAGGCAGAACCCACATGCAGAGAGGTGTGTTTAAGGAATAGACACAAGTGCCTCCCAAAGCCAGCCGTGCAAAGGAAGGAGGCCTCCTACAGGTGTGCATGCTGACAGGCCCAGGTTTGCAGTGAGTCTGGAAAAGGAAAAGTCTGAAAGAGCAAGTCAATCTGGAGCTGTATCCTCTATAGATCTAGAAAAAAATGGTGAGTAGAATCTATTCTCTGGCCTATGGCAGAATGCTTGCAGGTGGACTGATCCTGGTGAGAATTTGTCATCAGCCAGGAAGACAGGGCATTCTGTGCAACAGCTCTGAAAGGTAGAAGGGGAAAGAGTTTCAGCTGGAGGAGAGAAGGAGCACACCACACCCCCATTTTGCATGGGCTTCCTATAACTATTGGCTCACATGCAACAGATTTCTGTGTATTTGGGGAACATTCTCAGGGACCTCCAGCTGTGGATAGAAGGCAGAGGAACCTGAGAATGAGTAAAGAGACACCCAGTGTTGGGGAGAGGAGCCTAAAGGCAAGACCGATCAAGGATGGGAACGCGGGTGAGGCAGGAAACGGGTGCCCAGTGCAGGAGACCTTGGCTATTACTGTGTTTGCCCACAGTGGACAATAAGTGACTAATAGAGGAATTAAGGAAATAGCTGGGTGAATTTGAGGGACTTAACAATTGAAAAATAAAGCAAGCTGCTTCCTCAGTCACCTAGAAAGTCAGTGAGAACACCCTCCCTGGAGCTGGAGGAGAGGTGGTGGCCCAGCGGAGGTGAAACAGGTTTCTGCGAGGGTGAGCTGAGGACAGCTGGACCAGAGGGACAGGATTCTGTCACTGAATGAGGAGATGAAGACCAAGGGGGTCACAGATTCTAGTGACTGGCCGAAGTCCTTAGTATATTCTTTGGCTTGTAGACACATCAGGCATTCTCTGCCTCCATTATCTTGTGTATCTCGGTATCCAAATTTCTTCTTCTTCTTTTTTTTTTTTTTTAAGATTTTATGTATTTGACAGAGATCACAAGTAGGCAGAGAGGCAGGCAGAGAGAGAGAGGAAGGGGAGCAGGCTCCCTGCTGAGCAGAGAGCCTGATGCGGGGCTTGATCCCAGGACCCTGAGATCATGACCTGAGCTGAAGGCAGAGGCTTAACCCACTGAGCCACCCAGGCGCCCCCCAAGTTTCTTCTCATAAGGACATCAGTCATTGGCTGGGGGCCCGCCCTATTCCAGTATGACTTCACCTTAACTTGCTTACATTTGCAGAGAGCCCATTTCAAAATAATGTTACATTCACAGGTACCAGGAGTCAGGGCTTTGACCCTAACCTAATCCAAGGATAGAGTTAAACCCGTCATCCCCAGCAAGGAGGCTGGGCCCAGCATACGTGGTAGAGAGTGTCCCTAGTACTTTGCTGTGCATTTCAGAGGCAGAGGGAGTTGGGTGTAGAGACACATGAGATCAGTCATGAGGATCATAACAAAGAGTGTTGGGGGACAGCACTGTAGGTGGTATAACCCTTTGGGTCTATATCTTTGATATTTTGACTCTCATGGGAACAGAGACTACCAGGGAGCACGCCCCTCTTGTGATCTATAAGATGTCGGGTGGCAGATTCTGGAATCATGCTCATAGCTTAGCACTTAGGGAAGATATTTTATTCCCTTGAAGTATCAGAGGGGGTAGAGAAATTCGAGTGTGGGACAAAGCCCTTTCCTCCTGCCATCCTTCCGCCTGCCACCAGCAGAACAGAGGGAGGGAATAACTACAGAAATGTGGTGGTTTTCCTACGTGGGAGCAATCACTTCACTTTGTTGCAGGTTGGGTTTTCCTTTGAATGTCTTGGCTGCCAAGGGCCTGCTCCACCTGGGGCCAGGGTTTTAGGGGGTTACCTCTCTTCCAGAGTGATGGGATCTTGGAAGGGTGTGGGCTTCTGGGAGAACAGCCCGGGACTGTGAATCCTGTGTCCCTGAGCATGCAGGGGAATGCCAAGACAATTGGAACGGGGTGTGACATGTTCCCATGTGGGAAAACATGTCCCTGCCACTGACAGGCCTGTTGCAGGGGAGTCCCCACCTGTGTGTGTGCACGTGATGGGCGTGGCAGGCTGAGCGTGCCCATCTGGTGCATGTGTGTGCCTGCGTGCCCCTTTGTGTCTGTGCCGCAGCCTCTGGGGGCACCCTGACACCAAAGCGGCAGGACAGAGAGTGCTGACCCACCAGGAGTGGAACCCAGCGCGGTGTCTTGGTCTGCACCCGTGGGCAGCCACACATACATGTCTGTGCCTTGGCCTTTCAGGCTGGGCAGCTGCTCAGCCTCCTCTCAAGCTGTGTTTGACTCTCTTACAGGCTCTGGATGCTTTGTTCTCAGTCCTCCCTGTGGCTTTGATGGGCTGAGCATGCTGTGGTTTACCAGGGGAGGCTGGGGATGGTTTACTCAGCGGAGAGTAGGTGAGCATGGGCTGTCCCTGGCGGGGGCTTCCCTGGGCAAGGGCTCCTTCCTTATCCTGCCAGGGTACCCACCTGTTTCTACTGAACCTTCTCAGACTCCTCACCCAGTGGGCCAGACCACACCCAGATGCTCACTCACTTGCTCCCCTCCTCACCCTGCAGGGGTGAGGCTCCAGTCTCTCCTCTGTTGCTGCACCTGGCGGGGCCAAGAGTCAAAAAGGGGTCTGAGCTTTCATTTCTACAAATGGAGATGCTTGGGAGCTCTGATAGGGAGCTGGTCCAGGGTGAAACTCTGAGGAGAGTGAAAGAAGTTACAAGGGCTTGCTAAGCAACTTACCAGGCTCCAGAACTTTTTGGAATACAATAGGAAGGAAAAAAACAACTCATTGTACAAGGAATTTACAGTACCTTTTAATCACTTCACATCCACTTGCTTATGGCTTACGGGGACCTCGGGAACCAGTGGTGCCATTTGCCGAAATGTAATCTTTCCCATTGAATTATTGGTTATGAAGCATGGGTCAAGCCATAGCCTCCTCTCATCAAGTAGCAGCCCCGCTTCTGCGACTGTTTCCTTCCTCTGCCCTTCTGCCCCGTGACAGGTACATGTGAGGCACCAGGATTGCCTCAGGGCCCCAAATAAGGCAGGTGGCTGTAATTGCAGCCAGGGCTCACTGCCCCAATGAACAATGGGGAGTGTGCAACAGGAGGGACATTCTCCACCACCAGAAAGATCAGGGAGGGGACGCGAGTAAAGAGCCCCTGGGGAGGGTGAATGACCTCCACCCTCAAAGGCTCTGAGGCAACACCTCATCTCATGGGGGCTATGAATTTTCCGCTCAGTTTCCACTTTCTACCCCAGGCTGAACAGAGGTAACTCGGTACCTGAGAAGAGGCCCAGGTGGTGGGTAATGTGGCAAGAGCAGAAGGTGCCTGGGGGCTGGGACAGGGAGGGCCCTGGAGGCTGGGGCACTTTGCTTATTTTTAATCTGAGCTGGTGGGACTCTGTTGGAGGGTTTTTGACAGGGTCAGGACAGGCTCTGATCTCCATTTTCAGAAGACCATGCTGACGTAGTATGTGATCCATAGTATTTCCGTGGAGTACGGAACAGGCAGCCTGACCTGTGCTGCTGGAAGTCAGGAGAGCTGTTCCCCGGGAGGTGGGGCGTGGCAGAGAAGGGCACGAGGGGCTTCTGGGAAGCAAGGCCCTTTCTGCTTTTTGATCTGGGTACTGGTCCCTTACGTGGCCTCAGTGTGTGAAATTTTGTCAGGCTGTTCTCTGTGACTTATGCCTTTTTTGTGTGAATGTTATACTTCAAGTTTCTGAAAAGATGACTACTGGCCCAAGAGCAGATTGCAAGGAGGAGGGAGTAGGCTGAGGAAAAGGGTAGGAACCTGTCACAGTGGCCAGGTGGGATCTGATAGTGACTGGAGTAGAGGGCGGCAGTGGGGCTGGAGAGCTTGGTGTGGATTTGAGTCTTGGTTTGGAGGTTGACGTCCCAGGGCAAGAACTGAAATGAGAAGTGGAGACGACCCAGGGGAAGATAATGGTTTGGGTCACAAATCTCAGATACTGGCGGGGCGTCAAAGCTGCAATGTGTGGAATGCAGTTCACTGCGTGGTCCACGCTGAGCGGGGGGGGGGGGTCTGCCTCCAGCTGTGCCAGGGGGTGTCAGTGGGCCTCCACGGTGGCCCTGCAGGGTGAGTGGGGTGCCCAGTGCCAGCCTGTATAGGGAGACGGGCAAAGGGGCTGAGGACAGAGCCCAGATACCACCCTCATTATCTGAGAAGCCAGAAAAGGGCTTTCTAAGAAGAGACAGTCAGAGCAAGAGCACTGAGATGGCGGGTGACATCACAGAGGTTAGGGGAACAAATGTGTCGAACACTGCAGAACTTAGGTAAGCCACCTCTGGAGGCCACTAGATTGGCAATTACATAGCCAGCAATCTTTTTTTTTTTTTTTTTAAGATTTATTTATTAGAGAGAGAGAGCACGCACACACGTGTGGGGGAGGGGCAGAGGAAGAGAATCCCAGTCAGACTCCCTACTGAACAGAGAGCCTGATGCCACACGGGGCTTCGTCTCACAACCCTGAGGTCATGACCTGAGCTGAAACCAGTAGTTGGACGCCTAACTGACTGAGACACCCAGGTGCCCCGATAACCAATCTCGATAGAAACAATTTTAGGGATGCCTTCTTCCCCCAAATTCTCTCATAAGATTGGGCAGCTTGGTGGAGCAGGATGACGGCCTAATTTGGCATCAGCTGGCTGCTACCATTTACCTGGTGCGTGACATGAGACAATTGTGTAAGCTTCCCTGAAGCTCCGTTTCCTCATCCATAAATGAAAGGAATCCTGCTTGCCTCTCAGGGTAGTATGGGGATGAACAGAACGCAGCAAATATTGACTGGACATTTATTATGTGCCGGATAGCCGGATGCAGAAGATAGAGGGTGACCAAGACTGACACACGGGGGAACACAAAATAAGTAAACAGACAAGGTGATGTGAAGAAAATAGCCCCTTGGTGCTTCCCCAGAGCTGCAAGCCTGCCTTCCTCCCCACCAGCTTCCTGGGGATCAGCTTCAGGGTTCTGAGCTCTTTGGATACCATGTCTCCAGTCCCCGCTTTCTCTCCTTCTGAAAAACTAGCTTCCCCCTCTTCAGGGAAGTGAGGGGAAAATAGTAACAACCTGTCTTTTTACTACAAAGTATAGGAAGAATATAAAATAGGTTGAAGTCTCCATATTAATACAGTTTGAATGTTCTTTTCCTGTCATACGTGAATTCAAAGCAATTTCCCTAACAGTGCCTTGTTTCACTCTAACAAATTACTCTTGTGCCAGATTCCGGAAAACACAAATGACACTTGTACTCCACGAAGGAAAGCTTTTCTGACTTAAAAAATAAGTAAATAATTTCGGGAATTTCTGCAGAAGAATTTGGACACGTATTCACATAAATGTCAATGATAGGTTTGTTTCAAAGTTTTGGTTTTTCTGAGAACCCTTGAGCACCGTGTTCCTAGCTAATCTGATAAATTCCTTTAGTCTCATGTGCTCATGTTTCATCTCTACCAGAATTTTCTTTTTAATCCATGATTTCTAAAGCCCAGACTTCAGGTTTCCATCATCCCAGGCCATCCCTCACTCTGTTCTTCATTTTATCTTCCCTCACAAGTGATACCAAATCAGCCCAGCCATCTGCCTTCTCCCTCCCTGGAGCCAAGTGTCAGACAGGAGAAAACCTAGACAAAACAACCACAGCCCAAAGTATTCAAGATCACCCGTGTTAGGAGCTAGAGAGCTCTTGTACCTCCCTTTTCTGTGCCCGGCGTCCCCTCAGACAAGGACACCCCAATGGCAGCTGTATGTTTTTACAGATGATTCTGGTCTATATACCTGCAAGGACCCCCAGGACTCTGGCTTATCAAAGGCCTTTTCTAGCCCATAATAATACTAAATACAAAAAGACAAAATAATAACAAAAACTAAAGGAATTATGCAGGTTGGGACTTTCAGTGTCCATCCTAATTTCAGTCTCACATAGAGGCCTTCAGGTGAGATTTTTATCAAAGCTGAGTAGACTAAACTAAAAAATGACCAAAAGATCTCATCTAATTCAATTCATTGGGGACCCAGCTCCAAGAGGTGCCTTGGCCAGGACCCCCTGGGTAATATGAAAGTGGGAGAGAGCCCACTTGGGTGTGATGCTCCTCCGTGCCAGCTGTGATTTCCTGTGGCCTCCTGGCCTCCACTGAGCCTCTATCCTCCCTGAAGCAGCTCTCACAGGCCTCGGAGAGGGGACTTTCTCAGTCACATGAGGAGAACCCTGCTATACAGTAAGGCCACTGTGTGGGCAGTAGAGGCTGCCAAGGGGGCACTGGAGAGACCCATCAGGGGCCTGGCTTAACTGGCCTCCCCTTGGTTCCCAGTTGCAACTCTCCAGCCTGGCTACTTCCCTCTTAAGGAACAAGGAAGCAGTAGTGGAAATCATGTTTTTCTTTTTAGATTATCCTGATTTTTAGACTTCCAAGGGCTCCCAGGACCCTGTCATATCAAAGGCATTTTTCTAGTTCGTAATAATACTAAAGATACCTTTTATTATCGCCACTATGAATACCATCAACTTTGACCCAAGACTGGCTATTTTGAATCTCTGAACTTTATCTTGTTCAGACAGTCTTCCTGCATGGGAAAATATTTGATTTCCTGAATCACTTCTTGAAAGAGACATTTCCCTTTGGGGCCACGGGGCCATGGTTTGGATCCAAAGTCACACCCTACAAAAGGTACAGGAGGGGTAAAGAGGCCAACTGGTGAAGGAGGCTTTTCACATCTGAGTCCTTGCTTGGCTCCCTTCTTTTTCTTTTGGCGGACAGGGAAAAGGATACCTGTCTCCCATCCAGCTCTGAGGAGCCTCTCAGGTGGGCCTCAGAGGAGCCCTCCCAGAGACCTGCCTCCCCTTTGAGAGGCCTACTTGTCTCTGAGGTCACTGGGCAACAGCCAGGAGTTACCCTTTCTGAGTTGCCTTCTTCATCCCCATTTGCACTATGGCCTCTTTTGCCCAGAGCCTCACCTCCTAGGTCTTACCCATGTGGTGAACTGCCAGCCAGGACTGACAATGGGCTATGAGGGTAGAGACACTGAAAGACACAAATACCAGTGGAGCTGGGCAGACACCCAGAGCCAGCACCACTCTCTGGCCATGTGCCTTCTGTTGGAGGCACTCCAACCACTCTGGAAGACTGTGGTCAAATAAATGAGGTGGCAGAATGCATGAATGTAACAGGGAGGTATGGGGGAGAGTTGTAGAGAAAGACATGGGCACACATTTTGCTTTGACTGTTTAGTCCACTGACAAGTGTGTACTGCTTTTTTCCCCCATTGGAAAAGTGGGCACAGAATTATCAATTTGTTTGCTAGATTAGCACCAACAAAGACATTGGGTTTATGATTCAAGATGGCAGATTGGGCGCATGTTTGTCTTCCCTCGATTCCATCATTCTCATTATAATGAGAATAAAGAATGAAAGAATGGTGAAAGCCAGTAACAGAAAAAAAGAGGGAAAAGGGAAAGAGATTATGAGTAGATGAACAGTTGCAATAATTTCAGCAATATGGAGATGGTTGGGAATGTCAGTGGACCAAGGAAGGGCTGTTCCCAGGTGCATGCATGGGGCCTACAGTGTGGGGAGCCCTTGGACTGGGCACAGCCTTAGAGAGCAACAGACTTAGAATGAGTAGGTGTTGCAGAGACAGAAATGAGAAGTGGGGCCGAGCCCCGAGGGGGCAATATAGAGCATCCTTTGACCCCTGGAAAGCACAGACAATGTTCTCCATGAGCTGAGGAACCATCAGCTAGGATGGGTGTGTGCTGAGCAGGGAAGCCCTGCTCCTTCAGGCTCCCAGCTGGCTTGCCACGGAGTGAAATGTCCAATATTAACACACAAATGCAGAGAACGATTACAAGTTGGGAGGAGCAGGGGGAAGGGTGGGAGACACAAGAGCGAGGGAGTTGAATCCTCTCCTCTAATGGCAGGCGGTCCACAGTGACAAATCAGGAAACTGCAAAACAAGGTGTTATTTTGATATGCATGGATGTAATGCACAGAAAAGCTGACCCCAGAGGCGGCTGTCCCCGTCCTGTAGCATAGGTGGTGGGCTAGAGCTGAGTGCAGGCCAGGGCCTCAACGTTCTAAGCCCTTTGGTGTTACTTGATTTTTTTTTTTTTTAAACATATGTGTGTGATACATTGATTCAGAATAAAGGGGAAAGATGAAAAAGAGAAAAGAGATGGAAGTGGATTTGTGATTACATAGGAGGGATTCCAATTGACTGTGAAAAAGGGTTTCTAAAAGCCAGGTGTCGCTCAGATCCCCTCGGGTTGTCAGCATGGCCGTGCAGGTCTGGTGCTTCCCACCAGATGTGTGAGCCTGTCTGGGGTGCGCTCAGCTCCGGCCTAGGGACAAGGGCAACAGAAGGGATACTGCAGCCAGACTTTGACTCCCGGAGGCTGGAGGGATGAAAGCAAGCAGCACTGTGGAGTCTGCTCCCTCCCTCCCTCAGAAAGCTGGAGAGTGGCCTTCAGCACACCCCTGAACTCTCCCCAGATTGCTGGGGAAAGTGAGAATAAGGTCTTACTGTGCTCTTCTTTTCTCTTTCTTCTCCCTCTGTCCCTCCTTCCCCTCTTTCCCTCCCTCCCTCCTTCCCTCCCTCCTTCCCTCCTTCCTTCTTTCTGAAGAACAGCTCTGTTGGGATTGCTGGCAGCAGCCACTGGTAGAATGAAGCAGTTGTTCAAACTGGGCAGGCACAGCCTACGTCTTGGTTAGCCCCCCCCACCCCCCCAAAGGGTTTTTTTCCCACTCCTAGGCTCCCTCATATACCAAATTATCTCAGAGACATCACATCCTAGTGGACCTCAGGCTCGGTGAATTTTTTGGAGTTTTGCCTTCCCCAGGATATGTGTGGACAAAATCAGAAGTGGTTCACAGCAGAGTCAGTGATCAAACAGGTAGCAACCTCATGGGGTTTGCATTTCAGAACTTCTGCCCAGGGTCTCTATAATCATGAGTGGATGCCTCAGATTGTCATCCTAATGCTTAGGTTGAAAAAGAGGGTGATGAACAGGTAGAGTCAAGGACACCCCATCTTGTCTGCACTTTGACCATTTCTCATGCATCCTGAGCTGCGAAGCTTTCCCTCCTTGTCCTTATAGTGTCCTTATGGTTCACTCTTTATGGCTTTATTCCTTACATCCGGAAGCTTGACCTGGACCCCAGTCTGAACCTCCACTTGCCATCACAGCTGCTCATCAGCCTTTTGTAGCTCTTGGACACAAGTAGCAAAAAGATTTCTCTTCACTAGAAGAAAGATCTTCATGACCACCCCCGTTTCCTCTCCAGGCGTCCTCTTCACATTTGTTAGTGCTGTGGGAGGAATGGAGCTGTGGGTGTGAGGATTTGGGTCTTAGAGCTTCCCACACACCACGCCTTGTGGGAACAGTCCCTCATGTTAGCCTTCTCCTCGAGCTTCCTTCTGCAAGATGTGTCTAAAGACATGCACAGTTTTACACACATGGAAACCTAGCTGTTTATACTGGCACCCACGCAGAGTTCGCCCTGTACATGGGTTCTCCCCCTTCAAAGTGGGCTCCTTGAATAAATACATGTATTCCAATGACACTGCCAATGCTCATAATATTAAAAAATGAAATGGGATGCCTGGATGACTCAGCTGGTTAAGCGTCCAACTCTTGATTTCAGCTCAGGTCATGATCTCAGTGTCCTCGGATTGAGTCTCACATTGGGCTCTTCACTGGGTGTGGAACCTGCTTAAGATTCTCTCTCTGTCTCTCTCTCTCTCTGTGCTTCTCCCTGCCCCTTTAAAAAAAAAAGAAAAAACAAAATTGTGGAATTGCCTTCAAAGCCTCAGAACATTATTTTGAATGCTTTCATGGTTGCAAGTCTATTTAAAAATTAATTTTTCCTTAAATCAACTCTATTGAAATATAGTGTACATATAATAAGAGCTCAGATTTTAAATGATTGATGAGTTTTGACAGTGTAAATACCTGAATAAGGACAGCCACAATCAAAACATAAAATATTTCTACCACCCCAGAAAGCTCCTTCAGACATAAATGCCATTGTTGAACTTTTTAGTTTGAGTTTAGAAACACCCAACAATGATTTAGCATTGAGCCCAGTAAACGAATGGGGCAGCAGAGGGGACACATGCTTCTTTGTGCCTTGTGACATTTATAGCCTGAGGACTGACCTAAGGCAACACTGAAGGGGGGTTCATATATGACTGAGGACAGACCATTACAATGAACCTGCAGCTTCCTGAATGGCTACTCTGACAGACGAGTTTCTGGAGCAAGGACTCATGAATTAGCGCATTTAAAGACACATTCATTCACTTGACAACTGAGCCCCAGCTGCGGACCAGGGATTGTTCCAGGCAATGGGGAAGTAGCACCCTAAAAACCATTCATCATCTTTCTTCCTTGCAGTCTCTGTCTGGTGGGGGGACATGCCAGTAAGTGAGAATGATATAATTTTAGGAAGCAAGAAGTGCCACGAAAAAGAAAAAAAGTAGAGAGAGGGGATAGGAAATCATGGTGCGCTATTTTATGAAAGATAATAGGGCTGTGTAACACATCTTTATTTTATTTTCATTTTGTGAAGAATTCACAGGGCTGATTCTACCAGTAAGCTGCTTTCTAAAAGTGACATGGGATCTCCCTCAAAGTGTATTTTGCAAGGTGCTACCATCTGTCAAGTATATTTTTTAGAAGTGTATGTTGGGCGAGGGGGTCTCCATGGTTGGAGAAGTATGGAGAAATTTGGATAAGCCGTTAAGCAGTTCTTGACTTTCTCAAAGTCTTTAATATGCTAATATGAATTGTAAATATTCATGAGGCAGGATATTCGTAAGCAAAATTCTCCAAACTTTTTTCTCCTGGGAATACTTTCAACTTCAAGCATCTCGAGTGAGGGGTGTTCTGCGTGGCACCTTGTGGGAAATTCGGCTCTAGACTTCTCAGGCAGCAACAGAGAGGCTCAGTTACTTCGCAAGTGAGGGGAGTGGAAGAAGTCTCCAGTTACTGAGTATCCCTCCTCTGTGCGACACTCCTCCCACCAGGGCGTCCCCAGAGACTCTTAAACCCCATGTTCTATTTCTCCTGCAAGTGTTGACAGTTTGTTGCTCCATCTCAGGCTGGCCATGGAATGGGTTCTTGGTAAGGTCAAGCAACCTGGATGATGGTCCCAGGGTCCAGTCCGCGTCAGCTCAGTAAGTGGGGCCAGATGGCTGTGACCTTGAGTGGCCCTGGCCAGAATGCTCTGCAAGGACCATCCATCCACTTCTTCCCCTTGCTGGCATCTTCTCCCTGGTGGCCATATATCTTCTCATTCCTCTCCATCTGCTGAAGCCACTGGCCCACGTGTACACCAGCCTTTCTGCCAAGACACCCAGAAGGCACCCAGACCCGACAGGGCCGCAGTGGCCAGAAGTGATGGACCTGTGAGAGGCATAGGATGTGGAAAGGTGCTGGCTGGCTCTAGGTGGGTCTCCCACCTCATATCAGGGGGTAGAAAATGGGGGATTTCTGCATTTCTGCATTTTCTGGAAAAGACCTAAGGCACACCTTTCAGAAAAGACCTGAGACAGATTTTTTTCCCCACTGTCCTCACCTTCTTCTCATGACACTGCTGGGGAATTTGGTAGAGGTTAGTCACTCCTATTAATTCATTACTAATTTGGTTAGAGGGAGACTGGTCTTTTCTGAGCTTCATGCTCAGAAACTCAGGTGTTCCAAAACTGAACTCGCTGCCCTCCCTCTCCACATACACCCCTCCACCTGGGGCCCCTGTCTCAGGAATGGCCTTGCCCCATTCCTGGCCCTGAGACTGGAAACTCGGCCCCTTTTCTTCCACCTTGAATCGGTGAGAGCCTTGTCAGTTCAACCTCTGCAGCTCTCTCCCTACATCCCCATGGCCATACTTTGGTCAGACCTCGTACTTTTTCCCAGGCCGTTATGACAGTCCTCACTCCTGCCAGATGCTCCTTCTAATGCCAACCATGAGCCAAGCCAACAAGAGGCCTCTGCAGCAATGGGGTACTGGGATTTTTAGAACCGACTTTGAACTAGACTCATGACTGAGCCCCATGCTGGGCAAAACAAGCCAAGAAGACATAATTATGCAGACCAAGAAGGGGAAGATAATTCTGTCCAGATAGCAAGCAAAGACACAGGCAATGAATGTGTGCTGTGGGGAACTTGAGTCGTATGACCTTGATGAAGTTTGAAGGGCAAGGTGTGTGGCAGCAGGTGTTGCAAGCATCTAGTGCTGCATTACACAGCGACCCAAAACTTAGTGCTTCAAACAATGACAGCATTCAGTTTGTTCACACATCTGTCGTCTACATAAGCTTGGTGGGATAGCTCATTTCTGCTCCACTTGGCATGAAGGCTGGGGCTGGAATCCTCTGGAGACTCTTTCAGTAACACGTCTGGCAGCAGATGCTGGTTGCCGACCGAAACTTTAGCTGGAGTTGGTGGGAACAGCGACATGTGACCACTCCATGACCAGGGGAGATTGGGCTTCCTTACAAGGTGATGTCTGGCTTCTAAGGGTCCCAAGAGAGAAGGGGCCAGATGGATCCTCTATCAGGACTTAGCTTCAGGGGTCACACAGAGTCACTTCTGCTTCATTCTCTTCATTAGAAGCAGGCAACTAAGATCAGCCCAGATTGAAGGTGAGGGAACAGAGACCCCCACCTCTTGATGAAGGAATGTCATTGTCACACTGGAAGAGATGCATGTAGGACAGGAGATACAGGTGTAGCCAGTCTTCATAAAACACAGCCACAGCAAGGCATGGAGCCGGAGACAGACAAGGTCTAGGATCTGTAACATCTTCAATACCATACCAAAGGCATGGGTTTTTATCTTATAGGGAATGGGGGCAGGGGGCAGTGAGCAATGTTAGTTGAGGGACAGCCTGCTTGCATTTGAGTTTGAGAAAGCTGTCTCTGGGGTGGTGGGAGGAAAGGTTTTAAGGGGGCAGACAGGATGCCAATGAGAGATGGCTGCAGTAATCCAGGGAGAGAGGTGGGTTGGGGATGAGGCAGGACCTGCTTGCATAGCACTGGGCCAGTAGGAGAGGTGCAGGGAGAAATCAGGGGGCTTCCCCCAATTTTTATTCGGGAGGCCTGGGTTGGGCCTGACTTCTAGATTTCAAAGACACCACCACCTCCCACCAGGTGATTATGGATCAAAACTGAGTTAAGAGCCACCAATTTAGCCCAATTACCTCACAGGGAAATCTGGGGCCCAAGAGGGCGGGAACTGTCTAAGGGAGCTCGGTGGAGTGAGAGGCAGCCCCAGACTGGTCCACCCCAGGCATCTCCAGTGCCTGGCCTCTAAACCCAGAGGGCTGACTGCATGCAGGATGCTGGGCAGTCACTTGGGATCCCCCTCTCTGGACTTCAGTTTCCCCATTTGTAAAAGACAGGGGACTAGTTTTCAAAAACACCTTTATCATAAAATCTCAAGAATGCCAATATATGAGGGGAAGCAGAGCAAAGACTCCCTAGGGAGGCAGGGAGGGGGTGCTCCCTCTCCCTGCAGATGGGCAGGCTTCCTTCTGTCCCTGGTGAGGAGCTAGGTGGCCGCGGGCTCAGGCAGGATGCAGTCGGGAGAGGCGTGTGGTTTTGTGGGTGTAACGGCCTCCTTGGATTTGGAAACCGTGAGCCTGATGCATGGGCAGGCAGCCAGTGCTGGGCCCTGTCAGAAGCCCCAGGCTGGCCTCACAAAGGCTCTGCCCTGGCAGGTAGGATGGGGAAAGTCAGCTCTGATCCCACAGTCTGGAGAGAGGCCCCTGCACACGGGGTGGGCTCAGCTGTGCAAGGAAACGGAAATGAAGGTGGAGCCCCAATAGCTGTCCTAAGATGCCAGGCCTTCAATTAAGAGAAGAACTTTGGCAGGCCATGAAACGTAAGGGCACCCCACCCTTCCCTGAAGGAAAAGTGCAGTCTCCAGAAAGGGGCACCTCACAGGGGAGCTCAGGGATGTGGGACTCCTGGCTCTGAGCTTGCTTTGGCCCAGCACACCAGCCGAGAACCCAGGAAATCCCAGAGCTCAGCCTGGAGCCAACTCCAGATGCTACAAACTGCTGTCCACCCTCGCAGCTGTGTATCTGTCCCATCAATCCAAAACTCACACTCACATTCACTCAGACCCACAGGGACAGGCTTATGGGGCAGGGTGCGATGCGGGGACAGTGGCCTGGGGCCTTCCTGGGACCCCTATTATCCATGCAAGAGAAGCAAGCACAATCACAGACACCCCAGATGAGAGGTGGACTGGGGGGGTAGCCATTCAAACCAGGCGGTTTGCACCATCATGGTGAATTAGAGGTGAGCCTCAGAGAATGGGTGCTGATGCTAGAGAGGGGAATGGAGGACAGGTCAAGAGGAGTGAAGCAATGTGACCCAGGGCTTGTTGTGTCCCTGGGAGTGAGCTGCACTGGCTGGAGAGTTGCCTCCAGGCCTCCCAGGACACTGGAGGGAGGGCAAAGCAGTGCCTGCTGGGCTCGGTGGTGCAGTGAGGGTACTCCCCAGTGCTAAGTGCCCTGGATGTGGGGCTGGTGAGTCAGGCCCCTGCCTCGGGGGTGCTTCTCCAGCACTGTGGTCCTGCAGGGCCGTTTATGCTGACCGGATGTGAATGGCAGGAATGAAGGGAATGGTGGACGGCATTGAGCCAGTCCTTGGGGTGGGGTGTAAATCATGGGTGTAACCCTGATACTGTTTCACCCTCAAGACCATCCCATGATGAGAGTGTTCCCACGTTAACAGGTGAGGAAACAGGCCAGACTGCTGGCCTCCCTCCGAGGTCCCACAGTGGAAGGCCAGGGTTGAGGCCGGGGCTGGCTATCTGGAGGCCTCAGCAGCCCATGTTTCCTCCCACAGGTGTTCGTGCTCTGCCATGGCCTCCTGCAGCTCTGCCAGCTCCTCTACAGCGCCTACTTCAAGAGCTGCCTCACCACCATTGAAAAGCGCTTTGGGCTCTCCAGTTCCTCCTCGGGGCTCATTTCCAGCTTGAATGAGGTAAGCAGGAGGTTCTGTCCCTCAGACCCCACTTGTGCACCCCCACCTAGATCCAGAGTTCAGCTGGGGGCTCTGGGAGGGGCAGGGGAACAGGGAGCTGGGAGGTACACATGGGGAATAGGGACTGCTTGATGGGGCCGGTGTGGTGGCAGCTGCATTTCCTGAGGTTTCCCTGCACTGGGCACTGAGCAAAGAGCCTCTGGCAGCGCTGGACTCTGGAGCCCAGTCACTGCAGCCCTGTGAGCAAGTGCTCTCCTCGCCCCACCTGACAGATGCAGGCCCTGGGGCTGAGCGTGTGCCGTGGCTTGCCCCGGCTGTGTTGGGCCGTCTGCCTCCCAACTCTGCGTAAATCTCATCGAGTTCTGTGACCACGCACAAGGTTATGTGGCCTCTGCTCATCCATGGTCCACGGGTAGATGAGTCTAGGCGTGCGGGTGGAGAAGCAGCCCCGGGCCCCGTAGCTCCTGTCTTAGGAGGATCACAGGAGCCAGAGCCCCGCAATGGCCTTGACTTCCAAACAAGGTCAGCTCTCTGTGATGTCCCGGCAACGGGGATTTCACACTGTCCCTCAGTGATCGCATATCAGAGTTAGAGGAAGATGGGTGTGGCCCCAGAGATCAGGAGTGGGAGGTCAAAGGGCAGGGTCAGCTGGGAGTCACTGGAAGCCAGGGAGGAAGAGGCAGAGGAGAGCCCCCTCTGTTGTGGCTGCAACGCGCTGGTCATTCCATGTGAAGCGATGGGTCTCCCTTGCCTGGCTTCTCTCTTCTCTTTCCACAAGGCCCACTCTTTTGGGATGGAGTATGGCCTCTCCCTCCCAGAGCAGAATTCCATCTTCCCTTAGTGAAATTCAGGTTGATGTAGTAATTTAAAGCCTGGCCTCCACCAGGCCAGCTTCTAAGACAGAGCCATAAAAAAAAGGTGGGGGGTGCTTTCTAGCTGCCCCTTTTCTATTTCCCCATCCCCAGTCCTGCTCCCAGCTGGAAAAGCTCCTTTGCCCTTTACTCCTTCACTCTCAGTGGCCTACACAGCAGTGCCCTCAGGAGCCCCTGCCCTGGGCCAGATCCCCCTCGAGGTCCTAAGAGTGGGGGCATCTCTGCCTAGCCGTGATTCTAGATGAGGAAGCTTACAGCTAAAGCCTGATTGCCCCATTGAGGCTGGCCACAGCCACACAAACAGGGCAGCCAGCGTCCGAGCCCAGGTCTGGCTGATGGCCCCCAAGCTAAGGCCCCCCTCTGAACCCAACCCACTGCTTCTACCAGTCCTCCTCACTCCCTTGTCCACAGCCCTTCTCTGCCCCAAATCCTCTCCTGCAAACACATGGCCAGAATCTCTGTATGCACCCCCCAACATGGGATGTCTCTGCACCTGGGACATGCAGGTACTTGCCCAGCTGCAGCCCTGTGGCCCATCAGTCACTCCTACTGGCCTCAAGCCCTCTCCTCTGAGCTCCCTCCCAGAGCCACTGCTTCCTGTCTGTGTTTGTGTGTTTTAGTGTGTGTGTGTATGTGTGTGTGTGTGTGTACATGTGTGTCTCTGTCTGTGCATCTGTGTCTTGGCCTCCTGGTGATGCCTCCACATAGGCTGTGCTCCTGCCATTCGGCCAGCTCCCGCACAACACGGATCACAGCACAGGGACCTGGCACCCCTCCATGGACCGCCCCTCCTTGGGCTGGCCTATGACTTTAATAATGCCCCTGGCACACATTGTCCTCACTCATGGAGGGGAGACAGAATCTGACATTTGGGTCACTGCAGTCCTATCCCTGGCAGGTGTCACTAATCAACCACAGTCGTCTTTCCAGCTGAGTCCAGGTTCTGACTCTTCTCAACATGGTGTTCTAAGCACACTGCTAATCAGTATCATATTAGAATCAGGCTGCTGCCCAGTCTCAGAGCTTTCCAGGCTGATGGGTGAGTGAAGGGGAGAGGAGGGCTGGGTACAAATGGCCAGCAGCAGGGTGAAGAGCTTGGCTGATGGGAGAAGACACAGGCATCTTGCCTAGTGAAGCGGCCGCTTCTCCTGCCCACTGCTAAAGGCCAGGCCAGAGCAGACAAAATCAGAGGGAGCCCTCAAGGCCCCATCCTTAATGCCTCCCACCAGTTTGCCTGGGGCTCCCTTGATTGGGGACACTGATGGGCAGGGATGTGTTACAATGGAGCTTGGTTGTAGAGGGGCTGAGAGGCTGAGGCATGGACTATAGAGGCCCTTCTCTCCTCAGCTAGAACAGCTTCATGTATATCTATAAAATGATATATTATATTGTGTCATATCATATTATATTATATTGTACCATATAGCATAATATATGTTTGTTATGTTATGTTTATGTTATGTTATGTTATGTTATGTTATGTTATGTTATGTTAAAACTGTTTTTGCAAAGGGACTCCACTGCTGAAGAAAAGTTTGGGGACCAAGGACTTAAGCCAGCATCAGCCATAACAGCTGTGGAGGTCCTACTTCCCGCTGAGAAACGAGCACATGCTCTGGGAGTGCTGGAAGAGCCAGTCCAGATGGGTGGGGCCTGGGCGCCCCAGGTCTTCCTCCCCCTTTGGGGCATTCTGCCATCCCTCACCCAGACCTTTTAAAGTCAGCTTCAGTTAGCTTAGCTGGTATAGTCCGACACAATCATGTATTAAAAAAATGATAGAGAAATAAGAACATGGGGAGATAAAATCTAAGAAGCTTAAGAATAATGCTTTGCTTCCAGGAATGCATTTCAGAATCTCCTGGAATGATATCTGGCCAGGGGCTGGAGCAACCGCCTGGATCAGGCTGTGTTACTCCCCTCCCCACACACACCTTCACACCCCCTTTCTGTGTGTTTTATAAACAATCTTACTCTTGATGACAAAGGAGGGGTCTTCTGAGCAACTGTGTCCTCTTGAAAAAGCCTATCAATTGTTCATTCATTCACTTACTCAACAAATATTTCAAAAGCACCAACTATATGTCAAACACTGCTCTAGGCACGGGGAGGCAGGAATGAACAGACAGAACTCTCTGCTCATATATCATTCTAGTGATAAATGTAACATGTGTTTATAGAAATAAATAAAACTTGGTATATCAGACTACAACAAGTGCCATGAAGAAAAATAAAGTCAGGAAGGGCAATCGTGGCTATATTTGAAATAACTATTTAAATTATAAAAATATTTAAATAGAACTTAAATTATAAAAATATTTAAATATAACTTAAATTATAAGTGATATTTAATTGTTATAAAGATAAGTTATACTTAACTCCTTTTTATTGAGATATAATTGACATTCAATATGATATTAGTTTCAGGTATACAGCATAACGATTGGACCTTTTTATATATTGCAAAATGATCTCCACAATGAGTCTAGTTAACATTCAGCACCTCACGTAGTTACAACTTTTTTTTCTTCTGATGAGAATTTTTAAGATCTACTCTCTTGGCCACTTTCATAAAGAAGACAGTGTTATTAACTGTCGTCACCATGCTGGGCATCATCACATCCCAGTACTTACTTCTTTTATAACTGGGATTTTGTACCTTTTGAGGACCTTCACCCATTTCATCCACCGCCACCCCCTCATTTTTCAGAGAAGCCCTTCATGAGACGTTTCCATCTGAACATAGGTCTAAAGTAGGTTAGATGTCCAGGGAGCCCTGTGGACAAGTAAGAGAAGGGGGCAGCAAGTACAACGGCCCTGAGGAGGGTGCGTGCGTGCAGCTAGGAGAGCAGCTGGAGACAGAGAGCAGCTGGGGTGGAGTGAGGGGGAGGGATGGAGGAGAGCAGATCAGAACCTTCATGGGGAAGGGGAACTGGCTCCGTAGGGCTGTGGAGGCTCTGGGGCAGATTTTGCCTTTACTGTTTGGGATCTGAACAGAGGGAAAGTGGCCTGATGTGTTAGCAGGACCACTCTGGCTGCTGGGTGGAGAATAGGCTGCAGGGAGGCAAGAGTGGAGGCAGGGGGCCCAGGGAGGAGGATGCTGTGAGAAGTTCAGGGAGGAGACGGCAGTGGCTCAGACCAGGAGGTAGTGAGAGAGGTGGAGAGAGGCAGCTTCTAGGGGGCCTTGGAAGGTCCAGTCAGTGGGCTAGCTGACGGCGGCATGTGGCTGATGAGAGAGCAGTGAGCGATGACGCTCAGGTGTTTTGTTGAGCCATTGGTAGGAGGCAGGTGCCGTTTACGGAGATGAAGAGGACTGGGGTGGGGGCCCAGGTTTTCAGGTAGGTGAGGAGGCATGAGGTTTGGGTGTGCTAAGCCTGTGAGAATTAGGAGCACACACAGAACATGGAAAGCCATGGGACCAGATGAGCTCACCAAGACAAGAGCGGAGGTTCAGGGCCTGAGCTGGGAGAGCTGAGAGTTCAGGGAGGCGAGGAGGAACCAGCCAAGGAAAGGGAGAAGAAACCTCCAGGGGAAGAAAACTAGGAGAAGGTGGTGTCTGGAAAACTCAGTGATGGAAATGTTTCAGAAAGGAATGGTTCTCTGAATCATATGGTGCTGAGAGGTCAAGTAAGAAAACTGAGATGAGGCCAGTTGGTGATCTTGGTAAGAGCCACATACCAAGACTCTGGTTCCTATTTCCTGAGACAGGGGCACCTGCTCTTCCAGCCAGAAGGAGACCGCGGTGTGAATGGGGCCGGGCTGTGGGTACTGACATTCAGGGCTCCTCCAGTGCAGAGGAGCTTATGTTCTGGGCCAGAGGATCATCTCTTTGGATGGAGTTGTAGTCAGAAGATCTGCTGACACCCTGTTTTATCATTTAAGACTTTGCTCCTTAAGCTGAGCCTTCACTTCCCTTCCCTGGCTCAGGTGGGGCTCGGAGACCACACCTTCCAGGGAGCACCAAGAACGTGGAGTTACTGATGCTTAGAGCTGGGAAGGAGCTTGGGGTGACTTAGTCCTCCTCCCCCACTGACAGGAGTGGAAGTAAGTCCAAGGAGGGCCAGGGCCAGGTCAGTAGCAGAGTTGTGGGGCAGAAACCCGCTTCTCCAAGAGGCAGTAGACCAGTCCAGTTAAGACTGGGTGCTTTAAACTCGGGCAGTCCCTAACCTCATAGCCAGGGCAAGTTACCCACTATTCTGAGTCCCACTGTTGTCACAAAAAGAGAGTTGTTGCATGAGGAAATGAGATAGTACATGTTGCTTGGTGGTTTTTCTGACTACTCAGCCGGTGTCGCTAGGGCATTTAGTCCGTGTGTACTGTTCCTAGGAGCCAGCTGGAGCTGGAAGCTTCCTGGGACTTTGCCCCAAGAGGTTTGGGCCTAAGATGGTTGAAATTTAGGCTATGAGGTTTTCATGGTCCCGAGGTACTTTCCTTTGTCTGGTCCAAGAGGCTGAGGCTGGGAAGGGATTCTGACAATACGGGAGAGCTGAATCAGCATATCCTGGGCCCACTGTGGGGCTCTCTGGGTGAGACTGACACAAGGTGGCCTCTTGCATCCCTGTTTTTCCTGGGCCAGGTATAATCAAGTCTTCTCTGTGTGTGAGTAGGCACAAAGGCTCAGGCCTCATTCGGCCCCTCTGCTCTCTCTGCAGATCAGCAACGCCATTCTCATCATCTTTGTCAGCTACTTTGGCAGCCGGGTGCACCGTCCACGGCTGATCGGCATTGGGGGTCTCCTCCTAGCTTCGGGTGCCTTCGTCCTCACCCTCCCGCACTTCCTCTCAGAGCCCTACCAGTACACCGTGGCCAGCGTTGGTGAGTGGCCCCCAACCCCTGCTTCAAGGGGATGAGGAAGGAGTGGGCATCTCTCCAAAGTTGGTGGGGATGCTTCTGGAGTAGTGGGTACCACTCTAGGGCCATGCTGTCCTCTCCCACCAGAAAGAGTCCTTGGCTTTTATTGTTTTGCTTCTCCCCAAAGCACACCTGAAAGTGAAAACGTACAGAATTATGCAGAGCTTTGGAGCAGCCTTGACTTGCTGAGGTCACAGCGTACAGCAGATGGCTTGCCTCCCCCGTGATTCCTCATACTTACCTCTGCTTCCTGCAAGGAATGATCCAGTGCACGCAAATGGGGATGCTTTCGAGCAGTGCCTGTGATGGGCTTGGCAAAGGGTCAAAGCATTGCCCACGATGAGATCTATGGGTTTTCTGCATGTTCAATCACGTTTTTAATACTTCCTGACATTTGTACGTGCGTCCGTCATTCTTTAGGTTACGATACACTTAAACTGTGATCTCATTTGATTCTCCTGGACACCTGCGAAAGGGAGAGAAAAGGTCTAAGATGAGAACTTGGCACTCAAAGTTGTTCAGTAACTTTCCCAAGGGCACCAGTCAGTTAGGGAGAGACAGACCCAGGTCTCCCGATTCTTAGACAAGTAGCCCCTTCTGTAACACAGTCTCTGATCTTAGTGATATGCCCTGTGGTAGGGAGACATGTATGAGGATTTTACCTAGGTAATAAACAAGGAATTAAGTAACATGAAATTGCCTGGTAAGGGTTCCCTTTTCTTTGAAAAAATATTTTATTTTTTAATATGAAAAAATCAAAATATAGCCAAGTAAAGAAAATTATACAACGAACACTTAAACATACTGATCATTAAGATTTATCAGTTTTCTTTCAGATGCCTCTTTTCTTCTTTCCACTTTTTTCTTTTAACAGCTTTATTGAGACATAATTCACACACCATACAGCTCACCCATTTAAGGTATACAGCCCAGGGTTTTGGTATATTATGGTTTTGGGGTGCATGTGCGTGTGTGTGTGTGTGTGTGTGTGTGTGTGTCTGTGTGTCTGTGTGTCTGTGTCTGTGTTTTCAAGTAGGCTTCACACCATAGGGCTTGAACTCATGACCCTGAGATCAAGACCTAAACTGAGAATAAGAGTCAGAGGCTTAACCAACTAAGCCACCCAGGAGCCCCTCTCCTGTTATTTTTTAATTGTGGTAAAGTATATATAAAGCATAAAAGTTGGGACACCTGGGTGGCTCAGTCAGTTAAGCATCTGCCTTTGGTTCAGGACATGATCCTAGAGTCTTGGGAATAAGCCCATGTCAGGCTCATTGGTCAGTGAGGAGTCCACTTCTGCCTCTACCCTTTCTCCCGACTCGCGCTCTCTCTCTCTGTCTGAAATAAATAAAATCTTAAAAAGAAAACATAAAAATTGCCACCTTAACTAGGAAGTATAAATTCAGTGACATTAATTATATTCACAATACTTTGCAACTATCACTGCTATTTCCAATTTTTTTCATCAATTCCAAACAGATACTGTACCCATTAAGCAGTAACTCTCCACTCCTCTTTCTCCCCAGCATCTGGTTATTTCTAATTTGCTTTCTGTGAGTTTGCCCATTCTAGATATTTCATGTAAGTGGAATCATACATATATGTCCTTTTGTATCTAGTTTATTCCATTTTGCATCATGTTTTCAAAGTTCATCCGTATTGTAACATGTATCGAGGACTTCATTTCTTTGTGGCTGAATAATATGCCATTGTATGGCTACAGCACATTTTATGTACCTGGTACCTGTCCCTGGACACTTTGGCTACCAGATACCTCTTTTTTAAAAAAGAACTGAGACAAGGGCATTATGCTGAGCAAAACAAGTCAGTCAGAGAAAGACATATACTATATGATTTCACTCATATGTGGAATTTAAGAAACAAAACAGGTGAACATAGGGGAAGAGAAGGGAAAATAAAATAAGATAAAAACAGAGAAGGAGGCAAACCTTAAGAGACTTTTAACTCTAGGAAGCAAACTTCAGGTTGCTGGAGGTGAGATGGGTAGGGGATAGGGTAACTGGGTGATGTGTATTAAGGAGGGCATGTGATATAATGAGCATGGGGTGTTATATGCAACTGATGAACCATTAAACTCTACCCTTGAAAATAATAATACACTGTATGTTAACTAAATTGAATTTAAGTTAAAAATTTTTTAAAAATTAAAAACAAAAAAAGAAAGAAAGAAGACATTAACTCCCTCTTGGCTCACCACTTCCTCCCCTACAGGAGGTGGCCACTCACCAGCAGTTGGTATGCTTAAGCTCACTGCATATCAGTATGCTTTTCTTCCTTCTAGTGTTATATCTTATTTCTTTTTTTTTAAGATTTTATTTATTTATTTGACAGAAAGAAAGATCACAAGTAGGCAGAGAGGCAGGCAGAGAGAGAGGGAAGCAGGCTCCCTGCTGAGCAGAGAGCCCGATGTGGGACTCGATCCCAGGACCCTGGGATCATGACCTGAGCCGAAGGTAGAGGCTTAACCCACTGAGCCACCCAGGCACCCTTATGTCTTATTTCTTTAGCCTTATCTTTTTTTCTTCTACAGGTTTGGAAGTTATACATTATTAGTTATCCTTACGTTGAAACATTTAAAAATTATTAGAGAGTAAGATTGACTTTTTTGGGGCATGACACACTGTTCTATAAATTTGAACACATTTATAGATTTGGGTAGCCACCACAATCAGAATACAGAACAGTTCCATCGCTCCAACACATCCATCATGCTATTCCTGCATGGTCACACTCTTCCCAACCACCTCAACCACTAGCCCATTTCCATCACTATGGTTTTGTAGCTTTGAGAATGACATAGAAATGGCAACATCAGGCAGGTAACATCTTGAGACTGGATTCTTCCCTGGGCCAGAGGCCTTTGAAATTCACTGAAGTTGGTGCATGTATCAGTGTTCATATTTTTATTGCCGAATAGTATTCTGTTGTATGGATATACCACAGTTCACCTTTTCATCCATTGAAAGACTTTTGAATCGTTTCCAGTTTGTACCAAGTACAAGTAGAGCTGCTGTAAATATTTGTGTCTGGGGGTGTCTTTTATAAATGTAAGTTTATGATGTTGAACATCTTTTCATGTGTTTATTTGTCATGTATGTGTTCTCTTTGGGAAGGTGTCTGTTCAAAGCCTTCTGTCCATTTCATAATTGGATTATCTGTTTTCTTGCTCAATTTCAGTGTTCTTTATAAATTCTGGATACAAATTCTTTATTGGGTAGAAGATTTGCAAGTATTTTCTCCCAGGTCTTAGCTTATCTTTTACATTCTTTTAAAACTGTCATTTGCAAAGCAAAAGTTTTTCATTTTGATGAAATACAACTTATAATTCTTTTTTCTTTAATAGATCATGCTTTTGGTGCACACATAAGAACTCTTTGATTAGTTCCAGGTCAGGAAGATTTTCTCCTATGCATGTTTTTTTTTTTCCTTAAGTTTTGTAACTTCCCACTTACATTTAGATCTATGATTAATTTGAGTTAATTTTCTATAAGATTCTTTTTCTTCTTATTGCATATGGATGTTAAATTGTTTTAGCATCATTCACCAAAAAGGTTATCGTTTGGGGTACCTGGGTGGCTCAGTCAGTTAAGCGTCTGCCTTCAGCTTAGGTCGTGATCCCAGGGTCCTGGGATTAAGCCCTGCATTGGGCTTCCTACTCAGGCAGGAGCCTGCTTCTCCCTCTCCCTCTGCCTGGTGTCCCCTCTGCTTGTGCTCTCTCTCTCAAATAAATAAATCAAATCTAAAAAAAAAAAAAAGAATATTTTTACATCATTATTAAAAATCAACTGATTATACTCGTGTGGGTCTTTTTCTAGACTTTCTGTTCTTTTCCATTAGTCTCTGTGTCTTCTTTCCCACTCTCACACTGTCATGATTACTGCAACTTTGTAGTTGAGACTTAAAATTGGGTACTATGGTTCCTCCAACTCTCTTCTTCTTTTTCAAAATTGTTTTATCTATTCTTATTCATTTGCCTCCCCATATAAACTTTATAATCAGCTTGTCTCTACCTAAAAAAATGCTTCTGGAATTTTTATTAGAATTGCATTAAATTCATAGATCAATTTGGAGATACTGGACATGTTTATGGAGTCTGCCAGTCCATGAACACAGTATGCCTCACCCTTGCCCTTACATTTTAACACTGACCTATGACTTCACAATCCCTAAAGCAGATGAATGTCTTTATTCTCCAACAGAACAAAGTAAGGGTGCTGAGATGTTTTACTACTCACTGTCCTCTTCCATCGTCCATGTTTTGTTGACCCGTACTTCCATTCTGCCTGTCTTTAACCTCCCCCTAGTACCCATTATTATTATAGTCACTGGTAATTATAAATAAGTCAGCACTTACATGTATTTACCCACAAGTTTACTGGTTTATTTGCTCACAATTGCTTCTGGCATTTCACTTACCCTTGTTGATTTAATTTCCTTTCTCCTGAAATATATTCATTAGCATTACCTACAGGTGGGCCCATGAATGAGAAAATCTCTAAGTCTGTGTCTGAAAATGTCAGTTTTATCCTTGTCCTTGCATTATGGTTTGGCTGCAAGCAGGGTTTTAAGCTCATAGTTATTTCCTCTCAGTGATTTGAAGGTACCATGCCTCTGTCTTCTGGCTCCTCTTACTGGTATTAGGACTTCTCCATCAGTCTCAACATCATCCTTTCTGGGAATTCCATTTTTTCTCTCCAGCTGACTTTAAGATTGTCTCTCTTCTTTGTGGTCTTGCATGTCTACCATATGGTGTCTCAGTATAGGTTAATTTTTACTTACCTGTTTAGAAGTTCAATGTGCTATTATTTTTTTTAAAAATTAAGGTTTTCCTTTGGTTCTGAAAAACTCTCAGCCAAAAATGTTCCTGATACTGCATAACCCTATTTTCTCCATTCTTTCCTCTAAAAATCCATATACTGCATTAGATATAAAAATATAGAAAATATGTAAACATATATAATATATAGCATATTATATATAATACATTAATGCATATGTTACAAAATGTGTTATACATAATATGTTTTGATGTCTGGCCTCCTGGTCTCTTGTCTTTCATAGTTTCGAGTGCTTAATTCATCTAAGTTGCCTCCTGGGTGATTTCCTCATGTACGTCTTCCTGCTCACTTAGTCTCCCTCCAGCTCTCTTAATCTGATTCAGCTCACACTCTACATGTACATTTTAATGGCTCTATATATTTTGTTAATTTCTAAAGTTATGTTAGTTTTTCAAATCTCTCTGCCCTGTTTTATGATTTTTTATATTGTCTTATGATTCCTATTCTTCCTCTGGTCTCTTTAATTATTTTAAATGTATTTATTTTATATAGTCTTTTTCAGTTGGCTCCCCTTAGCTAAAGTTTTGGGAATGCTAATCCTCCCGTGTTTTGTGTTTGCTTGCTCTTGTTCATGGTGGATTATTTCCCATATGTTTTATAATGTTTGGCTGTGGGATCATTTGCAGTGTGATTTTTTTCCCCTGTAGAAATTTTGTGTGGTCTGGGTTGGGGAAATAGCCTTACAAAGTGGTTTTGCATTTGCATTCACTCAGCACCCCAGGAACAATGCTGCTTTGGAGCTAATTTTATGATAGTTTATTGGCTTGGGATAAACTTGTACATGTTTTGAAGGATGTAAGAAGTGGCAGTGGTTTTGTGATGGGCAGCAATGGTAGGCCCAGTCCACAAACGCTCATCCTTGGCCCACTGTATTGGAGCTAAAGATGTCTGAGGATAAATGAGCCACCAAAGGATGTGCTAAGGTAATAACTGATTCTGATCCCTCTTTACCCATTTACTTAAATGCCAGGCTTGGATTTTGTGTGTGTGTGTGTGGTTTTTGTTTTGTTTTGTTTTGTTTGTCATATCTAGAGGTCAGGTTCAAGAGTTGAATCACTGAGAATGATAAAAGGGATTCCTCCCCCCCTTTTTTTTTTTTAAGACTTTATTTATTTATTTGAGAGAGAGAGTATACACATGAGCTGGGGGTGGGAGGGAGAAAGAGAAGCAGACTCCCTATTGAGCGAGGAGCCCCACACGGGACTTGATCCCATGTGACCCCAAGATCACGACCTGAGCCAAAGGCAGATGCTCAACCAACTGACCCACCCAGGTGCCCTGAAGGGATTCCTTTATGGGTTGTGAGACTTCTGTTATGGAGGTTGGAATGGAAAAAGAACGGAGCCAGAGTAGCAGTGTCTAATGATGAAATGTCTGTTGGGTTCTGATCATGGGAATCTTTTCCCCACTACCATGTAAATCACCAGTGAACTCATCTTTTCTCATGAATGTCTTGTGGCCTTGTATCTATTTGGACTATGTAGAGACTGAATCCTTCTTCAAGTAGGTCCAGGAGGAAGAGAGACCCAAACCTAGGTGTCCTGCCATGCTCTTTTCCCTCCTCAGTCTAGACAAGGGATTGGAGGCCAGCTCTGAAGGAGAGTCCGGCATTGCTGGCTACCGTCCCAGACAGCCCCATGCCAAGCTCACTCTAGACCCCTTCCTCAGCAGCATGAGGACTGGGTTAATGAAACCAGCAAGGAGCCTGGGGCACTGGGGCCAAGCTGAGGGAAGGGCATCCTGCCAGGCATCACACACTGTGGGTTGGTGGATTGGCTGCCCGTAGCGTGAGCCACATACCAACGGCATTTGCTCCGCACAGAGCAGCCACCACAGAGGGTGGTCAGAGATGGGCGGGCCTCTGAAAGCGATCACTCCGCTCCTTGTTAGGGATAGTCCATTGGCCGGGGTTCAGCCCACCATGATCCTCCCTGCTGGGAGGGAAACACTCTGCCATTCCCTCCTTGACCTCAGTTCTCTTAGCCAAACTCCACAGAGAGGGAACTGAAGGGGACGGGGACAGGGACCACAGCTGGCCTCTCAGCCTGCAGGGAGGAACCACAGACCAGGAAAATTAACTTTTTTTTAGTGTTGTTGCTCATTTCATCTGTGTAAATTCTATTTGGACAATCAGGCACAGCAGTCTCCCTTACTCTGGCCAGGGTCAGAGCCGCAGCTGGAAGTGCTCAGGGCTGAGCCACCTTCGGGGCATCTTCCTGGGGTCAGGAGGTGGGATGAGGAGGACTTCTGCCCAGGAGCCACATCGGTGGCGTCTATCTGGGCCTGTGCGCTGGGTACCGGTGCCGCATGGGCATGTGCTATGCTAACATGTGCGAATGAAAATAGCCAGAAATCTCACTTCATGGGAAAAGTTTGAAAAGCAACTCCTATTTCAAATGTATTCCTATGGGAACTTTAGGTTTGAATTATGCAAGGCAATCAGGAACAAATGCGTTTTATTAAATGTACCACCCTGAGTGGTGTTCTGGAGTCAGGCAGTCCTTGGGAATGGAGACTCCCTCCCTCGGGCCACCTCCTCCCCAGCTGAGGCTCAGTTCCTCCCCATATGAAACAGACACTTGCCCAAAGGGCTGTAAGTGGTGGGAGGATGCTTGCTCAGAATTTAGCCTGTTAAATGTTGGTGTTTATAACCTATGGTAGTAGAATGGCGAACCTGGGTGGCTCAGTCGGTTAAGTGTCTGACCTCGGCTCAACTCATAATGTTGGAGTCCTGGGATGGAGCCTGTTCATTCCTCTGTCCCTCCCCCAGCTCATGTTCGATCACTCTCTCTCTCTCTCTCAAAAAAATAAGTAAAATCTTTGAACAAAAATGATCGGCAGTAATGGGGACAAGATATGTGTTATGCTGGGTAAACTAGGGTCCCAAAAAAGGAAGCATCCTGCTTCCAGTAGCAAGCTGAGTCTCACAGCTCATGGCCGATGGGCCGGGCATCCTGGTGCCATCTGAAGGCAGCTTCTCCCTCGTCCTCACTGTAGGTCTTCTGCTCTGGCCTGGAGCAGGGCTCTTCCCTCAACATAGACCCAGCTGCACCCTCCATATGTGAGTCCTCAGTGAGTCTCTCAGTTGAAGCTTGGGCTGCTATTCTGTTCTATTCCCAGACCCTCAGTTGGAGCAGCCTGGTATGGATGGGTGGAGCACGGACTTCAACATTCAAAAGTAGCTCAGCCATTTACTTGCCAAGGTTCCTTAAGCAATCTCCTACTTTACCTTACTGAACCTCAGTTTCCTTATCTGTAAAATGGTACCCATAATACCTTCACTTTCAAGGTGTTCTGAGGGCAAAATTAACACAAAATAGTATAGGTAAAGTGCCCATGTTGGCTGTCCAGCAAATTTTTCTTTGCCTGCCCTTATTGTGACATTTGAAATCTGTTACGCATAAGTAATGACCCCCAGGCCTGTTATGTCTTGATTGCTGATTTCCTCCCCTGGAGCAAAGCTACTCCAGAAATGAACATGGGAAATGAAGAGTAACTATGTATTTTAGGAAAAAAAATAAAGAGGGACTGAACATTGTGGGAATCACAGAGACCTTTAACAACTAATTGCTAATTTTAAAAAAGGCCAGGCAGACATTTATGAATGTTTAGATTTTCTAAATGTCAGAGGGGTCCGGAAATGTGCCCTGGCGCCTTTAGAAAAAAAAGACTAGTTACCCAGCCAAGCCTCCAAGACCACTTCTGGAAGGCGCAGAGAGGTTTTGGGGGATGGGAAACAGGCCAAGGTGACACCAGTTCCCTTAGGAAATAAAAGAAGGGTCTTCGGAAACCAGTGTCTGGCAGGACTAGGTGTAACCTGTGAAAGGTCCCAAGGCACGTCCAGAGGGAAGTCGGCTCCTACGCAGACAATGGATGTACACAGGCAGGGAGCTTCCTGTAAGATAAGAGGTGGGGGTTGGATTGCATTTTTGAAGCAGGCAAGAGAAGAAAGGGAACAGTCACTCTCCAGTCCTTTATTCATAAACGTGCCAGCTCATCCCTGCTCATTCATCCCACGGGTGTCCCTGGGAAGGAGGGTGGTGAGGAGGCATAAGGAGAGGAAGCCTCAGGCTCCTGAGTGATGGTTTCTTCCTCGGTGGACAGCACACAGGGCCTAGAATCAGCTCCCCAACCCCCAGAGCAGAACCTGCCCCGATGAACGGTGGGAGCCACTCAGGGTCCTCCCGCTGAGGGAACTGCTCTTGGCAAACAAGCTCAGGGCTGTTCAGTGGTGAACACCCAGCTGGTGTGAGATGGCTATGCTCAGAAGGTGTTGGGGGTTGGCGTTGGGGGTTGGGAGTGTGAGTGTGTCTGTGGGGTAATTGTGTATAGATGTGTGTGTGAGGGAAGGTGTACTGGTGTGGATGCGAGGTGGATATATGTGGAGGTGGGAAGGGTGGAGGTGGGGCTGTGTGCAAGGGAAGAAATGTGCGGGAGGCGTGTGGAGTGTTGAGATGGGGGTGGATGTGAGAGGGAAAAGTGTGTATGGTGGGAGTTGGTGAGGGTGTGGATGTGGGGGTATAAAAGGGGGCAGAGGGGAAAGTGTGTATGTTGGGAGGTTGAGTGTGGGGGGGGCAATTGGGGTGGAAGTTGTTCAACCTGGCTAGTTGGATCTATTTAACCTGAAAAGGAAGAGAAAATAACAAGGGGGGGTGGTCACAAAACACATGGGGGTGATTAAATCAACTGAGAAAAAATAGCCCTAAACAGATGAGCACAGCAAAACCTAATGAAATTTGATGTGGAACATTTTTTAATGCATACTGTAGGAAAGAATAGAAACCTATGGGGAAAAATGGTAGAAAACACTAGGCTGTAGTGTTGGACATTAGGGGAAGGCCGGGGAAGGAGCTGGGGCTCCTCAGGTGAACTGGTGGTTTCCATGGCAATAGGACTGTGGTCTCTCTAAAGGCCCCAGCAGCTGATCTGAGAGTAGTTGACTCTGTAGTGAGGCTCTGTTAGCTTCTGTTTTGCGGGATCCCTTGGCCAGCCTGGAAACGAGAACCCCTTGTTCTCCCAAGTCTCCAGCTGAGGTCTGAGTAGGGACCTGAGTGTGGCTCCCCCTCCCAGCCAGGCCCCCAAGGCTGGTTTAGTCATTTCCCCTGTTCAGGAGTGAGGCCGGGGTGTCAGCCCTGCTTGGCTCGGGGTGGGGGGTGGGCAGCCCTAGGCAGCAAGCTGCACCCTGCAAGTTGTATCCTGCACTTCGCTGCCCTGGGGAGAGTCACTCCTCCAGTGCCTCCCCCCACCCGCTGATTGTATGCCTTGGGTGTGGTGGGAGGTTGCAGGGGGTTAGTTCCCTTGGGAGAGTCAGCACACAGGGTGGAAAAGAAAATATGGTTACTATTCCAGTGGCTTTGGGCGCCCCAGGAAAACCGTTAGGGAGTGAGGACTAGCCCTACAGAAACAGAGCGTGGGCCCCTCTCCCATTGGGGATTAGGATTTGAAGAAACCCTTGATCTCTCATTCAGGAGGCCTGGGGCTCCCTGAGGATCCCTGGAGGACACAGGGAGGAACGTTCTGCACTTCTTGCCACACCTGGTAGAGCAGAACCGTTGGCTGTGCCCAGACACCTCCTGTGGCCCAGAGGTTTGAAATGGGAACCACCAGACATATCTGGGTAGTGTGTTACCCACCAGGAGGCAGGAAACCAGCAAGAGACAGGGACAAAAGCACTTTTCAGGATTCACAGCTTGAATTGGCCACCGTCAGAAAGGATGGGAGGCTCAGATCTAAAGGGGGGAAAACAGCAAAGAGAAGCCAGGACCACCATGATGGTAGTAGAAGGGGAGCCCTTTGGGAGGTGATGAGGTCAGGAGGGTTGTGCCCTCATGAATGGCATCGGAGCCCTCATAAGAGGTCGGAGAGCTCCCTCACTCTCTTTCTGCCTTGTGAGGACACAATAAGAAGGCTCTCATCAGAACCTATATGTGCCAGCTCCCTGATCTCAGACTTTCATCTTCCAGAACTGTGAGAAATAATTTTCTGTTGTTTCCAAGCCACCCCAGTCTACGATACTTGGGTATAGCAGCCCAGACTGATTCCATTAGCTTCATTCTCCTTGACTGGAGCCCCTCCTTATAGCCTCAAGCCTAATTTTAAGTTTTCAGGGTTTTGACTGTCCGTTTTTCCTCCTTTTAAAAAATCAACAATAATGTATTATTTGTTTCAGGGGTACAGGTCAGTGATTCCTCAGTCTTAGGTAATACCCAGTGCTTATTACACACATACCCTCCCCAGTGTCCATCCCCCAGTTACCCCATACCACCACCCATGTCCCCTTCAGCAGCCCTCAGTTTGTTTCCTGTGATTAAGAGTCTTTTTTGGTCTGTCTTATTAACTATTCCTCCCAGTTTGTGTCGTTTGTGTCATTCACAAATTTGTCAGCTGTTCCTGCTTTCACCCAAGCCTGTGATAACAGTGTTGAGTGGTGTGTAGTCAGGGCCATCTCCTGGGTCACATGGGCCCTTGATGCCAGCCCTGGGCATGCTTTAAGCTGGTTCTCCCCAGAGGACTCTGCAGCCACGTGTCCACATCTTGTCTACCAGGCTATCATGACAGGCTTTGTCAAAAGGCTTCCTCCAGTCAAGTAACACCATGTTACAACTTCCTGCTGGCCTGCGAGCCCCACTAACAAAGGAAATGAGGTTGGTTTGGCATGAATGGCTCTTTATGAACTCATGTTGGCTCAGCTAATCACTTTTTTTTTCCAAAGAGCTCCTCATCAGCCTGTTGAATAAATCTGTGAAGAGTAAGTCCTGCTTCACTCCCTGTTGAGGGTGCATATTAAGTTCACATCTCTTACAACATTAAAATTAAATGACTTTCAGCCACCATCCTTCTCACTCAGGTAGAGCTTCCATCCCTACTATCCACTAAGAAATAGTTTTGATGATGAGCTAGACCAGGTGATTCCTTCTTCCTTGACCTGGTGGTGATTTGTTAGGGTGCAGGGCCAAGGGTATGGGTGCGGAAAGCCCCTCACCGGCACGGTGACGTCCAGCCTTGTTTCGTCGTGTGCAGTGGACCGGCCCTTTCACGTCTGGCTCATTGGTCACAGGCCTCCTTATACAAGTAGGCGTTTTCCCCAGGGTCCCCACTAGTGCCGGGGTGACCGTGTGTGAAGGGGTGACCAGCCTCAACCTCAGAACTAGTCTTGCAAACTCAGTTGGAGAATAGAACCCAGGAAAGCTCTCCTTCCACTCCCTGAGCTCACTCTTTTCTTTCAAAAATATGAACCCTTCCAGGCAGCTCCTTTATTACCATCCATCCTCTGCTGGCGGTCAGCACTGATCTTACTTGTCTCTAGTTTCTAGTCCCAGCCCCCAGGTTCTTAGGAACCTGGGCCGGGCTTTATCGTCTGTCTCCATGGTTCCACCATCCCCCTCTTCATTTAAATTCCTCCAAGTTTCGGGTCTCTGGATGTAAATTGATTGATATTATCTGATCACTATGCCCCAGATTATAATATACCCATGATTTTTAATCCTAATAAGAATATTGCAAGGTAGATATTATGATATCTGTTTTGGAGATGAAGACATTGAGGTTCTGAGAAGCCCCCAACCAGTGAGTGGTAGAATGAGATTTGAACTCAGTTTGTCTGGTTTCAAACTGTGAATCACTTTCACTACCCTATGATGTGTCTCAGGCTGTCAAACCTAACTCTGTTGGTTTCTGCTGGTGCAGAAGGAGGAGAACAGTCTCCTAGTGTTCCAGAATGAAACTTGGAATGCATGCCCGTAGAAATTATTTTGTAAGTGGAGACTTGGTCTAGTTGGAAGAGACCACATATTATTATCGAGGCATTATGGAGTAACAAGGCTTTGTGAACTGCCCTGGGAACCCAATCACTTCTGATGTGTGAACAACCCACTTTGCAAACCACTTTGAGACCTCGAATCATGTCTGAGTTTGGGACAGTCTGTTCCAGGCCTGCTAGTGGGTGTTGCCAGAGTTTTCGGGAAGAACTGTTGAGTAGCTGAATTTAGGAAATAGGTCCTTCAGAGTGGAACATTCTGAATGAGGTTCCAGGGGGTTGCTGATAGCCTGAGGGCTTGGCACCTTGAACATGTTTCCAGAAGACTCTCCAGAAGCACCCCCCAGCCTTTTCCTAGTATTCTCTTATGGATTGCTTCTGAGGCTTGGGTTTTGCCTCACTTTACCCTACTCATCTGCAAACCATGCCCCCTTCTGAGCAGGGAGGTATGTGTGGCTTTCAAGGAACATGACTTGAAGGAGAACTCACTGCCGCTGTTTTGTTCCCTGGAAGAACTCTCTTTCCTCTACCAGAATGATGAGCATGACTAGTCAAAGGAAAGCCCCGTTTGCCATGCACTTTCTATGTTGCTTGATCCTTCTAGGCTCCTCTCTCAGACCCAGTTTCAGATCTCTGTGCAGAGACCTCCTATATCCTCGGCAGCCCTCCAGCTGGCCTCAGCCTGGGTACCCCTGGAATGTAAGTCCTTGAACAATGGAATGGCTAGACTTTGGTCTGCCCAGATCTGCCCTGTCTCTGTAGATCCCACTCTGGGGAAATAGACCTTCCTGCCACAGAGTCTCCTATCTTTCCAAACCCACTGAGGGGTCCAGAAATTAGAACTGAAACTCTGATTTAAATTGTGGAATGAGTCAGAGGGTTGACTCACGTGCAGCTGGGGTGGTGCTGGGGTAGCTGGAGGAGGAGAGAGGTCCCAGCCTGTTTCTAGTTAGCATTTCACAGCCCTGTGAAAACTGGCACAGCCAGACTTCTGGTGTCTTGTGGGAAAAGAATGTGCTCTGATGAACTTGAGCCTTCCAGAAGTCGGCCTCAGGGAAGATGAGAAACAGACTGACATCCCTCTGATGAACAGACTCCCCTCCCTCCCATTCTCAGGGCTCTTCAAGATGGAGGAAAGGGACCTTGGGTGGGCAGGCAGCCTCTGGAGTCTGTGGTGGCTGGAATAGGCAGGCATTTCTCTGACCTCACCACAGGATTTGACATGGTGGGAAGGTCAGAACTAGCAACATCAGAAGAGGAGGATGATATGCTTCCGTAAGACAATGGAGAGTACCTGGGTACAGGGCCTTTGCTGGAATGCTTGAGAAATGGGGGGAAGTGGCTCTGTTCCCTTCACATGGGCCTGAGCTCCTAAAGGAAGCTGAGAAAGCCACTCCAAGGAGGAGAGGGGTGGAGTGGACCAAAGAAAGTTGAGTCTCCCCACCCATCACCAGTTTTGCCAAGGTCTTCCGACACAAGGTCTTTTCCTCCCCCTTCTTCTAGCCCTTGGGCTCACCAATCCCTGTCCCCTAGATTTTTAAGAGAAGAGCCTAAGGGTCTAAATTCTAGACAACTCCGCTCTCACCCGAGGAAGCCGGCCGTAGACCCCCACTGCCAGAGTCCCAGGCATGAGTTCTTGGGAAGCCCACACTGTGCCTGTCTCTGGTATAAACACCTGTGCTCACATCAAGGCAGGGAGCAGAGGTCCTAGCCACCGCCGCCCTCCACTCTTCCTGGCTCTGGGGCTCCCTGTCCCCAGGACAGCCACCTGTGGCTTCCCTGTGGGCAGTGCTCCCGGGGAAAGAAGCCTGCTCTTCTGCAGGTGAATTTTGCTTGAGTCACGGCCTGGGCCAGGGTAGATTTGGCCCCATTCAGGGCTGGTATAAGGAAAGGACAGTTGATTAGGAGATCTTGAATCAATTCAGAATGTGGAAGAGCCAAAGAGGAACTCCACACACTTGGGAGTTGGGGCCAATGGCCTATATTTTAAAGAACAGGTTTTAATAAAGGTAGTTGCTGACACAGAGTGTGACATTCTAAAAGATAATGACAGCCCACGACCCCCAGAGGGTTTTGTCTCCTGGATGTTTCATCAGCTGGAATTTCCTGAGGATTTCTGTGGTGCTGGCGTACGCTGCAGTGTGCCATGTGAAGGCTGAATAAGCCAGTCGACATTTTTATGATCTTCGGTGACCATACATGTCCCACAGAAAATAATGTTGCCATCCAAGCCGGCCACAGTGTTCTCATAAATGTGCGTATAGTAAAATAGTAAGAATCAGAGAGGTCAAGGACTAGAACTCTTAAAAGAAAACACTTATTCTCCAGGCCTTCATTTGTCACGCGCTCCCGCAGCCAGCCTGGCCTTGTGTGTATCACACACACACCTCTGGGCTGTGCATCTGGTCCGCACGTCCGCAGAGCCGGCCTGCCTTCGCTGCCCCGCATGCAATGCACAGCCTCACCTATTTTACCACCAAAATAGCTCTTTTGGGGGTCAATTCTACTCTCTATACATGGGCCTTGCAAATGGATCTAATGCCTCCAATGTGTTCGTTGCACCGCTCCCATCAGGACCTGGACCCTTCTGGGGTTTTCCTTAGGACACATTCCGTGCCCGTTCCCAGCACCCACAAGCCGTCCAGGAGCGGCCGTGACTCACCCTGCTTCTACTTGCATGCGGCTCGTCCGAGCTGCATTTTGTGCCATGGAGCGTGTCACCCACATCTCTGAGCCCCTCCACATTGCTGTTCCCCAGTCCTCCTCGTGGCTGATCTTTGTCTACTCCCATTGCTTCTCCTTAGCTCAGAGCCACTTTCTCCAGGAATCTTTTCCTACACTCTCTCCCAGTGACACTGGGTTTGCGCTTCTCCCACCTACGCCCTGTCCTCTGCCGACTCAGTGTGGAGCAGGCTACATCATTATTTATTGTGGTAATATACATATATAACATAACATTTGCCATTCTAACTCTTTTTAAGTGTAGAGTTCAATGGCATTAATACATTCACACTATTGTACAACCATCCACACCATCCATCTCCAGAACTTTTCATCTTTCCCAACTGAAGCTGTACCACTAACACCCCATTCCCCCGCCCGCCCAGCCCCCGATAACCACCATTCTACTTTCCGTCTCTATGAATTTGCCTATTTGTGTTTCTTTGTGTGAGTGGAATCTGCGATGTTTGTACTTTTGTGTCTGGCTTATTTCAGTTAGCATAATGTCTTCAGGATTCTTCCATTTTGTACGTAGCATGTCAGAATTCTCTTCCTTTTTAAGGCTCGGTAATATTCTATTATATGTACCTATCACATTTTGTTTATCCATTCATTTGTTGATGGACGTTGGATTGTTTCCACCTTTTGGCTCTTGTGAATAACCCTGCTATGAGCACTGGTGTACAAGTATCTGTTAAGTCCTGCTTTAAATTCTTCTGGGTATATACCCAGAGGTATAAATGCTGAATCCCATGGTAGTTGTATTTAAAGTTTTTGGGGAAACTGCCATACTGTTTTCCATAGTGGCTGCACCATTTTGCATTCCTTCCAGCAAGGTACAAGGGCTCTAACTTTTCCCACATCTTATGAACAACCCTTGATGTTTCCTGTTTGTTTTTGTTGTTGTTGTTGTTGATAATGACCATCCCGATGGGCATGAGAGGATATCCCGTTGTAGTTTGGATCGGACCAGGCAACATTGTGGTTGCTTCTTCAGTGAGCTGTGTAGCGCAGTGGGCTGAGGCGTTTATAAAGGCAGCACCTGTGCCTGTCTCAGTCATCTCCTTGTCCCCCACCCCAGCAGAGTGCTTGCCCATGGTCACCATTCCCAAATGACTGACCAGCTGAGGATGGACGAAATTTGGCCCAGGAATTTTTTCAGGACTCAGCGTCCAAACTTTCCCCCAGTCTGGATGACCCTGACAAGAAGACATCTTGCCCTTCCTTTCCGTTCCCAGGACAGGCCTCCTGTTCAGTGGGAGAGCCCCATAGGCCCCAGAAGTTTTCAAATGTGTCCTATGAAACAAACACCAGTGTAGAAGACAGGTAAGGGTCGGGCCAGGCTGGACAGAGCGTGTGTGCCTAGGGGACGGAGAGAATCCCCTCATCCTGGGGGATGAGGAGGGCAGGGCCGCCCACCCCACCATCCAGGGCAACCTGGGGCAGAGTGGAGCAAGAGGGGCAGATCTAGTCTGCAGCCCTCGAATTTCCTCTCTGTGGGACTTTGAGGCCCACATAGATCAGGGCTTATACCCTCTCTGGGAGCATCCCAAATGAGAATTAAAGGGAATTATGTTACTGTGAAAAGAACAAAAATAGAGCAAGATCAGGGATGTCAGTGGTGTCCATTGGCTCAGACAAGGTAAGAGAAGAAGGGATCTTATGCAAGGGAGCCCTCAAGAGCTCGCGAGGCCTTGGAGAGGTGACAGTGCTGATTGGCTAATGTGGGCCAAGTTAAAAACAGCCGCATGGAAGTGACAGTCCAGCCTGGCCCGGTCCCCACAGCCACAAAACGCATGGTGCTCGCGGCATGGTGGGAATCTCAGGGAGCCTCACAGAAGGGTCTCAAGGTGCAGCCTGGCTCCTGTGGGAGCAGCCTCAGCTCCCCGTTTGTAATAGGAGGGCTTGAACTAGACGGTCTCAAGTCCTTTCCAACTCCCCGAGTTGTAGGATCCTTGGTTGTTGCCCACTTTCCACAGGGACATTAAATGCCTCTGTGACACACTGCCAGGCTTATCCAGGAGTCAGGCTCCGAGGGTCCTGACACAGGAGGGATGCATCCCAGGTGGGGCTGACATTGTCTTCAGAATGGCCTTTGTCCCGCTAAAGAGAGCCACACCCTGGGAACCCCAAGCCTGAGGCTGAGCACAGGGCGCTTCAGGCCAGCAAGCCTGGGTTTTGATCCTGGATCCCCCTTTTTCAACTGAGTGACCCTTTCCTCTGGGAATGACGCTTTCGGCCTCCATGCTCAGCTCCCCACCTGTACCCGTAGGGGACAGCCATGGGTGGATTGAAGATTCCTCTCCCACCCAAGAAGGGCTGCTCCCGGAACAGGAAGACCACACTCAGACCTCTGTGTCTACAGTCACTTCCCGAAGGCCTGGGAGGAAGGGCAGGTTTGGAGGCCTGCTGGTGGAACCAGAAGACTGAGTGGTGACTAGCATGACCTCTCATTGCAGGGAACAGCAGCCATTTCCAAGCCGAGCTCTGTCAGAAGCACTGGAAGGACCAGCCCCCCAGCAAGTGCCATAGCACCACCCAGGACTCCCGGAAGGAGACCAGCAGCATGTGGGGTCTCATGGTGGTCGCCCAGCTGCTGGCAGGCATTGGGACGGTGCCCATTCAGCCATTTGGAATCTCCTATGTGGATGACTTCTCTGAGCCCAACAACTCACCCTTGTACATCTGTGAGTCACAGGCTTGGTGAAGCCACAGGGAGGGGGCCCAGTCCCAAAGTGGCACTTGCTGAGGCCCTGAGGGGCTGAATCGAGGTCAGACCCTCGTTACCCCCCACAACACAGCAGATGAGTGCTGAGGTTTGTGGGGGAAGACAGATTTGGTTAGAAGGCCAGCTCTGTTACCTACCAGCTGTGTGATCCTGGGAAGGTGGCTGGCCCCCAGGGCCCCAGGGTCCTCACCTGCAGAACAGGGCTAATAGTATCTGTATCCTGGGCAGCCGTGGCATTAAATATGCAATGTATGTAACCCCGTAGCCCCACACTGGGCACCAGGGAGCTCCTTTACCAGCTCCTGGAACTGCTGCTGTCCAATCCTCCAGGCACAGGCTGGGGTACCCGCGTCTTCCCAAACCGTCCACTTAGGGACCAGACGGCCTCAAGGAAGGACAAACAAGGCAGATAACAAATGATCATCTATTGCCACCATCCTAACCTTAGAACAAACCTCACTGAGCATTCTCGAGGCCCATGCCCCATACCAGACAGAGCACACGCACTGGCTCAGTAGCCCCACAGCTGCTGCCGGGGCATTGTACTTGCAGGGATCTTCGACCACCAGCATGCCCGGCAGGAATCGCTAAATGCTGGGAAGGCTTTCCCTCCTGGCTAGTGGGTCTCTCTGGCAGCTGGCTGCAGGGGAAGCAGCTTTGGTTCTGCACATTCAGGATCTTGAGTGATCCTGGTCTTGTCTATGGGAAATGCCCTGGGTGTGGACTTGTGAGGGCCAGAGGACAGATGGGGTGACAGCTCAGGAATCCCTCAGCTAGGGGGCGAACCTGGGGCTGTCCCACCCCCTCAAGCTCCCTCAGCCTCCTTTCCTACTCTCCCCTCCAGCCATCTTATTTGCCATCTCTGTATTTGGGCCGGCTTTCGGGTACCTGCTGGGCTCCGTCATGCTGCAGATCTTCGTGGACTACGGCAGAGTGGACACAGGTGAGTGTGGGCAAGGATGCCCATCCCACCGCTGGTTCCATGAAACAACCTCCCCAAGCCCCAGCCAGGCAGGGCAGAAAATGAAGCTTTAAATCCACATGCTTGGGCCTCCTGCTGCCGTCACTCAGTCACCCCTGCCCAGCCTCAGACAGCCAGGAGCGGGCCACATGCTGCCTCTTGCACAGGTCCCTGTCTGTCCTTGGGAAGTCTGTAGCAGGAAACCTTGAGACTTGGGGCAGGGCCTCAGTGGTTGCCACCATAGCTGCCTATCTTGGTGGTGGTATTAAAAATAGTTTTATATTCCTTAGATTCTAAGATGGTGTTTGATTATTTAAAAAAAAAGATTTAATAAGAGTTCTTTTGAGGATAAAAAAGAGGCATTACATAAAATATAGACACTGAATATGATTCACATCATGTGGGACTCCATGGGCACTGGCAGTAAATGGGCTGTGCCTAATCCTTCTTCTGCCTCTCACCAGCTGAGTGATCGTGAGCAAGTTTCTACATCTTCCTGTGTCTCAGTTTCCTCATCTGTGAAATGGGCCTCATGGTAGTACAATAGAGTCGTCGTCAGGATTAGAACGTGCCTCATCTATATGAAGAGGTTTACAGGAAGGAGCTCTTATTCTTCACAAAATGGTATGGACGAAATCACTGTGTGTCTTAGAATGAGGAGGACATAGGGTCCATAGGCCAGGGCATAAGCACTGAGGTAACCCCTCACAGAGGCAGCCCCCCAGGGAATCCTGCAAGAGCTCATGGCCTTTGTAAGCTTATCTGATGCCAGCCTGCCTCCCAGAGGGCAGGGAGAGCCAGCCTCACAGAGGGGCAAGTGAAGTGCTTTGGAAGCTCCAAGGCAGGAGACAGGGCTCCTGCTTGAGGTGTTCAGGGAGGGTGTCCCAGGCCGCTGACAGCTGTACTGAGCCCCATCGGGGCTGGGGGGAAGGATTTCTGCCTTCCAGATGGAGAAGAATACTTGGACAAGGCCAAGAGAGGGAACCTGTGTGGAGTGTGGGAGTGATAGAGAAAGCTCCCTCCCACCAGCCGGAAGATGTGGCTAGGAGGCAGGTCTGAGCCAGACTTGTAGGAATGATACTCCCACCAGTTCCTGGCACGCAGATCAGAGCCTTCCCATCACACAAAGAATGTGGACAGGCGTTAGAGCCACCATGCTGCCAGAGTCCAAAACTGCTGCTCCAGGGGGCCATCAGACCACGATGTCTTCATTAAGGTGTCCCCTGCCTTTACTTCACATGACAGGGAAAAGCCTGGGGGAGCTTTCTGCCTCAGGGTCAAGCCATCTTTGCCCTTTCACTGGCACTTCCTGAGTTGATTCCTGCCTCTTAGTTGCCCAAAGAGACTCGAAGCTGAGCTCCCAGTACCAGGGACAGTGCCCAGTGATGCCTGGCACTGTTTGGCTGTTTGGCTGAGGGCCATTCTGCCTCCCTCCATGCCCACATAGTTTCTTTACAGAGAGACACAATGGCAGACTTGCAGCTGCGAGTGGGAGATGTTGCCGGAAGTATCTTCTTTGGAGGCTCAGCAACCCACTCTGATGACGGTTGTTCCTCAAGGTCCTAAGGATTATGGGGCCTCCTTTCTTAGGGATCAATAAAATTGAGAGGCAGTAGCATTCAGTGGCTAAGAGTGCAGGTTTGGACACCAGGGAGACATGGGTTTAAAATTAACCAATGAGATCATACTTACCAGCCTTGACCTTGGACGAGGGCAAAGCTAATATCTCTGATCCTCAGTTTTCTGATTAATTGGAGGTGGGTGGATGGAGCCTCCTTCACCGTTATTCCTACCAAGGGTTGGGAATAAAATAAAGTGAGGCCAAGTTTCTGATTCCTTCATCCTCGGGATTCTCTGATTCTGGCTGCCATGCTCTGCAGACCAGCTGGCCTGGAGAGGAAATGTTGTCTTGAATCAGACTCTAGCTCATGGCTTACCTCTTCTGCATCATGGGAAGAAAGTCCTCCTGATCAGAGGCCCTCTTTCCAGCAAAATGAGATCCCGCATTCATCGAGAAAACACTTGTTTCCTTTGCTGTCTTTCCAGCTGCCATTAACCTGAGCCCCGGAGACCCCCGGTGGATTGGAGCCTGGTGGCTGGGCCTGCTCATCTCCTCAGGCTCCTTGGTTCTCACCTCTTTCCCCTTTTTTTTCTTTCCTCGAACAATGCTCAGAGAAACAGAGGTAAGGTTCTGAGAGCCCATGACTCTGCCTATTAGAGTTCAAGAAAGGGAGGTGTGGGAAAAAATGAACTGAGAAGCTTCTGCAAGTGAAGCAAGTTCTGGGTGAAATCTAGAGAAGTTATATGATGCAGGACTCCTCAGAGGCTTGGAGAAGTCAGAGTGCTGGTGAATTTCCAAGAGAGGGACTCTCACCAGCCTCCCTTTACCGCGTCAGCATCTCAGGCATCTGGAGGGTTCCAGGGAACGCAGTTTGGGAAACAGCAAGTTCACAGTTAAGAGTCAGGAAAAGCTGAATACATGGCCTGGCACAGTTGGCCCATCATGTGTGAACCCGCAGGACTGAGTCGGAAGGAGACCCTTGTAGCTGAAGAGCGTGAGGGTGGGCTGAGAGTGAGCCGACTGTGGGCAGAGGAACCTTTGGTGTGTCTACCGGCCCTGTGTGCTGGGAAGGAAGTCAGAAAAGGATGAGAAGGGAAAATAGAAACAAGAAGTCTCAGTGGGGCCTTGATGTTAGGCATAGGGTGTGATCCCATAAGGTTCAGGGGTGCTGCAGTGACTGGGTGACCATGCAGGGGACACCGTGGCAGCTGGGTCGAGGTTGGGGAGTCAGGAAGGAGGGAAGGCTGGCCATCTGAAGAGGCCTGTGTAGACATGTGGGATGGGGCTGAGTGCCAGGGTGGGGGTTGCCGGGCAGCCGAGGCAAGGGCAGGGGGCGACGTTCTTGGAGAGGGTGCCGAGGACTCAGCAGTGGGCAGATTGGAGGAGAAGGGGGCTGAAGTTAGCACCAAGGTTTTGAGCCAGAGCCAGAGCTCAGCATTTGGCAGTGAGATGTGTGAGATCTAGGCGGAGCAGCGGGGAGAGGGGCAGGGGTGAGAGGGCCTCTGCTTGGCTTGGGGAAGAATTTCAGAGGTTGTTCAGTGCATTGTGGTGGTTTGGGGGTCAGGCACACCTGAGTCTGAGTCCAGATGCTGAGTGATCTTGGGCAAGTTCCCTTGTTTCTAAGTTTCCTTTAACATACTGGAGATAGAGCACCTGTCTCAGCGGAGGCTGTGAGGAGAGTGGATATGTGTGGAAGGCTGGGCGTGGCGCCCAGCATGGAGTAAGCACCCAGTGCGCGGGGACTCCCATGCCTGGTGGTGGGTTCCCCCAGGGAGCTCTAATGGCGTCAGAGCTCGGGAGCCTTGCACACCGTGGATAGGTGTTCAAAGCTGCTGCTGACGAGTTCACAAAAGATAGGCAAGCTCACTGAGGTGGTATGGGTAGAAAGTGTGGGCCGGGGTCCAGGGTGGAGCCTTGAGCAGGACTCAGCTTTGGGCCCAGAAGGAAGCAGAGACTCTATAGTGGAGACAGTAAGAAAGAGCTGGAAACAGAGGTCATTCTAGACCAGTGTATCCCAGAAGCCTGCGGCCCCTGGAATCTGAGGGTGGGGAAGAAGTGTAGCCATGACAGAGAGACAAGGGGTGAGATCTGATCGGACACCTTTTGGCATCAGGCAAGGGGAAGTTAGACACGAATAACATGCCCAGAGGAGTCTCCAGAGGCTTTGGCATGGACGTGTTCTGGCCGGCAGCCATAGCACAGGGCCCATGGACATGCAGGTGGCATTTGCTTGGAGAGAGCATTCTCTGCGCGCCCTCCCACACACCTGGGGCAGCTCAGTGCTGCCCGTCTCTGAGCCAGCAAGACCAGACCAGAAGGGGCAAGGGCCCAGGGAAGGGTCACTACAGGGAACCTGGGCCTTAACATTCTCCCCCTTTGCTGCCCGCAGAGGTCTCCTGCCATTGTGGATGAAGCAAGGAAGATGGACAATGCCAAGCCAAGAAGTTCCCTGATGGATTTTATTAAACGTAACCAACGGACCCCACAACGCCCTGGGGTGGGGTGGGGGACTGCTGGCTTGAGCTGAGGGTCAGGGGGTGCCCCAGCTCATGTGGTGTGCTGTGTGGTAAGTGGCAGTAAGAGCAGGTGGTCCCATCTCTCAGGAGGGGTTCTGCCAGGGGTCCTGGTGCCTGCTTCTGTGCAGGTTCCAAGAGACTCAGATGTAAGCAGAGTCGGCCCCGCCTCCCTGCCCCAGCCCCCGTGTTCTCTCCCCTCCTTCCACACGGAGGTGGCTGTCATGTGGGGAGGAGTTTCCTGGCATTAGCTCTATTTCTAGCCAGGCTTTGCCTGGTATCTTCTAGGCACACCCTCACTTTACTTAGCCCGTGAGCATGTCAAGTGGGAGTCAGGCAGCTGCGTGCCCCTGGCCTCTGAACATCTTGGTGCCTTAGATCTGCCTTGAGGAAGACAGGAGGGCTGCCTAGAGGAGGAGGAAGGGCAGTGACTAGTCCCAAGGTAGCCCTGTGATGACTGCCATGAGGGCCTGGCCCTGACAGTGTCTGTTTGCAGGCTTCCCCCGTATCTTCCTGAGGCTGCTGATGAACCCACTCTTCATGCTGGTGGTCCTGGCCCAGTGCACCTTCTCCTCGGTCATCGCGGGCCTCTCCACATTCCTCAACAAGTTCCTAGAGAAGCAGTATGGCGCCTCCGCGGCTTATGCCAACTTCCTCATCGGTGAGTCCTGGAGGGTAGGGTACTACAGGAGCTGGGGGACTCTGCCTGGGCCCTGCCTCCGGGAGCAGCTGGACCCTCCTCCACCCATCCAGGGAGGTGCGAGGTCAGACCGGACACAGACAAGAGCCAGAGGAAAGAATTTTAAGGACATTTTTCCCGGTTAGCAATCTAGAATGTTCTTGGCAGATCTCCGGGGCCCCCATCATTCCAGGCAGGGATGGGTGGAGGCTAGGGTCTGCCTTCCTCCCCGTCAGAGGGGCTGGAAGTCTGACAGCCTCCCGAAGGCCCTGACATCATCAGGGGCACCAGAGGAAAGAGAGAAGCTAGAATTGGAGGTTAGGCAAAATGCCTTGTGGTGTTTTTCCCTTCTTCACCAAGGAATTGAATACGTTCACCTGGGTAAAGAATATGTGGCCCAGTGATTCTCCACACTGGCTGCACTTTGGGATCCCCTGGACAACTTTAAAAAAATACAGACGCCCAGGCTCCATGCTCAGTCCCTGAAAGCAGAGTCTCTGGGTGGGGCCCAGCACTGGTGTTTTGTGCAGCTGAGGTTGAGAAGTCCTGATGTGGTCCCACTAAGCACCAAAGTGAACTACTGAGCCCAATCTACAGGTGAGTCTGGCCATGTGGATTTGGCAAGGTGGTCAAGGCCTTGGCCATGACCTCATCCCTTTAGCCTTCAGTTACCAGCTAGCACATTAGACAGGGGCACCACCGTGTGACCCATGTGGTCACAGTGAGAATGCAATGAGGGGCCAGGTACTGAAAGGTGCTTAATAAATGCACCATCAACCCACCTCCCTCTGGCTGCAAGGACTCACTTGTTTCTTTATTCTTTGCACAAGCAGGGCAATGTGCTAGATGTGCCTGGCAAACAGTAAGTGCTCATTTAATGTCTGCTAGTACCATTGCAATTGAATGTATCAAATGTTCCTTCAAGGAGCCATGCCCCTTGTCCATAGTTCAGCCCAGTGTCTTGGTCCTGCCCCCACTCCCAGTCCTGTGCACCCAGACAGCTTCTCTTTTTCTGTAGGTGCTGTGAACCTTCCTGCTGCGGCACTGGGAATGCTGTTTGGAGGAATCCTCATGAAGCGTTTTGTTTTCTCTCTGCAAACCATTCCCCGAGTGGCTGCCACCATCATCACCATCTCCATGGTCCTCTGCGCCCCGCTCTTCTTCATGGGATGCTCCACCCCCACTGTAGAGGGTGTCTACCCCCCCAGGTAATGGGAACAAGAGGTGAGAAGATCTCCTTTGCTGAGTCCAGAGCCTGGATCTGGCTGCCATCGTCTTCCTTTCTGCTTCTTCAACTCTCTGCTCTCCTTTTCACTTTTTGGTCTAACCATTTATGTGGCAACGTAGAAAATGAGGTCTTGAATCATATGCTCAGTTATGAGAAGAAATCAGAGGGTTCTAGTGGGCCATCAGCCATTGGGATCAGGGCTCTGTTTTTTTAAGGAGCACCAAAAACTAATTAGTTTGGTTTCAGGATGACTCTGTAGGGCCCCAAGCCTCAGGAACCAGGAAATAAGCTACGTTTAGCATCCGCTCTGTGCCGGCTACAATTACAAAGTCTTCTTGAGCTGCTGAAGAAAGATGAGAGAAGGGGACTTGAAAAGATCTGGGAAAGAACAATGAAAGCAATGGCAGAAACCAAAGATTAGGGCAGGTGAGGAAGAGGGCAGGTAAACTACACCTGTCAGACGGCATAAAACAACCTGGCCCCAAGTTTGAAGTCTGGCTTCATGTTCAGCAAGAGCTTTAGGGGCCCGTGAGGGGAGGGTGCAGAGCAAGGAGTGTGTACTTTCTCCTGGGTGCCCATTCCAACCACCTCTTCTTTTAGGTCTTGCCTAATGAGATTGCAACATTTGGAGAAACTACCTTTCAGCGCTCTTGTTTTCTCTTTTTCTTTGAGATACCCTCTTTTGTCTTTGGTGGGTGAAGGAGAGGAGGGGTGTGAGGGAAGGGAGGATCGCTCAGGGCAAACCCCAACCCAGTTTGTATTGTTCTGCAAGCTGACTATGGATTGAGAGAAGCTGAGAAGACTTTGAACCTTCGGGTGGTTCTCACTAGGAGCCTTTTTATTTTTTCAAAGATTTATTTATTTAGGGGCACCTGGGTGGCTCAGCCAGTGAAGCATCTGCCTTCAGCTCAGGCCATGATCCCAGGGTCCTGGGATCGAGCCCCGCATTGGTCTCCCTGCTCAGCGGGAAGCCTGCTTCTCCCTTCGCCCCTCTCCCTGCTTCTGCTCTCTCTCTCAAATAAATAAATGAAATCTTTTTTAAAGATTAAAAATGTTTAAAGATTAAAAATTTTTTAAAAAGATTTCATTTATTTATTTGAAGGAGAGCAAGCAGGGGGAAGGAGATGGAGAAGGAATCTCTCTGCTGAGCGCAGAGCCCAACTCAGGGCTGGATCCCAAGACCCTGAGATCATGACCTGAGCTGAAATCACGAGTCAGATGCCTAACTGACTGAGCCACCCAGGCACGCCCCCCACCCTGCGGGGAGTTTTTAGCACAGGGCTTTGTCCTCAGACTGGGGTGAGTTCTAGCACAGTGCTTTGTAGCTGGTGAAAGTTACTTTTCTAATCTTAAGTGTTCTCATCACGAAAGGAACATGATTAATTGTCAAATTGCCATGATGGCAGCATGAAAAGTCTTGGGCACTGTGCCTGGCACATAAGAGATACCCCATTAATGTTAACCATCAGCAGTGTAATTCTTTCAGCAGAGCCCCGATCTGTGATTTGTCAGCCTATCCCAACCCCCCCCCCCCAAGAGAACAATCCTGAATGTCAGATGAGGAGGAATGGTGGGAATGGTGAGATCAGCCTGTGAAACCCCTGGATTGTAGTGCAGGGGGGAATGCAGGGACCAGGGGCCCCAGTCTACCCTCACCCCAAGCCTGGGTGGAGGAGGAGTGAAGGGAAGTATTGCCTGTGACTTTGGTGTACCATCTGCCATCTCTTTCATTGGAGTCCTGGTTGGTTGGTTGGTTGGTTGTCTTAATGCCCCTCTGCAGTGTGGGGTTTGCTGACCACGTCCTCCTGGCAGCGGTTAGTGATGCCATGAGCACTGACCAAGCTGTCAATTCACCATTGGCTCCAATAGGCATAATTCAGATCCCAGGGTGGTGCTGGCCCGAGACAAACAGAAGACACACAGGCACACTAACCAGGCGGGGAACTCACACTGGGCTGGCATGGGGAGGTTTTTCTTTTGGTCTTGCTTTGTTTGATTCCCCATTTCCTGTTTTGCTGGCAGGACATCAAGTTCTATACATCTGCAGTTTCCCTCCTGCCACAGGCACTGCTCGTGCCCAGATTCCGTCTTCCACCCAGTGTGCGGAGACGATGGAGTTGAGTACCTCTCGCCGTGCCACGCTGGCTGCAGTGGCATCAACATCAGCTCCATGACCTCCAAGCAGCTGGTAAGGGCAGGAGAGGCCCCACGGGGGTCTCTGTGCTCGGCGCAGGCCCTCGCAGACTGCTCCTCGGCACCAGGATGGGCAGAATGCCACCCAAGCCACACTCGTTCCCAGCCTCGTGGCCTCTGGGCCACACCCACCACCCTCTCTCCACCTCCCCTTCCCTAAGGTCATGACCAGATGCCTACAGCCCAGAGTCAATTAAAGATTGGCCGATGTTCAAAAAAATTCACATTCCTGAGGCCCAACAATACTCAGAGCAGAAATGAGCCAAAGCACTCCTTCAGCTGACGCCTTGGAGTCTCATCCTGATGGATCCTAAGGGGCAGCACTGGGTCCTGCATCCTGGCTGTGTGGGAAGCCACAAGAACAGGCCCAGAGGAATCGAGAGCCAGGGGGTCTTCTATGATCAGAACCTGGAAGTGCAATCTGGGGCATTTGGTCGAACCTCTCAGCCCTTACGTGTATATAGCCTTACAACTGGTCTGAAGTCGTGCAGCTACTTGGGGGCAGATGTGAAACTAGAACCCAGGACCCTGCCTCAGTCTGGGGCACATCTGTTCAAGGTCATGGAACTCCTGGCCACCAGACTTGACTTGTGCAGCCCACGTTCACTGGGTCCACAAGGTGAGGTTCTACCAGCCCTCTGAGGGCTAAGGCTCCTGGCTTCTAGGGTCAGCCAGAAGCAAATCAAGTCGAGACACATATTCAGTTATTCAACAAATACTTATTGACCAGCCAGCACAGCCACAGGTGTGAGGTCTCAGTGGTGAACCCATCAGACAAGGTCCCCGCTCTCATTGAATTTTCGTTCTAGCAAGTAAAGGTACAAGGTAATCTTAGAATGTAACCCATGCTGCGGAGAGACTTAATGACTAGCCTCTCTAGTTCCTGGGGGCCTCCCTGAGGAGGTGACATTAGAACTGAACAACCAGAAGAAGAAAACCCTAGGAAGGCCTGGAAGTGAAGCCTTCCAGGTAAAGGAACGGCAAGTGCAGGGCCCAAGGACATGACAGAGCCGGGCTCAGGAGAAAGCTGAGAAGGCCAGGGTTGGCGCTGAGAGCCATGCCACACCCAGGCCAAGGCTGGGAAGGCTGGGCCTAGGAGCTGGATGTGCCTTTTCCTGAGAGCAGTGGGAAGTCTGTGCATTTCTGCTAGAAATGCCCTAAGGAGAAGAACGTGCCTCCTTCCCTTAAGCCCGTGTGGAGGCCATGGATAAGGCTGGCCGCCACTCTAGCATCCTCCTCCAAGAGGACTGAGCAGGGCTGTTCTCACAGCCACCTTCATGGGCAGAGGGAGGACAAAGAGTGCAAACAAGATGGTCTCTCCATTGCCTTCTAGTCAGAGGAGTCTGTGGTGACTTCTGTGGTTTTCTTATCTTTATTTACTTACGTCTGACTCATCTACTTCCAGAAATTATCTTGACACGTTTCCCAAAACAGCACAAATCCATTCTCAAGAAAAGACAGTAGATTATAAACAGAAAAAAATGTATGTTAAAAAACGCAGACTGAGAGAAATAACAGCTGAATTGTATATGACTTATTTCTGAGCTTCCCAGCAGTCAAAATAAAGAGGGTGCATAGTTTCTCCCGTCTGCCAGAAGGAAGCCTGCTAGCTGATTAGTTCCAGTCCTAGCCTTGTAACTGCTGGGACATTTGAAATGGTCACAGGCTAGTCCATCAGATGCTGTGAGAAGAAAGACGAACACCACCTGATGTGGGCAGTGGCCCCCAAAGCCAGTTGTATAAGAGTACTGAACCATATGAACCGAATGAACAGACCAGAGCCAGAGACTCTTTCCCTAGAGTCCTTCATGGCCAGGAGCTCCTCTCAAGCAGGAAGCTCTGGCAAAGGCCTGACTGATGGAGAGCTCAGTGGATTCTGCTGGGCTCCCACTGATGTCTCCTGTTTGTACCATTCTTGCTTTCCCTGTAAGAAGCACACAGACAGCAAAAACAAGCACCCATAAAACCACGGTGGCTGGGCACAGGGCAGCCTTGCCACGGAGAGAGCCCTCCCCTCCCCACCCCAGTCCCCTGCTGGGTAGGCTCTGTCTGGCCATGGGATCCCACCTGTCCTGGTAAGGGTGGAACTGGGGAGGGGCCCTGCCCATGCTCCATGACCGGTTTCCGTGAAGATGGTTTTGATGGCCCAAACAGTGGTCAGAGGTGGCATCCGTGGGGCACCTTGGAAACCTCACGGGTCTGCTCTCCAGCCTCCACATGCATCATCGCCCAGCTCCCCAGACCCAAGGGATTCTGCAGGCCTTTGAAGTGTGTGGCTGTGCGATGATGACAGCAGATCTCCCCCTCCCTCTCCTTTCCAAGACGTATCTGAACTGCAGCTGTGTGACCGGGGCGTCCGCTTCAGCCAAGATGGGATCGTGCCCCATCCCCTGTGCCCACTTCCTGCTCCCAGCCATCTTCCTCATCTCCTTCGTGGCCCTCATAGCCTGCATCTCTCACAACCCGCTCTACATGATGGTTCTGCGGTGAGTGTGCCTCTCCTTCCCCCACACTGCCTGTCCTGCCTGCCGGATTCTGTCTCTCCTCCTTTCCTGCCACCAACAGAGACCTCATCCCTAGGAGGGCAGAGCCACAAAGGGCTGAGCCTCAAGGAAGCCAGGCTGCCTGGCTCCACACTGTGGACATGCCTGAAGATTCACTTATGTTTAAATCCTGAAAGAACTAAGAGGAAGGAAGAGAATTCAGGTAGATGCACAAAATCAAGGTGAAACAAAAAAAAGTGTGGAAAGTTCCAGAGACAGAATGAGGGCTTTGAGAAAGGATGAAAATAAGAAAAGCCCAGTGTGCTAGGAGCCAGGACCAAGTTCTCAGGTCAGAAGGGAGAGGCTGGCCAAGGTGGGAGGGGAGAGCAGAGGTGTCCCATTACGGTGGCGGTGGAATGCTTCTGAGCTTTTGAGAGGGAATTGACCCTTCCTTCACCTCACCCTCTGCCAAAGAGAAAACAACATTTCAACCAAGTTCACCTAACCCACCCCGTCCGCCTTTTTTCTGTCCTCACCCTTCTTGAGAGCAGAGAGGGAAAAACACAGGACCTGGACGTCCAGTGCTAGGGTCAAAGACCCAGCTCGGCTGTGCACTGGTTGGATGTCCTGGGATGTTGCCTGTCAGTCGGCCTCCCAGAGGGCTCCGTCAAGCCCCAGGGCTAGGGAAGCTGTGGAGGAAGAGCATCCTTTCAACCACAGGATGGGCTTTCCTAGAAAACCCCTCCCTTCTAAGTCTGATCAGGGGCTGGAGCGAAACGGAAGAGGCCCCAGGATCCCCAAATGGTTTAAAGATAGATCCCACTAGGAAAGATGAAAGAATGGATGCTATTTAGTGTGAAGAAGGTGAGGCTTAAAGAGGACCTTGTAGGTGACCCAAGTGTTATTTGTACCCTGGCCCCTAACCAGGTGTGGAAATACAGGCTGGGAGGGAAGGTTCACCAGAAATGTGGAAGGAGACAGTGGGCCAAATGCCAGAGTTAGTTCACAGCCGATGAGGGCAGACACCAGAAGGGGCTCAAGCTGTTCATCAGAAGCCAAACTGGGGTACCCAAGCCACGTTCAGTCCAGAATCTAAGGGAGTCTGCTCAGGGACAATGACCAGGGCTATCATGAACTTGGGCCACTGGAGGAAACTGTGGGCATAAAGGGAGTATCCATTAGGTTGAGATTTGAGGCACCTTTCATGGGCGGGGGGTCCCAAATGGGTGCCTCAAGCCCGTGAGTATTGGTTTCACTGGGCCATCCTTCAAAGGACCTGGAAGAGGGCCCTTTTCCACATTGTTAGCAGGAGTGTGGGGCCAGAACAAAATGTATGCAGAGACCTGGACATTACTTCTGAGTTCCCTTCCTTGATGTCCCCTCCACCCCAAAAGCCCTTCCCCCGTGGCACCCACCCCCCAGGAGTGTGGGTGTTCAGAGCATGAGAAGCCTGGTGCCCCTGCAGGCCACCTCCTGGCTCCCCACCTTGTGGACAGGGTTTCCCTCTCTGCCCCCTGCCCAGCTGGGATGGCAGGGCCTGGCAATACCACCACCAGATATCTTCCCCGTCTCTCTTTGAATCTCCTTCCTCAGCTGAACACTTGTCCTCTCTTGAGGGAAGAAGGGTAGGGACAAGACCGGCTCTGTCGTTTGCAGGACCCAGTGCAAATTGAAAATGAGAGGCTCCTGGTTCCAAAATTATTAAGAATTTCAAGACAGCCACAGCAGAGCATTAAATCCAGCCTGGGGCCTTTCTGAGGACAGGGCCCTGGGAGGCAGCACAGGCCACACGCCCACAAAACTGGCCCTAGGTAAAGGATTTTTTCAGTTGCACACAGAAGCCTAGGGCCTAGGGGCCTTAATTACACTTTCATCGGGGCTGTCTTTATTGCTATGCACACTCCACAGGAGTTGTTCAGACCTGCTGCTGTGAACACACCCTTTCCCATCCTTCTCTCCATTCCCAGCCTCTTCTGCCCTCTGCCTCTTGAAGGGGGCAGGGGCAACCCTAAAAACCACAAGACCAGAGGCTCTCATATTTGACTGTGCAACAGAATCTCCTGAAGGGCTTCCTAAAGCGCAGATGGCTGGGCACCACCCCAGGGGACCAGATTCTTGGGTCTAAGGTAGGGCCTGAGAATCTGCATTCCTAATGAGTTCTCAGGGGACTCACGCTACTGGCCCAGCGACTACACTTTGAGAACCACCAATTCCAAAAACAGGAGTGCTCAGCCGGGGTGAACCTAGCCAGCCGGGTGGCTGTCGGGCCATTTGAGGGGGGGTTCTGGCTGGCTCTGCGGCATGCTGCCCTGACTGAGCCAAGGCACAGCCCGAAGTCCTCTGGCTCCTGACTCTTCCTGTCTTCCTTTTCAGTGTGGTGAACCAGGACGAAAAGTCATTTGCCATCGGGGTACAGTTCTTGCTGATGCGCCTGCTGGGTAAGTGTCTGAGATGCCCCCTTCCTTCCTGAGGAGGGGCTCCAGGGCATGGGGGGGGGTGGGGCCACGAGGGGCAGGCATGGGGGAAACCCTGTCTCATCTCTGCTGTAAGGAGAGGCAGTGCATCATCAACACGTCAGCAAAGGCCGAGACCCTATATGGGCGGTTTCCCCGTTACTTGAGGTTAGGAAAGATTCCATCTATGGCATTAATTCCAAACAAAACTATGTAAGAAAAATGAAAAGTGGACACAGCTGAGGATACCTAATAAAGAATTGAACGCAGGTATTTTTTTCATCTTTCTCCAAGAACTGGCTGTAGGAACAAACCCCTGCATTCCTGTCCCAGCCAGAACAGCAGTTGAGCCCGGCCCTGGCTTCCCTCCCACTTCACAGAACTCACTCCTCCTGCCTCTATTCAGCGAGTGTTTCCCCGTGTGGGGCCCTCTGCTGGCAAACCCAGCCTGCACTCAAGCAGCCCAGAGACCACGGTGAAACGGAGCCCTGCCTAGGGGAGCTGGGAACACCCGGCCCTCCCTGGGGGCGTGGCTGGGGCGGTTGGCGCATGTGTGCCCCTCGCCCACCCTCTCCCGGAGGCTCAGGCTGGACCATGCCTTCGAGACCCATCCAGGCCGTGGCATGCAGACCCTTGCAGGGCCTGGTAAGCCAAGTAAAGGGACTTCGTGGAACGGAGTATTGATTCAGGATCCAGCAGGTGCACACAGCAGCGGGGAGCATGGCAGCTGCCCGGGAAGGACTTCAGTCACTGTTAGAGGGTCCTGGCTGGACTCCAGCGCTGAAATCCCTCCCTGCAGAGCCCGCCGTGCCTTATTATCCGGGAGCCAGGCTGCACTTGGTCCTCCAGCAACTTCCCTGATGGTTCTGGGCTGTGTTGGTGATGTCCCTCCTGGGGCCTGCTGAGCCAGAACCTCTGCAGGGCCGTCTCCCGCGGAGGTTGGGTGGGGTGTACAGACGATGACTGAACCAGTCTTTTCCACGGGATTTCTCAGCCTCGGGCCCCTGGCTGCCCTCATGCCAGCACCACCCCTTCAGAGCCTGCTACTCGGGCCTATATTACCAGCGTGGAGGACACAGGGCAGTGGGCTCTGCCATGTCCTGGTGGCTGAGGCATGGCTATCATCACGGCTCCTTCTTACCACATAGCACTCGTGTGTAGCTCACTCTGAGACCTCTGCTGGGAAGGAAGCCCCGCGTTGCGCCCAGCGCAGCCAGTGGCCTGCATGGGCCCTGAAGAGCTTTTCCCAGCCACCTGGGAAACAACCACTGTCCCACCACTCACGGCACCTGCCACCTTTTTCTTGTCCCTTGAGCTCAGACAACTCGATATGGGATCACAGTTAGAAAATCCGGGCTGGAGGCCTTCCATTCATCACCCAAGAACGCAATCGCACTCTGGGGTAGAAGGCAGGATTTCCCATGGATAAAACCCAGCGAGTTTAAAATTACCCACCGGGACTTGGCCAATAATGTTTCTGGACTTCGTTTACTACGTAGGAATTTTTTATTACTATTACTTTATTTATTACTATTATTTTATTATATTATATTATTACTATTATTTTACTACTATTATTTACTATATTGGTGGACAATCCCCATGGCCAGTTTCCATGCCCTGCTTAGCCAGAGACTCTGAAGTGAGCAGGGTCTGAGTAGAAAGGCTGGTTCTCAAGGGTTCCCACTTATGGGTGGAGCCACAGGCAGATCTCCTCTTTCATTCCTCTTGAAGCAGCTTCTCTCAGGGCCCTCCATAGGGTTGGCCAGGCTGTTCTGAGCACAGTGGTTCAGGGTGTGGATCCTGGACAAATTCCTCCCTAGTCCAGTGACTGCCTAGAACTGTAGCTAACAATACAGGGGTCATTCTGAGTACTTAACAGCAGGAAGGCCTCTAGAGCCTCTGCTAGATCAGGTCTCACCACTCAACTGTGGGGAAGTTCAAGGGGCCTGGGGGAGAGACTCTGAGCAGCCAGGTGTCCGGGGTCTTCTGGGGGCATTGTCTAAGGCAGCAGGCAGCCTGGTATCCTAGAAGAGCATGGGCTTCGAGGAAACAAGGGTTCAAAGAGCTCTTGGCTCTGAGAGCATGAGATAGCCATGCCCACCTTCCTCCTCCTTAGAACGAGGGCACCCACCCACCTCCAGGCCCTGTGAGGACATGAGGAATCAATGCCCTCCGGAGACCCCTGCCACACTGTGGAAGTCAGCATCTCTCCACTTGAGGCCAATCCAGTGTGAGAACCGTGTTGTCTGTCTGAGCTGGCAGCTAGGTGACCTCTGACTCACTGCCCTGAAAGGATGGCTCAGGTCTCTTTTCTCTCCTAAGCCTCTAGTGAAAGAGAAATTCAGCCTTCCCAGAAAGCTATTTGGCTGTTCAAAGGCACTGCAGTTCCCAGGGGTGGGGTGGAGCCGCTCTCATTCGGAACCATGCAGGGACACTGGGGGCAGGGACTCGCCCCCCACCCTGCCAGGCACCTCCACCTGCCGCTCTGTGTAACCTGGGCTCTCTGAACTCTCTTCCCACGGATGCCAGCCTGGCTGCCCTCTCCAGCCCTCTACGGCCTCACCATCGACCACTCGTGCATCCGGTGGAGCTCGCAGTGCTCAGGGAGGCGTGGGGCCTGTGCGTACTATGACAACGATGCTCTCCGAGACAGGTGAGGGCCCCACATGCCCCCTGTGGCCCGGGTGGTAATGGATCCTTCCCTGAGTGGTGACAGCATAGTCCCTGGGTCGCTGCCCTTCCTGATGGCCCTGACCCTGGGACATGGGCCATGGAGCCGCCGCACCCCCTCACCAGTGCGTCTCCTCCTACCCCCCAGGTACCTGGGCCTGCAGGTGGGCTACAAGGCGCTGGGTGTGCTGCTGCTCTTGTTCATCAGCTGGCGGGTGAAGAAGAACAAGGAGTACAACGTGCAGGAGAAGGCTGCGGGCCTCATCTGACCCTTGACCCTTGGCCCAGCCACTGCCTGCTCTAGAAAGTGGACCCTGCCCCTCCACACCTGTCTGTATTTACTAATGTTAACATATCATTTCCGGTTTTTTTAAATAAGAGAAAACCCCAGTCACCATTTGCCCTCCCTGCCTCTCCCCTACCCCTCTCCCCCACCAGGATTCCTTAGGTCCACTGTGTACCTGGGCTGGATGGGCACTGGACTGGAGGGCCAGGCCTTCTCAGCTCCTTGGGAGGCAGCCCTATGTCCAGGATCTCCTCAGTGCTGGATCTCCCAGCAAGGATGCAGCCCCTGCCCCCACCCCAGCGTTGTGGGGAAGGCTTGGTTTCCTAAGTGGAGAGAGCAAAGCATTATCTCCCCAGAGCGAAAGGGAGACGGCTGGGTTATGGTTAACAGCCAGAGGCAGGCTAGGGGAGGGAGGGGCTTGGCTGTAACCCCCTTTGTGTCTTGGTTCAGCATCAGCACAGAACCTGGGAGGGACTGGCCTCCTTCCTCTCAGATCTTTGCTTCCTGCCCCAAAAGGCCATTTTGGAAGCTGCCATGTTGGGAAGTATGGCCAGCCGATCCCCTCTCAGGTACCGCACACTCGGGCACCAGAGCAGAGACCAAGATACCCCGAGGGTGGGTCATCCACATGCTGTTCCTCTTAACTAGATCCTTCGTGCTAAGAAAGCCACACCATGGTGAAGACCCAAGGAAGGCTGTGAAGTGGTCAGTAGCCCAACCTCCCCCACCCTCTATGTGAGGACGAGACTGCTCAACTCAGAGTGACGGGAAGACCCTTCTTGAGTTTCCTTGGGAGCAGATGAGGTGGCCGCTCATGGGCTTCCCTGCTGGACCTCACCCTGTGTGCTGAAGAGTAAAGACAGGCAGTCTGAGATGTCAGCAGAGCAGGCAGTGAAGCTGGGTGGGGGTGGTGTCAATGGCTGCCGAGCTGGATGGTGAGTCCATGAAACAGAAGCCAGGGTGGTCAGCTTCTCTGGCTGCAGACACACCTGTGTTCATCAACATGTTCTCAGCCTCTCCTCACTGCCCCTCCCTCCAGGGCCCGGGGTCGAGCGACCCCTCTGCTGTGTGGTGAAGGTTCAGAATTAGATGTCCACAATGGAGGCCTTTCATCAACAAGTATTATATTTATTGCAGACCAGCTTTGTGCAAGGCAGCGCCAAACATGGCTTTCCACTGGGCTTTCCTAGGAGCTCCCCTTCCCTCCCTCCATCCACATGGGGCCTTCTCCCAGAGTGTGCTCAGTGGGCAGCAGCTGGGGAGACCCAGCACAAACCCAGAGACTGTCAACAGGATCTTGACCATCTGTGTCCCACCAGAGGGCCCTAGCACCTGGCCCTTTGCCAGACAGAGACCTGGCTCACCACATCCTCTGGAGCAGCTGGAACTGGTTATTGCCATACATGGCCCTCTTGAGTGCCACTCCTCTTGGAAGAACCCTCCAGAAGCCTACCAGAAGCCATCTCTGGAAAAGACTCATTTGGTGGTAAGCCAAAATTGTGTGCCAGTGGCCAAACTGCTGTGAGACTGAAGTCTCTGTGAAAGTCACACTGTTACATGTGGCCTTATTTCCAAAGATCTCACTCAGGAAGGGAGGCTCCATGCAACCTCTGGGGACAGTGACAGCATTTTAAGATGGTTCCGCTTGGAAAATGGTTCCCTGAAAGTCGTTCTGGTCCTCCTCTCTGTGATGTAACCAAATTCTGGAGGCACTGCCTTCAGCCGAGCTCACAAACAATGAATGCCAACCTGCAGATTCTGGAAGACTGGTTGCCCTCCCAAGGCTTTATTCTATTATGATGTTGCTATTAATATATTATAATTTTGCTATTGATATAACTCGGTTGTGAATTTGTAATGTCATCTGTATCCGTCAGAGAGTCAATAGAACCTGCACTTTCTGGCCGGAGGAGTGCCCATGCCACAACCGCAGGGGCGCCTGGCCATGGGGATCGGAGGTAGCATGACTCCCCACCCAGCAGCCTGGTTCAGAGCCAGCAGCAGGTGCTTGCTGGTCCTTCGGTGAAGTTCTGCAGACTACCATCAAAGGCCCACGGTGCCTTGAGTTCATATCTGCAGGTGGAGCGGAGCACCAATAGCTCAGTCCATGAGACAGATCAGCATTCATATCCTAATCGTCACTGGTCCCTTGGTCACAGCCATCCTACCCCTCTCCACGGCAAAGCTTTTCCCCTGGCGGCCAGCAGAGACTATAATGGGGCCACCTTCATTTCACTTCTAGAGCAAACAATTCCAAGGCTGAGCAAACTTCCTGGAGGGCTGGACACTCACAGAGGTTGTGGTTAAAACCCAGCTTCCCAACCCCTCCAGCCAGCCCCCGGGTCTATGGGAGTGGCTCCTGCCCCAGGCCCCTCCTGTGAGGCCAACGTGGGGAGTCCCTACACCTGAGTGGTGGGTCTTGAGTGCAGCAGAACATTGGTGACCCCCACCTGTGCTTGGGCCGCTGAGAATTCAAACTCTGTAGGCCTTTGGTAAGTAAAAGACTTGACAGGGGAAGGGGTGCCTGTTAATCAGATTCCCTGGGCCGCTGCAACCAGGAGCCAGTGGGCATGAAGAACAGAGCTCACAGTGCTGTGTTAAGTGCGTACCACGTACTGAGAGTGGGAGTCTCACTCTCCCAGCTTGAGCGTGCATAGACAATGGCACAATTATTCTTTGAATCAGTTAGGTTTGGTTTCTAGCTGTCATCCAGCCAGCTGGCTGGAAGGTTAGCATTGACCCTCCTCAATGGTCTGGCCCCCAAAGACATCCACAGTTCCTTGGGTCCTGCCAGTATGGGTCCTTGGTCCCTTCCCAGGCTGAGGTTCCCCACCTGCCCTGCTTCCCCCCGAGCCTGGAAACCATGCAGAGGCTAGATGCAGGGCTAGGCCCTCCCCCTGCCCAGCCCCAGAAAGCCCACCTCTCGACTCCACTCCTTCTGCCAGCATAATCCAGCACCTCAAGGGCTGAACAAAAAAAGCCAGGGAAGAAAGGGTCTGTAGGAACTTTTTACCTCATCCTTCCTGGAATTTCTTAGCACAGGAGTGGGGAAATGCAGTGAAAATCAAATACCATATCTTCACAAATTATCCTTGGGTCTCAGGCCCTCTGGGGTGAGCCTCATCATAGCCCCATGAGGGAGGCCGCACTGGTCCGAAGGCCCCATTCAAAGACGAGGAACCTGAAATTGGGGAAATCTTTGTGGCCTACTTTACCCAAATGACACCTAGCTGGGTCTGGACTTAAATCACGCTGCCAGCTCTTTCTCCTCCAGACTCAGAGGCAGCCCCAGCCTCCCTACTGAGAGATTCTGAAATAGGGGGAGCCCCTCTATTCCCACTGAAATTCACTGGCCCATGGAGGGAGGTGGGGGAAATCTGTTGAGGGCTACGTAAGGGGGAAGGGAGACGGGGAGGACCAGGTACAACGTCCTTTACTCCCACCTTCCATTCAAGTAGCAAGAACATTACCCGTGCTCATCCCACAGGGCCGGTTTCGCCCATAGCACCATGAGTTAAAGGAGAGTCACAGAGAAAATGGACAAAGAGGAAAAGGCTTTCAAGACAAAAAGGCCCTAGAGAGAGCTACATACAGACAGACCTTCAAGGGAACACCCCCACCTGGTGACAGGTTAGCAGATTCTCGCTTAGGAAACAAAGCCACATTGTGATCTTCTCCAAGCCCTTGCAGAGGTGGAGATACAGCTAAGCTGGGGGCTGAATCCGGCTGTCTCAGATTGTTATTAAAATATCATATTACAGATTCCCGAAGTGATGAGATTGGCAGGGCTGTGTGTGTGTGTGTGTGTGTGTGTGAGAGAGAGAGAGAGACAGACAGACAGACAGAGAAACTCTGCAAATCCAAAGGAGAAATCCTCTTTTCCAACCATAGGAACTACATACCTGGGGAAAAGGTCCATCTCCTGCCAATAGCACCCGATTCATTACAACCTTTCCTCAGAGATTAAATATGTAAACAGGCCCCAGGCAAGCCCTTGGCAAATTGCGAGAGAAAGTTTTTCTCCCATGACACACCCTGCCATTCATCCCCACACAACACAGGGGTCAACCCAGCTTGCTGAGGCCCCTGTACCCCCACCCCCCACCCCAGGCGCTGCCACACCTTGAAGTCAGTAACAGTAACTAAAATGCACAGGGATTTTGCTGCCCAGCTGCTCATCCACCCAGCTCCTGTAACTGGAATTCAGTAAGGATAGGCAGGGCCAGCCGTGGTCACCGTCCCCGTCTGTCACAGGACATAACAGGAGCCCTTCTCTTGCTCACCCAAAGTCTCCTGTGGGTCCAGCTGGCTCTCCAGAGCAGTGGCTCCGCAACGCCATCTGCCTGGATGCCGGGGTCCCTCCATGTCACACCGTGCCACCAGCACTGACCAGGCAGGCCCAGAAAGTCCTCAGAGGTCCCACACTGGTAAGTCAAGTCTGGCCCCAAGGTGACACGCTCCACCTCTGCCCCCAGTGTGTTGGCTGTAACGGGAGTGGGGAAAGATAATCCTGTGAGCTCAGAAGAAACCGAAAGCAGGTACGGACAGTGCTAGAAACCTCTACCACCAGGAGTGAACCTGGGGGACACGGGGCTCTTGCGCCTTTAAGCCAGCTTTGTCAGGCTGTTGGGAAGGGGGAAGCGTTTTCCAAAGGAGGCAGCTTCCACGCTGGCTCTGAAAGGGGATGGGATGATTTCTAGGCAAGGCCCAGCCCACAGGCAGTTTGCAGAGAGGTGGGGAGGTGGGGAAGGAAGCAGAGGAAGGGGAGCTGGGGCGGCAGCTGAGAGAGAGGCAGGTCCCAGGAAGGTTCTCTTGAGATGGGAGAGAGTTCCTGGGGAGGCTGAGAAGCCAAAGAGAAGTACAGCTGTCTGAGCAAAGAAGAGGGGTGAGCTGACGCGCCCTGGAGGAACCTCAGCCCGAACTTCCACTGGCCCTGGAAGGCCAGTAAGGCTAATGCTATCCTCGGAGTGGAAAAAATGAGGCCCCCTTCTAGCTGTCACTTGTGCTTCCATTTGTTCACTTGGTACCTAATGCAGATGAGAACCGAAGATGACAAACACATGGTCCCTAGCCTGCAGGGCCTTATTAGGAGCCAGAATAAGACTGTTACAGAGGGCAGAGTTCAAGGGCTATGAGCTCATTTGGTTGAGAGATCAGAGAAGGGGGTTGATCCAGGTCTTGGAGGGTGGACTGGTCCAGGCAACGAGAAGAAAGCAGGAAAACCTGGGCAAGCTCTGAGAAACCATGGACCACAGGACCCACGAAGGAGATCAGACATAAGACCTGGAGAGGCAGCTGGATCCAGGCTTAGAGGCCCTTGGAGGGTCTTGGTGACTGGCTTACCGCAGGCTGTGAGTGGTGGGGCCAGCCAAGTCCTGGCTCCTCGGTCAGGGCCTGGGAGAAGAGCCTCAGAGCCCCAGCCAACCAATCTCAGGAAGGTGCACCTAGCTCGGGGTCTCCTTCTGGAGTCTACACTGGAAAGGGTTGCCTGAGTGGGCCATGCAATACCCTCAGGGGGCTGCCTTACTGTACTCCCAGCACACACCAACCCTGACCCACACACTCAGGGAGCCCCTACCTCGTGTGCTTGAAGGAGCCACCCATTTGCAGCCTCACCCTTGGTCAAAGCTGCCCAAACCGAGGGGGGGTGGTGAAAACTGCTCTATGTCCATCCTTTCCCTTCCATCTCCTCTCTCTGACCATCTGGGCCCTGGAGCCCCAGGCTTGGAGCTGGGATTTGAGAGGCTTCATCTCCGGGCCAAATAAAGCAACTAATTTAAGTCCCCCATTGTTGCCAACCCCTTTCTCTTTACTCTGCTGTCCATCAGAGTGAGATGCAGGAGGTATCCCCTTTTACAGACATCAAATCCTTAGAAGTGACCTCAGAGGTCCCAGATAGGGACTAACATTTGTTTAAACCTTGGTCCTCATTACATCTCACTACCCCTAGTTTACAGAAGAGGAACAGGGATGGCTGGATGTGACAGAAGCTCTCCTTTGGGTCCACACTGGGAAAGGACCCAGGCCAATTTCACAGTTTCGGTCTGGCTCCTTGACCCAAGGAGCCTCTCCGGACACACTGAGATTTCAGAAGGACTCTTGAACCTCAGGGCTCCGATAGCTCAGACGGCCGTCCCAAGTGCCGTATACAGGCGAGCACCCTGAATCATCACTGCAGCCCTGTAGTATATGCTACCATTCTGCCGGTTTCACAGACGAGGAGCCTGAGGCGCGGCGCACAGCGGTCTCGGTTGCATTTCTCTCCTTTGCCGTGAGGGGGCGCGCGCTGGGCAGGCCGGCGCTGGGGTCCGCGGAGAGCGGGGCCCCATCGGGCCGCGCGAGCCCGCAGAGTAGCGGTCGGCCACCAGAGGGCGCGCCCGTCCCTGGGCCCGGGCCCTACCAGGAGCCCGGTGGAGGCACAACGCCCGGTGGAGGCACAACGCCCGGTGGACGCAAGGGACGCGCGGCCGGGACGGCTCCGCGCGGCGATCCGGCACTCCGCCCGGCTTCTGGCCGTGCAGCTGCCCCCGCCCGGGCGCCCTTGGTCCTCACGCCCACCCCAGTCCCGCACCGCCTACGCTGGCTCCCCGGAGCGGCCCGGGATCTGGGCACCAGCTCACAGCTCATGGCCTTTAAGGAGATGTCCCTCTCTCCCGCTCGGCGACAAAGCACCATTTAGTCTGTTCATCTGTATTTTCAGCACGAATGTGTAGGGAACACATTAGAGAACACGGAAAGCAAAGGGAAAGATGCCGGGAAGCACCAAAGGGCTCAGGCGGCTTCCTGACGCTCTCTGACCCGCTGTGAGCAGAGCGGCCACCCGGCCCACAATGTGGAGTCCTCACAGCCTCTCCACAGCGTCGCCCTCTGGGGACCACCATTCCGCGGTTGCAGGGGGCTCAAGTCCCCCTGACCCCTGTTTACTCGTGTCCCCAGAGCACATTCGAGGGCCTGGCCCTGAAATGGGGGCGGGTATCAGATAGAAAGCTGTGTCTGTGTCCTGGGCATCGCCACCTGGGGAGTAATCCAATTGCCCATCCTGTGGAATCAGACATCCAGCAAGCACTGGGCACCAGCCTGTGGCATGAACAAGACAAACAGAACCCCTTCCCCCCGTGGAATTTACAATTCAGGAAGCAAAAGAGACATAACCAAGAAGGCACGCAAATTGCATGGCAATTGCTAATAATCTGTTACAGGTGCAGCAGTGCCGTGAAGTACAGACAGATGGATACCTGCATTGCAATGCAGGGGGAAGAGCAGGTCCATGGGGCTCCCCCAAAGCTCAGAGAGGTCAGTTGCCTCGGGGGGGGGGCGTGGTAGGGGGCAAGAGTGGAGGCTGTGAACTCCAGCTGAACCTTGAAGGCTAGGGCAAGTTTGTCGAGCAAGGCCTCAGAACGGGGCTATTCTGGGCAGAGTGGGCTGCAGGAGTGAAGGTTCACAGGTAAGAAAGCTGGGGTATGTTTGCCTGGAAAGCAGGGGCAGGGAGTGCACATTACAAGTTGCCGGAGCATAATAGGTGGTCATTGCACCACGCACACCTCCTTTAGCAACTGGATGCTGTCTGTGGGCAATGGGAAGGCATTGACAGCTTGTTCACAGAGGCAAGATGCAACCAGGTTTCTGGGTTATTTAATAAAAGGCCGCTGGGGCTGCAGGTGTACTTGGAAAGGGGAGCCTGGCTGGCAAGGTGGGTTCTACGGAAGGAGGCCTCCTTCTTGTCACTATGGCTGCTGGGGGAACCGGCGCTGGAAGAGATCAGAGCTGGGATGCTCTCGTGGGTCCAGAGTTGAGGGAAGGGCCTGTGAGCAGCAGAGCACCCCAGGCCCCCACAGGCTCACAGCAGCCCTGCTGTGTGCTGACCCCAGGGCTGGAGCTGATCCCGGGGCCAGAATGCACCTTGTTAGAAAGCAGATGTTGGGAACCAACGGTGTCTGGGTTCTGATAGGCCCAGAGGACATTCCCGTTTTCAAGTTTGCTGTGAATGTGGGGAGTGTTTGAATTTTGGATTTTCTCTTGAAAAAAAAAACCCTGGGCGCCAGCACTCCTTCCAGATGACAAAGGGCTGGAGCTGAGTACAGAGCACTCCTTTAGATGGTCCCTGTACTCCTAGGGTTGCTGTAGGGCCCAACATCACTGGCTGAGTCCCTCTGGGTATTTCAATTTCCACGCATACACACGCCCTGAAAGAGTCCAGCTGAGCTACTGAAATCCGGGAGCCTGTCAGAAAAGGCATGAAGGGAGGTGCTTGAGAAATAAGTAGCCGGCGGAGGACTGCAGGAGGGGGGCGCTAGAGAGCTTCCGAACTGAACTCCCCCTCTCTCTAGCCGGATCTCTTCTCCCTGACTCTCCCACCGCACTTCATGGCACCCCAGCCTTCTAGCTGATCAGACCCAAGGTTTGGAGACAGAAGAAAATAAAGAGGGAAAGCTTAGGCACTGCGGAGGCACGAGGAGAGGGGTCTGTGGTTGCAGCCATGTCCTGCTTCTGGAATCATGGTGGGCCCATGGTTTGGGGAGAATTCATTGAGCTTTCTGTACTTCGTGTCTTCCAGTTTTTAGAATAAAGTGCCTACAGGTCACGCATGTATCTCAGTCGGGCACCGCTGTAGCCCCACCATCACCCCCGGTGGGGGGTGGGATGTGGGGGGGAAACACAGATTCGTCCTTGAAGTCAAACTCACACTTCAGATTTGATTTTCCCAAGGTTGCTTGAATTGGTGGTTCTGAGTACATTTCAGATTTACACGCATGGTTCTATTGTAAAATAACATTTTACCATATTTTTAAGTAAATGGTGTTTGTATTAAAATGCCCTCAAATGGAAAGCCTTTCCCATTATAAAACTTTTACCAATTTACTTTTATATTTGATTTTTTTAAACGAGGGCCGATAGTACCATGTTGCACATCACCACCTGCCCTGTGATTTATTTGAGACAGAGATGGCTTTGAGCCAAAAGTCTGATTTTTTTAACTTAGTAAAATAAAAGAAATGATTTTTTTATTCCCCACTTGCTCAGTCTGCACTGCCTGATAGGGCAAAAAAAACAAATTATGATTATCAGTTTTAACATTCAGCATAAATTGTAATAACATTTTAATCTTCATTGTTTGAAATTCATCTGGAACTTAAAATGTTATAATTAATAGCTTTCTACCCCCAAAATATCTGCATATATTTGTTCTCTCTTGTAAGAGCACAATATTTACTTGTTAAATGGAAGCTTAATTATTAATAGTTTAATTTTATACCCACAAGCTACCTATTTCAAGAGCAAAGTTGTTTTTTTATAAAGTCCATTCTATACCCATGAATTTTTAAAACTTATTTAATATGCTTACACACATCTTAGAGTTTTAAAATCACACTCTTTCACTTGGCTTTCTATAGGATTGCAAAAATGGGCCCCCTGGGGCTATAGGGACACATGGGGGACAGGCAGGAAGAACAAAATGTTCATCAAGCCTTTGGTTGTTAAGACAATGAGTCAGGAATCCACAGATCGCCATACTGTTTATTTGAATACCCTTGGAATATTATTCCACATCTCTGGGTAGATAATCTCATATGGCCATGATTCATATATGCTGAGTGAGAATCCCTAGAGACACACCCTCCTGTCACCTCCCACTTCACCGTGTTGGTGGGGAGCATCTTTCCCACTTAAACAATGGAACAACCCAACCCAGTGCCAGAAGGTCCTCTCAACCCACATGACTTAGTCAAGCAGGGAGATCTTTGGAGGTGCAAAGCCAAAGGTGACTTCCAGAGAGGGGCTTACACACCCTGACACATACACAGTAAGCCCCTCCTTTTCATTCTGGCTCCTATATTGTGGGTCTTATCGTTGAAAGGTGAATGATGCCCCCATACAAATGCCCTGTGCACAGTGAAGAAAAGGAAAGAGACAATGTAGTCGGAACTGACTCCTGTTGAAACAAGTTGGAGCCAGAAGTAGGAGAGCCCTAGACTGGCCATTTGTGGATCAGCACAGCCCCTTCTGCCTTCCTGTCCTTACCAAGGATCCCAAACGGCAAAAACTCAAGCCAGCCAGCACAGGTGTCTTCTCTGACTGAGACTTTATCCTCTCTGCAGAGAGGCCTCACAAAGGGAGGCCTGAGGAAAGCCTGACCCTCTGCCTTGGCCTGGGACAGCGATGGAAACCTCCCAGGTGGGGGATTCACAATTCAGATCTGAGTATGGTGGCGCATTCCCAGCTTTGAGATGGAAACCTGTTTGAGGGAAGAGAAACTTCCCTAGCTTTCTTAATCTTACCACCTATGGTAAGCTGAATGTTGGCCCCCAAGGATATGTCCATACCCCGGTCCCCTGGAAGGTGTGAATGTTACTTTATATGGCAAAGACTTTGCAAGTGTCATTTAAGGATCTTAAAATGGGGAGATTATCCTGGATAATCTTGGCAGACCCTAAATACCATCACAAGTGTCCGTATAAGAGGGAGGCAGAAGATCACACACAGAAGAGAAGGCAATGGGAAGAAGCAGGGAACCACTCTCCCCTAGAATCTTCAGAGATAGCATAGCCCTACCAAGGTCTTCATGTCAACCCAGTGATCCTACTTTCAGACTTCTGGCCTCTAGAACTGTAAGAATAATTTTCTGTTCTCCTCTGTTGGTCAGAACGAAGTCTGACCAAAGTGGTGGTCATTTGTTACAGCAGCCGTAGGAAGCTAGTATAAGACCTCTCAGCTAGAACCTTAAATTCACCTTGTGACCAAGTTTCTAAAATTTTGGTCCTCAACCCAACTGGCTGGCGAGCTGGCATTTCCTTTCTATATGTGATTAAATGATTATACAGCAAAATCAGCCCCTCCTAGCTGTGAGCTGGCAGGGAAGTGTATCCTCGACATCCCACGAGATAAAGTTCCATGCCAGGGAGGCCAGGCATCCTGTCCATCTGGCTGTGATTCCATAATTGCCCTACAAGAGACTCTATGTGGGGTGCCTGGGTGGCTTGGTCAGTTAAGCGTCTGCCTTTGACTCAGTTCATGATCCCTGGGTCCTGGGATCGAGCCCTGCCTCTCGCTCCCCGCTCAGTGGGAAGCCTGCTTCTCCCTCCGCTTGTGCTCTCATTCTTTCTGACCAATAAATAAAATCTTTAAAAAGAGACTCTATATTTTATTTTAAAAAAAATATGCTACAAATTCTTGTCTAAATACTTTTAAGGAAGAAATCTTACCTTTAATTTTGTATTCCCCAGGGGCTCTCCTTAGTTTGTAAACTCTCAGATTAATTAGAAACAAGGTCGGAAGGGACATAGTCAAGAATTACTTGTCAAGTGGTTGTGAGCAAATCAATTTCCTACCACCAATATAGTTTGCAACTCGAGGCAAACATTCAGAATTTTTTACAAGCATCTTGATAACTACTTTTCTCTACTGATCATATAAAAAAAATAACACTTTTCCCTACCAAATACACAGAATAAGAATTGCAGTTTCTAAGGCCTTGAGAGGAGAGGTTACATTCCAAAGAAAATTAATGGTAATTCTAGAGGTAGACTGCTGAAGATTACAGTGCACTCCTGCAAATAAACTACTTAAGGTAATGATGACAAGATTAGAATAAACAAGTGATTTTTAAAAATTTTTCTTTTCTATATGAAAGAAAACCAGTATGAATTTTGTAAAAAGAATGCACACTTATTATAAATTATTCAAGCACCACATGGGGGTTAAAAAAATTCAAATGCCACTGTTCATAAATAATTAGCATTTACATTAGGAGGATCTTTTCATGTGGGTGTTCCAGAAAGGCTAAATAGATATACCGAAAGGTTTTGATAAGTATGTGATTATTTTATATATGTTACTTGCAATGTTATTACATTTAACTTCATTTGTATTTAAAACTGGAAGAAGAAATCAAAAGAAATCTAAAAGATTATATCTAACTCTAATTATTATGTTAATAATATCTAATAGATAAAATTATCATATAATTATATATAACATACAATAATTATGTACATATTAGCTATATTAGATACTAGAGTTTTTTACTAGGTATGGTTTTAGATATTAGATATATTTTTCTTAGTTATATTAGATATGAGGTATTTTTTAAAGATCTTTTTATAATCACAAAAAGAGATTTAGGGGAAAAACACAGTGAAACTTCAGTAATTGTTTTTACATTCTGTACTTCGATTTAGGCATCATCCTTTGACTCCCTGCAATGAAAAATGAGGACATCAGATCCATTCATCTATCCAGACATTCCACCGACTTCATCTGTCAATCAACACATCATCCTCCCATTCACCGATCTTTCCATTTATCCATACTAATTTACTCCAATATCCATCCATCCACCTATACATGGACACATAAATAGATACATCCATTGGTCCAGACATTCTTCTATCTCTCTACTCACCCGTGGAGCCACTCTTTCCCAAATCAGTCCATTCCGTCTCCCATGGATCCTTTTATCCTGCTTATCCAACCAGCGTATCTATATCCATATCCATAGAATAGGGTGTTGTCTCCTTCTAAGATTCTCTTTTGTTCTTGTTCCTTTTCCCAGCCATCAAAAGAAGACCACAGCATTCCACCAGCACAATAAGGAGGCCTGTGGGTCCCTAACTCTCTCTCACGCATACGAAAATCCTTGCAACAGAGACTGTGGGTCTTATGGTACCCTATTAAATACGGAGCCCTTCAGTAATCTCCCCAATAACTGAAACTTCTAATGTTCATACAGTAACGAATCCTCTCTTTATTGAAGAGTCCTCAGCGAAGATCACCACCTCAGACCATGAGGCAGAAATTTTGCCCATATTTGGAATCCTTTAGATCTCCTCTAGCATGGTCCTGACATTTTTATTGCTGTCTCAACCTTCTATCAGTCCACCCACTACACAGCTCCCTCCCATCCACGTGCAGTCACTGAATGCGACTTGCCGATTTATACCTAGTTTAACCTCACTTTACCCACTCCCAGTGCCGGTACAGCAGCCTGGATGCACCATTTGGTGGACCTCAGTAAGAACTGAACATGAGAGAAGCTCAGTGTCTCAGATGAGTGATTCACAGTTAGAATGATTAGACTGAGGCTATTCCCGACAAAGACAAGCCAAAACAAATCAAGAGAAAAGAGTATAGAGATAAAAACAAATTCTAAAGGCTCTCTTGCAGAGTATTTTGAAAAGCAGAGATAAAGAAACTGTAACCAAACTTCGAGTAGAAAAAGAAAAAGGAGCAGGAGGACAAAGAGGGCATTAATGACGGTGACAAGGAGTTCCAGGAGGAAGAGGAGCGAGAAAGAAAGAGAGATAGTAGTGTCCTACGATTTGGAGAACTAGCCTTAGCTTCTGGTTGCTTCCAAAACAATTAGCAACAAAGAAATGACAGAGATGAGACAGAGAAACAACATAAGGACCGTGACTGGTTGCTGGGGAGAGTAAAGCTAGGGTGAACTCGTGTGAAAAGTTGACAGCAGTCTCAGGTGGGGGTGGCAGGTACAGAGATGGGGAGAGAAGACTGTGGATGGGGGACTCTCCTTTCTGCTCATTCCTCTCTCCCGTATTTCCCAGGGAAAGTGACTGGTGGCCTCTGCCACTGGAAGAAAGAGATCAGTGGAGATAGCTTGGCTGCCTGGGAATGTCAGAGTAATATCAGAGCCACGCCCAAGGCGAGATTCTGATAAAAACACACACCAGCTGACTCGATGGCTGGGCATTTACTCTTCTGTTCCAATATCCTCAAAACCCTCATGGATGGCAGATGACCATTTCAAGGTCAGTGGATGATCTCCTTGTGAATGTGACTGACAGGTCAAAAGAGCTTGTCTTCTTTCAGTGCTGCTTTTTTCAAATAATTTAAAGAGGAATCCTGACTAGAGAACTTTCTCTGTGAAAAGAAAGCAAAAGGGATGCTAAGTAGCGACTCTGGAGTACCTGAGGCTCTCCATCCTAGGGCTCATCCCCATTCTCCTTCATACTCACTGGAGGGACAAAATAGACCTCAATCGTACCCCCCCCCCCCATTATCTGACTGGGCAGCTGATAACCACAAGAGAAACCTGAGTTCACTAGTCAGAGTCAGTGGAGACCTGAGGAGTAAAACCACTAAGAAGATACACAGCAAACAACACAATGCAGACCACAGACAGATCAACAGCTCAAGATAAGTATACAAAATATAACAAAGATATTCAGAGACATGAGAGAATATTGCTAAAATTAAGAAGGAAGAAGGGGTGCCTGGGAGGTGCAGTTGGTTAAATGTCCAACTCTCAGTTTCGGCTCAGGTCGTGATCTCAGGGATGGAGCCCCTCATCGGACTCCGTGCCCAGCGGGGAGCCTGCTTCTTTCTCCCTCTGCCTCTGCTCCTCCCTATGGCTCATTCTCTCTCATAAATAAGTAAACAAACAAACAAACCTTTAAAAAAAAGAAAAGAAGGAACAAGAAGAACAAGAAGCAATCAAAGAAGACAAACCTGTGCCTCTTCTGATAGAAGAATAAGAAATTCATTCAGGACAGCAAGACAAACAGGCACAGTTTTTAAAACATACTAAAGATAATGGAGAGAGAACAAGGTAGTAAAGAAGTGACAGGGGAGCTTGGAGATCTCGGAGAAAATGGGAATTCAGGAAAGTATGCTCAGCATTTAGACTGCTTCTGCCCTGGGAGCATTTACTGATTCTGGACAAGTCAGCAATATTTGTAATAAGTGAACACTCGAAACAACCAAAATGTCCCTCTCCAATAGAGGGATAACTAACCGATACATTCACACAGTGCAACAGTGCACAGCATAAAATGAGTCAGCTTTGACGTTCAACACCCTGGGTGCACGGTGGAGCAGGAGGAGAGTCGGTGTGGGTATAAAAAGACCATGTGAGGGACCCTTGTGGCAACGGAGATGGATCGGTGACAACACCCTAGCTGTGTCATTGTACTACGGTTTTGCAAGATGTTACCACTGGAGGAATCTGGATAAATGATGCTCAGGATCTGTCTTCTTTCTTACAACTGCTTGTGAATCTAGAATGACCTCAAAATAAAAAATTTAATTTTAAAAATGTATATATAATAGCAAAGGGCTGAGACTAGCCAAGACTTTCTCAAAGAAATAACAAATATAGGGGAAGAAAGAGAAGCAGGTGACCTGAAGACAATCTTTGGAAAACAGTTTGTCTTAAAATCAAACATACTTGGTTCTATACCTCAATGCATCTACTCGATACATATCTTGGAAAAACTTCTCCCAGGTGCATCAGGAAGGACATAAAGAATGTTCACAGCAGCATTTGCAGTAGCCCAAAGAAAACTCTGGGCATTTTCTGATATTCATTTCCTGGTTTTCCTCATGTATGATGGCAACGGGAGATGGTATCACTGTGAATCTAAAGTTATTTCAAATAAGAAAAATTTTTATCGGGACACATTTTACTGGAAATGGTACAAAAACTGGAGCATATGCTCTAATGTTCACGAAATAGCAGTGAAGACAAAAGAACCGCTGCTATATGCATCGACAGACACACCTTAGGAACATAATGTTGAGAAAAATGCAAGTCATAAAGAGAGACTATACAGTTTGATACCTTACATGAAGTTCAAAAGACGCAAACAAAACAAAGTATTGTTGAAGGACACATCCAAATGCGATAACGCCCAAAGAAAAGCCAGAGTTGTGAATTTCTGCCTTGAGGAGGGAGGAAGGGAAAAGGACGCAGGGGAGGGAAATAGCTAGAGACCTCAGAAGTATTGTAGCATATGATTTCTCCAGCTGGGTGGGATGTCTATGGGCATTCACAATGATAGGTTTTCTTTATAACTCACATATACATTGTACACATGCAATAAAAAGCTTTAACTAACTAAAAAAATAAAGGAACACAAAGATACTATGTGGAAGTAACTCATTCTGGTAGGATTGCCACGTTCCACAATGTTTTACCACCAGAAGAAAGCCTGTCTCCTCTAGGACAGGTTAAGGACAAGACCCCAAATAAGGGGAGACAAAGAATGATGAAAGATGGAGAAGGAGGGGGACATGGGGCAGAGAAGACTCGGACTTCCAAGCACAATGACCACATTCTGTGAATAACACCAGTATCAGCTCCAGCGCCAAGAGCCAACCTGTCTCCTGTGCTTAAGGTGGGTGGAGCTGGGTTTTCGTCGTTTGAACTGGAAGAATCCTGAGAGTCCCACAGGCATCCTGGCCCACAGTCAGCCCAGCTGGGTCTGATTTTGAGGCTTCTAGGTGTGCAGAGGGGCCTGGGTCCCATCTATCCCTCGCCTCCTGGCGTACCACCAGGACCAGGTGATCAGAGAAGGTATAGACTTGTCCAGGCTTACCTAAACAATGGCCCTTTTTCTGTCACATTTCAATGGCTTTGTCTTGACACTGACAATGTCCTCAGCACAGGATGTGAGGGTGCAGGAAGATAGCCCCAGGTGGCAGCTTGCCTGTAACTCCTCTGGAATTTCAGGGAAGAGACCGCTCAGGGGGAGGAAGGGCTGCAGCATGGGAGCCTCTTCTCCTTCTAGAGCTTCCTTCAGCCCCAAGCTGGATGAAGTCACCCGAGAGGGCAAGAACCCCCGGAGCAGGAGAGTGGGAGTTTCGAGGGTGCCCCCGAGCCTGATGCCAGGCACAGTGGGGTAGATATCCCAGAGTGCTGGCCTCCAATCCCTGGGGCTCTCAAGCAAGGGTGACTCTGAGAAATAGAACAGTTGTTTTGATTTGCGTTTTAGACATTCACTCAAACATTCAACAACTATTTACTAAGTTCTCAGGTCCTTGAGATCCTGCAGTGGACCTTCAACAGCTGCTGTCATGGAACTCACCTTCTAGTTTTCAAACAAGCAGTGAGAGAGGGACTTAAGATAAACAAACCAGGGAGATAGACAGGGAGACACGCCAGTCAAGCCACAGATGGCAGAAAGAGGATAACCACTGTCCTTTGGTAATCTCTGGGGGTTGAGTTTGCTTCTCACTCTTCTCTCTCTGTGTACATGTACATGCACATGCACACACACACACACACACACAGAGCTTGTTCCCAAATAAATGTTCTTTGAACCGCTATAAAGAAAGAGACCATGTGGCACTAGGACGGTAAGAGGCAGTTTTGTGAAACCTCCATCAATGGGAATGCCTTCCGTTGGGCTGTCCTGGGAGTGCTCATAACACTTGAGCTTCTTGTTCACACCCACTCACAACTCATCCCATGTGCCTCAGTGGGCCAGCCGAATGCAGAGGGGAATGGGAAGCAACCCTGCCATCCTCTGGGAGCTAATTGTTCAGACACAACCAATTGCCAGGGCAAGCAGTGGCCTTGTCAGCCTGGTGGCCCCAGAGTCAGGAACTCCAGAGCACTGTCCAGAGACGGCCACGCTGATATTCAGGTATCCCACAGGACAGCAGATTGAAGATAAAATTTTCTGTGGAGGCGGTTGGCTTGAGATTGGTGCACCTTTTCTGGTCCTCCTCTCTTGCTGGCGAGGTCTAAGGGGACACCTATGACCCCACAGAGGCGCCCAGAGGAGGGACCTGGATCTAGAGAAGGGAGGGTGGGTTAGAGGCGCCATGAGGTCACAGTCAATCCAGTCTATCCCCTACATGATCCACCACACCCTTGGTCTCCCCCATACTCCCTTCCTTTCTGTCTTCTGGGTGGGGGGGCGAGCATCGGCGTCGCGGGAGGTGGAGGAAGGGACCGGCATCTAGGTTTTAAAAGACCAGAAACAAATGTCCCCTGACAATTTCGTGTCATTTCTCTGGATTCAAAGGAGGGGTCGAGGGAGTAGGCAAGACAGACGTAGACGGGCAGCGAGAGACTGCCCGGTCCGGGGGTCTCTCGTAGGCCCGGCCAGGCGCTTCTCTCCCGCTGAGTGCGGGTTCCGGGTGGGCGGGCGGACGCCCCCTGCCCCGCAGCGGCGCGGGCCCCACATGACATCAGAGGCTGGGGAGCGCGCAGAGCGCAGGCGCCGGCGAGGAGGGAGACGGGAGGGGGCCGCGGCGCGCGGCTCGGGAGAGCGCTCCTCCGCCCCGCGCACCGTCCTTGCGCCCCGCTCCGCCCGCGCCTCGCTGTCCGCGCCGCGCCTCGGGCGTCCAGAGCGCGCTCCTCGCACCGCAGCAAGCGCCGCCCGCAGCAGCCCAGCCCCAGCCTTCTCCTCCTCCGCCGCCGCCGGACACGCAGCCGCAGGCCGGGGCCGGGACGCAGCTGGGGAGTCAGGGACGCGCGCAGCCAGCCCTTCCCCCTCCGGCTCCCGCACCGCCGGCCGCCTCCCCTCGCCCTCCTCCTCCCTCCCTGCTCCTTCGCTTATCCTCCTCCTCCTGCACGGCCCGGCTGCCAGCACCATGTCCGCAGGGGGAGATTTTGGGAACCCACTGAGAAAATTCAAGTTGGTGTTCCTGGGGGAGCAGAGCGGTAAGTACCCCGCCTTATTCTCTTGGCTTGGCGCCGAGTCGACCCCCGCCGGTACATCCTCCGCCCCGCCGGGGCCCCGGCCCCGGCCCGGAAAGGCCCCTCCAAGCCCGGGTGGAGGGGAGGGATGGGGATGTGGGGGTCGGGACCGGCTCGGGCGGGGCCGGGCCGGGGAGGGGCCCGGGGGAGGGATGGAGGGGGCGCTGGGCCCGAGGTGGGGGTGAGGGTGGGAGGTTGGGTGCGGGGCTAGAGCCGCTGCGGGGCCGGCGCGGCGGGGAGGCCAGAGGGCGGCGGCTTGCTCAGCCGCGCCGGCCGGGGCGTGAAGGAGCGGGGCTCGCCCGCTCGCTCGCAATGCGGCACCGGCTGCGGGCGACCGCGCAGGTGGCCGGGAGCCGGCGGGGGCCGGGGGAGGACGGGCGCCCCTCTTCGGAGAATGAGGCGGGGCCGGCGTCTCGCCGGAGGGCTCCCTGCGGATCCTGCCCGGACCCATGTTGAATGACGGGCACGTCCAGGCCCTGGAGCAGAGGGCCGTGGGGGAAGGCCGGCACCTGTCTCCTGTGGAAAGCGCGGGCGCAGGCTGCAGGGGAACAGGGTGCCTACCTCCCCTGGCCTACGTCGGATTGGGCACGGAAGGTTCTAGACGCTGCCCGGTGCCAGCGTGTGCGAGCGTCTCTCGGGCTCAAGGGTCTGGGCGAGGACGGCGAGGGTTCCCTGTGCGAGGCAGATTTGGGGGATGGTACAGGGGTGCCTCGCACCAAGAGGCGGCGAAGCCTGGAGCTGGGCAGAGAAAGGACCAGGCGACACGCCCTGCCTGGCTTCCCAGCACCCCTCCTGAGAGCGCTGATGGCAGAGGAGTCTTCCCACCCCCACCACCCAGCTCACCGCCCGTCTTGGGGGAGGGGAGGTCACTGTGGCAGCCGGCCAGGGGCGGGGGGAGGGGGAGACAGACGGCTTCCTTGCCGCCCAGCAGCCTCCCTGGGGGAAGCATCTCTGAAACCCGGGTTGGCCCCAAGGCGGGAGGACCTGATTGAAGACCCCTCTGACACCTGTAGGAAGGAGTGGTTCTCAGAGCATCTCTCCAGAGGCCTCTCACCTGGGGCTGCAGAGAGACCTGCTGGGCCTTGCCAGCTCACCTCAGGAAGAAGGTGGCTGCTGGGGTTGGGATCCCCAGCTCTAGCTCTGCAGACCAGTCCAGATCACCTGTTTTGGTGCCTGTCTGTACTAGGGGCCAAGACACAAGCAACGTTAGGAGGACCTAATGGGCTCAGGGAACAGTGCTTGCCTGGTGTGGGTACAAGTGGGTTGTGAAGGTCACATGGCAGTCTCCTGTGTTGCTGCTCATTACCTGGGATGGATGGATCAGAGAAGGATGTCAGAAGGTCAGGTCCTAACAGGGGGATGGGACCAGGCTGGGTATTTCAGAACGAGATCAATTCAGCCAGCCAGTCCAGTGTCCTGGACTCTGAGTTTCTGATTTTTATAGAGTCCAGCTTCAGAACTCACTATTTCCCATGCCTGAAAGGATTTCAGGAGTCTTTGCCTCTCAGTGCTAATCTTACCTGGCCTGGACCCCTGGGCTAGAAGCCTAATCAGGCAGCCTGGGAGTTGAATTCCTACCTGTGTTTCCTTGAGCAGATTTCCAGGCCTTTCTGAGCCTCAGTTTCTGTCTCTGTGAAATGGTTGTTTGAGGTTCTTGTACTCCTTTATGTTTCCCCAGTGCCTCTCAAAGGGCCCTGGTAGGGTCTCAGGAAACATTTGTTTATTCTAAGTCTGAACATGCTTCAGTAAAGCACCAGGGCTTTGATGAGGAGAATGTCTCTTGTGAGTTTGAGTGAAAACTCTGGACTCCCTCAGAATCTCTGATAGGCTGAGGCCCCCGAGGAGCCACGCCAACCCTCTCTGTTCCTGAATCACAGAAATGAGAGCTTAAGGCCTCAGAGATGGAGCTCCCACCTTGCATGTAGATTAGATGTCTGAGGCACAGGGATGGGGAGGATTTGTGGAGAGTCCCACTGTGAGTTGCCAGCACTTCTGGGGCTGGAACCCCATCTCCTGTTCCCAATCATTAATGTGTCGTTGGGAATTAAGATGACCTTGAATCAGGGAAAATAAGAATGGGGAAGTCTTCCTGAATCGAGGTGAGGATTGACACTCTCTGGCCAGACTTGTGGCTACATTGGGTGACCTGGTGGGAATGCTGGGCTATTTGAGTTGGAGGCAGGGTTTGTGGGCCCTTGGAACACAAGTCATTAGAGACAAATGCTCTGCCATCAGTGTGATTGGTTATTGGACCTGGTCCCTTCTGACTGGGAGCCCAAGGGCCCCGAGAAGCGTCCTCCTGCTTGAGTGTGTAGTGGGTTGTATACCTTGTTGTCTTTTGGGGCCCCCGAGTTAGGTGGGGGACATATGCATCCCTGAGCCTGGGGGGGATTGGTAACTGCCTTTGTAGACACTGCTTCTGTTTTGTCTGCACTTAAGTTTTGTGTGTGTTGGTCCTTTGTATCACTGCAGCCTGTGTATTGCAGGGAGCCCCTGAAGTCTGACCCTCCCTCTACCCTGGCTCTCCCTTCCTATGTGACCTTGAAGGTCCGTCACCTTCTGTACCTGGGACACATGGGCCAGCTGAGCTTGACAGAGCCTTCTAGAGCCACATGGGTCTGGTTATAAGTGCTGACTTCCCTGGATAGAAGCCAGGGGAAGGGCCTGGAGGGATGTGGCCTTCTCATGTTTCTTGTGCCTGGTATAGTGGTGGCACCTCCCTAGGCTAGTAGGTAAAGATAGCTGGGCTCCAAAAAGGTGTCCCTGAGCTGAAGCCCAGTGTTACAGAGGACACCCTGAAATAGATAATCCCAGGAGGGCATGAAGCCTTCAGAAATACCAGGGTCTGTTTTGAGTGGGAAGCCCTTAAGGAACCACTCTAGAGAGAACACCTCTAGCCTGTGAGAAGGCCCCCCTCCTGGCAGCAGAATGACTGCTGTCTCCTAGACCATGGAATACAGGCTGGCTGGCTGGCAATGTCAGGCTAGCAGGGGTGGGATTGTGGAGAGGGCTATGGACCCAGAATGAGGGGACTCCTTCCAGTAGGAAGGCTGTGCAGTCCTGCTGGTGTTCAGATGGCTGTCCCTGGGTCTGCTGGCCATACTCTTGTGCTGATGGCAGTAGTAGGGCAGGCACTCTGATACCCACGGTGACACTTGATAACATCCAGACCAGGTGGGCCAGAGTATGAGGAAGGAGAGGAGGCCGGGGGGACACACGTCTTCCTCCGAAGTTCTGATGGTGTTCTGTGGGGGGTTAGGCTTCCCTCAGTGCATGTGAATGTGTCGTGGGGACTAAGGATGTGGACAGACCTGCGGGTGTTCCGGCCCCTTCTGACCTCCCTTCCCCGAGACTCCTCCAGCCAAAGCAGGAAGATTGAGGGACCACCACAAGTTCGGTCTGGTTTCTCAGGCTGAAGGCCACATGAATGCGTCTCCCTCTGACATGTGTCCTCCTTGTCCTGTCCCTGACAGTTGTGCTGCTGGAGGGGCCATCACAGGGAGCACAATGTGAACGGCGTCCCTAGAGTTGTGCAACACAGTGACTCTGCACATGGCTGCCTTTGGCCACTCAGTCATTTGTTCACTCATCCCTCTCTCCCTCCCCACCTCCCTCTCTGCCTTGCTCCTTCCATCATCCATTTATTCATTTAGCCAGGTCTTTGAGTATATCCCTGCCTCCCAGGACTTATGGTCCACTGGGGAGTGCAGACATCTGTGGTTGTAATTACAGTAAAGGTCTCGGCATGCTCTGACAGGAAGAACAGCTGCCATGGAAGAGCCTAGCGGGGCGTCCCACCCACCTTTGTGGGCAGGTGTCAGAGATGGCTTCCAAGGCTTCAGAGGAGATGCTTCTGTAGGCAGCCAGCTGCTACTCCTTCGGTGGGCTGAGTGCAGGGAGTAGGTCTTACAAGGAGCCCACCCTCTCCAGGGGGCTTGGTCTGTCTTCTCCCTGCTGTGGAGAAAAAAGGGGTAGGGTGGGGAGCAGGAGGATGAGGGTATCTGGCTTGTTAGTGCTGAGTGGGGGCTTTCCCCCACAGTCATCTCAGTCCTGCAGGTTAAGGAGTGGTCAGTCCTCCGCTCCCCCCACCTCCCGCCCAGAGGGTTCCCCCTGCCCCACCCAAGGCATGGCCCAGCCTGTCCGTTACCATCCACCACACACCACTCCTAATCACACAGGGAGCCCTTTGCTGGCCTGGGCATTGTACCTGAGGCCCATCTCAGAAGTCTGTTCCCCGACACCTCCTAGACCCACTCGCTCTGCTGTGGCCAGCCCACCTGGGCACACACCGTGGCATAGCTTTGGTTTCTTTCTGAGCATTTTAAAAAAAACTATCACATCTTGCCCCATGACCTCTCTGTTGTCTCAGTCACTCTGGATTTTTAAATGTTTATTAGCTTTCTTTCAGATACAAAACCTCTAACTGAATTTTAAGCCCCTTAAAGGTAAACTTAAACATGTAAGAGGACCAGGTCTTAGCTCCTTTCCCCTCTTCCCATCTGCAGAGGATTTGTGCTCATTAAATATCTGCATTTAAAAATGATGAGATTATCCTCACTATGTGATAGGTACTGATAGTCCATTGGTAGATTAAAAGTGAGGGGAGTCAAGGCAGCTTTGAAACAGGATTCTTCATCCTGACACCTGCCACTTTCTCAAGCCTAGAGATCTTTCCTAGCAACACTTATGAATCTTTCCCTGGAGGTTGGAGCATTTAGCCTTGGTAGTGCCCAATCCACAGTTCATCTCACAAAAGCTGAACTTCTCAGGGTACCCCCATCCCCACCACTTTCTCTAAAGATATATGAGAAGACAGCAAGACTGCCAAGGTGGGAAGGAAGGGACATGCCCAAACCAGAGGTTGCCAGAGTTCACTTGGAGATCTGGGGTAAATCACCAGGTGGTTCTGTGCTTCAACTTTTTGGTCTTGTTTTCTCACCTCCCAATTTTTTTCCTCCCCTCTTCAGTGGCTGGAATGATGGGGAGAAACTTGGGTGTTGTGTTTGGACCCAGAATGTTGGCTATGTTTCTTTAAAGAGGTGTGCATGAGTTGAGAGAGAGTCAGATGAGACCCCAAGGTGAGAATTAACCTGTATTGGGCATAAGACAAGCATGGTGCCCTCGATGCTGAGGGTCAGAGACAAGAGAACTAACCAGAAGAGAAAAATGAGAGTGTTGGCATGTGTTCTGGTTCTGCAAATGTAATAGTACCATTCTGTGCCTGATCTGATTATCCTGATCATTTTTAGCTCCCAAATTAAAATACAGCAAAATAACCTTATCATCCTTTTGTTACTTATAACATCCCTGAAGTCAGTCTACGAATGTTTACCCTTATAGGTGTTACCCTGACCTTGCAGACTCACATGGGGCAGACCTGAGAGTGGTAACTTCTGTGTCCATCCAGGCTGCAGCGTCTCTCCATCCCCCACCCTTTGTGTCTTCCACTGTTGCTGAATGAATGAACCATTGAATGTGCGAGGCTGTTTGGTCTCAGTGTAAATCACTTAGAGAAATTGTTGGGCAGAACCATTGATCAAGGTGAGAGAAGTAGGGTGAACAGCAAAATCCATAGACATCCAGAGTGGACTGCTCAAAAAACTGTGCTGGGCATTTTCTCAACTGTCTCTCTGTCCTCCTTTTCCATTTATCAGCACAGAATAGAGAAGATGGGGGAGGTTGTCAGGAAGAAGTACCAGACACACCCTGAGATGGGCAGCTTTGGTTAGAGCCAAAAAGACAGGCACCAGGCAGAGTCTCTGCATCATGGGACAGGGAGGGAGAGGATAAAGATTCATAGTGTCTGTGGACTCCTAGGAGAAGTTCCTTACTGTATCTTAGGGCTTGAAACTTCCAGTTTTCCTATTTGTTTCCATAACTATTGGCCTAAACTAAGTGGAATCTTTCTAAAAAGTAAATGTTCACTGCTGTGAATACTTTGTCGTTTTAGTGAAGTGATTTATTTTTAGTAAAAAAGCATATTTATCCTGGGCTCTTGGTAACAAGACCAGTGGGAGCCCAGGTGACTCGACCACGTGTCCCGGGCAGGCCCAAGGGACAGGCCAGGGTACAGGAGAAAACAGATGATACCCTGCACCTGAGGGCAGAAGAGAGACTTAAAAGCCACGGTTACTTCCAGGAAATGCACTGGAGGACTGGCAGTCTGATGCCCTGGCAGGTGCTGTGGGTAGTGAGCCAGGGAGAGAGGAAGACTTGAGTTGTGTGCATTCTGTGCTAGAGACCACAGATTTCTTCCAGGGCTGGGTGGACAATTGGTCAAGGGGCATGATGGCTTACTAGGATTTTCCCAGAGAAGGGGGCTTCCAGTATTGGGTTAACTGGCTCACCCAGGTTCCTCCGTGGCTGCAGATGAGGTGAGGGCATGTCACAGAGGCTGGCCATGAACTGGGACTTGATTCTGAGGGAGGTGGGGAGCTGGTGGAGGGTCCTCAGCTGGGAAGTGTCACAGTCACATCTACACCTAGGAAGGATTCTTCATTCTAATGGCTTAGAGAGGATGATGGGTGGGAAGGGGTCCAGAACAAGTCTGCCTTTCCTGGGAAATGGAGCTGGCCCTGCGGGGTTTCTGTGTTCTTCCTCCAGGTAGCAGTTAGGAATACCTGCTTCCTCCAGGTAGCAGTTAGGAATACATCTTGTGATAGATGTGAAATTTTCCCTGATTTGCAGGTCAGGAGACAGAGGCTCAGAGAGAGCTTGTCATGGCCTCAGACTCACTGCTAGTGTGGCAGCATTGAAGTTGAACCCAAGTCACTATGAGAAACACATAGTGATCTGTTGGACCTCACGCCTCAAAGGCAGGTTCAGACCCTGTTGCAGGGAAGAGAGGACAGAAGAACACCGAGGCCTTAGAGACTTGAAGTCTGCTGTAAGTGTGTCCTGGGGAATTACATGCCAAGATCTTTGCTGAGGATTGGCCCGTGGATCACAGCATGGGGGTGAGTGGGAAGAGGCCTCTGATTCCCCTCGGCTGGAGAGAGACACTGGGGCAGGGAGGAGGACGGGGGATTGCTCTAAGAAGTAAGCAGGATCTCGGTGTGGGAGTCTGCTGGAGCTGGATTGCATATCAGACCCTCCATTCTTACACAGAATGAACTGCTGATTTGGGTTGGTTTGAAAGGAGTTAGTTGTAGAGAGTATGGGGCAGCTAAGGCCTTCCCAGGTCAGCCCTGCATTGCTGTATGGGAGTAGATGCCATCTCCATTCTAGCGGAGAATTCCTACACAGGGAAGAACCAACCATACTAAGCGGCTGGTTGCCCCCCTGGTCTGGGATCACCCCTCTCCTGGCCTCATTCTCCCCCAGGCCTGGAGATATCAGGGCCCTGGAGACTCTGATTCCGTTCAGGGGTCAGCCACCAGCAGCCTCTGTAGTTGGATAAGCCCCACCCATTCTCTGGCTTTCTTGATATATCCTCAGAGGATACTGGGCTGGGTGACCACTCAGGCCCATGGAGCTCTAACTCAGGTCCCGGAATTCAGTGCCAGCTCAGGGTATGATGTCAAGCCAGTAACACTCCCAGCTGGGAGACAGCACTGCTGGCTAGAAAGGTGAGAAGGACTGCAGAGAGGAAGGCATGTAATCACGGCCACTGCTAACTGTCTCCCCCAGAACTTCCCTGGCCAGGCCCCAGTGCAGGGTCCTCTCCAGCCTGCTACCTCTTCTCCTGGGAGGCCTTCCTGGCCCTCCTCCCTGGTGCGCCCCCAGGGTGCTGTGGCTCCTCCCTTCTGATGGTGTGTTTGACTCAGGTTGCCAGGCAACAGCTGGCACACGGTTATTCCTAACTGTACAGAGAGGACCTTTTATTGAGATAGCAGAAAAGGGGACAGCTCCCAGGTACTCCTACTCCAGGACACCTCTTTCTGCAGCCAGTGGGTGGGTGGTAAGCAGGGAGGGCTGGGAAATGGCTAGCGCCAAGTGGGGTATATGCAGTGTCCCTACCAGGCCAGCCCCAGCGCCTGCTCCAGCCCCATCACCTACATACTCCCTGCTCCTGTTCCCTGCACTTCCGCCCCGGTTCTGCTCCTCACTCTCTGGGTGGGGCTGGGATGTAAAAGGACCACCGAGCTCATTTTCCTCACCAGACAGCAGGGGTTGCAGGAAGATCAAATACATCAACGTATGGCTCATGGTAACTACTCAAGTCATAGGTAATTTTGTTAATGAAACAGTGACCACAGTCCCTCCTTTTATAGATGAATGAGGGAGAAAGAAGTAGGGGTGGAGGTTTTGAGAATCACTGATGGGTCATTTTTGTGTAGTGAGCTGCAGAGCCCACACCCTTGTGATCTGATGAGTGGAGCTGCATACCCATTTTATAGATGAAGGAAGTGTGTCTCTGAGAGGAGACAGCTTTTTCACAGATCGAAGGGCTCAGACCAGTTACTGCTGATCTGGGAAGAGCTCCAAGGCCTCAGACTCCCTAGTTGGCATTTTTCCACAGCCCATCCCAGCAGAAAGTGGGACAGATTCACCCAGCCTTACTCTGCTGGGCCCCCATAGCTGCTTACAGGAAGCCCCATATTCATGGCTTTATGAATACCCCAAAGACAAGGAGTGCCGCCTGGGTAGACAACAGGGGCCGAGGCTTTGCCATATTGTGATTACAACAGTAGTTGGTGAGGTAAGCAGGTAATAAATCTCAGCCGGTGGTAACATGACTATTAAGCACACAGACAAGGCTATGGGCGTGGTCTGCTGGGGGGGGTGGTTCTGCTGGGGGAAGTCAGGGAAGTCTTCCCAGAGGAGGTTTTGCACAGTGAGCAGGAATTCAGAGGCACACAAGGGAGGTATCTTGAGTAGAGGGCCCGACTATACCAAGGCTAGGGGACTGGGAGGGGATTGGAGCTTCTGGGAGAATTGGGCATAGTTCAGGGTGACTGGACTCTAGCACAGGTGTGGAGGGTGAGGTAAGGAGCATGGTTGGAAAAAGCGTTGAGCCTGGGGAAGTGAGGAGGGTCAGGCCCCAGGGAATCTTGCTTCCACACATAGGGTTTGGGTCTTCCCTGCAGGTAGTGGGGACAACTGGGGGTTTTTGACCAAGGAGGGACATGCTCATGGATTAGAAGACAAAGGTGGAGTATGGCCCCATTGGAAGCAAGAGATGCAGGCAGCCTGAATCAGGCCACGCAGGGAACAGTTAAAGGCTAGAATCTAGAGGAGGGTTTGTGAGCCTGAGGTTCCTTCCAGTTCTGAGATTTAGGTCTCTGGGCACATAAATTTTCCTGGTTCTTTCTAGGGCGAGAACTCCAGGGTAATGAAGGCGTGTACGGGCGGGGCTCTTGTGCTTCTCTACATGGCTACACTGCACTTGGATACGCCAGAACCAGCCATCTTGAGTCCTCTGTCCTTCCCGCCTCCATGATGCCCTGGGTCCTCTCACTGCTTCTCTCCTGCCAAAGGGGTGCTCCAGGGCTGCTGGCATCTCTTCCAGAATCTTCCCCTCTGCTACCTGCTCAAGACAGGACATACCACCTGGTGTGATGTTGGTTCTTAGGTGTCTGCGCCCCCAGCCTCCTGGTCATTGGGTTTGTGAGCTCCCCAGGCCCTTTATGCCGCCTCTTGTCACTTCTTCCCTTGCTGGGCTCCTCTTCCAATGGATGCTTGACCCACTGTCTTTGCGTCCTCCCATGAATTCCCTTGCTCTTCTTTGCTGAATTCTAGCTCCCCAACAAGCTTAGGGGTCCCTGAGAACTTGAGGGGGACAGCATTGTATAAGGGAGAGCCCCACTCCCTGACCTGGAGACAAAAACCCAATCTCAAGCTGTCTGGCTGCCCAAAAGTGGAGGGCCAGAGCCAGGGAGCCAGAGTAGAGGCAGGGGAGTAGCCCAGAGAGGGTGGCCTGTTCAGGTCAGTTGGTGCAGTCCCCTGCCGCTCATGGTCTATTCTCAAGGACTGGAACCTCACCCCGCTCCCTGTCCCTACTGTCTTCTGCCCAGGCAGTGCCCGTGCAAGTTCCTAAGCACCACCTGGGTATTTGTTTGATAGTGTGGCTAGTGAGTGAAGAATGTCCTCATTATCAGTAATCAAGCACATTGTAGTCACTGCCCATGGCCCCTGGGAGCCATGCCGGAGTTATTGTCTGTGAGGTCAGGATGGGTAAGGAGACCTGTTCCCCTGCTTGGTGCTCAGCAGAGGTGTCTCCTCCACCTGGAGTTGTTGGCCTGGAGATCAATGGGCCCAGAAGCTGGCCACAAGCAGCTCAGTGCAGCTCTGACCATTTGAACCCCCTGTGCTCTCTCCTCATTGCTCCAACCCTGGGGGTGGAGGTGGGACCTGGAGACCCATCCCCGCTGGTTCAGGACTGGAGAGCTCTGACTGTGCCCTTTGCGTGAGAGACCGGTCCCTCTGAGGATGGTGTGCTAATTCAGAGAGACATGGAGAGAATGTTCTGTTCTGACCCCGTTGATGAGCGGGGAGTAAACACTGCGCAGACTGAAGAGTGTAAAGCGAAGCACTTCGAACAACTGTTTCTTGTTTGTTTCTGTATCCGGTGAAGGGAGCGGGCTAGAGGGAAAGAATGGAGAAGGGAGAGCCGTGGAAGCGTTGAGACGGGGGGTGGGGGTGGGGGCTGGCACTCCTCCAGACACGGACAGACCTAGGTGTGCGGTCACAGGGCTCCTGGAGCAGCACCGAGGCAATGGGAGAACCAGGGTGGTTTGCTCTAGGTGACGGTGCCTTCCAGCCCAGGTTCTGTCCAAACAGAATGAAAGGCTGGAGGTTCCCACGGAGGACGAGGTGAGCAGCGGGGACTGCAGCTGTGGAGGGCTGCTGACCTCCAGCGTGGCGGAGCAGGGGTGGAGAGAGGGGCTCTCACCTTGTCTGGGACAATGAGAGAGGATGCTCAGCAGTCCTGCCCTAGTGCTGTGCTTTGATGAGCAGTGTCAGCCTTGTCCTTCCCTCTCTGAGGCGGGTTGGCTCTGCCCCACTGGGACCCTGTGGTTCCCAGACGGGGTGGCTGTGAGCAGGGTCCAGTCTTGGGAGCAGGAGGTCTTTGTTTAGTTCTGCTCTTCCCTGCGTAGAGCACCTCTGAGAAGGGCTTCTTTTTTGGAAGGAAAAAAGCCCCCTTTCCCCCCAAATTTGCTGAATTTTTAGAATATTAACAGATCCTACCTGTAGCACCAGGAACCAGAAGTTCTCTGATTCTGATTCATTAGGTCCCTCCTTTCCTCCCCCACACCCAGCCAATGTGCCACAGGCTGCTGCCCAGATCAGAGTCTGAAATGCAGGCCTGAAGAAGTGCCCAGCGGACCACCCGCCTTGGTTCTCTCCCACCTACATCAGAAGAGGGCAGAATTCCCCAGGTGGGGCCAGAACCCAGCTCCCTCCTGCCTCCATCGTGCCACAGAAAGGCTACTCTAAACCAGGGTCTAGTCTGGACGGTGTCAGCACGTCTGTCCACCTTGGCTTGGGAGGGCTGGATGTGGTATGTGAGAACCGGGCAGAGCAGTGTGCAAATGCCCAGCCTTCCTCCCCCGCCCCAAGCCTCTTTCCGGGCTGGCCGATAGCTTCTGTCCTGAGGCAGGGAGGCCTGTGAGGTTCTGTTGTAGATGACCAGCCTGTCACCACTGTGGGAGAGGAAGCAGAGGCTGAGTGAAGGGTAGAGGTGGTATCTCTTAGGAACATGTGAATGTGAGATAGTGTGTCACATGCCACCTCAGGTGACCCCGAGTGAGTCATGACCTGGCATAGCCCCTCCCCTTGAGTGCACATGGAAACTGAGACTTGCTTCTACCCAGTATGGTAGGGTAGAGCTGGTGGATGTCCCTCCCATGATTGTTCCTGTAGAAGAGTCTGTCTCGTGTGAGAGGGCCTAGAAGGGGTTTTGTGGCATGGAACAGTGAGTGGGCCTCTAGCAGTTAAGAGTAGCCTCTGGCCAGCAGCCCCAACAAAATGGGGGCCTCAGCCCTCCAGCCACAAGGAACTGAATTCTGTCAGCAGTCACAGGAGGTTGGAAGAGCTTGGACACCAAGTGCCAGAAAAAAGTGCTGCTACTAAGCTGATACCATGATTGCAGCCTTGTAAGACCCTGAGCAGAGGATCCACATAAGCCATGTCCAGACTTGTGGCCACAAAAACTGTGAGATAATCAGAGGGTGTTGTTTTAAGCCACTAAGGTTGTGGTATTACACGACAACCAATAACTAATACGATGGGGTGACGTTTTTCCAGGAAGGAGACACCTTAGAGATGCCCTTGTTTTGCAGACAAGGATTTGGAGCATCCAGGGTGGGACCAGGACCTGCTCCGGGTTAAGCCTCTGGCTCGGGCCACCCAAAGGGAGAGAGGGAGGCCCCTGGGACTGGGGCCCTGGTTCTTGCTCTGCTGTTGCTTTCTTCACGTGGCCTTGAACAAACCCTCCCGCTCCCTGAACCTCCATTTTCCCCACCACATGCTGGATCATGTCACATGTCAGGGCTGGGTCAGTCTTTCTCTACCTGCCTTCTTGCCCTGACGTGGTACTTTGCAGCCACTCTGATCTGTAAGCCTTCTGGGACCAGGCTTTTGCATCTTCATGCAGTTTACTCCCTGCTGCTCCTTCATACTTTCTGTGTTGCGTGTTTCCACTGGGACTTCAGGAGGCAGGATCTCCTTGTCCTGAATACACTTCCATAAGCCTTACAGGCTCAGAGAAACCTTCGAAGAAGAGATCTGGCTGTGAACCAGGAGAGAAAATGTCTGACCATGACTGGTGCTATGTGATTCTGAGCAAGTGGCCCCTCTTTTCTAACCTCATATCTCAGCTCAATGAGGGACTCGGGCAAAATTAACTCTAGAGTCCTTGATGGCTCATGGCACTTCTGGTGCAGCTTTTGAGAGGGCTTCTTAGGGAACCAGAGCTTATGGGATAGGAACTGGGTGAACCTGGCTACCATCTCCTTGTCCTGGGGAGAGTCCAAGTCCAGAGGGAAGACCTCAGGATTAACTCTGCTCCCTCCCTCTGCCTGGCCCTCAGGGTGAACCTGGCTACCATCTCCTTGTCCTGGGGAGAGTCCAAGTCCAGAGGGAAGACCTCAGGATTAACTCTGCTCCCTCCCTCTGCCTGGCCCTCAGGTCACCCCAGGGCCCAGTCAGCAGTTGTCCCTGGTTCACAGGGGCTGGAGACATAGTGTTCTTCTCTCCCTACTGGGTGGCCCTGTGTGCAGTCCCAGGCCCAAGGCCCTGGAGATCTAGAGCACCTTCTCTACCTCAGTAACAATGATGCCGATCTCTCAACTTCACCAAGAAGGCCAACCCTACTCCCCAAGTGAACCCTGAGCAGGTGACCTTGAGTCCCTCACGAGAGCTTCTTTCTGTTGACTGAAGGGCGAGTTCTGTATATCCATTCTTCCCTTTCCAGCTGGCTCTAGAGGTGCAGGGGCTGGGGTTCTGCCTGTTGCCTCCTTGTCAAAGTAGCAAGGTGAGCCGCTGTGTGAGGCTGTGTGAGGGTGTACACAGGAGAGGACGAGAAGCTGGGGCCAGGAAGAGTGCCAAGAATAGTTCTCTGTGCTCATGGACACCTCAGGGACAGCACCCATGGATGTCAACCCAGGGTCCTCTGAGGGGCCTGGGCATCTGGGAAGGTGCCCTGCCCACATTAGCCTGCAGTCTGGACACCACCCTCACCTCCTGAGTGAGCTTGCTCTCTTGGCCAGACCATAGCAGTGCTCCCATGGATGGGTAGGTGTGGGTCCACCGTCACAGGGCCGCTCTGACTGGACCTCAGCTGACAGCCTTGGAAGCATAAGCCATGCCTCTCAGCACTGCCTGCTCATTCTCACTGCCCCACTCTTCTCTCCCTGTTAGTGAGGCTTTTACTGTCAATGACACCAGCAGTTTGCTTCGGGAAGAAGGGATAAACATGAGGACAAATACGGTTTTGCCAAACTCTGTGCTGTGGATGGGCCAAGAGTTCCTATCAGTTCAATAAACAACCAGATTGCTTTAACACCGGCCTTGTCAAAAAGATCGTCTGGTGGTGGGAATTTAGCTTGTGCTCCCTCCTTCTCTCAAACAAACATACATATCCTCACTATGAATCAGTTTTTCACAGCATGAGTGCAGCTACTCAGGCATGTGGACACGACTGGCTTGTGTAGGGTCTGAATGGAGTTGGACTGAGCCTTGGGTCATTCTGCCCACCCTGGGTTGGCTATCCGGGGAAGCCATGGCAGAGGGTAACTGTGTGCTGTGGGTGGGGGCTCCTGATCTGAGCAGGGAGTGGAGGGTGGCTAGTACTCAAAGCCAGCAGGTGCTGGTGCTGCTGTTGGGACCTGGAGGGGAGACTGCACCTTTTTTGAAGCTGACAGGAGTGTCTGAGATGACTCAGTGAGGCAGAGAAGGTACAGACAGTAGTGCACTAGTTGTGGTTGGGACGATCTCTATAGTCCACCTGTGTGGTCAGGTCTCAAGTGGTTGTCAAGAAGGTCCCACAGATGCTGTCTTAGTTTCACAGCTAAGACACCAGGAGGATCAGGGAGTTCCCATGCACACTAAGGCTTCTGGTGCCTGCTGGATTGAGTGTGGCTCTGTGTGTGTGTGTGTGTGTGTGTGTGGGCGCGCGCGTGTGCGTGCATGTGCACGCACGCGCGCATATTTGCACGCATCTCTACGCACATGCACAAGTGGTGGTTTCACACAGGCTCTGCCCACTGAGCTGATCTGTCCAGGCTTGCTCAGTCCCCTGGCCCATGGTTAGAAAGGCTCCCAGCAGCTTCCTGGTGCCCAGCTAGGTCCTGGTTTTCTGTAAAAGACTAAGTTGATGTCAAGTCCAGTTATATTCTGGTTTCTTAGGAAAACTTCATGTTGACCAGAATGTTTAATAAATCAGAACAAGCCATTTCCTGAATGTGCCAGAAATCTGAGAGACACGGATGTGTGCACATATGTGCGTTGTTTAAAAAAAAAATCACCATATTTCTTTCTTCCTTTAACTTTTTATCTTGAAATAATTTTAGCCCTTTAGAAAAGTTACAAGAATAGTGCAAAGACTTCCATGTGTGTTTCACGCAGAATGTTAACTTTTCACTGCTCTCATAGAATTCATAGTATGAGAGGTGAGGATAGGCATTTCTACCTACATTGTACATATGAGGAAGCTGAGCCCCAGAGAGGATAGTAACTAACCTAAGATCCCACAACAAAGAAGTGGCAGAGCCAGGACTCAAATCCAGATCCAGCAGACTTTAAGTGCATGTAATATATGTGATGTAAGCATGAGTGTGCAGGTGTCCTGTTCCTCTGCCCAGAGAACTTACTTTCTTGTGTTACAGGTCTCCTAGCAGAAACTGTTTTGGCATTTGATTCCTTTTTGTCACCTTCATTTTTAAAAAGATTTTTGCTGAGTATAGAATTCTGTGTTGACAATACTTTTCTTTCAGTACTTGAAAAATGTCACTTCATTTTCTTCTTGCTTGTGTAGTTTTTGAGAAGGAAACATAAATTTTTTTCTTCCATGTTTTCTTAGGTCTGTGATCCAACATATTGTTATTTTTGTTTACAAAGTCAATGATCTCTTAAAGATTTTTATTTTTTTAAAGATTTTATTTTTAAGTAATCTCTACACCCGACGCACAACCCTAAGATCAAGAGTCACATGCTTCACCAACTGAGCCAGCCAGGTGCCCTCAAAGATTTTTGTTTGTTTGTTTTTAAAGATTTTATTTATTTATTTGACAGAGAGATCACAAGTGGGTAGAGAGGCAGGCAGAGAGAGAGGAGGAAGCAGGCTGCCCGCTGAGCAGAGAGCCTGATGTGGGGCTCGATCCCAGGACCCTGAGATCATGACCTGAGCTGAAGGCAGAGGCTTTAACCCACTGAGCCACCCAGGCGCCCCAGATTTTTTAAATAATATGAAAGAAATATTACATATTTAACCATGTATTAATGATTCCTCATGTTCATCATTCTTCAGTGTAGATCCACATTTCCATCTGGTGTCATTTCACTTTCTCCTGGAGGACTTCCTTTAACGTTCCTCATTGTGAGGGTCTGCGGGTGATGAAATCTGTCAGTGTTTGAATGTTTGAAAAAAATTTTATTTTATCTTTGGTTTTGACAGATGTTAGATAATATATATCTGAGAGTTATGGTGTTTTAGGTTGATAGGTTTTTCTTTTTCAGTACTTTATGGATAAAGTACTGAAAAAGTACATTGTCTTCCTGCTTGCATTGTTTCTGAGGAGAAATTGCTGTCTTCTCATCTTTGTTTCTATGTACATAATGTATCTTTTTCTCTTACTATCTTCTTGATTTTCTCCTTATCACTGGTTCTGGCAAATGGGTTATGGTGTGCATTGGTGTGGTTTCTTTCATGTTTCCTTTGCCTGGAACTCATTGAAATTTTTGGATCTGTGTGTTTATAGTTTTCCTCAAATTTCAAATATTTTCAGTAATTATTTCTTCAAATATTTTTCTCTGTCACTGCTCCCCTACAACCAGTCCTTTGCGGACTTTAATTACATATATATTCACCCACCTGACATCATTCCACAGCTCACTGGGGTTCCAATCCTTTATTTCTATTCTTTTTTGTCTTTGTTTCATTTTAGGTATCACCGTGTCTTCAAATTCATTGATCCGTTCTTCTGCAGTTAATCTGGAATTAATCTCTTGTTAATCCTAGCTGGTGTATTTTTAAATCTCATACCTCTAGAAGTTTGATTTGTGTCAATAAATGTTTTCTACATCTTTACTTAACTTTTTGAACATATGAAATAGAGTTATAGCAATTTTTTAATGTCCTTTTCTGCTGATTCTAACACCTGTGTCAGTTTGGGCCTGGTTTTGATTGTTTTTTTCTTCCTCATTAGAGATCTATTTTATTGGTTCTTTGCATGCCTGGTAATTTTTTTTTTAATCTTTTTAATTTTTTTTTAAAGATTTTATTTTATTTATTTGACAGAGAGAGAGATAGAATCACAAGTAGGCAGAGCAGCAGGCAGAGAGAGAGGGAGAAGCAGGCTCCCCACTGAGCAGAGAGCCCGATGTGGGGCTTGATCCCAGGACCCTGAGATCATGACCTGAGCCGAAGGCAGAGGCTTAACCCACTGAGCCACCCAGGTACCCCTGCATGCCTGGTAATTTTTAATTAGGTTTCAGACATTGTGAGTTTTGCCCTGGTGTGTATTAGATAGTTTTTGTATTCCTATAAATATTCTTAAGATTTGTTAGCTGGGACTAGAGGGGTGCTCACCAGAGTGGGGCTAATTATTGCCTACTTCTGAGGCACAGCCCAGTGTCCTGTAAATGATGAGGCTTTGCACTCTAGCTGGTAGAAACAGGTACTACACCCAGGCCTGCGTGGATGCCAGGCAATTTCCTTTAAGTCATTTGAATGGTTCTTTCCCCAACCTTGAGTAGTTTCCTTATACGCATTTGCAGATCCATCCTTAGCTGAAGACTGAGGATGTCCTGGAATTCTCTTTCTCTCTATGCATCTCCCTTCTCTCTAGCACTCTGTCCTATGAACTCTAGCTGCCTTGTTTTCTCTGGACTTTTGAGCACTATCTCCTCAACTCAAGGAGTCCACCTGGCTCCATCCTTCCTATGCTATGGCCTGAAATGTCCTCAGAACAACAATTTGATGGCAGTTGTGGGGCTCATGTCATTTGTTCTGTGTTTTTCAGGTTTTACTATTCTTCATTGCAGGGTCTTGGAAATCATTGTTTCACATATATTGTCTGTTTTCTTGTTGTTTCAAGTGAGATGATAGATCTGGTCCCTTTTATTCCATCTTGACCACAAGCCAAAGTCCTGGGCCCTTGGTTTTTCATTTAATCATTTATTCATAGGAAACACTGGTTTGGACTCATGACTGTGAACAGTGACTTGGGCAGGTGGTATTGTTGGGGCTGGTAGCACCCTTGCTTTTCATCAGTGTTGTTCATCCTGTTGATTATATTAGCATGTAATTCAACTGGCCACATGATTTCTGCCCTTCAGACTCTTTTCAAGAACTTTCTGTTGTCCAGCTCATATAAAAAGCTTAGTATTAACAACTGGTTTGGTTAATCTCATGAATATCATGAATGTTACCATTGGTCATGATTTTTGTTTGTTTTTATTTTTTGGTTTTTGAGATTTTCTTTCTTTCCTTCCTCCCTCCCTCCCTCCCACTCCTTCCCTCTTTCTTTCTTTCTTTCCTTTGCCTGCCAGGGTGCTCAGATAATTTCTTAGTCTGACTTCTGGGGCTGGTAAGATGTTATAATATGTACTTCTGTAAACAAGCTCTTTGCTCCAGCCTTCTCTTTTTAGCTTACTTGTCTTTCGCCTTATATCCCTCTCAGAATTCTCAGTTGCAAGCAAGAGACATCTGCTTTTACTATCCAGCTGATTTGAGCAGAGCAGACAATGAATGTGAGCAGTGACTGGGAAGTTCACAGTCACTGGGAAGGTCAAAGGACCAGGCCTAGAGCAGCAGCCTGAGTCACACCAGGACTGATCCAGGAGGAGGCACTGTTCCTGTTCTGGGTACCGGCGTAAGCTGATGCTGAAACCCACATCAGGGCTGCCTCTATATGCAGAACCAGGAGGGAGTCTCCCCCACCCCCAGAGATTCATGTTGGCCATTTCTAGTGGGGTCTCATGTGAGGGTCCCATAGGAGAGCCAAGTCAGGTGCCTCTAATATGGCTCCAAGAAAGGCCCTCTACTGGGGAGGATGGCTTTGGACCTCCTTAGGTGTAAGAGGGGTACTCAAAAAGATTGGGAGTTTATTCAGTATTGTTACTGATATGTAACTACTATATCCTGATACTATTTTAAGCAGATATATTTTCAAAAGTAACCCATAACCCTTTTGGAGGAAAAAAGTCAGGGAGAAAGGGTTAAGCCAGGCTATCCAATAAGCATAGGCACTTCTCACACGCAGCAGTCACATGCAGATAGCACAGCCTCTCCCTTTGTGCCAGTGCCCCCTTCTTGGCTCCAGTACCCCAGCCCTCTCTCCAGATGAGAAAGCCAGAGCACAGCCCCTTTTTGGGCTTTCAGGGCTCCAGGCCAGTTGGGGCTGCAGTGGGGATGGGATGAAATGTTTGAAGGTTGGCAAAACCGAAGGTCAGAGAGACTCTGGCCTAAAAGGAGAGGAGCTCATGTTGGTGCTTTCATCAAGCTGTATTTCAGGCTTGGTAAGCATTTGTCACCAGCCCCAAAGCAGAAGCAAACCTGTAAGACCACCTAGCCCGACCTCCCTGGAATAATGACCTCTTAGCCTAGTGAATAGCAGAGCTGAGATGTATGTTGGTAGGGGGCCAAGGGAGGGGATGGCACCCCATGCCCCTGACGCAGAGTAGGGTCTCCTAGGATCCCTGTGCTTGCACATAGGAGACAGGGATGGGTGGAGGACACTGGGGAAGAGAGAGGGGCAGGAACAGGTCATGTTCCCAACTGGAAGAGGAGAGAAGACCTCAGCCAAGCCAGCCCCAATCATTGTCCTGCCAACCCGTCCTCCCACTCCCTTCTCCCTCCTCTGTTATGTCTTCCATGGGTCCCTCAGTGAGGCCCAGGTGGCTGAGCGTCCTCTGTCAGAGGGAATTAACACACTTAATTAAAGTGCCCAATGAAGAGCTTTGCATATTTCTTAATTACTGTCTGAGTCTTTGGGGGGACGGTTTGAAATGGGATTTTTCACATTTCCTCATTTAGCCTACAGTGAGCCAGCTGGCCCCTCAGGGCTCAGGTAGGAGCCAGCAAAACCCTGGTGTAGAGCTGCTTTTCTGAACATGGGGTGGCAGGGTGGGTGTGGCATGGGGAGCCTGGCCCTTAGCCCTCCAGGCTTGTCAACCTTGCAGGGAGGTTAGAGTAGACTTTTCTGTTTTGTGAAAACAATACAAAAGGAAATGAGGGTCAGACAGATGTAGCTTGGTGTCTCACTGGTTCCTCTCATCACCGCAGGATGCAGGGGCTGTGCACCCATGGGCAGGCCAAATGGGGGTACTTTGTGGGCATGGGGGTGCAGGGGAGCAATGGAGTCCTCTCTCCAGGCCTCTGCAGAACAGAGATACTGGCCCAGGATGGCCTGGTCTCCTTCCTGGCTGCAGGGCTAGGACTGAGCCCTTCAGCAGACAGGCCCTCCCCAGCACGCACACAGCTTTTCCCACTTGTGTTCTGGAAACTGAGCTGATGGAATACCTGAGTCACCGGGGCCTAACCTAGGAACGGGTTATTGGCCTCAGCTGTGGGGAAGCAGATTTGCCTTTTCAGTCCCGAGGGCTGCCTTCTGACAGCTACAGACATTCTCTAACCTGGGCCTGGCTGTGGGCCAAGGATGCAGAGACCCTTTCCCTGGCGTGTGGGCTGCTCTGCTAAAAACACAGGTATCAAAGAGGTGGGCAGCCTGCCAGGGTGGCCTAGAAATGGCAGGGGGCTCTTCCAGGTCTTTCCTGCCTCCTACTCAGCCTGGCTCTGTGGCCCCACGGAATACCAGGCGGAACCCCACCATCCAGCAGCATCCCGTAGCTGATGTGGGTGGTAAATGTGAGTGTGTGGCCTAGAACAGATTATGGGCCGAGCTTCTGGGTCAGTGAGAGGGCTAACCTGTGGGCAGTTCCTGCTTTGCCGGGTCTTGCCAGACCTTCCACGAAGTCTCCAGCTAATTTCTAGTGCTCTCCTTCATGTTCTGCCCCATTTCTGGCCCTCACAGCAATCTCTCCACCACATCCACACCCACCATGGAGATAACAGGGTGGAGAGGGGTCCTTCATGGATGGAGACGGTGTTAGAGCAAAAGTCTAGGGGCTCAGGGGCCACTCAACTATCAGCCTATGACCGGGGCACAGACCAGGCCCGGGGGCCCTCATTGCTACTGACCCCAAGGTCCAGGGAGGTTTTGGCTTCACATGGCGGCCATGAAGTGTGGGTGACAGCTGTATGCAAAGGATACCTCAGCCTCACATCTCCAGCTCCATCCAGCCCCTCCCCTGAGGACCCCGTTCCACCTGATGCCCTGTCCCTGCAAATTAAGACCCAGCTCAAATGGCCAACTCTTTCAGGAGACGACTGCAGTTCTCCAGCTGAGTGGCCTTGTCTTCTGGTCGGCTCTCACCCGTCCCTCCAAAGTTGCTTGGCCCGTTAGGAATCTGCACCTGAAGTTCCAGTTCCCCCACTGGAGCAGGGCACTGGAGAGAGCAGAGGCGCACCTGCTTTCTCGCTGGGAATTCTGTGCCACCCATGGACCTGGCACAGTAAGCCCCCAGTGCGTGTGTGTTGAGTGGGTAGAGAGGCCTCTGCAGCTACTTAGAAGCCACCCAAATGTACGAAGGTCTACTTATCTGGGACCTGCCACTGAGTTGGGGACTGGGGCCTATGGGAGGCTGGTGGAGTGAGGTCCAGGTGTGTGCTGGCAACTGATTGTGAAAGGCCAGCGTTCAGTCCACATTGCACTGGTGGAATTTCAGGGCATGTGGGACTGAGCTCATCTGGACAGGTTTGCAAAACCTCTGGGTCCACGGTACACACTCGGGTGAGAAAATAACTATTTTATGATAATGACAATCATGAATAATAAGTTTAGATTCTCAGCTCATGAGACTGAAAAGTTATTACTAATCATTTGTTAATGGTTTTCTTTCTGGATTAATGCTGTCATTTGTGCTTTGGCCTGACAATTAAAAAAAAACTTTAATGGGTGACTTGAATCCAGGTGACTTGACTTACTTGGTGTTTGCTCCTCATCCAGTTTACTTAGGCTTAAAGAATGGCTCCATTGTCTGCTGGTCACAAAGCCAGGTGACAGAGAGGTGTCCCAGGCTCTCTTGTGCATCTGATCTGTCACTAGGTCCTGCTGTCCCTAGCTCTTTTTCTCCCCAGCCCAGCTGTCTCTGCTTTCACTGAGATCTGCTGTCTTTTGCCATTCTACCCAAAGTGCTGTAAGTTTTCTTCCTAACACACAGCTCTTTTGCTCTGATTACATAATGCTGTTTTATATAAACACCCCAAACTTAGTACCATAAGACAATATGGATATTTACTTTGCTCAGGAATCTGTATCGTTTGGGCAGATCCTGGCAGGGAAGGTGTGTTTCTGTTTCACTGGCCATCATCTGATGGCTCTGAGGCTGTGGGCTGGTGTCACTGGATGGCTCCCTCACCCACAGATCTGCTGCTGGTGGGGGCCTCCATTTCTTGCCAGGTGGACGTCTCTGTGTGGTCCTCCCTCAGGTAGGCTGCCTTGGACTTCCTCACAGCATGGTGGCTGTGTTGAAGGGACAGCTTCCAGAGCATGAGGGAGCAGAAGCATTCCAGACAGGCTGTGCCACCTTTCCTAAGCCAGCCTGGAGAGTCACAGTGCCATTTCTGCCATAGTCACAGGCCCACCCAAGTTCACCCCTAGACAGAGTGTCAGTGGCACATTGTACAAAGAGCATGGGGATGGGGAATATTTGGTGAGCCATCATGGAAGTTAGGAACGGCCACCCCTGTTCCCACCACCTCTCTACTTGAGACCCTTCAGAAGCTGCCGCCACCCTTGGGAGAGAATCCATCCTCTCGGTGTGTTCCCTGCCCTGCCGGCCTTGCTGCTCTCTGCCTTCCCTTCCTTCCTGCCCTCCACAGCTGGGCCCAGAGGTGGATTTTGGTTTAAATCAACCCACTGGCCACAACGAGCTTCCTTCAACAGTATTTGTCACTTATGCCTCTTCTCACACAGGGTCGGGCTCCATTTTTCCTGAGATAAAACTCAGATGTGGAGACCTCCCAGTGTGTCCCCCATGGCTCCTAGACACATTTCTGCTCCCCTTGATCTATTGCCTCCCTTGTCACATGAGTTTTGTGTCTCTGCCTCTCTGCCTTTCCTCACACTGTTCTCTCCACCTGAAACACCCATTCTCCCTCACCCTCCTACCGCTCAGCAAGTGCCCTGCCTCCACCTTGTGGCCTTCCCGACTTCCCAGACACCTGGGCCCGTTTTTAGCGATCTCCTGCTTTGCTGCCAGTCAGGCCTTTCCATAAACCAGCACGACGTTGTGCATGGGGTGTGGACAGTGGCAGCAGATCTGGGTTTATAGCCCAGCTCCAGTGCTTACCAGCTCTGTGACCTTGCGGCAATAACTAAGCCACTGGACCATGATCGGGGTTCACTGAGGGAACCTAAGTTAGGCAGCACATTTCTTGTCTGGCACTGAGTAGAAGCCTAGTAAGAGAGTCGGTCTCCTTTGTAAAGACTCCTGGCAAATGCTCAGTAATGAATTTTCTCACCCTCATTTGGTTGAAAGAGGAAAAATGCATCTCCCTGCTTAATCATGTGGGACTAAACTACCAGAAGATACTGCTGAGCCATGAGTAGAGAGAAGAGCTCAGTAACGATATGCCTGGTTATTGAATATAATCCTGCCAGTGGAGCTGAATCTTTGTCCTCAGAAACAGCTCTGTGTTGCTGCAGTGGTGTCCGTGAGCTGCTGTTCAGAGGCATGTGGGACAGTGTGACCTTGAGAACAGAGCTGCGAGGGGAGGCCAGCTCCCAGAGGCGGCAGGAGCTGGTCGGAGGCACGATGTCTCTGCCCCTTGCAGGCCTCCCCCGCCTTTGGCGCAGTGGTAGTGCCCAGTCAGGTGACGGCTGCGGCTGTCCTGCCACCCTTCACGGGGAGAGTGAGAGAATAGGCTGCTGAGGAGGTGGGCGGTGCAAGCTCTCCATTTGCAGGGTCCCGAAACCTCCACCCAGGGCAGTGGTGGAGGGTCTGAGCCACATTATCCTGGCAGCTGTGGGCAGAGTACGGGTGGTCTGGGGCAAGCTCTGAAGCGGTGAAGAGGGTGGGCTTCTGCTCTGAGAAATGAGAAAGATGGGCCTGGAGGAACAGAAGGAAATTATTCCCTTTGGCAACAAATCAGTAATGAACCTGTCATTCAGTCCAGTCCTGAGGCGGAGTGCTGGGTCCCAGGTGTTCAAGCCCACTCACCCTCACATGCTGAGCCCACCTCATGCCTCTCACTTCCCAGTTTCTGACCTTCCAGATTGGGTCAAGCAAGACCCCAGGGGGGCAACGCCCCCCACCTCTATCTGGTCCTAGGGAAAAGGAGCCTTGGCTTGGTGGGGCCATTTCCAGAATCCTGTGACATCCATGGTGGTGGTAGCAGTGACCTGGAAAAATCCTGAGACCCAGTGTGACCCCAAGATGCTGAGGCAGGTCAGGGAGAGGAGCTTGTATCCTGGCGAGGCCACCCCAGCCTGGCCCCACTCAGTCTGGCTCTGGGCAAGTAGCTGTCAACTCCTTTCCCCACGTGTGAAAATGAGGTTGATGTGAGCACCTGCTTCGGAGTTGAGGCCTAAACTGTCTTAAGGACTTGGTGTGGGGTTGCTGCAGGCACAGAATTCCTGCAAGCTTCCATCGGGGAGGGGTCTCGCGTCCTCTATTCACTGCCGTCAGGTAAATCTGTGCCAGACGCGTGCCTGGAGCACACTCCAAATACGGGAGGGGCTGCCCATCATGGTTATTTGGGGAACACCAGGAAGCTCTGGCAGGACTCCACACCTGAAATTTCCTCCTGCACAACCCCAGGGAACAGCTTATTGTCTCGGGGCATTCTTCTGCCACCTGGCAGTCACCCAGCCAGCCAGTGCTCCCCCACCGCCTGTGGCTGTTGTCTCGAGATCGGTAACTTGGCCTTTGGAGTCCTAGCAGGGATTTCCAAGTTCCCAGCCACTCCATGGAAACTCCTGCTCTTCTAGTGACTTTCTGCCATTGCATGCTCTCCTCCCTGCCTGCTTGGCTGCCCCAGGGAAAACCCAGTGCAGGAAGAGAGTTGGTGTCATCCTTCCTTCTCCCCGTCCTGCTCCCTGATGCTCACCCCTTTCCCCCCGAGACGTGAGATGTGGTGTGTCACCACCTGGGGAAATAACTAGTATGCCCTGCGACCCCCTCTTCCTGAGGAGGTGGTAACTTTCCACTGTCTCTTAGAAAAGGTGGCTGCTGTGTTCTCTTTGATTTTGTCTGGCTCTTGCTGGCTCCGGGTTTTACTCTGTGGTCCTCTTAGCCCTTTGCAGCCAGGCCTTTCTGTGCGGGAAAGCTCCAATTCCTCACCTTCACGTGAAAGGTAAGGGGAGATTTAAAGCAACTAGGAAGCACCTAACAGATTCATACCTTTCAGGTTCCAAGTTAAATTAGAAGACATCATGGGTCTGTTACTGTTCACTCCAGAGATATTTGGGATAGAAATGTGGCTCTTGTGATGCCAGCTGGGATAGGAGCCGGCACTACCACCCAGAGCTGGCCTCAGACCCCCTGTTCAAGGGCATGGCGTGGGAGACTGCCCCCTGCTTCAGAGGCCAGCCACAAGTGGGCTTCCCAAGGACCCCACACTGACCAGCTGGCCGCAGAGCCTCCTCAGGTTCCATAATTTATCAGAGCAACTCACAGAACTCCAGAAAGTGTTCTACTTACGAGTATAGTTTGATTACATAAAGGATGCAAATCAGAAACAGCCAAACGAAGAGACGTATGATGGGCAAGGTCAAGCCAGTGGCCGCGATTGTATTTTTTTTATCTGATATTCTGGAAATTGTCTCAATATCTCCGTTGCCTGCTGCCTCCTTCCACTTTTAAGCATTTCTTATGTGCCCGGCACTCCTGTTTTATTTAATTCTTACCACTGCTCTTTGAAGTCTTTGATGTTATTGTACCCACTTTAAAATGAGGAGCTGAGGTCCACAGGAGCCGTGGCCACTTCAAAATGACACAGCTAAATAGCACTGCCGCTAGGATTTGAATCTAGCTAATCACTTCTGGTTTAAAGATGGGGCCATCTAAATCTGCCCCAGTCTGTCAGACGTGCCTTCTGGCTAGAAGATGATTGCCTTTCCCTTAGAAATGTTGGCTGTTGGAAGATGGTTGCTTGTCTCTTACATGGTGTAGTACTAAGGTTTCAAAACTGGCAAAGGACCCTTCCCAGAGGAGCCGAGTAGGGTTGCCCTGCTCCATCCAGGTGGTGAGCAGCCACCGACCAGGCCCAGCCCAAGGACATCCCACCAAAGAATCAGGGAGAGGCAGAATAGAGAACCTTCAGGAGCTGACTCTCTTCCTTTCCCTGCCAGGGTCGTCTGTCTCCAGCAGCCCAGAGCAGGAAGGGCTCTGAGCCAAGCTCAGCTGGGCTAGTCTCCCCTCCGAGCCTCGCAGGCCTATGGCAGAGACATGATGGGACAGTGTAGAAAAGCAGTCTGTGCTGGGCCTGACCCAACAGCTGTTCCTTTGTCACCCTTCCTACCCTCCCAGATAATGAGAAACGCAGCCATAGGTATTTCTGCCACTGCCAGGCCGCAGGGGACCTGCACAGGGTTAGGTCAGAAGCCCAGCCCTGCAGTTTGGGAAATTAGCAGCATTTGTGGAATTCCCAAGAGCCTTACCTGACTTCTCTCAGCCATGCCAGTGGTTCTTGTTTGTGGGGTGTTACTGCCCCTCAGAGGGCTTCTGTAAATGTGGGAGGGGGACCTGCCAGAATTTACCCGGCAAGGTCCAAGGATGTTAAACATCCTGTGAGGAGCTAGACCCTCAGGCACACACTACAAAAACCAGTCCTGCCCTTGAGCCACTAGGGGATAGTCCATTTACTCCCACTGCCCCCCCTCCAGTTCCTTGGAAAGCCACCCTCCTCACCAGTCCCCAGGCTGAGTGAATGGGGGAAAAGAGCATGCCTCCACCCCAGCTTGTGGCCAATGGCAAGGATGTATTTCCAGGTGGACGCAGGCCCAAGTGAGCAGGACATCTTGTCTTGCACCGGCTTGCTCTGATTCTTCATATATGATTTCGGGGGTCAAAGAAGACCCGGGTGTGGGTAGTAAGACTTCTTTGGGGCAGGGGCGGCCTCCTGCTTGGTGCTGATAGGAACTCCCCTACAGCCCACCTGGTGGAGCCTTGGCCACCTCACCACGGGACACCCATGTGGGACAGACTCCCTGTCCGGGGGTCTGCCTCCTCTTTCCGTTTCCGCATTTCCTCCTTTCCTCTGTGCTTTTTTGGTTCCTTATCCATTTGCTTCACATGATATATGTTTTGAGAAGTCTAGCATACCTGCTCCAGCTGAACCCCTCTCTTCTTGTTGTTTTGCAGTCGGGAAGACGTCTCTGATCACACGGTTCATGTATGACAGCTTCGACAACACATACCAGGTGAGGTCCTGGGTGCCCCTGCCTCCCCCACCGTGTCTGCAGCCAGGATGACCGCCTAGACACCATGCCAGCATCTGTTTTGTCTCAGAAGAGCTTCCCCTCTGTGTGCTGGGCCCAGCCCACTAAAGACCCAGAGCCCTTTTGAAAGTCCAGACCTTAATAAAGGAAATGCTTCCAAGAGGAAAATTCTAGAAACAGAGAGGACATGTTTCAGTCTCTGTTCTCTTGCTCCCCATGGGCAGGTCTAAACCACCATACTGTTTGGTTACTTGGAGTGTCATCATGTAGAGGAGAGTGGATAGACAAGATGTAAAATGAAGGAGATGAAAATTAGAGCAGTAAGAGAACTTGCTCCTCAAGCATGGTTATGTTGGCCCACCCCTGCACACAGGGGCATGTGTGCACGTGAATATGCACAGTGGCTGAGGTACTTCCATCCTGGAGAAGCTGGTTGTGATGGGCTTGCACTGCTCTGTGAGGGTGGGAGGCTGGGCAGAGTGACCTCTGTGGCTCCTGGCTCTTGAGAGGGGTCTGGGGCCAACCAGTGGCCCAGAGGTGGCTCCAGTAAGCCCATAGACTAAGCTCCTGGGACTCACTAACACTGCACTCTGCTGGCATTACTTGTGAGTCTGGAGGATTGTGCAGATAAAGAAAGTTTCCCCTGCAACTATAGCTTTTTGTAAAATGCACAAAATTGAAAATATTTCAACTATGTTTAAGGGGAAAAAAAGATATTTTCTTCCTTAACAAAAGGACAAGTAATCATTTTCTAAGCCAGTGGGTTCTGTAAGCTATGAGTTCCAAGAGATGTTAGCTGGTGTCACTTGAGAAGGAAAGGTAGGGATGAAGGTTCGGTGCTTATACAGATGCAGGGAACACTGGTATACAAAAGTCAATCGACTTTCCTGCTGCAGGACTTCTCAAGGCTTTTACTACATCGATAGATGGTTTTGATTTGCTGAAAGAGGGATATAGTGTGTAGGATCTCCCAGCGGTGTTTGATCATGGGATCCTTTTGTTCCCGAGTCCTCAGAGGACACGTATTTATAGCACAAACTGGGGACCACTGTGCTAAGAGGTCCCTCTGCTTCCCCAGACTTACAGAGGATATGGAGCACAGCTCAAGGCAAATGACAGGTCTGTGTCTGCTCCTTAGTCTGTCTGTCTCCCTCAGGACCAGTCATCATCTTTGCCTCAAATACACTCTTCTCTGCCTCCTTTAATTCCCTGCTTTTCCTCTGCTGTGTCTGAAACACCAGATAACTAATGGCCTTGGGAAGGGTTGACAGAGGATAAGAACATGTGGCTCTCAGAGGGGGCCCTGAATTCTCTGTAAAACCCTGGGTAGTGGCTTTAGAACGTCTGTCTTGGCCACACTTTGTGTTCTCTCCAGGCCAGGGCTTCCCAGAGGCCTCCCCGTAAGGGAATTCTGCCACGTCAGTCTTCCCTTGAGATTACAGTTCTAATGCACTTCAGTTCTGAAGTCTAACTGGATATGCATTTATTTGTGTGTGTGCGTGTTTGTATGCAAATGACCTGGCAGATATTATTTTGATTATTTGATTTTTTAAAAATTCTAAGTTATTTATAATGCCTCTTATTGGTGTCCCACTGAAAACAATGGGACTCTTGGCTGGCTGCTGTTCTGGGCGCTGGGTAGCAGCAGCTGTGGCCCCGGGGCCTTTGCAGTGACTATGACTCTCGTGGGCATGGATCAAGGCCTCAACTCCTCCCCAAGTCCTTTGAGTTTCTCAGAATCTCCTCCTACCTCCTCTCCGGTGTCCTCTCCTATGGCCTCCTGCTTGACCTGCACCCTTTGGTCCCACGGTTCTCTCTGCTTGCTGCTCCCCACATGAGCAACAGTCGTGCCTCCGCACTTTGGCTCATAGTGTCACCTCAGCTGGAATGACCTTCCCCCTCTGCTTCTCTGCTGTGAGAAAGTCTTCTGGCTCATCAAGACTCTGAGCACCTGTCTGCTCTGCGGGTGGGGCCCTCCCCCTTCCTTCTACTCTGGAGCCCTCTGCCCCAGCACGTTATCCTTAGGCCTCGTTTAGTCTCCCAGTTCCACAGGAACTCCTGTGTGCTCTGGCTCCTTGGACAGGCTCTGCGTTTGACTGAGGCCAGCACCCCTCAGATCTGCCCCTGCATTCATAGGCCCAGCACTGGGCCTGGACGTCGCTGGCGTCAAGTGCCTACTGGCACCAGAGCGGCTCGGAGGGGCACTCTCTGCCTTGGTTTTCAGACCCCACTGGGCCAGGAGGCCACAGAGGCCAGATGTCTTAGTGTGAAGGAGAGAAAGCCCAAAGGGAAGCAAGACCTTGCCCACCATAGGCTTTTTTGACTTTGTTATTGCAGCAGGTAGAATTTCTTTCCCAATGCTCTTTAAAATGGTAATTAGACTGGGAGGCCAGGGATCCAGTTCTGTGCATACACAGGCCATTTTAATGAACTCTCTGGAGAAAGAGGGGGAAATGGTATTGTTTATTTTGTTTATCCTAAGATGGTGGCAGAGACATTTGGGAAGTAGACAAGATCCCCAAGGGCTCTGGAGAATGTTGCTAGTTGTCCCTGGCCTCTGCCCACCAACCCCCTCAAACTTCCTCTCCATTAGCTGGCAGAGCCCCCTACCTCCTTGTTAGCTGAGACATTCAGTTCCCAGGACAGATTCATCCCTCCCTCACTCCCATCCTTTTATATGCCTCTGGTTCTGTCTCTCATCCCCTGTGTTTCTCATTCACTCATTCTGACAGCAGGTGTTTGTCTAGTGCCTTTTCTGAGTCTGGAGGGACAGTGGGAGACAATGGCCTGGCCACAGAATCTGGCCCTGTCCTCAGCCGGGGGACAGGGAGTAGGGGGCTCAACCTCATCCTGAGTGGCAGTGCGTGAGCCCCCCCCCTCCCTCAGTCTGGTGCTGGACAAGCCTGAGGCCCTGAGAGCCTGGCCTGAGGACTTGTGAGGACCAGGGGCACGCAGAGCTGTGTTTCCTTGTTCCACCCCTTGGAGGGGTCCTGTCTGCCTAGCAGGCCTTGGGGGATGCCACCTTGTCAGCTGGTGGGCCTCAGGAGACGGGGTCTCCTGCCACTCCTGCCTGGCGCAGCCCCTTGTTCTCCTCTTGACACGTTTGCTAACCAGCCTCTCACCACCCCTCCCACCCCCCCATCGAAATCCACTTACCTGATTAAGCCCAAAATCAAGACTTACAGCCTGGTGAGATGAACTCTGCAGTAATTCTCTTGTGTAGAACCCCAACTAGAAAACTGCTTTCAGAAGTTGTTGTAGAAGACACCTGCTGCTGCCTGCACTGTGATAAGACTTGACCCTCTGTCTAGGCCTGAAGAAACACACCTGCAGGCCTGGTCCTTGGGCCACCTTTTGGAAACCTGCACTATAACCATGATGAGAGGTTTCACGCCCCTGCAGCAGCCACTGGGAGGGTAGACCAGGATTTGGGAACAGTACTCTTCTGGGGTTTCTCATGGGTCTCTCAGAGGCTCTCTGTCTTGGCTGTACCTTAACATCACCTACGGGGGAGATGGCCCAGAGATCCATAGGCTGGCTCAGGCAGTAGTGGTTTTGAATCTCTGAGGTGACTGAGATGACCTTCTAGCCAAGGCCAGAGCCAGCAGCCCGTCCCTAGACCTCCTACCACAATACAAGTTAGGAGACGGCTGACCTAAGCCGCTGTTCCTAGGAGAGGGCCCCGGCCTGCTGGAGCTTACTCAGCTACCCCAGGAGCACAGGACCCTTCCTGAAGGACTGAGAGTCTTTGCCCATGCTGGGTCACTCCGGGGATCCCACAGAGCCTCTGGGAAAGGAACAGAACAGCAGTGACCGCTGTGCCGGCACAGGCCGAGGAGTGCCCGAGGAGCCCTCACCCCCTCAGCGATCTGCACTGTTGTTGCCGGCCGCTCTGCCTGAGGCTTTCCTCTCACCTCTGGGCTCTGGATTTGTTTCTGGGGCTGCCAGAGCAAATGACCACAAACTGAGTAGTTTTAAACAACAGAATTTAATTTCTCACTGTCCTGGAGGCCGGAAGTCTAGAGCCACACTCCCTCTGAAGTTTTGGGAGAACAAGCCTTCCTTGTGTCTCCCCCCAGCGTCTGGCAGCTGTAGGCCGCAGACCCTTGTTGTCAGGCTGCGAAGCTCCAGTCCCTGCCTCCGTCTTCATGCAGTCTTCTCCTCTCTGGGCCTCTGTGTGTCCTCTCCTCTTCCTAAAAGGACACCGCTCATTAGATTGAGAGACCTGTTCTAAATGCGGGGTGGTTTTTCATCTTGAGATTCTTAACTGCTTACATCTGCAAAGACCGTATTTCCGAATAAGGTCCCATTCTGAGGTTCCAGATGGACATAAATTTGGGATGGGACATTCTTCAGCCCACTACGGCACCTCCCAGTCTGATCCCAGTGGGGACCAGACCTTCTGGCCTGGACCTCGGCACCATCTGGAGCTTCAGACAAGGCAGGGGTTGGTGGTTGTTCTGGTGGGCACAGAAGGTCCTGCAGGGGAGCGTGGAACAGTTTGACTGTAGCTGTGCTGGAGGGAGGAATGATTATGTGCGGAAGAAGAAGCCTTTGTGGAAATCCCAAGTGTGATGATCCATCACTGTGTGTGTGTGGGGGGGGGGGAGGGGTCTGCCTATGGCAGTGGAGGATAAGAGTGGGGCCTTTGGATGGGTTATTGGCAGGCTGCATTTTGATGTTCATGGACCTTATGCACTTTTGCCTTTATAGGTACTTTGTTCCTTCCTTTGTTAAATATATATATATATATATATATATATATATATATACACACATATATACATATATATGAAATTATATTTTATGGCTGTTAAGAGAACATATAATCCCAACTAGATTCATTATTATATATTTTTATTATGTTCAGTTTTCTCTTGATTTTCAAAGAAATTAAAAGTCAAAAAATATTTTTATGGTCCCCTAAAAGTACCCTGGGCCCTAGGCTCTGAGCCTGCCCTGCCTTGTGGATACACATGCCTGGATGGTTGGGCCTGGGGAAGGCCCTGGAAGTTCAGAGGGACTTGGGCTCAGGAGGCAGGAAACAGAGAGCTATTGAGGGTTCCTACTGTGGGCACTGATGGGATCAAAGATTTCAGAGTTTGCAGGAGACAGATGCAGAGTGCTGGGCTGGGGCAGGGGTGATGGTTGCAGGTGGGGCTCACACAGACTTGGATGCCACTATGTGGGGCAGAGCAGAGAAGGGCAGGGAGGAGTGTGATGGAGCAGTTATGCAGGGCCACGTGGGAGGTGAGTGAGGGGCCTGGGCCAAGGACAGAAACACCAAGGGCAGTGGAAGGCATGAGTGAACAGAGAGAGTCCGTGGGATGCAGAAGAGGGAGCCGCTGAAATGGGCCCTAGGTTTCTGTCTAGATACCTGTGAAAACCATCAGTGCCATCAGGACCAAGAAAAACGAAGAGCTGAGTGGGAAGGAATAATGGAACAGCCAAGGGAAGGTGTTTGAAAATGACCATTATGTGGGGCGGACCTTCGAATGGTTGCATGGAAGCTGGATTCCTGAAGCCCTAAGAACTGATGAATTGTGGGTTGGAGTGTAGAAAGGAGGTGGGGGACCAGACGGAGGGGCCTCTCTTCACAGAATCTAAGATGCCGCCCATCCACATGGGGTGTTCCGGTAACTGCCCAGCACCTGGCGAAGACAGGGATAGGATCTTCTGCCCATGGTAGAGGTGGTCTAAATGGGGTCCCACACCAAGGAGACGGATGCAGCACGTCCCCTCTTACCTCAGCTCACTCTTCCTCCTCCAGAATGATGCTGCATGCCGAGGAGGTCTGGGGTAAGAGCCCAGCTCTGTCACTTAGCTCAGAGACTCTGGGCCGGCATCCTACTTTCTCAGTATTGCAATCTCTTTTTACCTGGAAATTATTTGGATAGGATTTAACCCCTAGACCTAGACCAGTTGCCTCTAACTTTAGCAGTAAGAATGTGGTTCATTTGTATTTCGACCATAGCTCATCACATGGGTCTTAAAGTCTAGATGATGGAAAACCATAGACCGATAGTACCGTTGGCATAGACGTGTGTCACAGTCTACTCTGTAGGGAAGCAGAACAGAACAAAAACTCACCAACAACAGCAACGGCTCTACCTCCAGCTAGGTCGATAGTGACAAGATGGCGCTAACAAGACCTCCCTAATGGAGTATCTGGCTAGGACATTGTGCCCCCATTTCCACCATCCCTGCATCTGCCCCTGGGCAGAGATTGGCAGCTCTGCCAGACGCTGCTGTGCTTCTGGCAGAACCTGGACCTGAAGTCCTCACTTAACTCTAGCAACCTGATGATTATATTATGTTCATAGAGTGGGGTTCCATCTTTGGAAACAGTAAGTTCTGTGGTCAAAATGGGAGGCAACAGTCCTATACAACAAAATGTCCCTGAACGCCCGGCCACTTGGCAAGATGACCATGCCTTCAGAGACCCGCTGGGGTGCCACCAGTCACCCACGTGCTCCATCTGGAAATGATCTGGTTCTGGACTGAGGGCACACCTGCCCTGGCTCTGACCTCTTGTCTTCCCTGCCCTCCTCTCCTCTTCCTGCCTCTCTTCTGTTGAGTGTATACAAATGAGGAATGCGGTCCCCTCCTAGTATGGAACGCTGACTAATGGTGGCTTGAGAAGAGGGGCTGAAGTTTTCCAGGAGCACGCAGTCACGGGGGGACTTGCAGGGGCACCGCTGCATGAGTGTGCTGTAGTCCCTGGGCGCTGGCTCCCACTCTGGTCCTCCTTCTGCTCTGTGGGTTCTCATCTGCATGCAGGCTGGCTGTTGCTGCTCCAGACATCACCTCTGCATTCAGGGCAGAAAAGGAAAGCAAGTGCTTCCCTGGAATGCCCGCGCCCTCTAGCAGACCGCAGCTTAAGTCTTATTGGCCAGAATTGGGTCACCCGATCACCCTTAGCCTCTGGAGAGCCTGGGAGAGCAGAAGATCACTTTGACCTTCTTTAGGCAAGTAGAGGAATAAGAGGTGACCGGTAGGTATTGGTGAGTCCACCAGCAGCGCCTGCTACGCTTTGTAAGTTAAAGGGGCTCATGATGCGTTCTCTTCCCCAGATGTCAGCAGTCTGTCCTGTTCACTTTGTAGGTGACCCTTAGATGGCTCTTAGACACCCTCAAAAGTCCACCACGTGGAGCATCTTTCGCCCTGTTAAGGAGAAGCCTTTTGTGCTTGGACCCTTTTGTGGCCCTCAGGCCACACATCCCTGGCCATCTGCGTGGCTTTGAAGGGACTGACTGATTCTGATGCAATTTAACCCCTATATAAGTCAGAAGGTACATACTGTTTGGTTGACCTTTCAGACCACAGGAGATAAAAGACCAATTGATACAGGTACTTAAATTGGGTGGTGACAGGCACAAGCCACTCTCTACTGGGAGGACAGTGGCCTTCAGACTGTGCAGACTCTGAGGCTGAAGTGGCTGAAAGAAGTCAGGTACCTGTGCCGTGGCCTTCTGAGTCAGCGTCTGCTCCCCCAGAGCGCAGTGCTGAGCTGCTGGCAAGGACAGACCCTGACCAGCATGTTTTCCAGAGGCTGCCACCTTCTTCCCCCACAGCGCCCACTTGCCAGTCTGAATCCGTAGTTCTGCCAGCCTCATTTGCATGCTAATTTGCATGACTCTACCCTATACTCTCATCTTATGGTTGGTGCAGAGCACAGACAGCAGCTTCATTGTCAAGGGCTTGTCATGCCCAGCTGCTTTCTGCCACTTGTGGATGCTTCCCCAGCCATGGGCCAAGGCTTGGCCAAGGCTAGAAAAAGACACACACTTCTTTTCAAGATTTCTCTTCCTGAGAAGAGTCTTGAGTCAATTTATGCAAATCACCATGCAGATTTCCACTGCAGACTTTATTACTGTGTCTTGTCAGAATGTCGATGCAAAATTATATTTCATCATAGAAGCACACAACAAAAAAGATGTCAACAAGTGCCTTAGGAAGCATCTCTTTTCTTGGGGATCCACTGGGCCAGTGGCTGTCTTGTGCAGAGGGAGATGTACAACGGACCATCATTCTGCACAGTGTCTGAGCCCCCGCTGACACTGTGTAATACCACCTTCTTCTGAAGTTGTAGACGCAGCTGGGAAATCTGTGTTTGTTAAGATTTCTCATAGTTTGTGTACAATGAAATGCCTGCCATTTTTCATAAGTAGTGCATTTTGTAAGCATGATACTACAGGAATAAATAGTGGAGTGCAGAGCGCAGCCCAGCCTCCTGGGGGACGGGCAGTAGGCAGCACAGCTGAGGACTCACAGCTGAGTCCATGGGGATCATGGACTGGCAGGAGAGCCCCTGAAATCAAGCCTGCTGCTCATGTGTCTTGATATCCTCTTTGCATTCCTGTGGCATAGTTACCAGCAAGACTAATTTATTTATAAGAGGAAATGAAGAACAGAGAATGCATACTTTGACTCAGACTTCATGACAAGCTGGAAGAGAGATGTGGTCTCCTTTAGAATCCAGTCAGCCTTTCCTACAGTCAGCCCTAGGAACACTAGTTTTTAATAAGGATGTTAATAAGGATTATAAGCACAAAGTTTTCTAGAGAAAGGGAGCTTGGGAAATGTTGGGTTCCGTGTAATTGTTCATGTACCTTCAGTGCAGGACTTCTCAGAAACTTTATTGTGCCAGTGTGTTTTATGGCTCTCCGCTAGGAGTTAGAACATGCAGCCTTTCTCAGAAACACTTGATTACAGTTTACCTTTGTCCTGTAGGTCACCGCATGGGGATGTATTTCCAAGAGCCAAGTCTGAGAAACGTGGGAGGGAGGGTCTTCTCTGTGGCAGGTTTTTACAGCTTCTCTCAGAAATGCTCTGGTCAGTTGGTCAGCCTTCATTTTTGTTTATGCAGAGTACCTGTGTGTAGTCTAACTCAAGTGATCTGCAGTCCTTCAAGGAGGCTATGATAATCCCCGTTTTAGAGAGAAGTAGTTCCCAATCCAGTGTTTTTCCCAGCCCATCACAGAGCACTGGCAGAGGTCACTGAAAACAGCACATGATCCCACCCAGGTCCGTTTGGTAAAGGTGGGGCACTTTGCTAGCTGCAGCTTCTGGACCTGGTCATGGTCAGCCCAGGGAGGCACTGAAGGAAGCCTGCATTTGCTGGCAGAAATCTGCCCTTGCCCCCTCCCCAAGAGCCTATGAAGTCTCCTGATCACTCCAGCCTCTGAGCCTCCTGGCAGCACAAGGGCCATGGGCATATCGTGGATCTGGGCTTTACCTTCAAAGCAGAAGTGATTCTCTCCCCATCCCACACAAGCACACCACACCCATTCCTACCGGCATACACATACTTACACCTGCAAATGAATATGTAGTTGCATGCACATGTGTGTATCTCCATTGTGCAGGGGTCTACCCACACATGCACACGTTCCCATCAACACACACACCCCTCTGTGACACGCGCTGGCCTTCAAGAGGGAGTGTGGGTTGTGGCAGGTAAGAGGGAATCACAGAGGATTCTGCCTGGGTGGCTAATTGTTCTTTTTGCTTGGTGTCCCCCATCATCCTGTCAGATAATTTCTGTTGTTCTGTTTTCACATTCGATGTTCCAGCTGTCATGTGCTGTCAAGCCTATCAGTGATTTTAAGATTTCAGATATTTATTTTTCAGTTCTAAGTTTGTATTTGGTTCTTCTTTATAGTTTCTCTTTCTCTGCTGAGATTTTCTTAAAATCTGCGCCTTGAGCATATTTCTCTATATACTTGAGCATAATTATATTAACTACTTTAAACTCTTTGCTACTTTCAGTATCTGGGTCACCTCAACGTTGGTGTCCACCTGTTCTCTTTTTTCTTGAATATGGTTTGCACTAAATATGCTGAGTACATCAAGATTTATCCTACACATTGTAATTTAGACTGTGGATTATGTTTGTTCCTTTGGAAGAGTATTGGTTGGATCCAGTTTCTCCATTTTCTTCCATGTAGTAGGCACCAAGTTTTAAAGTTTTATCAGATTTGTTTGCTTTGTTTTGTTTTCAGTTTTAGGTAGGCTGCTTGGGGTCTGCTTGGGTCAGTCAGAGATTCGGGCAGCTTTCATATGTGGAATTTGGAGTGCCCTCTCTGTGGCTATCTCATGTTTAGGATTTCCCACATTTTCTGGCTGTTGTGGTAGATTTGGGATCTGACTTGTTTCTCAAATAGCAAGTCTGTGGGTTTCTTGCCAAATTTTAGTGACCTCTGAGCTCCAGCCAGGGCTGCCCTCAGTCATAAAAGCAGGAATCTCACCCAGGGCTGTTCCCTTTTTTTAAGTTGACTCCCCACCAGTTTCTACCTGCTTTTGGTCCCTTTGCAATGCCTTCAGATAGTTGTTGGTTGTATTCTGCTCAGAGTTCATGATAGCAATCTGCAAGAGGCTTGGTCTGGTAGGAGCTCTGCCGTGAGGGAAATCAGAACTCTCCCATTACCTCCATCTGGGGCTTTTCTCCCCACATTTCCCATCCTCCACTACACCCCCATTTTCACCTGCTGGAAAGTTTGTATTCACTCGAGGACTTGTATAGTTCCTTCATCTTGCCTCAGGAAATCAGAATCAGGGTCCCCCTTCTCCTAGAGTCCTTCTCACTGCACTGGTCCTTTCCATCCATCAAGGACCACAGTTCTGTGTGCTGTAATCTTAGCTCCTCTACAGGGTTGGAAGTTCAAGGCTTAATCTGAAACTCTAAATAGGCATTAACCATGGGGAAGAGCATTCCAGGGGAGGGAATGGGTCCTCATGGGCAGGGACGGGGGCTCGTTCTGCTCTGGGCCTAACACATAGTAGGCATTCGAGGATGAGAAAGTGAATGAGTTATTATTTACTCGCAGTGTTTGCCAGAAAGGAGCTGCCCAGGGCCTGAGAGAGACGGGCTCCAGCTGGTGGTGGTGTGGGGCCAACTGCTTGTGCCTTGTGTCTGGGAAAATAGATGATGCCAGGGAGCTAGAGATTTCCTGGTTACCAAGGCCCAGCCAAGGCCATCTTAAAAGTTCTTGTTTTTACTCCCTCCTTAGAGAGCCTTCTTTTGTAGTTCTCGTTAAAATGCAAATGAAGTTCCTCTTAAGTGGGCTCTGCTGAACTATTATGGCTAATGACCATAAGAGTCTGACAATAAGAAGCCAGACACGATGTGACCCCCCTGCAAACCCAGCGACAGCTTCAGGGCACAGTGACAGCTTCAGAAATGAAGGGATTTCAGGAAGCAGAGAGAGTACAGCCAAGTAGTCAAAAGCAGAGGCTTTGCAGTCACAGAGACCTACGTTCAAATCCTGCTTCTGCCACACCGGGCACCTGTGTGACCTCGGTTTCTGGGTGAGCCTTGGTTTCCTCATGAACAGCACCATCTGCATACATGAGCATCTCCCTCTGTCTCTCACTCCAGGGAGGGAACGTGCCCCTCCTTCTGGATACCACAGCCTTCTCAGGCTGATTACAGCGCAAGCTCAGAGACTAGGCAGTTGTTTGCAAAACTTCCCTGCACAAATGAACTACCTGTAGGCTTCTCTGGAATCCTGGTCTCTGAAGCAAGTGGCCCATGCACTACATGTTGAGAATCACTGAATCCCTGGCCAGTAGGAGAGACTGGTATGAGATCTTCCCCGTTTCATACAGGAGCTGTGAAATGAGGGGCCCCGGGGCCAACCTGAGGGTGCAGAAAATGACTTGCAGAACAGGACTTGCAGAGGAGCTGAATCTGAATAGGTTTTAGCCACATGGAAGAACATTCCGAGGAGGGAACAGCACGAGATAACACTCAGAAACACAAAGTGACTTGTATGTGTGGTGTCTTGACCAGAGCATGGTCAGTAAAGTATAAAGTAACAGCTGGACATGAGAGGAAGTGAGGGCAGGCCCTGAACCGTTTGTAGACCAAGCGAAGCATTTAGACTGTTTCCTAGGGACAGCGGGGAGGGAAGTGACAAGATTTATGTTTTAGAAAGCTAACCCTGGTGCTGGATGACAGATTAGTTATAAGGGGGAGGGCCTGATGGCAGAGAGACCAGTTAGAAAGCTGTTGAGGTTATTCAGGTAGAGAAGTTGGAGGTCTGAACCGGGGCAGTGCTGGGGGGATGCTGAGAATGGAGAGCCGAAATGCTCCGGGGTGAAGCCATCAGCTCAGTGATTCTTCTGACATGAGGGAGCAGACGAGAGAGCAGGGACTCGGGAGGGCTCCCAGAGGCTTGGGCACCTGGGGTGGTAGAGGTGCCATTCATGGAGTGGGGAGAATTGAAGCTGGTTTGGAGGGAGATGGTGGGCTCTGTGTGGGACACACTGTGTCTAGGGAGATGTCTAGTGAACAGCTGGATGCCTGGACTTGGGGTGCAGGACAGAGGTAAGACCCAGGTTGTGGACTGAAGCTGGGAGAGTAATGAGGTCCCCTGACACAGGACAGGGAACGACAAGCAACATGTTAGAGAAAGGAACAAGTTCCTATGAGAGATCAATGAGGAACAGCAGTTAGAGAGGCAAGGAAGCCAGAAACAAGTAGTATCATGAAATGCAAAGGAAGAAGGTGTGTCAAGGAAAGGGATTGGTCATCAGGGTCAAGGGCATCAAGTAGAGCTTGACCTACGAGTGTCCTTACAGTTTGGAGATGAAATGGCTCTTGGCGGCCATAGCAAGAGCAGCTTCAGTGGGCAGAGGGCAGAAGCCATACCACCCTAGTCAAGCAGCAGGTGGGAGGGGAGGAAGTGGAGACTGGGTTTGGGGTCCTTTTCCAGAAAGCATATCATTTGAAGAGAGGTGAGAACTTGCTGAGTAGCTAGAGAAACATTTAGTGACAGGGACATGAGATTTCTGAGAATACTTCTTGGACAAAGGCAAAGAGTGAGTAGTGCATGAAAGATTGAAAATATAGAAAGGAGATGGCTGACAGAGCATTATCTGGGAGGAGGGGGCCAGGGACAAGGGGACCTACAGAGAGAGGCTGTCTTCGAACAGGAGGAACAAACACTCAGAGTCCAGAGGGATGTGGGGTAGGGCTGGACACTTGTAGACAACTTTGCAAATACCCTTTTCAGTCCTGGTTCTGCCACTTGCAGCTGTTGACCGTGGGCAAGTGACTCAGCACCTCTTACACTCAGGTGTCTTAGCAGTGGTGTTCACATACTGAGGAACATAGCTCATAACAGAGGTTATCAGGAGTACATGAAGTAGGGCATGTCAAGCACTCTGCACGATAGCTGGCAAAGGCTAAGTGCTCGGATGTTTCATCATTGTACTGTGCTTACTCCTGTTATTGTACTAAAGGTAAACACAAGGAATTGAAGTGCTTTAAAACTAATGTTGAAAAGTAGGATTTGAGGCCATTTCTGAGAGGGAGCCACACTGAGGACAGAAGAAGAGGGGAGAATGTTATGAACTATTGCTGATGTGGATGGAAGTTAGGTGGTGATCAAGGACAAGTCACCTGTTTTTATATTTACCCATAGATTTACCATTTGTGGTGCTCTTCTGTTCCTTCTTTAAAGATGCAAATGTCCATCTGTGACATTTCCCTTTAGCCTAAAGTATTTCTCATAATTAAGACCCACTGGTGACAGATTATCACAGCTTTCCCTTATCTGAAAATGTTTTGTTTTTTATTTCTGAACAAAAGTGACGCTGGCTGTGGAATTGTAGGCTGACATAATGGTGGTGGAGATACTGTTTCTTTTGGAACTTGATTCTTTTCCACTGTCTTCTGTCCTCCATTGTTTCTGATGAGAAATCAACCATCATTCTCGGCATTATTCCTTTGTACATAATGTGTCTTTCTGTTTTCTGGCTGCTGTCAAGGTTTTCTCTGTATCTTTGGTTTCAGTAATTTGACTATGACATGTCCACATGTGGTTTTCTTTGTATTTATCGTGTTCTAGGCTCACTGAGCTTCTTGGTATCGTGGGTTGATGTTTCTAACCAAATTGGAGAAAATTTTAACTTATTTTTTCAAAAATCTTTTTGCTGATTCTGTCTATTCTCATTATGAGGCACCAGTTGCATGTATAGCAGATCACTTGATACTGTCCTAGCTGTTCAGGAGACTTCGTTTTTATTGTATCTTTTTTCTCGCTGTGCTCCAGTTTGAACAGTTCATTTTAGCCTGTCTTCAAGTTCACTGACTTTTCTTCTGCAGCATTTGAGCTGTTGTTACAGAAATCCTGTGCGTTTTTATTTCAGGTACTATATTTTGTAGTGTTGAGATTTTCAGTTTTTGTTTTTAGAATTTCCATGTATCTCTTGAAATTCATCATTCATCTTTTCCTTTGTATTTTTAACATATATATAACAGCATTTTGAAGCCCTTCGCTGCACATCCAGCATCTGGTTCATTTGGGGGTCTGTTTTCTTGATTATGACTTGAATTTCCTCCTCTTCACTTGCCTAAACCTTGTTTTATTGCGTAGTAGACATTGCAAAAATACTGGAGATACCTGCAGGTTTGGTTCCAGACCATGACAGTATGAAGCAAATGAATTCTTTGGTTTCCCAGTGCATATAAAAGTTATGTTCATACCACACTGTAGTCTATTAAGCATATAATAACATGACTAAAAAATAACATACATAACTTAATTTCAAAAGCTTTATTGTTATAAAATGCTAACCATCATCTGAGCTTTCAGCAAGTTGTAATCATTTTGCTGGTGGAGGGTCTTGCCTCACTTTTGGTGGCTGCTGACTGATCAGGATGGTGATTGCTGAAGGTTGGGGTGGCTCTTAAAATAAGACAACAAGGAAGTTTGTCACAGCAGTTGACTCATTGATAAACGATTTCTCTGTAGCATGTGATGCTGTTTGATAGCATTTTGCCCACAGTAGAACTTGTTTCACAATTGCAGTCTGTGCCCTCAAACCCTGCTGCCTCTCTATCAGCGCAGTTTATGTGGTATTCTCAGTCCCTGGTCCTCACTTCAACAATCTCCACAGCATCTTCACCAGGAGTAGATGCCATCTTAAGAAACCCTTTCTTTGCTCATCCATAAGAAGCAACTCCTCATCCGTTCAAGTTTTTCGTGAGACTGCAGCAAGTCAGTCCCGTCTTCAGGCTTCATTTCTAGATCTCCTGCTATTTCTACCACATTGGCAGTTAACTTCCTCCACTGAAGTCTTGAACCCTTCAGAGTCATCCATGAGTGCTGGAATCAACTTCCAACCTCTTGTTAATGTTTATATTTTGACCTCTTCCCATGAATCACAAGTGTTCTTAATGGCATTTAGAATGGTAAATCCTTTCCAGAAGGTTTCAATTTACTTTGCCCAGATCCATCAGAGGAATCACTGTCTGTGGCAGCTAAAGCCTTACAGAATGTATTTCTTAAGTAACAAGACTTTAAAGTCAGAATTACAACTTGGTCCATGGGCTGCAGGATGGATGTTGTGTTAGCAGGCACAAAAACAACATTAATCTCATTGTACATCTCTATCAGAGCTCTTGGATGACTGGGTACATTGTTAATCAGCAATAATTTTTTTTTAAGATTTTTATTTATTTATTTGACAGACAGAAATCACAAGTAGGCAGAGAGGCAGGCAGAGAGAGAGGAGGAAGCAGGCTCCCTACAGAGCAGAGAGCCCGATGCGGGGCTTGATCCCAGGACCCTGGGATCATGACCTGAGCCAAAGGCAGAGGCTTTAACCCACTGAGCCACCCAGGCACCCCCCAGCAATAATATTTTGAAAGGAATCCTTTTTGCTGAGCAGTAGGTCTCAACATTTAGTATTGGTATTAGTATTACAATATTTAGTAAACCATGTTGTAAATAGGTGTGTCATCCATGTTTTATTGTTCCATTTATAGAGCACAGGCAGAGTAGATTTCGCATAATTCTTTAGGACCCTAGGATTTTGGAATGGTAAATGAGCACTGGCTTCAACTTAAAGTGACCATCTGCACTGGCCCCTAACAAGAGAGTCAGCCTATCTTTTGGAGCTTAGAAGTCGGGCACCAACTTCTCCTCTCTAGCTACGAAAGTCCTAGGGGCACCTGGGTGGCTCAGTTGATTAAGCATCTACCTTCAACTCAGGTCATGATCTCAGGGTCCTGGGATAGAGCCCCACACTGGGCTCTCTGCTCAGTGTGGAGCCTGCTTCTCCTTCTCCCTCTGCCCCTCCCCTTCACTTGTGCTCTCTCTCTCAAATCAATCAGCCAGTCAATAGCTAGCTAGATGACCCTAGATGACATCTTTGCATAAGACTGCTTTGTCTACCTTAAAAATCTGTTACTTAGTGCCGCCACCTTTGCAAGTTATCTTAGCTCAAGCTTCTGGATCTCTTGCTGCAGCTTCTACATCAGCACTGGCTACTTCCCCTTGCACTTTGATGTATGGAGACGGCTGCTTCCCTTAAACCTCTGCTGACTTCATTCTTCTGCAGCTTCCTTATCTCTCTTAGCCTTCATAGAATTGAAGAGAATTAGGGCTTATCTCTGTATTTTACTTTGTCTTAAGGGAATGTTGTGGCTGGTCTGATCTTCTGTTCAGACCACTAAGATTTTCTCCATATCAGCAATAAGGTGGTTTCATTTTCTTATGGCCGATCTGTTCACTGGAGTAGCACTTCTAATTTCCTTCAAGAACTTTTCCTTCGTTCACAACTTGGCTAACGGTGTGGTGCAAGAGGCTTAACTTCTAACCTATTTCAGCTTTTGACATCCTTTCTAACTAAGCTAAATCATTTCTAGCTTTTGATTTAAAATGAGAGATGTGCAACTCTGCCTAGAGGCAATGACTGCAGGTCATTAATTGGCCTGATTTCCATATTCTTGTATCTCAGGGGATAGGGAGGCCTGACGAGAGGGAGAGATGGAAGAATGGCCAATTGCCGTGGAGTAGTCAGAATACACACAACATTTATCGATTAAGTTCACTGTCTCATATGGGTGCAGTTCATGGCATTCCAAAACAATTATAATAGTAACACCAAAGATCACTCATCACAAGAGTACCATAAAAAATGTAATAATGATAAAAATTTTGAAGTATGAGAATTATCAAAATGTGACACAAAGAAATAAAGTGAGCAACCGTTATTGCAAAAATTGCCCCAGTAGACTTGCTCTACACAGAGTTCCCAGAGACCTGCAATTTGTGAAAAACCATTATCTGCAAAGTACAATAAAGTGAAGCATGGTAAAATGAAGTGTGCCTATAATAAGTTATAGAGATTCCTAGGTTCTGTTACTTTCTTCTGAAGAGTGTTGAGTTTTATTTTAATAGGCAATTAAATTATGGACAGCTAATCTTTTTGGGAGGGGGTAGGGGGACAGGGATTATCTACCATGTTTAAATTTTGTTAAGATAGGTCACTTTTGGCTTTTCCCTCAGTCTTCTGGTGTGACCCTTAGTCCTGAGATGATAACCTTCCTCCCAAAGCCAGCCCTTGTGGTTTTCCCATGGAAAGCCTGAGGTGTTTACCAAGTCCTTCTAACTTAAATGATTAGGAAGTTAACCTCAGGGGAAGAAATTGATTAGATGTTGGATTGTACTTGGTTCTCTTTCCTTCCTTCAGAGATTGTAACCCCTCCATTTTCTGTCAGCTTTTGATCAGTCTTCAGTGCTTAAAAATTATTTCTTGTATTTCTCCACAGTTTTGGAATAGTTATCTGTGGGACGGTTAGTTTGATAGAAACTACACAGCCATTATTGGAAACTAAACATAGGAATATATTTTTGGGCCAAGCTGATGGTTTAGTCATTCCCAGGGACAATGCCTATGTTTTGGCAAGAATCTGTACAGCCATGGGAAGGTCTGCTGTGGCTCAATGGCCTACCTTGCTAGGTACAGAGTGGTCCAATTAAGGAATCAGAAGTCTCTCTGATGTGGAAGAAGCATGAAAGTGGGACGAAAGCGGGGCGAGAGCTGAAGAGGGAGGAGGTTGGCCTCTTCCAGACCGTTTCCTCAGTATCACTCATGTGGTCAGGCTTTTGTGAGGAGCGACGGAGATAAAGTGTGTGGGTGTCCAATGATGGTGTTTATGATTGTGGAGGCCACTGAGTTGAGCTTTGCTAAGGTTTGGTCCAAATGTCATAATTCTTGTCATGTCATCTGGTGACTTCTCAGTCCTCCATGGAAGTAGAAGTGGCTTGTGCCCACATGAAGTAGATTGGGGTTTTCATTGTTACACTGTCCTCAAGAATATCACTGTGTCCATGCTGCTTACCTTTGAGGGATATGTTTCTCCATGGTTCTTTGCTCTATTGGTTAGACTGTTGTTAGTCTGTGTTAAAAGAAACCAAAATAATAGTAGCTAAAGCAAAATAGAAGTTCTGTTCACTCTCACCCAACAGTGTGGGTGTAAGCAGTCTAGAGCATTGAGGTAGCTCCCCTGGGTCAGGGACTCAGGCTTCCTCCATCTAGTTGCTCTATCACTCCTCTATCACCTTCATCTGGATGGCCCAGTATGACTCACCACCATCTCTCTACCTGTCTTCATTCTAAGCCACAGGAAAGGGAAAGAGGGCAGCTGTAAGCATGTCACCACATTCCATCCCCCCATGAAGGACCCATCCCAGGAGATGCATACATCACTTTTACATCCCACTGACAAGACTTTAGCCACCTACCTGCAAAGAAAGCTGGGAAATATCACCTTTATTTGGGGCAGCCATTGACCCATCTACACATCTAGAATCCTATTACAGTGGAAAGGGACACTGCATATGGAGGACAGCCAGCAGTCCCTGCCACCAGTCCTTGAGGTCATACACCCAGTTTTTAGCTCCAGGATCACTTTTCTGAAGGAGCTTGGCACTCCCTGGGGAGTCCAGGGAGCACTGATGAAGTGAGAGATTTCCACCTGGTCTGCACATTTCTCCTTAAAGGTATGCGAAGATAAGGACTGTTGCACTTCATTCATTAGTGATTGTTATATGAGTTAAGGAACAAGGCTGGGTCCACAAGCCACTTGTCAATTCCAGACTTGCTGCCCAGTGACTACACCACGTAGGAAAGGTGTGCCAAGCTGGGGTAGAAAGAGCCCAAGTGTTGCGAAGCTTTTGGTGCCAACCCTTCCAGCTCTGCCCCTGGCTTGTAAAGGCACACTAGGTGTGTACCCTCTAACTTCCCTGATCTTTCATCTCCAGAGGGGTTGGATTAGATTATGTCTAAGGTGCGTATCTAGCACCCATGTTCTAGAATTGTGAGATGCCTCGACACTCCACAACTTTGCATTAAAGCAGGCTTCTGGGGGGATACAGCTACTTTAACTCCTTTGTGGAATGAGCTGGAGGTCCCAAAGTGCATGTATGCTTGCAGACAACCTGGGACCTGTGGATGTGGGTTTTTCTATTTCCTCGGGCTTCCCTGGGTTGTGGTTTTTGTAATCGGAAGTTGCTGCACAATTTCCCATACAATTAAGCTTATTTTTAGTCTTTTATTTTTGTTTCAAAATACTCTAGTTCTGGGGCACCTGGGTGGCTCAGTGGGTTAAAGCCTCTGCCTTCGGTTCAGGTCATGATCTCAGGGTCCTGGGATCAAGCCCCGCATCGGGTTCTCTGCTCAGCGGGAAGCCTGCTTCCCTTCCTGCTTCTCTGCCTACTTGTGATCTCTGTCTGTCAAATAAATAAATAAAATCTTTAAAAAAAAATACTCTAGTTCTACCTCTAGAACTATTATACTTTCATTGTAGAAGATGTGGAAAATAGAGGAAGTTAAAATGAGGGAAGCAAAAAAAAAAAAAAATTCCCATGATGTCATTATTCACACTGGTGTTATTAAGGCTTTAGTGTATTCCCTTCATTTTAGTATCTAAGAAAATATGAAGAATACTTCTACTTCAGTTCATCGCATTGGGGTCACACTATACATGATGTTTACAACCTTTTTTTCACTTGATAACCTATTTCCTCAAATCCTTAAATATTTTTCAAGAACATGATTTTAAATGGCTGCCAAGGATTCTAATCCCATGGGTGTGCCACACTGTACTGAGTCAGTGCCCTGGGCGCTCAGTCCGTGTCTGAGTCTTCGTTACTAGGAACTGCATAGCAGTGTCATCTCCATTTCACACCAACAGCATCTGAGCTCCTATCATAGATGCTGTGGGGCAGGTGAGCCCAGAGAGGTTGGGTGGCCTGCCCAAGGCTACACAGCGAGTGAGTGGTGGGTCCCAGCCATCTGGCCACAAGGCTGATGGCACCCTGCCCAGCTGCCTCTGTCCAAGGCCAGGAAAGAGCACAAAGGTGTGGCATAGGTGTGTTGGGGACAGTCGGCTCCTAATATGTTGGTTTGGGTACGAAAGAGTGTGCTTTCCCAGGCAGGTGCTGCTCCAGGTGGGTTGCGATGGCCCTGAGGAAGGCCACCTGCTCTCTGCTGCCCACACAGCAGCAAGCTGCCCTGCTCTTCACTCCATCCCTGCCTGCTGGAAGCAGAGATGACCCCAAGCCTGGGTGCCTGAGTCTCAGGAGCCTCGAGGGGAGGCTGTGAGTGTGGGAGGCAGGTGAGGCCAAGCAGGCTTGGGCTGGGAGACCGCCCAGCCCGTTCTCCTCGAGGGCCCCACCTGAGGAGGGCAGGAGATACACCTGCCAGTGGCCTTGACTCTGAGGAAGCCTCCTTACCTGGCTCTTGTCGCCTTCTCAAAGCACTTTTGTCACTCCCTGAAAACCTGTCCTCATCCTTACTTAACTCCAACCTGCTTCCTCTGAGAGACATGACTGGATTCACTGTTGAGTGTGGGGAGCAGGCAGGGACAGCAGAGCAGGACCTGCCTTAGGCTTGGCATGGGTGTCCCCTCTCTTGCTGGCTGTCACTGTCTGGATCACTGAGCTTTTGCCCCTTTGCCTGAGACCTTTCCATTTTAACCTTTCCTTGTTTTTCTCTAATAGGCAACCATTGGGATTGACTTCTTGTCAAAAACCATGTACTTGGAAGATCGTACGGTGAGTGCCTGACTTTAGAACCAGAAGCACAGGGAGGGCTCCTTTGGACTTAACCACCTGGAGCCTTTAGCCTGGCACCACCGAGAAACCCCGTGCCTACCACAGAGCTGGCAGTGCCCACATCACAGAGCCGGGGCCTTCCCCCAGCCCCACCCCACCATGAGGATTACCCTGACCCCCTGCTCTCTTTGTGACAGGTGCGGCTGCAGCTCTGGGACACAGCCGGCCAGGAGAGGTTCCGCAGCCTGATTCCCAGCTACATCCGGGATTCCACTGTGGCTGTGGTGGTGTACGACATCACAAGTGAGTTTGGGCCTTGGGTGGCAGAGGGAGGGTGGCTCACAGAGGCTCCAGGGTGTGTGTGTGTGTGTGTGTGTGTGTGTGTGTGTGCACGCACACACGCACATGTGTATGCTGTGTATGCTTGTCTTCTGACTGCAGGAAGACAGGTCCTTGCTGTAGGGGGTGAGCTGCCTTCGAACACCAGCATGGGTTCCAGCATCACCCTTCCTGGGACAGGCATGGGTGTATGGGATTGAACTGGCCCTGCCCAGAGTGGGGGCTGTGTGTAGAGGTGAGCAGAGATGAGGCTGGCCTGCTCCCACCCCTCTGTGCCCCCTTTAGCCCTGATGACCAGAAAGACCCTTATGGAGTGACTTGTGTGTGTGCATGTGTCAGGATGGGGGAAGACACTGGTCGCTGGGCCAGTCATGACCCAGCAGCCATGGTTTTGTCAGGTGGCATGCCAGCTCCTCTTAGGCTCTCCTGGGAGGGGAGGCCAAGCAGGTCTGGAGAGCCGAGGGTGGGCTGCACTTCCCACACAGTGTAGCTCTTCTGGCTGGGACAGCTGTTCCTGAGAGAACTGCACAGCCCTGAGGAAGACTTATGGTGTGGGGAGGGAGAGGGCCTGGTGCAGAGCCTCAGCTGCGCAGACAGGTGTAACAAAGCACACCTGGTTAGCCCTTGTGCTGTGCCTACACCTGTGCAGGGAGGACACCCGGGGTGCTGTCCACAGCACTGAAATCACATGGGGAAGCACGTGTACCCCACTGCTTTAAGCCCGCTGCCCCAGGCTCTGCCCATCTCCTCTCTCCATGCTTCCCTCTGACCACACACCCCCTCCACCTTGAGTACAGGTGGGATCTGGGCCCTTCAGCCTGGGTTTGTGCAGCCTGAGGTGAGCAGGAGGGAGAGCAGGCTGGGGGAAACTGAGGCTTCCTGGGACAGGCTTTCTCCCCACTCTCAGGTGCGTGGGCTGCTGAGTGGTGGGCATTGCCCTTGCAACCATTCCCCACGGTCTGTCACATCTTCTGACTGAGGAGAGGGCTGCCCTGAAATGGCCTTACCTCTCATGGCTGTTGTCTCTCCTGGGGCCACCTTACCCCTCCTCTTACTTGCAGATCGAGGGTTCTCTTCGGAAACTCTGGCCTTTCCCAGTTCCACCCCCCTCAGTGGGAGACCACTGTGTTGGGCCCTTCTTCCGCAGGAGCTGCTCTGGTTCCCCAACACACACACATGCACACCTGTTTCCGAGCTCAGCCAAGTCCAGTGCACCATTTCTCACACTCCGCTCTGCCCCCCAAAGTCAGGTCTGATTCTCAGGCAGGCCCCTAAAACCACTAGTCCATGTAGCAGATCATGACAGTGACCTTCCAACAGGGTGACCCCCACAACCCGGGGATTGTTCAGCAACATGAGGGTCTTTCAGGGCCCTGGGGCAGCAGCTGTCCAGACACACATGCTCCCCCCAGACACACATCCCACCCCCCCCCACCGCTAGAAGGTCCGCACTCACTGGTCTGGGTGTGAGGGTGCACAGTCCCCTCCCTCCTGCTCCTGGTTTCATGCTCCCTCCCACGTTTGCCCTCTACTGCTCAGGGTGACTCTCACTCTGTTGTCTCCCCACTTTCCACCTCTAGATCTCAACTCCTTCCAGCAGACCTCAAAGTGGATCGACGACGTTAGGACAGAGAGGGGCAGCGATGTTATCATCATGCTGGTGGGCAACAAGACGGACCTGGCCGACAAGAGGTAGGTGTGGGGGTTCAAGGTGCAGGGTGCTGGCGGGCCCAGCCTGCCCTCCAGTCCCCTGCAGCTCCTCCTGGAGAAGGAGTTCTGGGATGCAGGAGTGTTGAGTCTGTGCTTTTGACCTGTCCCCGTGCATCTGAGAAAGGTCCCCTAGGGACACTGGAGGCTTTGCGAGCACCTGGCAGACCCTTGCCCATGACAGCGGCTCATCTCTGAGGCCCCACCTTCCACGGTCTGCAGGGGCACTGCTCTTCGAGAGGGCTGCACAGCGGCTCGGGGTCTGGGGCCTGGCCGTGGCCACGGCGCAGCTGCAGACAGCAGTCCCTCGGGCCCCCATTGGCTTCTGCTTCTGCTTTGTGTCTCTGTCCCCACAAAATGCCTGTGCCCGTGAAAGGGCAGAATTTCCTGTCTGTCACTGAGTCTCCAGTGTGCAGACATGGCTGACTCGGGTGCTGCCTGCACCCATTCATTCACTCACATCCGGGGACCCAGCTTGGACAGCTAAAGCAACAGGTTCTGGACCGCTGTGCTTCTGAAGTGTCCTCTGACCAGCTACACGATGATCCGACTTCGAGCCTGCTTCATTTGAGGTCTGTCCTTGAAGTAAGGGAAATGGGACTCAAAGCCCAGTTCTACTGCTAAGTGTCTCTCCATACAACCTGCACGCAGTCACTTTTAACCTCACTGTCCTGTGGAGATGGGGACTGATGACACCACCCAAGGGGTGCTGTGTGGCTCGAAGAGCTTTCTAGACACAGATGCACACAACTGTTAGGATGGTTTACTGCCTGCCGCAGGGCCTGCTCCTGAGCTGGGAGGCACCACCATGGAAGGCCAACCAGACGGGGCAGGGGCAGGCTGGTGTCCTGCTGTGGCCCTGTGTCCTTCGTCCTGCACCCAAGACCTCCTCATCTGGACCTTAGTCCTGGACTGAGGCCTCCTTCTCTCATGCTGCTCCCTCTGCCTCTACCAGGGACTCATTTTCTCCTCTCCCCCTTCTCACAGGCAGATAACCATCGAGGAGGGGGAGCAGCGCGCCAAAGAACTGAGCGTCATGTTCATTGAGACTAGCGCCAAGACCGGCTACAACGTGAAGCAGGTAGGACGCACCTGGCGCTGATCTGGCCCAGGGGCCACATGTGGCTTCTGGCCTGGTCCTTCATGGGCCCATCTCCAGCTTGCCCTGAGGGACTAGTGCAGGTTGGGGCAAGCAATCAGAGCACCCTGAACTCCACCAAATGGGAAACAAGCTAACCTCTAGTGTTGGGAAAGCACGAGAGAGGGCAAGAGCACTCACTCTTGGGGGGTGGTGGTGTCTGGACCATGTCCTTGTTAGCAATCACACAGCAACCAGTCATGTGGCCTTATAACGTGCCGGGCATCCAGCCACCAACTTCCAGGTGAGAGAAGCAGCATCTCTCTAGCATCTTACCTCACTTAGGATGGGGGTGTGGGAAATTCAGTCCGACCAGCATTTGCGGGTTCATGCCTGGGGCTTGGCAAGTGCTCAGAGCTGTGGAGGGCCAGGTGGGCTTGGAGAAAGGAGCCCGCCCTGGTGCGGCTGGAGCTTACAGCGGGAGAAGCCTGGGGAATCACCACGGTCAGAGAAGCTGTGGAGGAGATTATGGCCAAGCCTCGAAGCCAGGGGCTTCCCTAGGTCCCTGGACCCCCAGGGGTGGGAGTGCGCAGCTCAGGGGCCTTGCGTTGGAGAGAGCCACCCCTCCATCTTCACGTGCCTCTGCAGCTCGTCAGCACCTCCTTCAGCCAGGAACATGGGCAGCAGGATGCTGCTGGCTTGGGCACAGTACAGATCCCAGCCGTTTTCTTGTCCCCTCGCGGGGCTACGGGTCTCTTGGCCTTTACACGCATTGCTGCTCCAGTTCATGGGGGTGATTAGACCTGCTGCCAGAAGAATGCTGGTGCATAACCAACTGGTGTCTTCAGAGATTTTCAAGTGTCTTTCAGTTCTGAATGGGTTTCTCCATACTCCTGAGTCACTGACGTCACCCACTTACGAGGAGACCGTAGGCTCAGCAGACTTCCAGGGAGGTCTCTGGTTCACAAGAGGTTAGGAGCCCCTGCCTTCAATGAAGAGAGGGGGGCTGTTCCAGACCAGGGTAGCATGTGAGCAGAGGTGCAGCAGGAGGGGTGCTGTGGCCTACGGAGGGGATTCTGAGTGCAGAGCCTGGCTGGGCGTGGTGTCTCTTCCACCCGGCCGGCCCCAGCAGCACCTGGGAGCACTACACAAGCTGCCCATCAGCTCTTGGCCTGGAGATAGAGGCAGTTCACCCAACAGGGGTGGTGTCCGTGGCACTGGGAAAGGTGGCAGAAGAGCAGAGAGACAGATGAGGGGCCCTCTAGTCCCCAGGCCTCAGTGCCTTCCTCCACAATTAGAGCGCCCTCAGTGTGGCTCTGCTCACGTCCATGCCCTTCCCAGTGCCACTGAGGTGTCTCTTGGAGCAGGAGCTACCTGTCCCTGGAGGCATGTTGGAGGCAGTGGGTTGCTGCTCTCTGTGGCCCTGATGGAAAGTCCCAGGACGCAGGGAAGCAGTGGGCAGCAGTCCATAAGGCAGGTAGCTTCTGCCCTAGTGGTCAGAGGCAGGGAGACGCCAATGCCTCCCTTTTCAGAATGCTCTGGAGCCCAGGTGATGGTCTCAGCACGAATTACATGTGGTTAGGTCAAACTCGGTGGTTCTTAGGAGTCCTCATGCAGTGCAGACTCCTGGGTTCCAAGCCTGATCATAGCTGCTCTTGGAGCCCCACCTGTGACCCTAAGAGTTTCCTTCTAACTGGCAGGTTGGCCATTGGCAGAGGCTGTGACCATTTTGACAGACAGGCAGAACAGTGCTGCCTGGGGCAAGGCCATGAAGGAAAGCTCAGGAATGACTGGGCCTCTGCAACCTGGCTCACTTCTTCCCGCCCCACTTCTGAACAGCCTCTACATCCTGCCCACAGGGTCCCATACCCTGCCAGGCCCACCAGTGACTTCCCCACCCAGATCCTCACCACCTTTGGCCCTGCCATTTAGCCTGGGTGCTCCCACAAAGCAGGGCTCTAGGGTGAGACCAGAACAAGATGCACTCTCCTTATAGAGCTCACTGAGTCCCCAGAGCTGGTGTATATGGGGGGAGAAGTGAGAGAGGGAGTGTTCAGAATCTTCTGGTGCCTTATACTAGTGTTTTGTACTTGTCACCTCCTAGGTTCCATGTCTTCCCTCACATCCCTGCCTACCCCTTCCCCAGCGTGCATGCCCACATGTGCGCGTGCACACACACACACACACACACACACACACCACACGGTTCTCCCTGTGTACTTACACAGACTTACACACATAGACACCATTCACATGCACATTTCCATGCATATATCTCTACACACAACATACACATCACGCTAATACCCATACCGAAACAAACCCACAGCATCACGAATTCACATGCTGCATGCTTATTCTCTTGGAAGTCTCTCTTTCCGACGTGACTGTGCTGCCCTGGCTCCCAGCACCCTGCTGCCTCGGTGCCTGTGGACTTGCAGGACCCTCCTGAGCAGAGGGTCATTTGTCTCAAGGGCAGGTCAAAAGTTGGTTCCCCCCACCTGGTCCCCACACAGGCAGTGGGACAGAAGCCTGCCTAAGGGCTTGTCTCACAGGGCCTAGAGCATTTTCTGCACTGGGTTAGGTCCCTTACAGTCAGCATGACCCACACTCAGCTCCTGGTGACTCGTGGACCTGGTGACCTCAGCCATTGCCTGAGATGCCTGTCAGGGTCCAGACCTATGACAGGCCCTAGGGGCAAGGGAGAGAGGAGTTTGGTGTGCCCCTCCAGGGCACAGTTAGTGGGACAGACAAGAGAACACGGCCCTGGGTCAGGATTAGAAGAGGTAAGATGGTGGAGACAGTGAGGGGCAGGAAGGACGGGTTCAGGGGCTCATCCTGCGTCTCCTCCCTCTCTAGCTCTTCCGACGTGTGGCATCAGCTCTGCCTGGAATGGAGAATGTCCAGGAGAAAAGCAAAGAAGGGAGTATCCTTTTCCTTTGATAAGTGAGTGAAAGTGTGCTAGAGAAGCCATTTATCCATTGACATATTCACTTAGTACTTCAGAACAGTGAGCGAGCCCTTGCCTGGTCTCCAGCCCATCCTTCTCTGCTGAGGGGTATGGTGTGGGCCCACCTCTGGACCGGGACAAGGCTGAACTCCAAGGGCTTTAAGACCCCATCCAGTTCGAACAGTCTAAGCTTCTATTTCCAAAACAATGTGGGGGGGCGGGGGGGGGAGGGTGGACCAGATGGATGTGAATGTCTGTGCGGGGCGGGGAGTGACAAATAGTAACATAGTAACTGCCCAGGTTCGCAGTGAGCATCACTTTGTATTCCATGGGTACCCGTAGACTGGTATCTCTACACACTGCGTGGAAGGCTTCTATACACCCAGAACACGGTTCAGCCTAGTCTACATGAGACCGTCTCCCCAGCAGATAAACCCCTCCCATGTCCTGCCCACTTCGTTGGCCCGGCCCTGCACAGCCCCAGAGCGCCCACTGCCCTGTGGGACAGGGTCTGCACGCCACTCGCACAGTCTGCCCCAAACCTTAGACCATACCCCGAAGTAGAAATGAAGGTTCAGAGAGGTAGTCCAATGGGCCCAGTGGAAGGAAGTAGGAAGTAAGGCAGTTTATTCTCTGCCATGTTGCCAAAAAAAGATGTTCACATATATATACATGAGGTAAAAATGTTATTTATATAAGTGTAGGGAAAATAAAAATAGGGAAAGTCAGAGAAAGTCACATTCAAAATATATGCCTTGGCCAGAGAGTGGCAAGGAGAGAAAAGGGGGTCTTTAGGAGAAGCGTGGCTCTTTATAGTACATAAAGCCAAATTGTCTCTCCCATAGCCCTGAAACAGGGGCCACACAAACATCCCTAGGACGGCCACAGCAGGTCCCACGGCAGTGCTTCTTACACTTCCATCCTGTCGGCTGCCCTGGGGGTTTCTGCAGCAAGCCCACTGCCCCGTCAGCCTGCTGAGGGCACCGGGGCTTCCTGGCTGTGCATTTTGAAGCCATTCCTCGGGTGGTTCTGACAGGTGCTTCTCCCTCCCACAGTCTCAGGGCACCAGTGGGAAGGGCTGGAGGCCTTTCCTGGGGCTGTGCCTTCCCCCAACAGCATCCTCAGAGTCTAAGTGACACTCTGACTAGAGCTCGAGGGGTTAGTGTGTCTGCCACTGGCTAGGCCAAGGCCCATCTAGCCCTGGGCTGAGATGTGGGATTCATACCTGACCAGCAGGCTGTCCACTTCAGTGCACTTGAGGATGGGATGGGCTGCTGACAAGGCTGAGGCACTGGTTACCAATAAGTCTCCTGAGGAAGTGGTGCTGGTGTTTGCGCAGTCATCCCACAGCCCAAGACAAGCTTTGCTTCAGGTGGATGAGGGGGAGGGCTTGTGGGAAGAAGAGGGGTGGGAGCTGGTGACACTGCGTCCTTCCTCCCCAGGCCCAGCAAAGACAGGAGTCCTTAGGTATTTTGTGCAAGGACGGAGGATCTGCACAGGGCAGCTGAGGGGTGCCCAGGGACAGGAGCCAGGGTGGCAGCTTCTCGTCAGTCATCTTCCTTAGCGCAGCCTCCCGCAGTGATTGACATCAAGCTGGACAAACCCCAGGAGCCCCCAGCCAGTGAGGGCGGCTGCTCCTGCTAATGCAGCCTGACCTGCCAGCTTCCTTTGACACTACTCGCTTGTTGTGTTGCTTCCTATTGGTTAGCTTCCTAAGGGGGGTGGGAAATGAGCTTATCAAGATGGGAGGATTTTTCTTTACTCTCTGTCTCTAGGAGTAGGGTGGGGTGGGGAGGGAGGCTGGGCATCAGGGATCACGTCACTCTTAACAGCTGTTACTTAAACAACTATTTTTTGGTTTGGTTGTAATATATTGTACTTTATTAAGATTGCCAAAAACTGTTAAAATTTAAAAAAAAATTTAAATCATGTGTATACAACTTTTTGCCAGATAAAAATGTAGTCATTTTTATTTAAAAGATGTGCTTTTTGTTTTTGTATATTTGTAAACTTACAGAGAACCTTTTCCACACACCTCCTCCTTCCTGCCCTCTTTGAATGGTCATCACCTCTGCCCTCCTTCCACCCTAGCCCGATAAATTACAATTAATGGGGCAACTTAATTAGGCTCCAGTCCCAAGCCTCACCCACCAAACAGGCCCTACCTGGTTAAATCAAACACTGAACAAAACAGCCTCTGAAGAGGCAACTTTTAACTCTGTCCTCCTTCCGTGGCCAGAGTGGGACATCAGCCATGGCCCTGAGCTGAAATTAAGGCCTTGTGGGTGGCAGGGAGCCCAGCCAGAGGCCTCACTGGAATTACTCCTGCCTCCCCCCTCCCCTCCCTGACAAGCCTTGAAGGCGTGGAGGGCACTTGCCTTGCATCCTGTGCCCTCTGTGGCCCACTCAGTGACTGGCAGAGCAAAAGGTCATCGGAAGGAAGGATGGGGTGCTGTTGGCAACCGTGGGCTTGTATAGGTCGATCTGTGGTTCATAGCCTTGGGGCACCATGTGTGGTTCTGAAAATGTTCTAACCAACCTTCCCAGTAGTCAGCACCTGTGTCTGGGTTGAGTCTAAGGAAACAGCAAAGAGAAACTCAGCGTGTACTGCCCTGAAGCCCTCGGCCTTACACGCCAGGGAAGCTCGAGCTTGTATCACATGGTGTGTGTCTGTGACTGGGGAAGGGGGTGTTGATTCCGGTACCACGACCTTGAAGATGCATGTTCAGATCCTCGGTTGCTAATACTGTTGAGCACTGTTCTGGAAAAGCTGACTTGCCCCACTGGCATCAAGCAGTTGTAGTCATTGTGCACGTACCTGAGGATATTGCAGCAGCGCTCTGGTTGCCTGAGGGTGCTGCTGATGTGGGGTTTCCAGAAGGCTGCCCAGAGAGCCATCCTTGCCATTTCGACTCATTTCTGAGAAGGGCTTAGTCCTGAGGGCCTGTAAAATCTCTGAAGAGAATTCTAAGGGAATGCAACCCATTTGGCCAACATTCCAAATAGATCCAGGCTTACTGAACCTGACCCTGTGTAGAGCCAGGCTGTAGGCAGCAACTCTGGCCAAAACCCATAAACCCTGCCATTCCAAGCTGGCATGGTCTCTGCCTCCAGGCTGCTGTTGGGCATGTCCTAGATGAGCTAAATGACCATCTGGGAGTCGGGGGGGGGTGCGGATTCCTCCACAAAACAGGACTCTAACAAGTTATTGCAGTGAATTTTGGAACTTCTCAGAAACTAATCCAAAATGGCCGCCAATAAGTGGACAGGACTCACTGGTATTTGTCCAGTGGGCCTGTCACATACTCTCAGCTTAAGGAGATTGTGTATGTCAGAGCTGATCTTTAGAGAGGAATTTATCTTCAGGTGAAGAAAAGAAGTAGGATTCTCACTGAGCTCCTCTTCCAGAAGGCAAAGACTGATGTACGAACGTAATTCCAGTGTCATGTGTTTAGTTTTTATATGTGTGTACATAATTATATATAGAGATAGACTTGTGTATACACCTTCCACACACACATTCTCACAGAGATACATGTGCTCAGTGTATATTCTTGTTTCTCCTGCTCTCAAGTTGGAACTTGCATTGTGATAACAGTTTTGGAAATTCAAAAGTACTGCAACGTGTTGAAATAAGAAATACTTAATATTGTCAAAAAACTTGTGATTGTCTTGCCATCAATAAACTAATGCATAGATGTGTTCAACTACAGGCAAAAATAGCCATGGGAATATGTGCACCATTTCTCTCTATACTTATATGCATAGGTGTGCATGCCCGTGTGGGCCAGTACCCCCAACCATGGCACCCCCGCAAGTGGTGCTTGTTGAAAGAGTGCTTACTTACCTCGTGAGAATTTATAAGAGTCCACATTATAACGTCCAGCCTGGTTGGCAGTGAGGGCCATTGCTTTTGGCCTCTGGGACAGCCCCATTTGCTGGGATCTGCACTGGGTCCCAGTAAATGAATGAATGGTGGATTTTAGTTTTCTTGGTACTAAAGAGTAGCTTTTCTGAAACATTCCTGTAACAAAGCAGAAACTCAGTTCCCTTCTCATGTGCACACATAGTTAAGGCACCACGAACATTTTTTTACCATCATAGCCTGGGAACAGTAAGAGATGCAGTAGATAGATGTCACATGGCTTGACATGGCCTTGGTGAGCCCTGCCTTCCTAGCATATACACAAGGTCCTCTCTCGAGTCCAGGCTCTCCCCAGCCCTGTGGGCTTCAGGCGAGGGCAGTTGTCTCCTCTTGCCGCCCCATCTTAGTGGTGCCATGCCATTCCGTGACCCTCCTTCTCTCAGGCCTAATTTCCACCCCTCCCTTCCTGGGCTGTTGAGGCAGCCAGATCTCTTGCATAGAAGTGGGTTGGTTCCCTGGCTCTCATTTTGAGCAGGTACCATCACTGTTCTCTTGCTTGTAGGTAGTATCTTGACTTGGAGTTAAGGTCCAGTAATAAAATGGTCAGGTTCCCTTGAAGAAAAGGGGATGAAATTGCTTCCACGTCCCCAGCGAGTGGTACATCCCTGCCAAATCCAGATGGGCTAGCCTGATGCAAAGCCGTCATTCAGTCCCTCTCCCTGAGGACTAGCCCTCACCTGGGAGATGGCCAGAGTCCTCCTCTTCAGGCTTTTTTTTTTTTTTTTTTTCCCTTTGAGTGGGGGCAATCTCAAAAGCTGTCAGTCAAGCTCCTATTCCACAGGTATTTGAAAAAGACTGTAAGATGCAGAAAGCAAATAGCGTATTTGTAAGTGCACACACGTGCCAGAAGGAAGGTGTGATATCAGCAGCTTAAGTGTGAGAACTGCAGCGTGGAGGCCATGGTTAGCAAGCTGGGCCGTTAGGAGCAAGTCCCTCTTGGTCAGAGGCCTCTCTGCCATCATTGTCACCACTCTCTTCCGTCAGCATCCTCAAACATTCTGGAACACTCCCAGGTCTGAGGAGCAATGGCCAGGTCAGTTCGAGAATCTCAGGCAACAGAAACAAGAATGAAAATGGCAGTTAAATGTACAGACCTCTTTTGAGTGCAACGTCTTTGGCCTCCTGATAGCAAGCCGGTGCTGGGAGCGCCTGCCCTCAAGTACCAGGTGTGACACCAGGCACCGCTGGCTTCGGTGTCCTGCAGGCAGAGCAGCCTCATTCCTTCACATGGCAGAAGGCAGGTGAGGATATTAGGATGTGAGAACAGGTAGCCAAGGATTGAGTTCCATCCGAGCCACGTGAGGGGCAGCCCAACAGGTTTTGGTGCAGCAACCAAGCAGGGCCATATGCTCACTAACTTCCAAACTACCTCTCCCCCGATCACGTGAGGCATCACCACCTCGCTATAGCAGCATGACACGGAGGTCTTGCAACCGTTCCTGTCTCACAGGCAGGAAGACCAAGGCAGAGAAGGGCCACTTGCTTTTGGTCATCCAGCAAGCCGGAAGCCATCAGAGCCAAGGTGTTTCCGTTCTTTATCTATCATCAACCTGTGTGTGCAGATGTGACGGTGCACTTGCACGTAAAGGGCTGCGGGGCACGGGTGCTCCTCAGACCACCTCTACCCTGGTTAGGATTCTGGCCAGCGTACCTGAGTGAGTTGGGAAAGAATGCATGTCCATTTCACACTCCTGCATTGCCAAGAAGGGCCAGTCCCCAAGTCCACTCTGATTGTCATGGGCACCCAAACACCAGGGCACCCTCTGAGTTTTTGTTTGAAATGAACTATCTAGGTGTTCCAAAACCTTGGGCTCTCACGTGTAAACTCTCTGGCGCCAGACCCCTGCATGGCTGACATTCCCCGGAGGGCATGGCTCATCCTTGCAGTGGGGTTGGGAAGCTTCCTTCCAGAGGGAAGCTTCCAGATGCGGAAGGCCAGCCTGCATCGCGTGGTGTGTCAATTTGTCCTCTCACTCTCCCTCACCCATCCCCTTGAAAGCGATTGGCCATGAGGAGCACAGAGGGTGGCATTTCCATCTTTTACTGGCTCAGCAGGCATAAATGGCCACATTGACTTTACATAAAACTGTGTAAAATGTGGAAGATTCAGCATGTTGATCAAACAATAAACTGTCCTGATTCTCAACACAAAACCTCTTGTCCAGTGTTTCTAAGTGGTGCAGTCATATATGGGGGGCTAGTTGGGGGTGGGGGGCACTGTGCCAAACCAGATTTCTTCACATGCTTGGAACACAAACCCTTGTCTCATGTCTGGGGGTCTACCACCCAAAGCCCTTGCTTCTTCCTCTTCTTCACCTGGGCCCTTCACATCCTCAGACACACTAATGAGGTGAAAGTCTCACTCATTTCCATCATCTCCACCGTCTGAAGGCTAATGAAAAGGGAAGCCCCAGGCCGAACTGAGACTCAGGGCTGTGTAATAACTTCTGTCATCCCTGGTCCCCACTTGCCACAGCTGGAGGTTTTGAAGGGTGGGGGCAGGGACTGAATCTCTCTCCCTTCTGGTGATCTCCAGAAAGCCATTAAAGAATTTAAGGTGAACCATAATCATCCTCCAGGTGATACCAAGCAGCCACATACCCCCTCCTGCTTTTCCCCACACTGACTAGAGAACATCCCTGAGAGGCCCCTTCAGATGTCAGTCATCTCCAGACTAAAAGATGCCCTGAAATCCTGAACAACTGTGAGACAATCCAGAGAGGACACAAAGGCCAAGATCAGGCCCAGAACTGCTCTGGCCTGAGAATGCTGGGAATCCTGGAGCTATGGAGTAAATCAAGTTCACCAGGTCACATTCTTTTTTGAGTTCAACTTCACTACATATTTTTCCCTTTTGAAGGTTCTAAAGTTTCTGGAACATCCTCCTATCTGCCACCTCAGAGAAGCCACCTCTAAATTAGGAGGGACAGGAAATAGATGCTCTGCCCACTAAGCCTCACTTCTCTGGCTGCCAGATGTAAAATGAGGTAGAGGAGGTCCAGGGGATAGCCAGGGGCAGAGGCCTGATAGCCGAAGTGCACATGCTTGTACAAACCAGACTGAAGCCAGAGGCAAGCTGTTCCGAGCCCACAACCATTTCACAGGATTACTGTGTTCAGGATAACAGGACTTGAGATAGCAAGGGGAGGAAATAATGTAGGACACAGCATCAACATAACCGTCTAGCAGTCCTGGCCCTTGCCAGAAGAACGGAACACCCTGAGATTCCCCACACAAACATGAAGATGACAGAGGGTTGGTGATGACCTGTCTGAAGTGCTCCGCCTGGCACTAAAGGTTGCTGCTTGAGGTGGCTTTCCTTATCACTGTAGCTGCGTTGTGTCCAGTGAGCAAGAGTGGAGAAAGAAGCTTTGATAATCCTATGCTTAACTGTATTTAGAAATACCAAAGTATACCGACACACACATATACCAAAAATACCACAAACAGAAACACACATTTCAGTTGAAACACAATAATCTCAAGTCAATGGAACACTAAATGCCTCACACGTAAGAGGACCCCAGAGGGACACTGGAATCCCAGGAGGTACTGAGACAGAAGCCATGGGAAAAGGTAAGTGGCACTCCCTACTAAGAACTGCTGTTGCTGATCGGACTCCAGCAAACGGGCAGGTTACTGGCAGTGGAGGGCTTACCAAGGCCCCAGACCCCTTGGAAAAGGGCTTGAAAAAAGAGCTGGAGTAAACAGTAAGGCCAACAGTACCCTGACCCCTCAGTCTGCACATGTTCCATACCCCACGGAAGACCCCATTCCAGAAGCAATGGCGTGCCCAGGGCATATTCATCACAGCCACCCCCCCCACACACACACATAATGGCACCTCCCCGCATCCTGCACCTCTCCCTTAGCAAGGAATGCGGTTATTTGTATCAGGCGGCAGCTGGCCTGTTGAGCAGGTGGCAGGGCCCATACACATCCAGTGGCTCAGACACTGCTGTGTTCCCAAGGAGCTGTTTCAAGCCACAGCGGTCTCATCTTTGACCCACAGCTGTGCCTTGTCTGCCAGTCCCCATGACTGATCTCTCTCCATTCTGGCCACACTTGCCTCCCATCTCATGAAGAAATGGGATACTCTGGCTGAACGACTTCAGGGCCACGAGAGGGTACCAAGATTAGAGAACAATACATGGGACCTCTTGGAACCTCTTCCCAGCACCCAAGAACTGGTCACCACGATCTCCCCCTGGCCCAAATGCACAAGAATGGGATAACGAGAGCACAGGAGTAGGAAGCAGGATGAGAGCACCTGGGAGGGACTCTGTCACCTGCTTGCTTACTTCACAACCTGTGAGAAAAACTAAGCAGGGCATGTGGCCCCAAGGACTTAAAAACCAAGCCTCTTGAAGGCACATGTGGCCCTCACTCCAGGGCAGGTGAGTTTGTAGGGCGCTCCTAGGAGCCCCATGTACCTGGCCCAGGACACAATGAGCACACAGACCCCTGAGACCACACCAGAACCGCCACCGAGTTGAACGTTTAGGAGCAGGGTCCTCAGAACAGCTGTCCACTGGGCACCACACGTCATTCTGATGCCCACTGGCATCTGAGAATCACTGCTTGAGAGAGAACTTGACTTTTTTGGTGTATTGCTTCCTCCAGTAAAGAAAACAATTTATTAACCAGGAAAACAAAACAAAGCTGAGCACACATGCCTCTTAACGGAAGTGTCAAGCCACTGATTTTTATTCACACGAGCACCTACTGTGACTATGTGAACGTGTCACACTCATCACATTCTCTGTTGATTTCTGGTTCATTATTCTTACCTATTTCCTTAAATGACTGCTGGCTAAAAAGGACAAAAACTAAGAATCCAAAAGGATGGTAAGAACACGAGTAGCAATAAGGCTTTCAATTAAGAACTCTGCGTGGGTCAAGGCCCACTGTCTTCTCCATTTCTGCCCGCACTTCCTCCACAAGCGAGCAGCAAGGCATATGATCCAGGGCTGGGGGCAGAGGGGCGCTGGAGGGCTCTCACGCAGAGCTGGGATGACCCACAGGCAGGCGGGAAGGCAGAGGCTTGGGCTGTAGTACACAGACATGGGGACCGTACTCCCTGGGATGGTTTCGGCTCCATGCTTCTATCTGACTCTCCCTGACCCCTCACAGCCAGGAGAGGTGCCCCTGCTGTGCGCCTGCCGAGCCCCGACACCTCTCCTGTCCTGGCTCTGACCACACTGTTCTGGGACCAGGCTCTCCCTCACCCACAGCTACACTTGTCTCCTCTGAAGCTTTAGTGCGGCTTGTCCCTGAGTGTGTGAAGTAGGGACAGCAGTTTGTCCCTGTGTATGCTGCAATCTTCAGGCCCTGGAAATAATAGAGCTCGGCCTGCACCCTAACACATGCTCCCAGTTGTACTCACTCTACCATTCCACTCAATTGCTCTGAGCCAGACACGTTGTTTATTTACCAAGAAACGCATTAATAATTTATAAAAGCCATTAAAAAAAGTCAACATTTAAGAAGACAACAAAGAATACCACTTTGAAAAAGCTGACTTTTCTTTCAACCATGAGTGAATATGCACTTTAAAAAACTATGGAGAACTTCTTTAATTCGCATGTGTTCCACAGCATTCTAGCTCCGAGTACAAAATAGGGGCTGGTCAAACAGTATAGGAACGTAGCCCAGGAGCCCTCAGACATCCAAAAAACCACAAACAGCTTCTAAATCTTTATATACTCCTCGGTTAAGGGAAACCGCGAGAGCACATCAGACCCTTGCCATGTGGGGATTTAGCATTTATAGTTCTATCATCTGGGAATGACTCCAGGGGTTCAGGGCAAGTTTTTAAAACCCGAGTGCTGCGAGGCTGGAGTGTAGACAAGTCACCACGTTGATGAAGAACAGACCCGCTGTCAACACAGCCTTGCTGTTTCTTACCTGTCTTCTTCGCATGTCGGGAGACCGCATGGTAACTACACACACACCTCGGAGAAGTCACAAAGGACTAGATGATGTACTGCCCATGAACATCAGGGGCAAACGGAATCAACTGGTTCCATACACAGACAGGTTTGTTTTCCGGAAAAGGGACTAACACACAGAAGCAGAGGATAAGAAACTTTTCAGATGATAACCGTACTCTCATGGTAATATCTTCTCTATGTGGATCCACTTGTTATGGTCACAAAGACCTTGACCCTAGGTCAAGCATTTGCTAAAGGGACATGACATAAACTTTAACCAAGGGAAGAAACATAGGCAGGTAAGTGATTAGAAAGCACTGAGAACTAAACTGAAAAACAAAAATTCCAAGTTACTTCCAACAATAATTTGTTTCCAGAACAAGAAAATGTTTCTAATTACATTTCATACCCATCTTTATCAACTTCTTTATCATCTCCAGGCTACAAAACCCTTTTTCAAAAAACCGTGGGCCACACACATTCACATTCATGTCCTGAGCTCTGGCCCTGCCCCTCAGGCGATTTTCGCCAGCCATTTCTCCAGGTCCTGGATGTCTGCGGAGCCCGTGTCCCCTCTTCCACCCTTGGCACTGCACTCTAGGAACTCCACTTTGAGGGGCAACTGGGAGAACTCAAATTCTTTGCCTTTCTTTCCCAGCTGAGCGGGGGCAGTGCTGGAACTGTCCAAAGTGCTGGGGGCAGCAGAACGGGTGACTCGTAAAGTGTTGCTGTGAGATGAAAGAAAAATGAGTCAGGAAGAGAGTAATAATATTTATATAGCAACTAAAGGCCTTAGGAAGCCACACGCATTCCTAAACATTTCAGCGCTCATTTAAGTACCTGACATACAACTGTCAATTACGCTATTAAGACTGTTGATTAACCCTTTGCATGCATAGATTGCTCTCAGACAGGAGAGGCGGGGGTCTAGCCAGACCTGGCTTGATAAGAGCAGGTCACTCATGTGCCCAGGTCATACCAATCTTCTCTCAGCCCAGGGCCCCCTTATCCCCTTCCTCTAAGATCATCTGCATGATGCCATTTTTGAACATATTTTTAAAATACATGCTGTAAATGTTACAGTAACTTAAGTCTCTGAAAGTTAAGTGTGGGAAAATACAGTATTTATGTTTATCACGAGTTTATGTGGATACAGAGCTTAGTAAATCTACAAACTCCAGATTCTCATATCCAGTTTGGGCACAATTACTACTCTCCAACCTCTTTACCCAGGAAAACCTTCCCAAATTTAAGTTGTCTTACTGCCACCTGCTGGCCCCAAAAAAGAGTGCACAGCAATGCTCCTGCATCTACTTCTCCCACCCTTTCTGTGATCCAGAAGCCTCGGAATACAGGCTCCCAATGTGCTTTCTTACAAAATAAAGCATATCTTGGAGCTGTAAGACTGCATGAAAATTCGTGAAGAATCTCCAGGAAAAACTGATACCTTGGTTTAGAAACACACACACACGGAAAAAGTACTTTAAAAAATAATTAATACAAATTCAAGATACTAAATTCAAGATTAATCGGGAGGAGCCCCTAGGGCCTTCTAATAAGCAAGGTGGTGGGTCCATGGGTATTCATTTTAATATTCTTTAAATTCAATATATGTGTCATATGTATCCCTTTATATGTAAGATATTTACAATAATTAAAAAAAAAAACTTAAGAAGGAAAAAAGGCCAAACATCACCTGTACTCAGCTCTTGCCATAAGGCCATGTGAACATAGCCTTTTCAGAAGTTTTTCAGAAGACTATGAAATGCTTCAATGCTGACAGGGCGGAATTCTCACATTAATTTAAAATCAGACTCCGGGGACACCTGGCTGGCTCAGTTCTAAGAGCATGTGACTCTTGATCTCGGGGTCATGAGTTTGAGCCCCAAAATGGGTATAGAGATTACTAATAAAAATAAATAAACTTTAAAGATCAAATCAAATATGACTCCTAATTTAACTGATGTTCACCTTCCCAACTTTTAACATTTCACCTCACTACCTTATAATATAGCATTTCTGTCTGTATTGCTTTTCTATGGCTCTTTAGAGTGAAAACCAAATGGACTAAAGAAAATACATTTTTTGAACCTAGGAAGACTTGGACTATACTAAAAGAAAAAACCAAAATGGATACACAAACATTATGATCACTTTTCCCCCCAATTCCCAACAATTGCACCAGAATTTCTAAAAAAACCAAATCATCTAATTGTTCTAATTTCCTTAGCCTAACAACAAGCAATTTATAGTCTTAAGAGAGTGACCATCAGAAGTAAGGGAAAAATGATAAACATGTAATTTCAGAAGGAACAGAAACCACTGACACTGACATCAGCAAGATGGCAGAATAGGGGTTTCCAGCACAAGTCTTCTCACAGAACCATCAATTTGAATAACCACACACATGCATGAGAGAGCAGGCATCCAGGTCCAAGATTACAACTGGGTGTTACACAGAAATAAGAAAGGACGCATTCAAAGAGGATAGGAAGGACAGTTTCACATTACCCACGTTACTTTTCCTGCAAGCACGGAGAGATATGCTTCACTTGGGAGAAGGATAGTGAAGTAAGCACTCACTAAGCCACAGAACTCAGCACCAGGCTGACCCCCATGGCCCCAGCCCACTCCTATGAGCCCATGCTCCAGGACCACCCCAATGGACCCCAGCACCAGACCTGCCCCAGTAGACCAGGCACCTGGCCAGGCCACCCAAGTGGACCCTGGTGCCGGGCCCACTTCCATGAACCCAGGCAGTAGGCCCACACACCCATGGACCTAGGAGCCAGGCCAGTCTGCCAAAGCACTCCAGCAGCAAGCCTATCAAAAGAACAAAATAAACAAAAAACTGACCTTAAAGAAAATTCCTGACAAAGAACTCAAAATAATCATTTGAAAGTTCACTGAGCTATAAAAGAGAACAGACAACTCAACAAAATGAGAAAAGTAATATATGAATAAAAAGAAGCAGCTCAGGGCACCTGGCTAGCTCAGTTGGTAGAGCATAAGACTCTTGATCTCAGGTTCGTGAGTTCAAGCCCAATGTTGGGCATGGAGTCTACTTTAAAAAAAAAAAAAAAGCAGCAGCAGCAGCAGCAACAGCAGCAGCAGCTCAACAAAGAGAAGCCATAAAAAGTTTTTATGATACTCTAGAGCTAAAGAACACAATTGACTGATGTGAAAAGTTCAGAGATCTTTAACAGCAGCCTTGATCAAGACGAAGAAAGAACCAGAGAGCCTGAGACAGGTAATTTGAAGTTACCCAATGAGAAGAACAAAAAGAAAAAAAAGAGTAAAGGGAGACTAGATAACTTATATCACTAAAGGAATCAAATACATGCATTATGGCAGTCCAAAAGGAGCAGAGAAAGACATACAGAAAACTTATTTTTAAAGAAATAATACAGAAGGGGCGCCTGGGTGGCTCAGTGGGTTAAAGCCTCTGCCTTCGGCTCGGGTCATGATCCCAGGGTCTTGGGATCGAGCCCCACGTCGGGCTCTCTGCTCAGCAGGGAGCCTGCTTCCCTTCCTCTCTCTCTGCCTGCCTCTCTGCCTACTTGTGATTTCTGTCTGTCAAATAAATAAATAAAATTTAAAAAAAAAAAAAAAACACGAATCCTTCCTCTAGAATCTTCTCTCTAAAAAAAAAAAAAAAAAAAAAAAAAAAAAAAAAAAAGAAATAATACAGAAAACCCTAAATCTAGAAAGGGAAATGAACAGGTAGATCCATTAAGCCCAAAGAATCCTAAATAGATTAAACATAAAGAGAGCTTCACCAAAACACACTATAATCAAACTGACAAAAAGTCAAAGACAAAGAGAATTTTGAAAACAGCAAGAGAAAAGACAACAGGTACAAACAAGGGAAACCCTGTAAGACTAAATTTCTTAGCCTTGGCAGAAAGGCTGTATGATAGTACAGAATGGAATGATATATTCAAAGTGCTGAAAGAAAAAAGTGCTGAAAGAAAAAAAACTGCCACCAACAATAACATACCCAGCAAAACTGTCCATCAGACATGAAGGAGAAAAAGTTTCCCAGACACAGAAAATCTGAAGGAGTTCATAACCACTAGACCTGCCTTGGAAGAAATGCTAAAGGCAGTTCTTAAAGGTGAAACAAAAGGACACTAACTAACAACATGAAAACATAGGAAAGTATAAAACTCACATGACAAATTCAGAATACTCTAATACTATAATGGTGACAAATAAATCACTTAAGTCTAAAATGAAAGCTAGAGACAAAAGTATTAAAGATAACTATGGCTACAGTAATTTATTAATGGATATACAATATAAAAATGTGAATGGTGGAGGGGCGCCTGGGTGGCTCAGTCATTAAGCGTCTGCCTTCGGCTCAGGTTATGATCCCAGGGTCCTGGGATCGAGCCCCTCAACGGGTTTCCTGCTCTGCGGGAAGCCTGCTTCTCCCTCTCCCACTCCCCCTGCTAGTGTTCCTCTCTCTGTCAAATAAACAAATAAAATCTTTAAAAAAAAAAGATGTGAATTGTGGACAAAAATGTGAATTGTGGAATCAATAGTATAAAATGAAGAGAAGAAGTTAATGCATACAATTTTTGCATGCAGTAGAAGCTGTTATCAGCTTAAAATAAGATTACCAATACTATGTTTTATAAAAGTCTCATTGTAATCACAAAGAAAAAACCTATGATACACAAAATAAAGAGAAAGGAATCTGAGCATAACACCACAAACAAATCATTAAAGAAAGAACGGGACAAAGGAATTATAAAACAGAAGACAATCAACAAAACAAAGTCCTTAGCTACCAGTAATTACCTTAAATGTAAATGGTTTAAATTCTCTAATCAAAACCAAGTGGATGGATGTATTAAAAAAAAAAATCAAGATTGAACTATATGCTGTCTCCAGGAGACACATTTTAGATTAAAGGTTCTAAGTGAAGGGATAGAAAAAGACATTCCATGCAAATGACAACCAAAAGGGCAGGCCTGGCTATAACTGTTACATCAAAACAGATTTTAAGTCAAAAATTGTCACAAGAGACAAAGCAGGTCATTATATAAAAATAAAGGGGTCAATTCATCAAAAGGATATGATATTGTAACCATATATGCTCCTAACATCAGAGAATCTAAATACATAAAGCAAATACCAATAGAACTAAAGGGAGAAGTAGATATCAACACAGTAATAGCAGGGGATTTAAATATGACTCTTCCAATAATGAATAGATCATCCAGACAAAAATCAATAAGAAAACAACATATTTGAACAAGACTATACACCAAATATTCCTAACAGAGCATTCCAGCCAACATTTGCAGAATGCTTTCTTTTTAAGTGTACATAGAGCTGTTCTCCAGGATAGAGAACATGTTAGGTGACAAAACAAGTTAACAAATTTAAGACTGAAGTCACATCATGTATCTTTTCTGACCACAATGGTATGAACCTAGGATTCAATAACAGAAGGAATACTGGAAAATTCACAAATATGTGGGGAATAAATAACACATTTCTGAACAACCAATAGGTCAAGGAAGAATCCAAAGGCAAATAAAAAAATACTGAAACAAATGAAAATGGAAACCCAACACACCAAAACTTACAGGATGCAGCAAAAGGCAGTTCTAAGAGGGAAGTTTATAGCAATAAATATCTAGTCTAGGAAAAAAGAAAGATCTCAGATAAACAATCTAAGTTGACACCTCCAGAAGCTAGAAAAAGAAAAAACTAACCCCGAAGCTAGCAGAAGGATGGAAAAAATAAACATCAGAGCAGAAACAAATGAAATACAGACTAGAAAACAATTGAAAATATCAATGAAACTAAGAGGAGTTTTTTGAAAGATAAAACTGACAAACCTTTAGCAAGGAGAAGACTAAAATTAATAAAATCAGAAATGAAAGGGGTAACTTATACAACAGACATACAAAGGATAAGAGTCTATTAACAAATTAGACAACCTAGAAGAAATGGATAAATTCCTAGAAACACACAACATACCAAAACTGAATCTTGAAAAAACAGAAAATCTGAAGAGACCAATAATGAGGAAGGAGACTGAATCAGTAATCAAAAACCACCAGTAAAGAACAGGTAAAGACGAGATGGCTCACTGGTGAATTCTACCAAACATTTTTTTTTTTTTAAAGATTTTATTTATTTATTTGACAGACAGAGATCACAAGTAGGTAGAGGCAGGTAGAGAGAGATGAGGAAGCAGGCTCCCTGCTGAGCAGAGAGCCCAATGCGGGGCTCGATCCCAGGACCCTGGGATCATGACCTGAGCCGAAGGCAGAGGCTTTAACCCATTGAGCCACCCAGGCGCCCCTCTACCAAACATTTAAAGAAGAATCAACACCAATTCTTCTTAAACTCTTCCTAATTAAAGAGGAGGTAACACTTCCAAACTCGTTTTAGCTAGCCTTACCCTGATAGCCAAGCCAGATAAGGATACTACAAGAAAAGTACAGGCCAAAATACCTAATGAACATAGGTACAAAAATCCTCAACAAAATACTGGCAAACCAAATTCAACAGTACATATATTAAATGGATTGTACACTATGATCAAATGGGATTTACTCAAGATGGAAAGACAGTTCAACATACACAAACCAACAGAGGTGATACAGCACATTAACAGGATGAAGGATAAAAATCATACAATCATCTCAATAAAGAAAAATCACTTGACAAAAATCAACATCCTTTCATGATTAAAATGCAACAAAATAGGCACAGAAGGAATATAGCTCAAAATAACAAAGGTCATATATGACAAGCCCACAGAAAATATCATATTCAACAGTGAAAAGCTGAAAGCTTTTCCTCTAAGAGCAAAACAAGGATGCCCACTCTCATCAGTGTATTCAGTGTATTGAATTCAGTGTATTGAAACTGTATACAGTGTATTCAGCATAGCACTGTAAGTCCTAGAGACAGCAATTAGGCAAAGAAAGAAATGAAAAGCATGAAAATCAAAAAGAAGATTATCTCTGTTCACAGATGACTTAATCTTATATATAAAAATCCCTAAATCACCACCAAAGAAACAGAACTACTAAACAAATTCAGTAAAGTTGCAGGATACAAAATCAACATACAAAAATCAGTTATGTTTCTATACCCTACTAATGATCTATCAAAGAAATTAGGAATTACCAATCCTGTTTACAAAGCATCAAAAATAAAATACTTAAGCGTAAATGTAAACCCTAAAGTAGGCAAATGATCTATATACTAAAAACTATAAGACATCTGTGAAAGAAACTGAAGACATGAATAAAGGAAAAGATATCCTTGTTCCTCAATTAGAATAATTATTGTTAAAATGTCTGTATGATGCAAAGCCCTCTACAGATGCAATGTAATATCAATATTCCAATGGAATAATTTTTTGCAGAAATAGAAGAAACAATGATAGAATTCATATGGAACCACAAAAAGACCCATAATAGTAAAAGTAACCTTGAGTAAAAACAAAAAAGATGGAAGCATCACACTTGAAGGTTTCAAATTATATAGTAATCAAAACAGTATGATACTGATATAAGAAGACACACAGACCAATAGAATATAGTAGAGGGGCCAGAAATAAACCCACACATACAGTCAATCAACCTTTGATAAGGATGACAAGAATATACAATGGGTAAAGGATAGTCTTTTTAATAAATGGTCCTAGGAAAACTGGATTATCTACAAGCAAAAGAATAAAATTGGACCTTTATCTTATACGGTACACAAAATCAACTCAAAATGGATTAAAGACTTACACATAAGACCTTAAGCCATAAAAACCCAAGAAGGAAACACAAAGGAAAAGCTCAGTGACCCTGGTTGTGGCAATGAGTTTTTGGATATGACACCAAAAGCATACGCAACAGAAGGAAACATAAATGTGATTGCTAATTTAAATAACTTCTGCAGAGCAAAAGAAACAATCTGTAAAATAAAAGGATAACCTGGAATTGGAGAATACCTGCAAACCATATATCTGATAAGGGTTAATATCCAAAATATATAAGAAACTCCTACAAGTCACTAACAACAACAAAAAAAAACCAAATAATCCAATTGAAAAATGGACAAAGGATAGACATTTCTGAACAGACGTTTCTCCAAAGAGGACACAAATGCCAATAAGTACATGAAAAGGTACACAACATAACTAATCATCAGGGAAACGCAAATCAGAAGCACCATGAGATATACCCTCACACCTGAGATAGTGACTAACATTAAAACAAAACAAACAAACAAGTTAAGGTGTAGAGATGCAGACAAAAGGCAGTCCTGGTACATTGTTGGTGGGAATGTAAACTGATACAGCCACTATGGAAAACAGCACGAAGATTCCTCAAAAAATTACAAATAAAACTACCATATAATCCAGCAATTCCATTTCTGGGTATTTATCTAAAGGAATTAAAATCAGGTTCTTGAAGAGGTACTTGCACTCTCATGTTCATTGGAGCATTACTACAAGAGGCAATATATGGAAGCAACCTAAATGTCCATCAAAGGATGAATGGATAAAGAAAATGTGGACCATACATGCAATGAATATTACTTAGCCCTGAAAAAGGAGGAACTCCTACTATTTACAACAACATGGATGAACCTATTATGCTGAGTGATATAACAAACCCAATTAAGACAAATAATACATAATCACACTTACATATGGAATCTAAAACAAACACATAGAAAGAAGCAGAGTAGAATGGTGGTTACTGGAGTGGGGGAGAGGCAGAAATGGGGAGCCTTTGGTTATTAGGTCAAAAGTTATAAAGTTTCAGTTATACAGAGGCATCTGGGTGGCTCAGTCGGTTAAGCGTCTGCCTTTGGCTGAGGGCATGATCCCCAGCCCATGTCGGGCTCTCTGCTCGTGGAGGGAGGGAAGCCTACTTCTCCCTCTCCCTCTGTCCCTCCCCCCACTCTCTCTCTCAAATAAATAAAATCTTTTTTTAAAAAAAGGTTCACTTATGCAAATAAGTATGTACTAGAGATCTATATAGCACAGTGTATACAGCTAACAATACTGCACTGTATACTTAAAATCTGCCAATACTATAGATCTTAAGTATTCTCATGAAACACTCTCTTTCCTTCTCTCACTCACCCTCACACAAACATAAACAATAAAGGGAGCAGGAGGAAACTACAAAATAATGGTATTTTTAGGGCCTCGATGGTGGTGATGGCTTCAAAGGCAGATACTTATCCCAAATGCATGGAGTTGTACACATTAAATATGCACGGCTTTTTACACATCAGTTGCCCCCCCCATAAAGGGGTTTAAAAAAATCTTGTTTGATATTCAACTTGAAAGCAGGAGATCTTTGATAAATCTGACTGAACCGCTAACTTTACTCTTCTATTCATATATTAAAAAGTTTAAAGCATATGGTATTAAATATATCATTCTCAGTTAAAAGAAAAAAAAAAAACACAGAAAATGACAGACCAGGCCTGATAAAATTTTTCTGTAAAAAGCCATAAATTAAATGTTTTGGGCTTGTGGGTGACATTTAGTTTCTGTCACATATTTTTCTACTTTTCCTATTTTTTTAACCTGCCCTTTAAAAATGTAAAACTATTTCTTGTTTGCACACCCTGAGCAGGAGTTTGTCAACCCTAAGCTCCTGAGTACAGGAACCACATCACAGTTCCACCTACAGCCACATCCTGAAAGCAGGGCTTGCCACATACAAGATGTTAAATGCATAAATGAGTAAGTAAATCCTGGTGGGGAAAAAAATGTGCTCGAAGTTAAATTTTTTTTTTTTTTTTAGGTTTTATTTATTTGAGAGAGAGTGCACGAGCAGGGGGCAGGGCAGAGGGAGAAGCAGACTCCCCGGAGAGCAGGGAGCCTGAATCAGGACTCTATCCCAGGACCCCGGGATCATGACCTGCTCCAAAGGCAGACACTTAACTGACTGAGCCACGCAGGTGCCCCTCAAAGTTGAATTTACACAATTTCTCATTAGATTCTTTTCTTAAATTAAAAAAAAAAAAAGTCTACACAACAGCAGCAAGAAAAAATTATTTGCTTCGTATAATATTGATGGTAGCTCCTGGGTAAGCAAGCTGTAGCTAGTTCTTACAAACTGGGAGAGTATAGACATGCTAGTAGACTTCTTAAAATTCATAAGATTATAGCTCACTTTACGAATTTTTAAACACTAAAATAAGCTAAATGATATTGTAATGTAGCTAGAAAATAATAAAATAAGCTATAAAATATAATAGATTTTTAAATTCTTTTAAAGCATTCCTTCCTTATTTTGTCAACAAAAATTTCCATGGCTTTCAAATTTTTTAGTTTCTAAAACCTTTCATATCTACTATAAATGAACTAGAAACAGTGGGAAAATAAACTGAGCTTATGGTCTCAATAAACCTGAGATTTTCTTTCCACGAATTTTTAAAGTATCCATAAACATCCCATTGATGCTTTTTAGAATTCCATTAATTTTGTCAATTATTTAACAAATATATGTCACACTATTCTTTGGGCTATGATAATTATATACAACCAAAGACCTTAAGCAATATATTCAAATTTCCCAAGTGTTAAGATCTACATTAATCAATATGACTTATTCATACTCACAGTTCTTTCTCAAGCTGCTGCTGAATTAACTTTGCGGATTTTGCCATTGTAATGTCTGTAAAGAAATAAAGACATTGTTATAGTTTAAACCAGAAAGGGTCTTTTCCCAAGACCTCTTGCACATATAGAAAATTCCAATTTAAACCAGTAAGTTTCTTTCCCCCTTTTGTTTTTCCTAAAGAGCTTTTTACCATTAGTAGCTTAACTACTAAAATAAGCTTTCTAATTTTCAGGTATGGGTTTTCCTATAATAATGCTTACAAATACATTAAGCTCATATTCCTAAAATTGACTAGTTCATGAAAGTTTCTACATCTCACAGACCTTTTAAATCAAAATATATGTAAGTCCAGCCAGTGTATCAGAGAGAAAACCTACCAGCTTTTTTATTGTAAACAGAAACATCCTACTTGTCATTTAAAGTAAACTAAGCACATTTCCAGCTGATACTAAGATAGTAAGTCACTTAATTGCCCCTTGGTAAGAGAGGAACACCCTCTTTGCTGGTCTGGCACCCAGCAAAAGCCAAATAAATATCACCTTCTCTCCTATACCAAAGAGAAGAAACAGGCCAGGTAATGATCCTAACACCAATTCCTGATTAGGCATTGTTAGGGTTATTACTACCTGATCACTTCTGAGAAATGCACTAGGCTCTCTGTAGAATCAGAATTTTAATCTGAAAGAACACTATAAAATCAACTAGTTTATCTTATGTTAGAAATAATGAAACTGAAGCCTCAGATTACTGGGTGTGATAGAAAATGTTTAATGGTGATGAGGTTAAAGAAAACACAACTTGTGCAAACCCTCCTTGATAAAATGTGCTGGAAGGTAAATTTGTTTGAAAAGACAGACAGTCCCCTGGCCCTCCACAATTGTGTGTGATAGGACATATTGTCAATCTGACAAACTTAACTTGGTAAATAAAGTAAAATGATTTATAATTTTGTGAAATGTAAAACACTGTATCAAAGAAAAACTGGTAATAGACACTCCTTAAAACAGACTGGTAAAACTAACAAAATTAATAAAAATTTTTAAAAAACTAATAAAAATGCAGGTATATAAACAATTTTTAGATTTAAAATCCTTCACAGTTCCTTAACAATCATCTCTCTCCTCAATAATAACAAATGTATTAGCTCTTAGTAGCAATCCCAGAAAAATCTCAATTATTATTGCTGGAAAACATGATGGCACCTTGCTTATTGCAGGCGATTAAGAATGACGGTGTGTTCTTCAGACTCATGCTGTCAATGAGGACTTGATACAGAAACTCTGCCACATCTTTCACCTCTCGCTGGAAGGCCGCACTGTCCACAACAAACACAACAGCCCTGGAGGAGGAGAAAGAAAAACAAGCATGCAGGAGTGCAGGTTTATACTGAAAAGTTATATCCCTAATTTCATCCAATTCAATCCTAATTAGTAACACACAGCAGACTCAAATGCAAGTGCGCCCACATGTAATCACACCATACAAATACTCATTTAACAAAGGACTACTGAGGAGATGCCAAGTGTGTGCATTTTTGGTTAACTACGTACTTCTGGTGACTGTACAGTTTTAAATATTTTTTTATCAAGTTTTATAAAAATGCAAGAACAACAAAAAACAAAGGACTACTGAGTGTTACTGTATTATCAATGAATAATCCAAAAAGATAAAAAAGGAAATCATACCTGCCTTTAAAGACCAGGAAATCATCATATACAAAACTGTCATAAAATGCTAAAACAGACCTATGCATCAACGGGAACAAACAAGACCATTTACATGAGAATAGGTCAAGATAACTTAAAGGAGGATGTCAACAACTGGGCTGAATTTTAGCCAGACAAAAAAATTGGGACACAGACTGCCTGGAAAGTAATATGTGCAGAGCACAAAGGAGTGGAACAAACAGCGTGGCCTACAGAGCTCAAGGTAGGCTGGTACACAGGGAGGAAACCAGGCCAAGCAGCAAAGGGGAATGACACTGACCTCCAGAGTTTGTTACAGAGTTTGTTAGTTTCTATTACAAAGAATATTGGTGCTTCATGGAAGACAGATAAATCTAAGAGGGTAACCAAACTAGAAGCACAGTGACCTGGTAGGACCCAACCTAAGGCAGCAACAGTGAGAATCCTCATTGGCACCAGTAAAGAGGTATCAAAGCTAAAGCAAAGCAGTCCAGGAGAAAGAGCAGATAACAGACTGTAGGGACCAGGGTTTGAATGCTCAGGAGTAGCTGGAAACGAGCAATGGCCAACATGCAGTTGGGGAGCTGGAACTGAACCCTCTGCACAAAGCCTACAACTTAAAAGCTATCTAGTGGAGGGAGCTGTGGGAAAATAATCCAAAAGGAACTGAAATACCAGGCCTCCTGTACCACACAGATTAGGGGTCAGGGGTATGAATTTACACTCTTTCATGACGTAAGATTTATATAAAAAGAAAGATTTATATAAAAAAGGGGCCAGATTCAATGAACTCCAAGGGCCCCCAACAGAAGGAAATATGAACCCATTCTGGAGAGAGGCTTTCATATCCTATAGTAGTAAAAAACAGCATCCACAACAACAAAATATTAGAAACACAATACCATTTATATTATCATCCCCCCCAAAATGAAACTTTGGTATAAATATAATAAAATATGTACAAGATCTATATGAGGAAACAACAAAACTGATCAACAAAATCAAAGCAGAACTAGATAAACAGAGATATTCCACCATCACAGATAGGAAGACTAAACAGTTTCAAAATGTCAGTTCTTCCCAACTTGATCTATAGATTCCAATGAAATCCAATCAAAACCTTAGTAACTTACTGCGGATGTTGACAGACTGATTCTGTAATTTATATGGAGAGGCAAAGGACCCAGAATAGCCAACACAATACTGAAGAGCAAAGCTGGAGGACTGACACTGCCCGACTTACTAATAAGCTTTAGTAATCAAGAAAGCATGGTCCTGATCAGTAGAACAGAATACAGTCCAGAAAGAGACCCCTACTCATACAGTCAAGTGGTAAGTGATCTTTGACAAAGGAAGAAAGGCAATACAGATGGTCCCCGACTTAAAATAGTTCAACTTAAATATGGAGTACAATCTCATGATACTGGGCAGCAGCACTGAGCTACCATTCCCAGTCAGGCACTGATCAAGAGGGTAAACAACTAATACACACAACCATTCTGGTTTTTACTTTTAGTATAGTATTCAACAAGTTACATGGATATATTCAACACTTTATTATAAAACAGACTTTGTGTTAGATGATTTTGCCCAACCATAGGCCAGTGTTAAGTGTTCTGAACACATTTAAGGTAGGCTAGGCTAAGCTATGACATTCAATAGGTATATTAAATGTATTTTCAACTGCAGATATTTTCAACTTACTATAGGTTTATTAGAATGTAACCTCATCATTGAGTAAGATCTGTACAACAGAACAAGATATCTTTTCAAACGATGCTGGGACAGCTAAACATCCACGTGCAAAAAAATGAATACATACAATGAACAGATACAGACCATATCCTTTTCACAAGAATCAACTCCAAATGGATCACATATCTAAATGTAAACCACAAAATCATAAAACGCCTGAGAGAGAACACAGGAGAATATCTAGACACCTTGGGTCTGGCAATGATTTTTTAGATACAACACTAAAGGCATAGCTCATGGGAAAAAAATTATAAACTGAACTTTATTAAAGATAAAAATTTCTGCTCTACAAAACTCACTATCTAAAGAATGAAGATGAATCCAAGACTGGGAGGAAATATTTGCAAAACATATTTCTGATAAAGAACTTTATCCAAAATATACAAGGAACTCTTAAAACTCAACAATAGAAAACAACCCAATTAAAAAATGGGTCAAAGATCTTTAGACACCTTGCCAAAGAAGATATATAGACAGCAAATAAGTATATGAAGAGATGATCTACAACCTATCAATGTCATCAGGGAAATGCAACTTAAAGAAGTTACATATTGCTATGGATCTACTACAACGGCTGTAATCAAGAACTCTGACAACACTAAATGCCGGGGAGGATGCAGAGCAACTCTCATACATTGGAGTATGAGGAACTCTCATACATTGCTGGTGGGAGTGCAAAATGGTATAGCTACTTTGGAAGACAGTTTGGCAATTTCTCACAAAACTAAACATATTCTTACCATATGGCTCCTCAACTGCAGTCCTTGATATTCACTCAAAAACATGCCCACACAAAAACCTGCACACAGATGTTTACAGCAGCTTTATTCAGAATTGCCAAAACTTGGAAGCAACCAAGAAGTCCTTAATAGGTGAATGGACAAATAAACTGTGGTACTTCCAGACAATGACATATTATCCAGCACTAAAAAGAAATGAGCTATTGAACAATGAAAAAACATGGAAGTAACTTGAATGCATATTTGTAAGTAAAAGAAGCCAACCTGAAAGGCTACCTACTGTATGATTCCAAATATATGATATTCTGAAAAAAAGTACCATGTGGGGACCTTCAAAAGATTTAAGTAGCTGTCAGGGATTAGGGAACAGAGGGATGAATTAGCAGAACGCAGAGGATTTTTAGGGCAGTGAAAATCCTCTGTATGAAACTATAAATGGTGAATACGTCATTATACATTTGTTCAAATGTGTAGAAATATACAACACCAAGAGTGAATCCTAATGTAAAACACAGACTCAGAATGATTACAATGTGTCGGTGTAGGAGTTCATCAGTTGTAACAAACGAACCACTCTGAAGAAGGATGCTTATAACAGGGAAGGCTATGCATGTGTGTGGAGTGCAGAGTAATATAGGAAGTCTTTGGATCTGTTGCTCAATTTTGCTGTGAACCTAAAGATGCTCTAAAAAATAGTCTTTTTTTTTTTTAATCTGCAGAACAGATTGCTCATCACCACCATCTTGTGGGCAAGGAAGCAACAACAAAATAAAAGTCAAGACATCTTCAAAAATAAGGAAAGAAACAACTGCCTCATTCCATCAAACCTAAGATTCCACCAATTAAAAGACACATTATTATTTCAAGTACAACTAAGAAAGGGAAAATACTACCAATTAAACTATGACACAAACAACTATAACTAGCATTCTAATTTCACAGATATTAAAATATTTTAAGATCAATGAAATGTGGTATATTGATTTTCCTCTTAAGTTCTTATCAGTGTTAGTTAGAGACAAAACAAGAAACAAGTATCTTCAACTGCAGCACAAGAATTTTAAGAGTAACATTAGGACAATAGTAAAAGAAATATAAAAATTTGTTCTCTACTTTTGAGGCACTAAATTTAGGTAATTCAAGAACAGAAATATATAATGTTGGATTAAATAACTTCTAGGATTTCACCTAGCCTTCATTTTTCGGATTTTAATAGTTCTACACCTTAAAATTTGTCCTCAAAGTAAATGAAAAATTCACTAATATGGTGAGGGTTAACACTTTCTGAACACTCTTAAGAAATACTTTCAAACATTATCTCATATAATCTTCATAAGATCCTAGTAAAGGTGGGCTTGCAACCCAGAAATGGTTGACTCCAGGGTCCATGCTCTTTTCCCCAAAGTGGAGGATACCACCAGAGCAAGTATGGGTGGCACTGATAAGAGATTCAGGCAAGTTCACTCCAAATCCTACTCACCTGGCTGAAGCCTTAAAACGCTCTAAGAACTGAAGTCTCAAGCTCTCATGGCCTGGGAGATCAATCAAGGTCAGGCTAGTGGCCTAAGGATGGCAGCAATAACATTAAATCAGTGTTTTGGTCCTGACTCACATTCACAACATAAACTTCTCATATGAGATTTCAGGTATCAGAACAGCATCCATTTTTATTAATGAATCAAAAAAATGTTCACCATAATTAATTAATGAATCAAACAAATGTTCACAAAGCATCCTCTATTTATAAATCATTAGTAGAGGCTCCGGGGATTTAACAGTGAGCAAAAACAAACATAATCCCTATTCCAACAGGGTTTATAATATAATCAGAAATATCGACACAATGTAAAATTACAAATAAATGTAAAATTGCAACTTTGATAAATGTTCCCAGAGTATGTGAGAAAATGACCCTATCTGGGGGAGTCATGGAAGTGTAGTCCACGTGAGCCTGGGGAAATACATTAGTATGAATAAAAACAAAAACATGTGAAAACAGCAGTAAATATTCACAAACTAAATGATGTGACAGGAGATCTATACTTTATTATATAGCATGTTACCATTACAGGGATCCCCAACCTTTGTAAAAACAAAACATTCCTTTACACGTCACTATAATTTAACTTTTGAATATCTGTCAACTAGACACACCATTTATTTGTTCCAACTGTCAATATTTTGTGTCAATCCCTCAAACAGTGAGGTATTCTGCCCATACTGAGCTGACTCATTAAGCACCCACCTAAGAGCTATTCATTTCAGGCCTTCAGCTCAGGTTCAGTGTGGATGTAGCTGTGCTCAGTAAGACTCTGATATAACCCTGGTGCAATTATCAGGCCCACAAACATTTCTCAAATGTTCTACCTCATCCATAGCCAGCCTCAACCACTGTCCAGCAGGAGGGAGTCAGTATCATGCACTGATCTCACATAATTATAGCTGGATTCATTATGAGCTATCATGTAGTCTGTGCAGTCTTTTATGGGTAAAAATATGAAGTATGGTAGCTTTAAAAAAATAGTGATAAAAGTCTAGGGACAACATTTCATAATCACCACTATACCACCACAAACAATTCAAAAGACACAATATTAGACACATTACTAACTTGAGAGAGACAGACTACATCTAAAACATATGAGTGGGGTGGGTGGGAGGAGGTAACAAAGAAGGGAGGAATGTTCTATATTTTCTTTTTTAGAGAGAGCACACATGAGTGGGGGGGCGGGGTCAGAGGGAAAGGTAGAAAATCTCACGCAGTCTCCAGGCCTAGCAGAAAGCCATATGTAGGGCTCGATCTCATAACCCTAAGATCATGACCTGAGTGGAAATCAAGAGTCAGCTGCTTAACCAACTGAGCCACAAGTTTCATATACAATGTTAAGTTTTCCAAAAGGAAAAAAGTAAAAAGATACAAAGTAAATTTAATAATATATATTATTTAACCCAACATATCTAAAGTATCTTTTAAACAAGTAAAAAAAAAAAAAATCAAGAAACTGTTGATATTTTACTTTTTCATCCCAAGTTCAAGATCTGGTGTATACTTTACATTTACAGAACCCCTCAGTTTGGACTAGTCACATTTCAGGTGCTCAATATGTCTCACATAGCCAATGGCTATTCCATTGTAAAGTAAGGGTCTCAAGTATGCCCTGGAATATCCCACTTAAAAAAATCTGGCACAAGTCCCCCAAGAATTAAAGATCTCCCAAATCTGACCTTTCAAAATCTACAATCTTGGGAATTTAAAAAGGACTGGGCTAGAAAGAGTACCATTATTGGAAAAAAAAAGCAAAAAATATCTGTTAAATATCTCAAAGAATGTCTATCTTTGTTTACAGTGTTAATTCTGGAGGCACCAGAAAAGGGGCAAGGGGCACAGAGAAAAAGGTCTCTTAACCATTCTCATTCATTCATCTATACACCTACCCCTCCAACTAGCCCCCAGCCTTTCTTCCACTCACCAAATACTTATTCATTACAATAGACTTGGCAGTCACTATCCATACTCTGGAGCTACATAGGTACATAAAAAGTTCTTCTCATGATTTCCTTACTGGTATTTTTGAAATATACTCATGTATACTCTTTAAGATGTCCACTGCAACACTGTAAAAGCAAAAGACTGTAACAACAAACTAAGTGTTTGTTAACAGAGTTCTTAAACAAGAACTTAATTGAATGGTGCAGCCACATAATGGAATACTATGTGGCTCACAAATCAACCAGGTGGTACTATGTGTACAAATGAGGGAGAAAAACAAAACAACACAACTGTATCAGTCATATTATTAAAAAAATAAAATAAAATATGGAGCACCTGGGTGGGTCAGTGGATTGAGCACCCAACTCTTGGTTTTAGCTAAGATCCTGATCTCAAGGTCCTGGGATCCAACCCCAGGTCGGGCTCCATGCTCAGCAAGAAGTCTGCTGGAGATTCCCCCTCACCTCTCTCTCTGCCCCTCTCCTGGCTTGTGCACGGGTATTCTCTCTCTCGCTCACGCTCTCTCTTGCTCTCTAAAATAAATAAATCTTTTTAAAAAAATTAAAATTAAAATTAAAAAAAGAAAAAATAAAATAAAAAACCAAAAAAAGAGTGGGCCGATCAAAGAGTTAAAAAAGAAAATAATTGGGGTGCCTGGCTGGTTCAGCTGGTGGAGCAGGCAACTCTTGATCTTGGGTTTGTGGGATCAAGCCTCGTGTTGGGTGAAGAAGTTACTTAAAAATAAAATCTTAAGAAAAAAATTAACATATATAGATAGGTTTGCATATGCACAGACCATCTGAAGAGCCCACAGGAAAACAGTAAGTTATTACCTCTAAGGAGAAGACCTAGTAGGGACAAGAAAGGCAAAATTACTTTTCACTGAATATTCCTTTTAACCTTTTGAATTTGAATATATTACCACTTCAAAATATAAAGGAAAAGGTTTAATGCTCACCCTCTAGAACTCATGGTAAAGTTGGAAAGAAGACATAGAAACAAAAACTAGTAAAATGATACATCAGTGTGTATGAAGTACAACAAAACAGGGGACGGCAAGATTGCTTGGATGACCAAAAGCAGAATTTGTCACATGAACTCTATCTATCCATAAAAATAAGCTATGAATGGTACCTACACCATCAGACTAATTCATATAACAAATGTCCTTCCCTGATGCACCAACGTAAAGTAAAATTGTCAGACTCCTAACATTCTACAAACCCCTTACCCTGGTATTGTTGACTCTGTACACAGCAGAGCTGTCAGTGATAGATGTCTGAGTGTCTCTGTAAAGGCCAGTTAACAACTGTTGAAAAAAAAAAAACAAAACACAACAATTTGAGGGAGATCAGAGTAAATATATAAATAGCAAACCTAAAGGGAGTAATTTTGTTCTAACTCTCCAGTTGGTCATGTCAAATAAATAAATGTTGCTTGCCACAACTACTTTTCCCTTGTAGAAAAATCTAATTCATTGCATCTTCATTCCCCCTCCACGATAAAAAACAAACAACAACAAAAAAAACAGAAGTAAAAACCCTAGTATCCTTAGTGACCAAATTCACCAAACTTCCATAAACATTTTAATCATCACAAATGATTACAAGTTATATTTCTATAGTAGAAAGGAAATAATTTATCTTCTCAAAAGAAAGAATAATAAGAAAACCTCTGCTACTCTCCACAACAAAAAATTGTTTAAAATACTAGGTTAAATATTAGTGAAAAGATGGCTAAGTGGCCCAATATGTCAAAGAATCAATCTTTTAAAAAACTTCTTTGACGATTTCTCAGACGAGTTTGTTAAACAAGATTATACACCCTATACAGATCACTGTCTTCTATCTCTGCACTGGCATCCTTGGACACCACAGGAAAGTAGTTCCATAAAACTATGTAACTTTTGAGATAAATACTAAATGTTAGTATCTGGCAAGTCCAAGAAAATAGAAACGGTCAAGAAATCCCAGTTTATGATTTTTCAAGAGCCTGTTCAAGTTTTTCAAGTCTTTCCAAGTGAATCAAGAATTACCCCCCCAAATTGTGAGCATCAGCTTCCTTTCCAAAATGAACTATGAACTTCCTTTCCAAAATGAACTATGACCTCACAGGAATAATGATATGGTCTAACATTTCCTATTAACTTTAGAAGAGGTGTAAATCAAAGCATTTACTCTGACAAAGAGCAATGTTTTCCCAGAGTCGCACAGGCCAACAAGAAGAACAGCTCTTTGACTGCTCCTTCTGCTCCGGATGAACTTCCAGAACACTGCGGAATAGAGAAAAACAACCAAAATTATGCCTTGATCATCAACAGTACATCTGTATTGTTGGGGTAGGGAAATTAACAGAAGTTAATCACAGAACACCTCATTCAGCTGGAACTTAACTTTTATTGTTTTCACCATCACTATAATCATAACTATTGTTAGTGTTACCGGTGGGAGAGTCCCAGCTGAGTGAACGGAGGTCTGGGTTCTTGGATTCCCCATAAATGTGATGTTGTGCCCCCAGGCTTTTAATGTGTAACCCACTTATCAACGTCCTTGCCTCCACCTCCTGTCTAACTAACCGCCTACTCTATCATTAGGGACTCCTCTAAGTGCCAGCCACTATCAACTGTCAACCTTTCTGTGTCTGCGGATCGTGGACTTCTCAAGTGCAATCTTGACTTATTAACTGTGTATCCCCACCGCCCAGGACGCAAATTTAGAGTGAAGACCGCGTGAGTCTTGGTAGTAAGAGCAAAGAAAGGGGGGATGGGTGGGTCCGGGAGGAGGGAAGGACCGCGCGCTCAGGTGTAACAGGGCCCATAAAGGAAGAATAAACCGCGCCCCCAAGGACCAGGACGTCACTCCAAGTGTCGCAGGGAATCTTCTTTAATGGAACGTTACTCCCCGTGCTTCAGGCACCAAGGAAGGCTGGTATAAGAGGTGAGTCTCCCTTCCAGATGCCCCCCAGGTGCCTTCGCCGCCCCGCGTCCGCCGTCTGCACAAGCCCAGTCCCTCGGAACCCCGCCGGCCATACACCCGCCAAAACCACCCGCCGCCTCTTTACCCAGCGTCAGCAGCACCGCGAGAAGCGCCACCACAGCTGACAGCAGTGTCGGGTCCCTCTGCTGCAGCTCCTGCCGCAAGTAGTCTAGGTGCGGCTGGAAGGCTCCCCCGACACTGCCGCCATTCGCCACCCGCCGGGTGTCCGCGGAAGCCATGGCTGAGGTGCGTGGTCTCCAGCGCCGCGAAAGCGACGTGGCCCTAGAATCTGCGCAGGCGTCCGAAGCGGAGCATCACGGGAGTGGTAGTCCTCAATTTATATTTCCTCTTTCAGGGGCGGGGATCCCGAAGGTCCTGATGGGAATTGCAGTTCTCTTGCACACTGTTTCCACGCAACCAGCGGCGTTTCGCGGAATTTCATGAGGGACGTTCTTATCCCTTAACATAAGAGTTGAATATCGCCTCCCTCTTCATGGGTGTTGACGGAATGATGGATGAATAAAATGAATGGCTTAAGAAATCCTTACTGAGGACTTCCAGTCGCTCCTTTCCTGAGGTGAGTCTTGAGAGGAACTCAAGGATTACACAAATATTTCATCTGAGTATAATATGGCATGGGATGTGACGGAAAATGTACGGTACTGTATGGGAATACAGAAAGGGACTTATAATCCTTCACTGGTTCAGAGAAAAGCTCGTGGAGGAAAGTGAGAGGAACTGAGCCATGAGGGATGAGTCAGCCTCTGCAGGTGTAAAAGGAGAAAAAGTGCTCTATGTAGAAGAAAACGAGCAACTCAGTGTCCCTATACTGTAAGTCTAGGGCTGCAACTGAGATTTCGACATTGTGGGAAGCAGCTAGGAAAATCAGTGCGTGGAGTGAAGCTGTTGAAAAGTGTGGCTGTCATTCTTGCCCAGAGTGGACAGCCTCTACTTCTGCCAGGCAGGTATGTGGGGCCAAAGTGGCCTATTCTTCCAGTTTTTCCAGAGAAGCCAGAAGGGAAATGTTCCACTTTTCAAATTTCAGCAAGTAATGAAAAACACTAAAAACAAAAACAAACCCACTACCACCAACAACAAAAAAACCTAGTCGCCCAAATAAAACACCTTGGGGGCCCAGAAGTGGCCCACCTAGGAGCTGCTAGTTTGCAGTCTGTCACTAAGCTGATGTCATTTCAGCGGAAGTGGCAGGAGATGAAGCAGAAAAGGTTGGCAGGTATGACCTGAAGTGATTGTGTGCTATGCTGAGGAACCTACACAATATCCAGAATGGGATAAGAAGTTTCAGTTGGGGGTAATAGAGATGATTGGCAGATAAATGGAGAAAGGTGATTTGAGAGAGGAAAGACTGAGGCACGGAGACCACCTGGGAGTTGTTGCTGTGTTTTGGCAAAAGATGTGCAGGGTCTGAACCAGGAAAACAGGTGTAGGTGTGGAATGAGACCAAAGATCTGAAAGATGTGTAGGAGGAAAATATATAGAATGTGGTGATTAATTGGGTGTGCTAAGATGGAGAGTTACCAAGACTGCATCTGAAGTAGTTGATGTTTTGTGCTAAAAAGATCAGAGTGCATAAAGTGAATTTGAGGGGTTGAGGTCATAACCAGAATGAAAATTTCCTCTCTTTTGTATATATTGAGTTTCAGGTGCCTCAGGGCATTTTAAAATCTTGTATTAACCAAGGTGATAGAATAAACAGATGTAAAGTCTCAGCAATAGGTGCTATATTTTCCTCCGAGTTTCAGGCATAAGTAGGTTGTCATTAAAATCAGGGACAGAATGCAGGACGCCTGGGTGGCTCAGTTGGTTAAAGCCGCTGCCTTCAGCTCGGGTCATGATCCCAGCGTCCTGGGATCGAGCCCCGCATTGGGCTCTCTGCTCAGCAGGGAGCCTGCTTCCTGCTTCCTCCCTTCTCTCTCTGCCTGCCTCTCTGCCTACTTGTGATCTGTCTGTTAAATAAATAGAATCCTTAAAAAAAAATAAAAAAAATAAAATAAAATCAGGGACAGAATGAAAAGTGAGGAAAAAGGAACCCACAAAGATACCTAAAAAGGAAGAGTCAGTGGCACAGGAGTAAGGCATGTCCTGGAAGTGGTCAGCAGCAGCTCTTGTAACAAAGGGGCTCCTATGATGAGGACTTGAATGAAAAGTGAACTCCGGGGGAGGATGGGAGTAGAGGGATGGGTTTGGAAGCAAGACTGATAGGTGGAGAAGAGGGTTAGACGGTAATTACTAACATTAATGAGTGCTTGATAGTGCCAGGCACTGTTTGAAATCATTTTAATTTATTAATTTGCTTAATCCTCACAGCAACCCATTATTCTATTTTACAGAGGCAAATGAGGCAGGGGTTAAATAACTTATCCATTAAACCCAGGCAGTGGGCTCCTTTATGCTTAACTGTATGCTCTAACATAGTACAATTCATTTTCCAGGCATTTCATTGATAAATGTAGGCAAATGGGGACTCCAAGTTAAGAAAGGATATTTAAGATGTAAGGCTAAAGAGTAAACCAACTATTTTATTTTAAATTAGCATTATCAGTTAAAACTATCAGAAATGACAGTAATTTTACCACGTTCTCTTTTTCTTTCTTTCTTGTGGTCCTGGGCCCTGCTCTGTATCCACCACCCACAATGTGCGTGCACACACACACAAACACACACACACGCAGAGCTCCTTTACAATAACCATTGATTCCTCTGCTAGGAGCTGAAAATGAAGGGAAGGAGGAAGGGCCAAACGGTGGGGGGAACATCTACCATTACTATCCCAACTGTGTAAGAATTTTTAGTCAGAGCTATGTGAATGAGAAACATCTGCCTTGGTGGTAAACTTTGGGAATGATGAAAGAAAGAAGGTTTTAAGAAGACACAGACTTTTTTTTTTTTCCAGTATATTTCCTGGGTAAAGGCAGAAGAAATGTGCACGCCTTCCACACTCAAGTGGGAAGGTGGTGCCGTTCTCAGGAATGAGAGCAGGAGAGGATCAGCTGCTTCCTGTCCTCTCACATCTGCACCAACACACACTTCAAGGAGGTATGTGGAGATGAACCCAGAGGAAGGACAGGCAGATACTGACTGCTCCTTGCTGAAAGTGTTGTGCTTCTTCGTTCAAATAGCAAATGGAGAGTTACAATGAAATAAATGTAGTGACACAATTTTTCCCATCTCTTCCATTAATTAAAATGTCTCATTTACCAGACATATTTTCCCCTCTTCTATTCCCAGTAGCTCCAAAGCATGGTGGAAATGATCTTAGACTCAGGGACTCCAGTCATGTGATTGGTGAGTGGTCAGCGGTATCAAATGCAGTTAACAGACTCAGGATTGAAAGAATTAAAATGGGCGGTGACCTTGGCCAGGGTAGCTGCAGGGAAGTGAGTGGAGCAGAAGACTGGTTTCTGGGTATTCAACCATTAATAAGTGAGGCGTGGAAAGAGTGAGGAGACAAGGCAGTGACTACTGTGGGAATCAGGGTCAAGTGATAATTTCAGATGTTCCAGTGGTTTACTTTTCCGACCTGCTAGAATCAGGACCTGATTCAAATATACCTGATGAAATTCATTTAAAATATTTTTAAAATATATAAGTCTTCTATATTCTTTTTCTGTCCTCCTCTGAACTCTCCATCTCAATATCTCACTCAGCATCCTCCTTCCTAACCCCTTGCTAGCAACACACACACATACAGCCACATACACTTGATTCTATTACAGTAAGCATGCAGACCCCTTTCAGAAAGAGTTTCTACTTGAACTGTACCCAGGAGGCACCAAGACCAAAGCTGTGGAAGGGGTCAGATGAACATTAAGCTTTGAAGGAAGGGCTCATTTGCACATGTATTTAGTCAGTACTTAAAAAAAAAAAAATCCTTCCAGGCCAAACATTTAGAAAACAATGAAGTTTTTAAAAGATAACACCAATAATAATTTTTATTTTATGTTCTACAGAGGTACCACCGCCAAACTGTGAAACCGAACAAACCATTCAGGCCAGTGAGACCCAGAGGGAAGCTTATGGGTCACGAGAGCTCCCATCCCCATCTGGTGTGGCTCCATCTTTTGGATTTTAAAATCTGTGGAAAGTGCAGGCCTCCAGGAGTTCTGTGGGACAGAGAAGAGAGGTAGGGCATCAAAAACCTATTATATTTATTTTCTGTTGAGTGAATGAATAGTTAAGCCTGATATAAAAGCACTCAGACCCATTGGGGGTCTGATGGGTGGACCAGGCTGTTCTCCCAGTAGCCTTCTCCACTTGCCTGCACAGCTCCTGTGTCTTTCTGGGCAGTACCACACAGCAAGGATGGTAACATCGTTTCCCTGCCCTGTATCATCCCCTACCTTGTGTCTCATAGGCAGGGCTCCCACACCTAAATTCATGTAGCTGGGAGGAGCCTGGTAGGACTGTCCTCTCTGATCTCCTTAGAGAGGTGAGGAACTAATACAGCAAGCACCTAGAACATGCCAGTTTCCATTGCTAGGGGCTGGAGAAGGAGCAGAGAAGAGCAGAGCCAGACTTTCTCCCCTTATGGAGCATATAGGGTAGGTGAATGGAACCTAGGTGTTTACAGCAGTGGCTATGGGTATGCACATTCCTTACATTGGAATTATGGGACCCTGGCACAGACTTGCTGAATCAGTGTCCCCAGGGCCTGGGAATCAGTATTTTAAGGACCGTGGCTCACTTACATGCACACAAAAGTTATAGCACAACCTCCCTCCATCCACATGTTTTTCTCCTACATCTTCCAAATGATTTCAAGTGATTAAATGATGTCCAACATATTTATAGTGCAAAGGTGTGTTTTATTGTATTGTAATGCTTAAAAAAATGGTGTTCTAGATGAGCAGTAGGTATGGCAACTTTATGGTTATAAAACTTGTCATTGTTAAGCTCACAAGAGTAGCGCTATGTAAAAGAACTTTCTGCGATGATGGAAACTTTCTCTTTGCTCACCTATCTGGAGCTGCGTGTAGCCTTTGAACACTTGAATTGTGGCTGGTGTGCCTGAGGTACTAAATTTTTAATTTTGTTTTATTTTAATTAATTTAAATTTAAATTGTCATAGGTAATTAGAGGCAACTGTATTTATTAGATGATGCAGCTCTGTATAAAAAGGAGTTTGCTGGGGCGCCTGGGTGGCTCAGTGGGTTAAGACTCTGCCTTCGGCTCGGGTCATGATCTCAGGGTCCTGGGGTCAAGTCCTGCATCGGGCTCTCTGCTCAGTGGGAAGCCTGCTTCCTCCCCTCTCTCTCTGCCTGCCTCTCTGTCTACTTGTGATCTCTGTCAAATAAATAAATAAAAATCTTTTAAAAAAAGGAGTTTACTGCAGAGCAATGGGCATGGGCACATGCAGCTTCTTCCTTGTCTTAGTAATAATATGGAATTTCTTCATGTCTGAGTGGTTCATTACCTTAGTGCCCTGAGCCTGTGTCTGCCTTACCATCTACCCATACAAGTAGCCTTTCACACATGCTGGGATTACCGTGTTCTCTCATCATCTCATCTTGCCCCTTTCCGTTGTTCATCCCCGGAGGGCCACAGCCCATTCCTCCTTATCTACCCACCACCCAGAAATGCTCCCCCCTCCCTCCCCGTGTTTGCTTATCAGCTTCCACCATGCTTTCGCCCTACTCACTTGAGGTGGAGCACTGTCTCAGGTTAGCAACAGCCGTGACATACGCTGCTCCTAAGTAACTTTCGTATGTTGTGCTTTCTGGAAGTTTGGCCAAACATTTTGTGTCGTCCCTGAACAGAAGGTCCTTGGTTTCCGAGTGGAACAAACAAAACTTGCCCGAGCAGTCATTTCCATTTCCTCCAAACATAGCCTGTCAAATGGATGGAAAATGCATGAGGACCTATTCTCAGCGAGGAGCTGAGAATACAAGGATGGGGTTGAGGGGGTTAGAAGCTGGGAACCAGCCCTGGGACGAAAGGGAGCTGTAGAGGATGCCTCAGGGTGTTTCCATATCCTTCACCTGGCATTCACCCATTTTTGGCCCCAGCTTCATGCTTTCTCAAGGCCCCAGCGTCCTCTATAGGGTTCATCCTGGTCTCACCTCCTCTGGGAGGTCCCTCCCACCCACCCAGTCACTTCTTCCCCATTTCATTGGTTATGGCCTCGGGGACTGCTTCCAGGAAATGAGAGGACAGAAACGTGTCCCTTCCAAGTATTACTGTCAAAAAAGATAGTAAATGTGAGCTCCCGCCCCCAATGAGGGGTGGTACAGGTAGTTGTTAAATTTCATGTCTGACTGCATCTTTGATCCTATCCTACGAGGCTTAACTCTAGGCCTTGTAGGATTATAATGAATGAATGTAGGATTATAATGAAATGATGACTATGGAAAGTTTAACATCTAACACCTAAAAAATGTCCATTGACTGCTAATTATTATTATTTACCTTAAGAGGACCCACAAAGATATGCTATCTTAATTTAAAAAAAGAACAACTAATGGCAGGCAGGAAGCTGTTGTGGAGAGGAAAATGGTGTTTGTGGGTAGAGGATGCTTAGAATATTCAAGCAGCTCCCCTACCCCCACCTCCCTGGCAGTGCTGCCCTGAATTGATTGTTCTCCCCAGAGGGCAAGATCCCTGAGGACAGGGATCCTGTGTTTTTCTGGCTATTGGAATGGTTCTTGGTCTCTCTATACAAGAGAAATACAGTCCACCTTTCATGACGTATATCATGGAGGGCTGGCACACAGGATCACTCTCCTTCATTTTCAAAAAGGATAGAGGTGGAGAAAATTGAGTGTACCACAGAACAAGGTCAGGGTTGAGCAAGAAAGCAGAGGTGTGGACCCCATGTGATCCACATGGGAGCTAATCTCCAGCGACCTGGAGTTATATAAGTAGAGCTGAGCCTAAGAAATCCAGCCTCCCTATTTTAGTTTCCAGAAAGAGAATGCTTGAGTATGGGCTGCATTTAGCACTGAACTCCCCAAAATAATACCCACCCAGAAGAAAGAATGGGAGACCCTGGCTGGTCCATACCTGCTGCTCAAGTAATGTTTTGCTAACACAAGATGCCTTATCTTTCCGTGAGACCACAGCATGATTTGGGGCCTTGGCTAGGAAGCAGTTGTCAGCGTCGCTCACAGGCTTCCTACTGCCATCAGGGCACAGCAGCTGGAAGTCTTTTTCCTTCAGATTCTTAGCCCAATCTTCAGTGTTCCTTCCTGGAGACAGAGAAAGTGGGTCAGTCACAGCTTACAGCTTTGGTCAAGGTGCCCTCACTGAGGGGAGGTGACCAACCCATGGACTTGTGAAGGACCTGGGGCCATTGGCCAGCAGAAGTACACACACTGGGGTCACAGTGATGTGGAGAGGAAGAGACACTCACATCTACATAGGTCAGATTCAATTCACACTCAACCAGAAATTCCTAGCAACCACCTCTTCCAAACTAACTGCCCCACCTAACCAGGAGAAAGTGAGCTATATATTCTTGGATGATGTTCAAAAACATCTTCATTTCTACTGAACTCCAAAGCATCTGGACTTATTACTCTACCATATGAAGAATGTGACCCTCTAAGCAGGCTCATAATCTCTGTGCAATACCATCTGGCATTAGCAAGCAAAAGAACTTTCCCAAAGGCCCTTTTGCAAACTGGACCAGTGTTCTAAATCTGACACACTCATACTGGTTCTACATGAAAATGTGCTGCACATGCCTCTGTGCATACAGATCCACACTCTGTTCTTAGTCCCTAACTTCGTGATTTCTGTATTCTCTCTGAAAAAAAGAAAATCGCACCCATTTTCAGGGTTTCAGCTCCTTCCTCCTGAGGCAATTCTCAAATATGTCTTCCCAATTTTTAGTTCTTATCTAAAAGGCAGAATTGCAAATCTTTTTTTTTTACAAGATTCTTTTTTTTGAGGTTTTTTTAATTTATTTATTTGACAGAGATCACAAGTAGGCAGAGAGGAAGGGAAGGGAGAGAGAGGAAGGGGAACAGGCTCCCTGCCGAGCAGAGAACCCGACGCGGGGCTCGATTCCAGGATCCTGGGATCATGACCTGAGCTGAAGGCAGAGGCTTTAACCCACTGAGCCACCCAGGCGCCCTGCAAATCTTTTTCTTTATTTAATGCTCATTTAATTTTTTATCTGAGCAACTAATATGTGACTTCACTATCATAAAATTATGTATTATATATAAAATAAAAATACCTCTTTGCCTTCTCTCCTCAAATATATACTTAACAGTTTTAATAGAAAACTCCAAATTGCCTGTGCCTCTCCCACAAGTAACTTCATACATCTTTGCTCATCTTCTAATATTTCTCCTTCCCTTTCTTACCAGTCCCTCCAACTCAGCTCCTTCCAAATGAAACCCACCATCATTCTCTCCAAACCAATTCTGTTCCACTTCATAATGTAAGAATTTACTCAACACTATGTTGCATGCCTTCTGCAAGCTGCAGTGTTATTGGAGGAGGAAAACAGCTCACATACCAAAAAAAAAAAAAATATATATATATATATGGATATAGTTAATAATATATATAATATATAATATATCATGTGCTCTACAAAATATAATATATATAATATTTTATATTTTGTAGAGCATATTCTACATGTTGTGTGAGCCGAACCAACTTGGTGAGAACATATTCATTAGGGAGAGCTGGCTGGAGGAGGCATGGTTTTAGGCATGTAAGGTGTGTTACACGTACTGACCACTGTACTGACCACCAAGAGACTAATCTAGGCCTGACTGGCAGGGCATATGATAAAGTCCTCAACAGGGACAGAGGCTGTGAGAAGAGGAGTGGATTTTGAGAGAAATATGAGGAGTTTGGGCTTACAGAGATTAAGGTTGTAGTGCCAGTGAGCTTTGTACATAAAACGGACCACATGGCAATTAGAGGCTCTGGGATGTTATTTAGATGGGAGGTTAGGCCTCTGCTGTATGTTGCTGTCAGGGTGTAAGGCTTTTGGAGTCATTGCTGGGTAGAGAGGTGAAGCCAAAAGAAGCCCCACTCAGAGGAGTACCCAAAAAATTTTTTTTCAAGGGATAACAAAGAACCAGTCTTAGGGTAACACTCAGGTAGTAGGAAAAAAGACAGCCTTTAAAGGAAAAAGCAAAAATAATAGGAGAGAAGAAAAAAAAAATTAGCCAACACGGTATTCTTTCAAGTAAGCACTTAGCAGCTTCTGTGTGCCACTTAGTATAGTTAGTGTTGGGATATGAGGGAAAAAAAAAAAAGAGCTCAAAAGAGTTTCTGTGGCCACAGTTTATTACAGAATGAGATGAACTCAATAATGCTAGCCACACGGACAGAAGATTCTATTGTGGGATGGATGCCATCTGAGAAGGCTTCTCGGAGTGCTGAGCTAGTTCACTGTAGGTGAGTTTCCGGGAAGAGCTGAGTTGGGCGCAGGGACATGAGAAAGGAAGTGAGGTAATATCTGCCTGGGCTGTAGCGTGTTCTCTAAGCAGTTAGTGATACAGAGGGGGTAGGTGGAATGCTCATTCTTACCAACTTAAAAAAAAATTGTTTGGTATTTCAGTGTCACAGCATTTAATATTCACCCACTTGTTTTAGTACCCATTGATGCTTCTTGCTTGAAACAATTATTACTATATTATTTGCCAAATGATAGTTTTTTAACTTCATGATTATTTCTACATTTATTCTTGTTCTACAATTAGGAAGATCTTTCCCTTCACCTTCATTTGTTTAATCAGGATAGACTCATGTATTCCTATGTTCTTCCTACTTAATTCTTACTACCATTATTATTTCTTTTAGTGTTCAAGATGTCCCAGATCTGGCCAGTAGGAGGGCTTTAAAAATGGCATATCCCAACATCTTCAGCACAATGTTCCAGGCTCACCTTCATTTTTCTTGCCCAGCCCTAGAATCAGCTATTTTTCCAAGGGGCCCTGGCTCATCCTATTGGACAATGGGTCTAGAAACCAAGATCTTGGTGTTCATTCCCACTGGTGTACTATTGTCTCTACATGTTTTCAGGGGACCTAGAATTTATTTGGAATATATATTGGACCCAGACATATAGGAAATAGTTAAACAGGACCTTTTGGGAATAATTCACCCAATCTGAATATGGACTGTGAACACAGTGAGTATTAAATCCATGTTAGTATAAATTTCCTGATCTTAGTAATCACATTGTAGGTAGGTAAGAGAATGTCCTCGTTCTTAGGAAATGTGCTCTGAAGTATTTAGGGGAAAGGCAATGTCTGCACCTATGGGAAGGTTCCTGGAAGAGAATTCAGAACCACCAGAACCTCACGGTCCTCACTATTCTGTCTACCCCGATAAACACCTCTGTCTTTACTGAACAAACAGGTTGAGAATCAGAGCTCTGGAGCCTAACAGAGTCCATAACACATCCACAAAGACATCTTGAGCATAAGTGAGCCCAGCAACCCCAATTTGTGGGGACAGAGGAGCATGTGAATGTACCTTCAGTGTTCTGCATGACCGTCTGGTCTTTCACAAAGGCCACATCTCCCTTCTCCACCAGACACCTGCAGAGTGCCAGACAGGGAGAAAGAAGAGAGCCGGTCAGAGACACATGCGTCATTCAGGAGAGTCAGCTTGTAGACCCAGGGCTAACCATCCGATATCAGCAGTTGTGACTCCCATTCTATCACTAATCTTACATATTACTCATGTAAGTAATACAGACAAGAAAGACCTCCAGTTTGCTTTGTGGTTATGCAATCTCAGTTCCCACACACTGAATGCTAACTTCTGGCACAGTGGAGTTACAGCATTTCCCTGTCATCCATAGAGGTATTAGAGGGGCAGTGTTCCATTAAGGTGAGTCCCTACTCACATTCTACTTTGTAAAAATTGGAAACTTGTGGACTGTGAATTGCATTTGCACAAACTCACAAGGTGGCTCTAACTGGAGAATTTTGATAACCTTTGTTTTCTCCTTCACTACCGAGAAGCTCAAGTGCAATACCACTATCATTGTGCCTTTGATGGACTCCTGAACTACTAACACAAGTCTGGATCAGAAAAGACAGTTAAAAAGTAATAAGGTCGGGGCGCCTGGGGTGGCTCAGGAGGTTAAGTGTCTGCCTTTGGTTCAGGTCATGATCCCAGGGTCCTGGGATCAAGCCATATATTGGGGAGCCTGCTTCTCCCTCTCTCTGCAGCTCCCTCTGCTTGCTTGTTCTCTCTCTCTCTCTCTCTGTCAAATAAATAAATAAAATCTTTAAAAAAGGTAATAAGGTCATAAGGTGCACAGGTGTCTTTATAAAAGTAATAAACATCCCATGAAATAGAATTGCATTTGGGAATGTAGAAATCATGTTCTTTACTTTGTACATTCCCAGGTGAGTATGGCTGGCTCTAGGTTCCCCAAAGGTGCATGGAAGAGCATGAGCCAGAACCCTGACTCCTGTATTCAACTATGGCAGGGTTTCCTCACCAAGGCAATAGTAACATTTTGAGCCATGCAATTCTTTATTGTAGGGTGCTGTCCTATGCTTGTAAGATGTTTAGCAGCCTCTACCAATTAGATACCAATAGCACCCAACCCCATTTGATAATCAAAAACATCTCTAGACACTGCCAAAATTCCCCCGAAGGGGAAATCGTTACCTGTTGAGAACCTCTGATCTGCACTGTTCTGCCAGTCTGGAGAGTGTCTTGTAGGGGCTTGGATGCTCCTTCACACAGGCTTCTACAGATGATTGCTAACTGTGGCACCCTAATACATGTAAGACTAACAGGCTAGGAATGTAAGACTTTCACCTTAGTCCCTAAAAAGAAATCTTGTCAGGGGTGGGTTTCTTACTGTATTTGGGTCAGGGTTAAAATACTCACCTGAAAGCCCCTGTGTAGCCATAGTATCTCTCATGGTTATTGGGAAGACACTCCTTTCCTGGACCACTGGCCGAGCCAATACACAGAGCACAAAGACTGGAATTTCGCATAGATCCAGGGGCACAGCCTTCCTGGAAAAATTTATCTGTACAGAAGGACAAGAGGAAGTCAGCTTCTCCTGAGTCAATATGAATAGCCTTCATCTAATACATAACAGGTGTGTATGGCCCAGGATACGTGGAACATATTCAGTGACCTGCCACCAACTCAGGACCTGCCAGGCTGTAGGCTTTAAAAGGAAACTTAATTGAGGCTGGGAATAGAAGTTAGTAGACCATTATAATTCAGGTAGAGAGGATTCCATGGGCACCCTATAGTGTCACCATTTATCTAAAGAAAGAAGAGAGGGAAATTACGTAAAAATTGACTTAAAAGGGATAAAATTGCAAGTCTCATTCTGCAAGCTTGTGCTACTTATTTCCAGAAATTTCCTTCCCTTGCTTTTTTTTTTTAAGTTTTATTTATTTGAAATAGAACGAGAGAGAGAGAGCACATGCAGGGCTGAGGGGCAGAGAGAGAGGGAGAAGCAGGCTCCCCACCAAGCAGGGAGCCTGATGTGGGGCTCTATCCCAGAACCCTGGAATCAAGACCTGAGCCGAAGGCAGACACTTAACCAACTGAGCCACCCAGGCTCCCTCCCTTGCTATTTTTTAGAAGAGACTTTGCTAGAACTTTAAACTCTGAACTCAGTTAAAGGCTAGGGGATTTTACTCACAGCTCAATTGCTCTCCCATGGCTGTGAAATTGCCAGGAAGCTCAGAAAAGCAGAGATAGTGCCCTTGCTGGTGGGGATCCAGAGCTTTCTGGATATCACCCCAGCCGCATTTTGCTTCCTCTCATGTCAGAGAACACTCCAGTGCAGAAATCTGGTCTCATCTCCAAGTCTCCACACACAGGACTTGTCTGGTTCATAACTGTCTTTAGAGACTTCTTCTTTTAAAGCAGTTATACATATTTGGAAGTGGCAAGGAGGAAGCTGATGTAAATAACCATTAGAAAACATTTGTCTGGAGTACCTGGGTGGCTCAGTTGGTTAAGCATCTGTCTTTGGCTCAGGTCATGATCCCGGAGTCCTGGGATCGAGCCCCACATCAGGCTCCCTGCTCAGCGGGAAGCCTGCTTGTCCCTCTGCCCCTCCCCCAGCTCATTCATGCCATGTCTCTCTCTCTCCCTCTCTCTCTCGCTTACTCTCAAATAAATAAATAAAATCTTAAAAAAAAAAAAGCAAGCAAGCAAGCAAGCATTTGTCTGTGGTTAACTTACATGTAGACTTTTCATACCTGAGGATATTCAGAGGACATAAAATTAACTGATTTCTCATCCCTTTGAAGGGGTCTAGATGCTGGGCATTCTCTCAGTGAGACTGCCAAGACCTTAAAGAGATCCACACACTCACATTTCTAGCTCATAGGCTTAAAAGACTGGGAGGGATTGTCCACCCAACAGCCATTTGGATCCCCTGTTCCTCAGTAACAAAGACTTAGTTGTTTTATTCTTTTAATTTTTTCTCCATTATTTTTTATTGAGACATAACTGACATATAACATTACATTAGTTTCAGGTGTTCAATGTGATTTGATGTTGCAATATATTGCAAAATGGTCCCCACAATAGGTCTAGTTAACATCTATCACTATACATCATTATAAATTTTTTTTCTTGTGATGAGAACTTTTAAGGTCTACTTTCTTAGCAACTTTGAAATATGCAATACAGTATTATTAACTATAGTCTCCATGCTGTACATTACATCCCCAGGACTTATTTAGTTTATAGCTGGAAGTTCTTACCTTTTGCCCCTTCACCTATGTTGCCCGGTCCACCATCCCCCACCTTTGGCAAGTGTCAGTGTGTTCTCTGTATCTTTGAGCTTGGGATTTTTTTAGATTCCACATGTAAGTAAGATTATACAATATTTGTCTTTCTCTGCCTAATATATTTCACTTAGCATAATAGCCTCAAGGTCCATCCATGTTATCACAAATGGCAAGATTTCTTCCCTTTTTATGGCTGAATAAAAGTTTATTTTGTTTTATATGTATATAATGTATATAATATAATATATATATACATGTATATGTACATGACATTTTCTTTATCCATTCATTCATCAATGGATGGACACTTAAGCTATTTCCATATCTTGGCTCTAGTAAATACTGCTGCAATGAACACAGGGATGCATATGTCTTTTTTAATTAATGCTTTCATTTCCTTTGGATGAATACCCAGAAGTGAAATTGCTGAATCATATGGTCATTCTATTTTTAATTTTTGAACAAAGGTCAAAATAGGTGTGGCAGAGACATGCCCAATAAAAGATGACATTCCCGAACCTCTTTGACAACCAAGTGTGACTATGAGTCTACGTTCTGAGCAATGAAAAGTTCCTTGAAGTAACTGATTTTTATTTCCTGGATGTCTTCTTTAATACAATAACCACAGATGACGTATACTTCAAGTTGTCCTTATTCCTTGCTCCTGGAGGCTGCCTGAATCACAAACGTGAATGTCAACCATGGTTGACCTTGAAAATAGAAGCTGCAGGCTCAGAATTGTGGCTCAGAAAGAGATAAGGAGCCTAGGCTTCTAATGACCATATCAGCCAGGGACTGCTCACCTGGTCCTTTTCATGAGAGAGGAAAGTAAACACATATCTACTGAAGCCATATATGCAGCCAAAAAGAACCATTCTGATTCAGCTTCCCAACCCTACCATCTCTTTTAGATATCTCCCAAAATTTACTACTAAAGAGCCAGGGACACAGCATTTTATTCCATACTACTCTTTTCCAAGAACACCTCTTTCCAGCCTGGCCCTGATCACAGCATCCTCCCAGGATTCACATACCAAATTCACAGTGGTTGATCCTGCTGTAGAGCAGGCCCATGGGGATGTTCCAGCCCGCGGTTCTTTCTACTGCGGTATGGCAGGACTTCTTGCCTTGCAGATTGTTCCAGGTGAGGCTCTCATCTGCTGATGCCTTAACTACAGCCACAGCCTTATACCCTACAAGAAAGACACCAAAAAAGAAAGTATTAACACCCCTGGGCCCTCCAGAGTATGTCTGCAATCAAAGCCTGCCATCTGCCTGTGAAAGCAAAATTATCCTAAATCATTCCTTCTGTTTTTGAAAGGGTCTTCCCCAAAACTGAGATGAAGTACCACTCTGTCAGATGGAGATTATTCTGAACATTAAGAACAAAATAGTAAGAAAACATCATCATCAAAGGAATGGCTGGTATATAACACTTCCCTAAATTCATAAAACTATGAAAGTTATAAACTAGCAACTCACCCTTCACTGTGGAATATCAGAGGAGTGGATCCTGAGGAGCACGTGACTCCCAACATTTTATACAGTAACAATTAGGGAAGACTAGTAAGTGACCAATAAACTACAGGGACTATTCTGGCCAGGTATTTTGGGATATGGAGAATACAGGTTTGCACCAAAATAAATATATGAAGTAGAAATTCAAAATCAAGACAGCTGCCGTCTTTAGCAGAAAATACTTGTTGCTCCTTAACTGCAAATAGAAGATCAACCCATGATTTCAACTTTTTAAATGAGTTAATTCAGTCAACTATTTACAGCAGAAAACAGAGAAGCCTTATCATCCATGGAGGAAGAACAAGTCTTCCTATTTTTGGCCAAAGAGCCTGGGTCCTAGAATGATGGGGAAAAGCTAAGAGGTCGTACTAGGGGAAGTCACAAGGACAGACTTGCACACTAATGGCTAGGAAATGACCAGAGAGGTCTGAGCACTGGGCTCTGGGACCCAGTGATCACCTTGGCAAGATTTCCTATCTTGCTCCTGCCCCATCTTTCCAGATCCACCCCCTACAAGAGCACCAGCTGAGAGCCAGGTTGGTCTCGGTTCCTGGGCCCAACCCTGGCTGGGAGGCTTGGTAATTTCATGCTTCTAGACATCTGCGTGTATGAGCCTCTCTGCTCAGCCCTGCCAGGCACATATAAGCAAGACTCCCTGGCTGGTGTAACTCTCGTCTAAAACTGTGCAGGTTTTATGTAATGTGAAGGAGTTGGGCATGCTGGGGAGGGTGTGAACTTGCTTTCAGGATGTAGGAACCCTGACAACATGTAACCTCTGTGAGCTGTTGGTCCTCTTAGGCATCCTTAAAGGATGACAGTACCCACTTACACAATTCAATGAGAAATCCTGTGTGTAAGGCATGGCAAGTGTAAAAGAGTAACCAACATTATCAGTTATCATCTTTCTGTGGTTCTTTTGCATTCTAAAAATTAGTCTCTTCCATTACCTTACCTACTTTTGATTTGAATTTAAACATACCTTCCCCTTTCCCAAAAGCAATACAAATTAAACTCATGAGGTTACCAATCCAACTCACCTTCCTCTACTGTGCTGCTACATTGAGGGCCTTGAGTTTCTGGAGGAGAAAATGAAGAAGTCATTAAGCATATATCCTTTGGAAGTCATGCCATTCCCATGTGCAGCTCAAAATAAAAAGAACCAGGAAGACAATCTACATTTCACCAATTCCCAAACAGCCCAGGCTGTCTGGATTATACAAATTCACTTTTGCTCACTGGCCTCTGGAATTTAGCCCAAAATTGTAAATTTCAAGTTTCCTGCTCTGTTTGACCTCTGGCTACAGTGGTGCCTGCCAACTATACTTGAATCCCTGTACCACGGCAACAGAAGTGTGAATTTGGGAAGCAAGAAGACCTGCCAGGAATCCCAGCTGAGAATCCCAACTGTCCTCTGCAGAGGTTCCCTTTAGCTGGAACTTCCCAGTGCAAAGCCTCCAATCCCCCTGGTGGAAAGTGTGATGGAAGACTCTATCCTTCAAGACGACTGTGGGGATTAGAGATGAGAGAACCCAGAGTCTAGGAAGTGGGAGGTGCTAAGTAAGCAAAAGCTTTCTGGCCAATGTGGTATAAATCAGGCTATGATTTTCCCATTTCCTCTCTCCCTGGTGTGGAGGAAATAAAACACAGAGAGGCACCCCCTCTACTTACTGTAGTTCTCTGCCAGGACAGGCACGAGACCGCACTGGCCCGCTATGTAGATGAAGCCTCCATCCAAGCTCATGGCATCAGCCTCTCCTTTCTGCAAAGACACAGCACATTACAGCAGGTGAAAAGAGGCCATCTTCTGTCCTACCCACTTTTCCAACCATTTCTTTAAGGCAGCCTTCCCAGCACAGGCCATGAAGGCCCCAGGAGAGAGCAGGTGCTGTGCCAGACCCCCAAGGGTCTAGCACTGGGAATACCCAGCAGAGAAAATAAAATGTACTCTCATTTTCATCCAAACCATGATGAACTAAGGATTATTTTGGAGTACCTTGCTTAGTTTCTTCAGGAGCAAAGACCCACAGTTAGTCCTCCTGTTCTCTCATAAGATGCACTGTCCCAGAGACATTTCCACAACAACTTTCCGACACCAAGAGTTCTTATTTGTAAGACAGATGAGTGGAGTCAGGGACAGGGGGCTATGTCTGTGGCATAGAGCACCTTCTGATGGGGGCTCGAGCCCTGAATCAGGCCATGTGGATGAGTGCTCTTTCAGTGCTTGGTGTAGACAAAGTGTTAATGAGGAAAATACTCTCAAATGATCTATTTTTCAGGTTTATAAGCCCTGTTTTATGGAGATGCTTAAATTCCACAAGATTACCAAGCTTTCCATTGGGCCTAGAAATCTACTTTCTAGGAATACACCGTAAAGAAGTAATCAAATATGTGGGAAACTATTTGGATTAAAAGTACAAGTGCAAGTGTGATTCATACAATGTAAAACATGCACGTATAATTGATAACAGCAAAAAAGACGGAAACAGACTAAATGATGTTATAGATAATGTGGATAAATGGCTAAATAGATTGCATCACATCCACGCTCTGAAAGAGATTACATTAAAAGATCATGTTTTGGGGGTGCCTGGCTGGCTCAGTTGGTTCAGTGTCTGCCTTCTGCTCAGGCTCTGGGATCAAGTCCCGCGTCAGGCTCCCTGTGCAGTGGGGAGTCTGCTTCTCCCTCTCCGTTTCCCTCTGCCCCTTCCCCGACTCATACTTGCTCTCTCACTTGCTCTCTTCCAAATAAATAAAAAAAATAAATAAATAAAAGATCCTATTTTAGAAAAATGATTTGTGACATAAGAAAAACTAACTAGGTATCAGGTGCAAAAATATAGTAAATTGTGCATCTGATATGATCCCATTTTACAGGGTTTTCTCTGAGTTAGAAGATTACAAGTACTTCTCATTTTCTTGTTGTATCATTTAGGATTTTCAAAACTCTAAAAGCAAACATGGAATGATCTTGTGATCACCTAGCATCTTATGAATGCAAAGCTAAACTTCTACCTGCTTGTACAATCAGCAGCCCTGTCAAACCTGTCATGGCACACCATGGGTCTCAGGCACACTCACACCATGGTCCAATCTCCTGTAAGTGGACAAAGCTCAGAGTGCCCTCCACTGTGTGCTGACACCGGAAGGAAACAGAGCCCTAAGGAGCCCTTCAGATCCATAAGTTCAAAAGTACTGAAGCTTCCATGGGGCTGGGCTCCCACATGAGGGCAGGGTTCCTTGGGAACCCGGGTTTTTATATCTTTCCCAAGAACACTCCCTCAGCCTTAGGGACAGACAGGCAGCGGGGGCAGAAATGCTGCCCTATGGAGGCAGGAGTGACATACCGCGATCTTGGCAATACAGTCTTCAGTGGACTCTGCTGTTTCACACTCGATTTTCCCTTCACTGTTTACACTCCACTCATCACACTTGACCCTCTCATGGTGACCTATGGCACACCATTTCACCTTCTTGCATTCATCCCTCGGGGTATCTGGGCCTAGGACGTAAGAAAAAGAGCCAGATTTCAGATGAGGCCCCAGAAGTTCCTGCTGGTTATGAATGCTACTAACTGTCTCTATGAAAATGCTGGGATTTGTCAGCAATATACAAACAGGTCCCATTCCAGGAATTCATCATCTTAGAAAACAAAGGCAGTAACAATCTCTTTGTTGGCTTCTTATCATTTAGATATGGTTTACAATAATCTCTTCCTAGATGCCAACTTTCCTCCCAACCCCTCTATCCCTTCAGGCTGTTTTGGGTTTTTTTCTTCTTCTTTTTGAAATAGCACTTAACCACCTGGGTTGTTCTTACTTATGTGTTCATTGTTTTTTGTCTTCTCCCTGTGGAGAACATAAACTCAGCCAGGGCAAGGGCTAATGGCACCCTCATTGTTCAAAGGCAGTGCCTGGCTTATGGTCACTGCAATTAATGTCTGCTGAGTAAATGGCCATCTATTTGACTGACAGGCTCAGTTCAAGTCACTGCCTCAAGGAAGCCTTACCGCAGCTCTAGGAGCTATTTTTCTTTGTTTTCAGGGTCTCATCAGACCATGATATTTTGTTCTATTATGTTTGCTTTCCCTTCTTCTGAGCAAATCTCTCATTTTTAATCAGTCATTCCATAGAGTGACTCTTCATAGAACATTTATCTTCTCCGCTGGTGAGAAAGTTCCATGAGAGCAGAATCTAATATATGTTTGTCTCACCACTGCATGCCCAGCACCTAGCACAGTCTATGACTACATGATCAATAAGTGTCTGTTGAATGAATGAATGTAATCAAGCAAACATCCAATGACCCAAGGAAATTCGGGAGCAGGATCAAGCTGTCTAGAGCTCCAGCTTTGCACACATTGGTCATCATACTGGCAGCAGGTGTGCAAGTCCGTAGCAGTTGTATCCTATTTCACTTACTTTGTGCCAGCCTACTTGGCTCCACAAAGAGGGTAGGGCAGCCCTGATTTTCACAAGGAAAATAACACTAGTATCAATCCAAGTCATTTTAAGCATGAATTTCCTTCAATGCCTTCTGGTGATGTCCAGGCCCATCTCATGATGACTGACACCATTTAGCATCAGTCTGACACTAGGCAGCAAGGCAGGGCAGATAAATGTCAGGGTGGGCTTTCAGTACCTGGAAAGCGTCTATTGCTGGTCCTTGCCCCCACCAGGTTTCCAGGCTCCAAAATGTCACATGATCCTTTCCCAGTACTTACGCACATCTTCCCTTAGATTCCGAAGAGCAGTGACATAGTCATAACCCAGGTACAGCCAGGTGTCCATCTTAGAGGGAATCCTCAAAAGCCCTTGGGCAGAGTCCTTAAACAGCAGGTCCTTCCCCAAAGGTGAGCCGAAGAGCTGGAAGGCTTTAGATTTGTCTTTGCCATAATGTTCCTGTGTATAGTAAAACACAATAGTGATTGGCTACAGCAGCATGAAAGGCTGAGGAAACAAAAACCTCAGAAAATGAAATTAAAACCATGAAATTGTCAAGATTCCAGGAGAAAGGGCAATCAGACCTCCTTTTTCTCACCCAGCACCATCCCCATTCCCAGCCTTCTTGCAGTCATGCAGCAACCTATTTTGCGGAATATGTTTCTGTGCCTGTCTCCTTGGTTGGGCTGACAGCTCACTGAGTCTAAGAAATGCAGTCTCCTTCAGAAGCTGACACCGTGTGGTTACCACTTCAGCCCTTAATAGACAGATGGGAGGGCTGGACGAGAGAAGGTTTGCTCAGGGCTGGCATTCTGCTACTCTAGAGAAATAAACCTGGCTGTGTGTGTGGCTTTCTTGCAGTCAGGCTGAGAGGACATTAGGAAAGAGATCATTTCCTTCTGCAGAGGTCATGGAAGGCCTTATGGGGGAGGAAGTATTTGCCCTTGGCCTTGAAGTCCTGGTTTAGATGGAAAGAAACAGAACTAAACAATAAGGAGCATCTTTATGTCACTAGGCCAAAATGTAAGGATCTGACAGGCAGTCATGCAGGACTAGGTTCTGTATGACTCTGAGTCCCCACTGGGCACTTTTAAGCAAATAGATGAATGTGGCACAGTTCCCACTATGTCCTTAAAAAAAAAAAAAGTTATTCCATAGTGACAAAAGGGAATGTAGGCAAATGCCCCAAATCCAAGCAGGGACTATTAAGCAGAAGGGAGGATAGTGAATTCAGTACCTGGGCCTTGTTGAGAAGCTCCCAGATCAAGTCTTCCTTGCCCCCCACACTTCGGGCCACAACAGCATGGGAAGGGACACGGGCCAGGTGGCACTCCTTATATTTATCTACTGTCATCCTCTGCAAGGTGTCTGGGCAGAGCAGCCTATACTCATCCCGATCAGCTTCGTTTGGCAGGTTTTCTGGGGGAAGAAAGCCTGGATGAGCCAACTGCAGATAGGACAGAGTCATGAGCTGTAGTCTCTCTCCTCATCCCTTGCAATCCCAATGAATTATAGCATGTGCAAACTGAGATACCTAGAGCAAACACTGAGGGCCAGAGTACATAAAGGAACTGACTTGCTTGAGATCCCACAACCAGTTACAGGCAAGAAAGTGTCTGATGCCTAGTACAAGGGTAACTGCCCCATACTCCACAACATGTCTCATCTCAGCAGACCAACTTCAGGCCAAGTTCAGCCAGATGTGCCTCCAATCCCTTGCTGTGGCAACACTGACCAGAAAGAAGGGTCCCCATGTCCCGGAGTTTGAAGGATAGACAGGGCCTCAGGCGTCCAGTTGTAGACCCCATAGGTACACAACTCTGCACAACTAGAAACCCAAGCAATGATAAAGGAGGAATACAGTATGCTTATATGTGACCACTGTCCATGAGAAGGGGTACAGGGCAGGGGGGCCCACTGCCTGGAGGGAATTTGTAGATTCTCCTGTTACTTACCGAACACTGTTGAATGCTTGACAAAGGCCACATCCCCAGCGTCATCCATCAGACACCTGTGGGAAAAAAATACATTAAAAGGATTCCTGCATGGCAGGCCCTTCACTTCAGGCTTGAGGGTCTGTCTCGTCACACCATCCTGCCTGGGACAAGGGCAGAGACTGATGGAGGCCTCTATGCCAACCCATAGCTGAGGAAGCACTACGGGGCACTGATATACCACTAAGATGAGGAGGGGATGAGCTTATGGGAACTAGAAATCCCTTATCACATGCCCCACAGTAGCAAAAAAAGTCAATGAAGATATTTTAATAGAGAAAAGAGTTTTTAAATTTCTGAAATGGAAAATAAAGACACAGAGTCTCCTGAGAGAGGAAATGTCCCTCGGCTGACATCAAACTTTAGTATATAACCAAGGTGAAAGAGGGAGAGAAAAATCAGCCACATGAGCTGTCTGCACAGGGGCAATGAGGGATGGCCAGAGAGAGTGCATTAAACAGGAGACCCTGCCACAATAGAAAGCAGAGGGTCAGTCACTGAAGAATGGTTCAAACACTAGGATGTGCCTGTTTCCTTAGGCTCTGCCCAGTCCAGCAAAAGAACACACTGGGCAGGTTCCAGGGCTCTGGGGAGGTAGAAAAAATCTCCAGGAGAGGGGCTCCCTTGTCAAATGTCACATAAAAGGTATATGCACTGGCTTGGCCTGGAGAGTCTCAGCTGGATCACTGAGTCACTGTGAGGGCATTAGGCCTCTGGATGCCTCTTTGTAGGCTGGGCTCTGCTATGGGCCAGGTAGGGTCTCCCAGCCTGAGGACATTGGACAGTTTGGCCATCATGGAGAAGCAGCTGGTCTCACTCACTTGAAGGCACCTGAGTATCCGAAGTATGGTTCATGGTTAGAGCAGGCACACTTGTCTGTCCCTTTCCCCGCACACAGTTGACATAGTTTGGGAAAGACTGTCCGATCTGCACAGGGAACACAGCTGCCCGCAAAGAAACTGGACACCGCTGTTCAACATAAGACATGTAACACAGGTCATGAGCCACCCTGGGCACAAGCAATTATAGCTCCCAGTCTAGGGTTTTTAGGGAACAGAGAGTGACTAAAGGAAAATGAATATACCCAGTTTCAGCACACCCTTGCATATGTTCACTGATCAAGATCAAGGTTTTCCAAAAAGGGAGGAGTTAACCTTTGTCCTCCCACCACCCTCCCCAAGAACCAGACCTGTGCCTGCCATTGACCCAGTCCTGTCTCAGGTCACTGTCAGACTGGAACAGCTCAGAGAGAGGTCTCCTCTGGGAGTCATATCTGAGAGATGGGAAACCCAGGTAGAGTGGTGCAAGCCAAGTTCATGGCCAGCAGATCAGCCACAGATAGGAATGAACCCCAGGAAAGTGATCAGTAGGGCCCAGCAAACTTGGCCCTGACTGAAGCCCTCTGTTGGGCTTGATGGCCTTCCCCCCACTTCTCAGGATAGCCTTTGGTTGGGTGTTAGGAGCTCAGAAAAGAAGAAACTCAGCTGACACTTGCCAAGGGCTGCTGGTGTGGCAGAACTGACCAGTTTAAATCTGGTGTACCTACTCCCTCCACCCCCCAGACTCATCATACATGATCACCTGATCATGTCTGAGTGATCCCAGTGTGGCCTGTGTGGGCCTGCCTGATAGCAGTCACCCTCTTGCCTACTTACCCTTCTGAAGAGAGTCACGTGGCTCAGGCAGCTTCCAATAAAGTAAGCCCATAGGGATGTTCCATCCAGCAGACCTGCCAAGGCCTGTATGGCAGGACTTCTTGCCTTCGAGCTCATTCAGGTTGAAGTTACTGCTCTTCTTCACCAAAGCCACAGCATAATACTGGGTTTTTTGATCTGCAAAGAGACATGTGAATGAAAGACCCTTAACCTGGGCCACAGGGAAACATTGCTTATCACTACTGGATTCCTGAGTAAAGAAAGGGAATCCACAGGGCACATTTATGTTGGGTTGGCTCACAAAGGGAGAGAGATCAGGAAAACCTGCCTAGACTCGCAGGGGGAAGAAAGGACCACAAGGAGAACATTTACAATAACAGTCCAAGCAAACACAGGGGCAAGAAGGCTACATAAACATGTGGCCTAAATGCTTTTTGCCTACCATGGCCCTGCAGTGTGTCTGCCTACACATACCAGCCAGGCCCGCAAGGAAACTGGAGTTGTAGCGCAGAGACCACATTTATTCTAAGTACTTCCTGTTCCCTGACACAGGCCCAGGGACAGCTGGTTGCACTCAGAGGAGATGCAAGGCTGTTGGGGCTCCAGGTATGTACTGTGTAGCTCTAAACTCTAGTGGTTCAGGTCGGGTTGTGCACAGTCTGCTCTGTTTCTCCAGGGAGCCCATTTCACAGCCCAGAAGGTCAGTGTCAGGAGTACCAGTCCTCAACCATCCCAAAGCCCCAGAGGCCTTGAGTTGTGCCTATGGCAGATGATAGGGCCTCTCATTCCCCACTGACACCCAACGGGAAATGCTCATCAGTATTTAGTCTACATTAGCTGCCTGGGCAAGACACACTCAGCATCTACCAGGAGAGAACAAGAGCCACAAACTCTCTCCTGGGTCCCCAGGAAGAACTTACCCCCTTCTGACTCATAGAACTCTGCCACTACAGGCTTTAGGTTGTAGGGATTCAGGCCCGCCTCAAACACCAAGCCTGCATCCAGTGTCACAGCGTCTGCTTCATTTGCCTGTAAGATAACAGACCAGACCCTGATGAAGTCCTTACTTCTGAGGAAGGGCTACCTATACCCAGGCAAGTGAGGGTGACTGGCAGGGCTTCTTGGATCTGGGGCCAGAAGAACCCTCACCTTGGCCCAACTACGCATCACACCAAGGGTTTCGGTTGATGTCACCTCCCTGGTAAGGGGATTTGGCCATCATTTTCCTATTCCTCCCACATAGAGTAAGGAATGGATTATGTTTTTCTTTACCCTGGTAAGGAGTCTGGTTCTTGGCCCAGAAACCTATCTGTGATCTTTCAAGATCAACATGAATTAGAGGAGCTTTTCCTGGCAGACCTCATGGAGGAAAGCTGCCGTCCCAACCCTAGACTGGGTACAATGCACAAACACAACAGACACTGAAGAAGTTGCAACCATGCTCTTACATATATTTATACTGTGAGCCATATTTATACTACATATTCATACTACATTGCTTTCTTTGGTAACCTCTTTATCTTGAGCCTTCTGCTGAGGTCTTCCTCAGGCACTTTGTGAAGCCCTTCTTATGGAGGAGGGTAGCCTTGAAGACATTGTGTCCACTCTGATTCAGTACTCAGTACTTTTTCTTCCTGTCCTGGAACCCCATAACTACAACAATCTTGTTCAAGGATTTGATACTTTCTTTGGGCTTTACCTCTCACTTATACTATGAATTAAGGGTAAAATGCTGATTATTATTTCTATTATGGCTCATTGTTTGCTTAATGAACTATTCAGATATGTCGAGGTCACAACTGTTCAACTCAGCTCCATTTTACAGTTGAAAAACAAAGGCACGGGAAGTTTGTTACTTCCCCAGGCTACATAGCTAGTAAGTCATGGAGCTGGGATTTAAATTCAGGTTGTCTGGATTTATTTCTTCCATATCTGCTACTTGCTGGATATTTAGTTAGTTAGTTAATCTTGGGGCAACTTTTAAGGGTTGGTATTGTTTTTATTATAATATACATCAGATAAAATTTACTATTTAACCTTTTGTAAGTATACATTTAAGTGCCATTAGATGCATTCACATTGGTGAAGGACAGCCGTATTCCACAACTAAACACCAAATATGAAGCAATCTTTGTGGCCTCCTTGGTATCAAAAAAGTTAAGTACAACCTCTAGCCTCCCCCCACCCACCCCACACACCACAGAGTAAAAACGAATAAGCAAACAAACAACTTTTCTCAGAGCGGTGAGACTGGGGCTTTATGGCCAAGACACCAGGATACTGATCAGGCATCACTGTGGCCTCAGGGGCAACGGAACCAAGGAGCCAAGGCCTAACTCATGGGATCCACTAGAGCAGCAGGGATTCCAAGGGGAACCTGAACCAGCAAGGAGGAGGAGGATTAAAATCAAGTATAACCCCCACAGGTGCAGATAACTGCACTCATAAGAATATAAACCGCAATGTCGGAGTGTCAAGAGGAACAAAAAACTCGAGGGAGGTTGAAGCTGTCTGATGCAGTTGAGAAGAGCTGCCTGTGAGGGATTTACTTTTCTATACAAATTGAAGGCTGCAATCAGAGTTAAAGCGTAGAAAAGGAAATTATCAGAAATAAAAAGAAAAATTATTTGAACTGGTATGTCTAGAAACAAAAAATATAACTATTGAAATAAAAAAGTGATGAATGGAGGGGCGCCTGGATGGCTCAGTGGCTAAGTCTCTGCCTACAGCTCAGGTCATGGTCTCAGGATTCTGGGATCCACATCTGGCTTTCTGTTCAGTGGGGAGCCTGCTTCCCCCTCTCTCTCTGCCTGCCTCTCTGCCTACTTGTGTTCTCTCTCTCTGTGTCAAATAAATAAAATCTTAAAAAAAAAAAAGTGATGAATAGGCAATAAGTTGATTAGACATGTTAAAAGTAAGAATTAGTGAAGTGGAAGGTCTATCTGAAAAATGTATTCTAGATCCTGCCAAAAAGAGGTATAGATGATGGAAATTGTGAAAGAAGGATTAAAAGGTTAAATTAAAGAAGACCCGACATGTGTCATCTTGGAATCCTAGAATCTTTTTTAAAAAAGAGACTGAAACAAACAAATATTTAAAAAGATAAGGGCTGCAAATTTTTCAGAATTAATGAAAAACATAATTCCACAAACCCAGTATACACTAAGCAGGAGAGGTACCAAGATTTTCACAACTGCAAATTAATCATAGTGAATCTATAGAACATCACAGACCAAGAAAATGAAACCTCAAAATCAATCAGAGATGACTGAAGGAATAACAGGATAATACCACTCTTCTCCACAACTACAATGGAAGTCAGGAGATAGTGGAATAATATTTTAAAACAGGGTAAAAATGTCAAGCTAGAATTATACATTCAGCAAAACTACCATTCGTGAGATTAAAGCATTTGTAGAGGAAACAAGCAAACAACTGAGAGAGTTTAACACTAAGATATTGGCTCTAAAGAATCCCCCCAAAATTTATATATCAAGAAGGAAACATATCCCAGAAGGATAGTCTGAAAAATGAGAAGGAATGGGAAACAGTCTAAATGGCAAAAATGTAGATAAATCTAAATATTTCGTCTCTCTAAATTTTTGGGTGTGTGTACACACACACACAGACATAGACCCACAACCCCCCCAACATATATTTTTGTATAGTGTCTACAAATACATGAAGTATTTACATTGTGGGTTTTAAAAAGATAGACATAAAATATTAAATGGTAATATTTAAACAGGGAAGAGGGAAGTCTGAGCGACTGCTTCCCAGAGTCATTCTATTGTTTGAGAAGGAAGGCCAGGATTATTTTACTGTAATACATTGGTAAGCTAAAAATATGTAGTAAAAATTTAAGGAACTCAAAAGGAATATAAATAAAGTGTTTAAATTCATTGCCAGATAGGTGGGAAAGTGGAATAAAGGGAAAACAATGCAAATGAACACACACATGTGCAAACTTAATTTTTAAAAATGAGAAGAGGAAAAATCAGAAAACAAGGGAAGGCTGGACTAAAATCAAAAAGTAATATGGCAGAAATATGTCCAAATTTGCCAGTAATAATAATAAAATAAATGAGATTTCACATAAAGTAAATAAATCTGATTGTCAGATTGTATTGATAAAATTCAGCAATAAACAGTTTTCAAAAGATGCACCTGAAGCAGGAGCAACAGAAAACTGAAAGTGAAGGAATGAAAGAAATCACAGGAGAAGACTACTAAGCAAAGAAAGTTGATGTAGTATGTTAATAGAAAAATAGAGTTTAGTCAAAAAGCACTGCCAGATAATTTCATAATGATAAAATACCAAATTCACCAAGAATGGTAGGATTTTTCACTCATATGCTGGTGGTAGGAGTAGAAATTGAAATAATCACATTAACTGTCAACTACACTCCAAAAAAAAAGAGAAAAGAGCCCGGATGTCCACACACACACACACACACACACACACACACAGGAATAATACTCAGCCATCAGAAAGAATGAAATCTTGCCATTTGCCATGACACGGTTGGAACTAGAGGGCATTATGCTAAGCATAATAGAGCAATCAGAGAAAGACAAATACCATATTACATCATTCATATGTGGAATTTAAGAAACAAAACAGATGAACATAGGGGAAGGGAAGGAAAAAATAAGAGGAAAACAGAGAGGGAGGCAAACCATAAGAGACTCTTAACTATAGGGAATAAACTAAGTGTTGCTGGAGGGGAGATAGGTGGGGGATGGGGTAACTGGGTGATGGGCATTAAGGAGGGCACTTGATGTAATGAGCAACTGATGAGTTGGGTGTTATATGCAACTGATGAGTCACTAAATTCTACCCCTGAAACTAATAATACAGTGTATGTCAATTAGACTGAATTTAAATTTAAAATTTTTTTTAAAAGAAATGAAGGCAACCAACTACATAGGTAAATAAAGAACTGCACTGAATTGGCTTAAAAGTCAAACACTGCTGGTGGGAATGCAAGCTGTACAGCCACTCTGGAAAACAGTATGGAGTTTCCTCAAAAACCTAAAAATAGGGCTACCCTATGACCCAGCAATTGTGCTACTAGGTATGTTATTTACCCAAAGGATACAAACATAGTGATCCATAGGGGTACCTGCGCCCCAATGTTTATAGCAGAAATGTCCACAATAGCCAAAATATGGAAAGAGCCGAGATGTCCTTCAACAGATGAATAGATAAAGAAGATGTGGTGTGTATACATACAATGGAATATAACCCAGCCATAAAAATGAAATCTTGCCATTTGCAAAGACATGGATGGAACTAGAGGGTATTAGCTAAACAAAATAAGTCAATCAGAGAAAGACAATTATCACATGATTTCACTCATATGTGGAAGTTAAGAAACAATACAGGATCATAAAGAAAGGGAAAGAAGAATAAAATCGGACGGAATCAGAGAGGAAGACAAACAATAAGAGACTCCTAACTATAGGAAACAAACTGAGGGCTGCTGGAGGGGAGGAGAGTGGAAGATGGGGTAACTGGGTGATGGGTATTAAGGAGGGCACGTGATGTAATGAGCACTGGGTGTTTTATATATATATACACATATATATTTTATATATGTTTATATATAATATATATATAATGAGCAAGTGATGAATCACTAAACTCTACCTCTGAAACTAATAATACACTATATGTTAATTCATTTTTTTAAAAATCAAACATATTTGGCATTGTCTTAGAAGGCAAATACATATCCCATGGCACAGCGAGTCTGCTCCTACGTATATATATTCAAGAGAAACTATTAATACTTGTGTCCTAGGAGGTGTGTTAAAAATATTTGTTGGGCGCCTGGGTGGCTCAGTGCATTAAGCCTCTGCCTTCGGCTCAGGTCATGATCTCAGAGCCCTGGGATCGAGCCCCATGTAGGGCTCTCTGCTCAGCGGGCAGCCTGCTTCCCCCTCTCTCCCTGCCTGCCTCTCTGCCTATTAGTGATCTCTCTCTCTGTCAAATAAATAAATAAAATCTTTAAAAAAAAATTTGTCAAGCCCTGATTAGAATAACCAAAAGCTGGAAAGAACCCAAATGCCTAATGACCAGAAAAGAAAAAATACATTGTGTTATACTAACATAATGGACTATTGTGGGCTCTGAAAATGAATGAACAATAGCTATATTCAACAATGTGGGTGAATCTTAGCATAATATTGAGGAGAGAAAAACAAGGAGAAGACAACATATAGTAATGCCATGTTTATGAAACTTTTTACGAATCAAAACCATATAGTCATTCACACATACCCATATACATCTTAAAACTAAAATACAAGACAAGAAAGTTGTAAGATTGAGAATGGATGGAGAAAGACATCGGTAACTGTAAGGAGGGCCAGTGGGTTACACCACACTACGTGGTTGCCATTCCCATAGAATCCAGTGCTGCCACACAGCAGCCCTAGAAGTAAGCTATTGGTACTGATGAAGTTTTGAGAACCTGTATTAGGTTCATGGATAGTATTATTTTATATTATCAGCAATTTAAAAATGAAAAGGGACATGCATGGACTAGAACTAAACAAATGTCACAATTCAAGGGTGATAATTTAAAGCATGATCATAACAGATCCAACTAAAAAACACACACAGGCCAGTTGTTTTTACCAAATCACTGATTCCTTCAGTCAATCATGCTCCGTCTGGCTGAGTCTACCTTTCCCACCTCATTACTCCTTCCTGTCTCCTGCTTGCTCTACTCCTTCACCCTGATTTCCCTACTTCCCAACTTCAGAAACTCCTGCTCTGCTATCTCGGGCCGTTTGCACAAACTGTTCTTCACTGCCTGACGTGTTCTACCCATGGCACCCGGCAGGCGTACCCATGCTCATCCTTGGGGTCCTAGTTTCATTGCTTCCCTGTCAAGGAGGTTGTGCCTGACACGCAGGCCAAAGTAAGTTTCTTCTGAAAGTCTCTGTCAGAGCATTGTACTCTTTCCCTTCATTGTACATTACACACTTATAAATTTACAATTTATTTGTTTGCATATTTTTCTTCTCTCCTCACCAGAATGTTATCTTGTCAAGAATAAGGGCCAGATGTGTTTAAATTCACCACTTCAGCCCCATTGCTCAGCACAGGGTCTGACCCCCATTCAGATGTGCAGGGACAACAATGAAGGAGTGAAGTGTTTTTGGAAAATCTGAAAAACAAAGAGATCAGCAACCATCTGCAGTTGGCACTGTGTTCCTCTTCTCCATGAGCATCATTCATCTAGTTCCCGTGATGTACCACAAACTTCCAAAACAATGTCATATGGTAATTTTGATAGTAAACATTCTTGTTTTTTTCCCTGAATTCAGAGAACTTGGTGCCTCAAAATAGTTCCCTTTTCAGAGTGTGTTGGATTTTGTTTTAAGACTCTTTAAAGATATCTACTCCAATTTCCCTTTCTGAAGTGCCTTTATTAGCACTGGGGGTTGACTGTCCCACACACCAGCCTCCCACCTGAGTAGAGTTGTTCCAAAATGTCAGAAGAGAAGGTTTGGATTTTATTCCACTCTCTTTTAGGCAGCAGTGGCTTACCCAAATGGCCTTAATGCACTCAAGGTAGGAGGTTTTCTTCACACAGCTGACAAAAGGACCATTTTCAAGGACAGTTTTCATATTTTCCATGAAACTGGAACACTTACTGGCCTCATGATTTGAGACCGTGCACCACCTCACAGTTTTCTCAGGGGAGACAGCCAGACACAGCCCTGGGAGAAAGAGGTCAGAGGTTGTGTTAGTGGGAGAGACAGAGCACCCCCTGAAGGCTCTTGAAGTCTCCATCTCTCCCATCCTGTCCTCCTCCCATTCCTCCCATTAACACCACAGAGCACAGATTCCATTGCCTTCTGAGGCTGGGGACAAGAGAATGGAACCCTAATGGCCCCCTAGTCACCTGCTTACCACCCTATGCTAGCCAGAGGGATGCTGGCTTGACCAACAGCTCTTAACTGGAGACCACAATAATCTGCTTTTCTCTGTTTTCCCTGCCTCCTTATCTCACCATCATGAGACTGCCCTGGGACATAAGCCTCATCAGTGTGACAGAGCATTTTCAGCCACTTGAAGGCATTGGCAAGGTAGGAATTACCATCTTTTAAAGATGATGGAACTGGCCTTAGGGATGCTTTACCTAAGGTCATCCAGCCTATTAGTGGCCAAGACTGGCCTAGAAACCAGGTCTCCAGCCTTTGATCTCTGCCCAGAGAAGAAAAGAAGATGACATTCTGAGTTATTTTCCATCTGCTTGGCCAATAGGTAGGGGTAAATGACTGATGAAATAATGAATTTGCCTTTGAATCTCGTCTATCATCCTCTGTTCCAGGAATAAGTAGGACTCCACATATTCAGTGGCTCTTTCTGTTTCCAGTGACCCCTCCCTCAATTTTCATCAGTCTTTTGGGCTGCCATTAGGAGAAACTAAAGCCAGCCGTGTCTGCAGCTATTAAAATCATGTGGTTGCACTGCTCCCAAAGACCTCTGTCATCTCCACTTTCTGTGGAGAAGAGCACAGGGCTGACTCAGGGAAGCTGATGAATATCCACAAAGCGCAAAGCAGGAAGCGGGGAGGGCAACACTCTCCAGGATGCATAAGGAGGAGCCACTGGGAAATTACTGCCCCAGCCACCCTTTATCCCACCTCTGCCCATGAGAAGTCATAGGAGGCATCAGGATTCAGTGGCAGATACCCCCACTCCCACCCCTCTCCCCAAACTGCCCTTCCTGAAATCTCATGGGCAGGAGTTTGTCCTGAGTCCTGCATTTACCTTGCACAGCCCTGTGAGGTGCTTTGAGGGTAGGAGGGGACCAGGGCCAAAGGCAAGTAATGCAGGGCCAACTCCCAAGGGTAAACTTTTCCAGGAGAGACAAGTAACGAAACACAAAGCTCCAAAGGTATAACAAATGCACCAGGAGAGGCAGAAGTTAAAGAACAGAGGATGCCAAACAATCTCAGGAGGTGATGCGCGTAACAGAGGGCTTCCAGTTACAGACCCCACAGCACGGATGTGTGCAGCAGACTCTACTCCACTGGTGTCTGGACCCATGGCCTCATTTACCCTCACCCGACCCTCCCCGGCCCAGCCTTCTCACTGGTGAGGACACAAGAAGCCTGGATTCAAATATGCTTTGAATCCCTCAGTGGCCTTGCTTCTTAGCAGGACATCTTCAGTGCCAAGGGCACCCACGGGCCATCAGACCGCCAAGGGTGGGGGCGCAGTCAGATTTGGGAGGCCTTGAATGCCATTCTTAGCAGTTCAGACACAACTCAGGAGACCTCATAGAAGGGATCTGATAAACCATGATGGAAGTGCTCTTATTGCATTCTAATACTACGGGATTTACTGGACAACAAGGAGGAGAGCATGGAGAGGAAGCAAGGAAGCATGGAGGGCACGGAAAGGGGTAGAGGCACTAGCAGGACAAGCAGCTGCGTGCAGGCGCAGAGCTGAACCTAAGGCAGTTCTCAACCAGGTGCAGAGATGCGGCGGGGAAGAGCGAGGGAAGTTCTCTAGGCTTCCAGCCCAAGCATGGATGGAATCCAGGAGCCTTGTGGCCGAGTGGAGGGTGCAAAAAGCTACCGAGCTGGCAACTCTGGGAGCCTTCCCCGAGCCGGCACTCACCCAGGACCGCGCAGGCCAGCAAGGTGCGGACAGCAAGCCTCATCTTCCTGGGTCTGTGGCTAGGAGCCGGGAGCACAGACCTGTGGGCTTCTGCGCGGCCTCCCCGCGTCCAGTGCCCCTTTATGTCCGGCTGAGCGGGCCAAGCAGAATCTTTGACCTCCTGTGTTTGCGCAGCCCGCTTGCCCAATCACCCCTCATCCCTCCCCCTTCATTCCTTCCCTAGGCCGATCACCTCATTTCCTGAGCTCCAGAGAGACCCACGGATGGAATCCAGCACAAAAATGCTGATTGTAAGGGAATTAAGGAAAAATGAACCCTTTGTTAATGTGCGCTCTCTCTGTGCCAGGAGCAGGGCCGCAGCGGGGCGTGGGGGGGCGGGGGGGACGTGTTGGGGAGGGTGGTTCTGCTCCCGAATCTCAGGATGCTTCTAAAACTGGTCCTGCACCAGTCTTACACGTTCATTCCACGGATAAAAGAGAGAAGGAACTACACTAGATCCATACTAGAGACGCGGAATGACAAGCAAAGACCTTCCTTAGAGAGGGTGTCAGAGAAGATAAAGCTGGCCTCGAGTCAACATCCTTCACTTGTTCCCAGGTGTCCCCAGAAACACTGCTCCTGGCTCTCAAAGGCCCTCCTAACTGAGGCATTGCTCTCCCCCTATATGCCCCACTGATCTAAAACTCCTGGACTGAAAACCTTCCTTCCCTCCACGCAGCCTGACAGACACCTCGGCCTAGGGACAGAGTTACAGGGGAGACAAACTCTCTCCCGCAAGAAGCTACCCAGGAACGTGACAAAGTCTAGAGACTCAGAACAAAACGACACACCAGCCCAAAGCAAGGGGCCCAGGGGAGGATGTAGCCTGGTCTCAATGCCTGGGTCATCCCTGGCTCCCTCCAGCTAAGTGGTTTCCAATTGGCTTTGATTGCCCATCCTTATCAGGAAACATAGTGAGCTTGTACATTCTGTGTATGAATTTTTTAAACTAATACATTGTGTACATTTCAACCATATGAGGAATAGAAATTTATGAAGCAATAAAACAAAGATAAAACATTCTTTTTTAAATGTTCCTTTGTTTATTCTGCCTTGTATACATTGAATAATATCTCAAGGCAAAATAATACACTTAGGGAAAGGGCAAGGGTCCTGATAGTAGATATAAGTCAATACTCCAGAAAGTCCTCAAGATAATTTTAGGTTTCTCAAAAAGTTACGTATCCAGTCTGATCAGATGATTGTGGTTTGGGGCTCTAGCTACACTAATTAATCTATACCAGGCCTAGAAGGTGTCAGTATTGTCATTTTATTTTTGTTCACTTGTGTTTATGTTATCGGAATCATCTTCTAATTCTAGTTTCTTTGCAGAAATATTTTTAAGGCACTTGTGCATTTTATGAGGTTTGGTGAGTTAAACCACATCACATCATCTGTACATCCAGTTTCCTGGGCACACAAACACCACAAAATAGGGAACCACAAAAGCCAAAAGCAAAGGACAGGTCAGAGAGTCACAACCATCTAGCACCTTCTTTCCCACCCCTGCCCTTTTGAGGTGTTCCTCATCTTCTCTTAGGACACTTCAGAGGCTCTACAAGACCTGTGTCTGTCTGGCCTATAGACCAGTGGGAGACAGTGCCAATCCTCATACAAAATAGTAATGAATGTCCATTTGTTAATCTTTTGCATTAAGAATATATACAACTGGAAGTTAGGCTATATTCTCCCACACCTCAGTAGATTGTCTCACATATGAGGGGTTACCCACACCCCACTTTAGAAAGCGTTGCTATAGCGGGGACTTTCTGTTTACGGTAGGGACGTAAGACAGGCCTAGCCAGGCTGCCTCACCACTGAGGAAGAGACGCTGCTGCTTGCCCTCCCTCTGTACCTGCCCCTCATGGGCCCTCCTGCGTGAGTCATGGGAAACCCAGAATCATGGCAGGAAGGGCATATTCCTACTTCCCCCTGCAGCAGGTGTATTAGGGGGTGATATGTCTTCCTGTGGGAGATCTTAAGGTACAGAGATGAAGACGGGAGGAGAAAATGAGGAGAAGTCCTGGTGGGAGAAGCCTCCTGTGGAGCTGATGCCTCCTGAGGCTGTGCACTGAGCTTGCAGTGTCTGCTCAGAAGCAGGAAGGAGAGTTGCCCAATGTTGAACAAGCCACAAACTCAGGGAACCTCCGTGGAGGGCATGGAAGGCAGAGGGACCTTGATTCTCGCCCCTGGGCCCCTAGTGCTCTTACTCTTATACCAGAGGAGTAGTGAGCCTTTCCTGAGGCAGTTCCTCCAGGGACAGGCCCACAGCCAAGCTTGAGCCCCTTAGAAGGAGGCCCTCTGGTCAGTGTAATAGACTCCTCATTTAAAGATGAGGTGAGGAAACTGAGGCTGTGAAGAGTTAATTCCTTGTCCAAAATGAACTAGTGAGTCAGATGCATAATCAAGCAGTCTGGTTCCAGAGTGCATGTACCCATCCATCAGTGACAATGCCTCTCCCAGGAAACAGGGACATACAGAGATCAAGGGATTCATCTAGGCTCACACTGAAAGGGACAGACAGGGTCCTCTCAGCCCCGCGATTTCTTCACAGACACACCACCCCACATCTCAGTGTGCAGAGGGGCTTGTCCCTCTGGGAGTGGCCTGAGTGCCCCAACTGCAGAACCTCAGGTATACACGAATTTATTATGCTCGGATGGAAGGAAAAGTATCGCATTTTCTGTCCTTCCATGTTCCAAGCACTGTTCTGGGGCAAGATCTTTGTGATCTTGACCAATTACCTGGAGAGATGAAGTCAGTTCCTCATTTTTCAGATGTGGACTCTATACTAAAATGACAGCTCCTCCTTCACAGAGCTCTAGGACCTGAACTCAAATCTCCTAAGTCCTAGCCTTCTCTAGACCACAGCTTACTTCTGGATATTCATCTTCTCTTGTTTTATCCAGAAATAGAAGGGAGCAATGAAGGGAAGAAGGGAAGGAAGGAGATAAGAGGGGCTGGGGGGGGGGAATGAAGAGAGCTTCCAGTTATAAACCAAGCCAAGTCGTGACCCAAATCTTCCACCATAAACTGAATAAAACTCTTAAATTTCAGTGGGATTGGGTCTCTTGTAGAAAGAGCTGAACTTGTGTGTACGTGCAGGGGGTGAGGGGTGAGTTGCTGACCTAAAGGGATGGGCAGGAATGCATTGGCTCTCTGAACCAATATTTGTTGTTTCCAAATGTTGCCTCATTTACAAAGAAGCAGAGCAAACAAAGAACTTCTGTCTGGTTGAACCAGTCCCTCTCCGCCTTCCCCCCATTGCTTTCTGCCTAACACCAAGGGTTCTCCTCTGAAAGACCTGAGTCTGGATCTTTGGTAAGGTGCGATCAGTAGCCTGAGAACTGATGCTCATAGACCCACTATCCCACAGACCACTGCTCAGGGAAAGTGCAATGAGAGAGGTGAGAACCAAGAAAAATGTCAGGCCATCAATATGCCACACACCACCAGCTCTCTCTGTCTCAGTCCTATCCCTCAGAAGTCCCTGGACAAGGGAAGATTCTCAGGATCCCATTTTTTTCCCCAGAGAAGTCCACAAAAATATCTTTTTCACAAATAGTCCAGGGCTAGACAGCTTCACTAATGAATTCTACCAAACGTTTAAAAAGAATTATAACAATCTTACACATACTTTCCCAGGCAATAGAAAAAAAAGGAGCACTCCCTGACTAACTTTTGAGGCCGGTAAGTATAGTTTGAAAGCAAAACCCATCAAGGACATGATATAAAAATATAAAATATAAATATATAAATATAAAATTAAAAAGAAAGTAACTTTTATGACTATGGATGTAAAAATTCCAAGCAAAATGTTAGCAAATTGAACCCAGCAATATCTAAAAAGGATACTAAATCATTAGCAAGTTGGATTTACTCCAGGAATGCAAGTTATCTTTTGAAAAATCAATCAGTGTAATTGGTCACATTAACAGAATAAAGGAGGAAAATTATATAACCATATCAGTCAGTACAGGAACAGCATTTGGTAAAATTCAGCAACCATTCTTTTTAAAATCTCTTGGCAGATTCATCCTAGGAAACATGTTTAATCCAATTGTGTGTGTGTGTAATATATATGAATACATTACAGAAATGTTCTCTTTATATATATGAAATCGTCATACTCAGTGGTAGAATGGTGAATCATAGCTTCCCCTTTGAGATCAAGAAAAAGTTCTACTCTTATCATTTCTATTCAACATTTTACTTGTGGACCTTGCCAATCCAGTCATGTACGAAAAAGATATAATACATAAAAGAATTGAAGAGAAAAAAATAAAACTCATTTTCTTCTCAGGTTTGCATTAGAAGGAACATGAAAGTGACTTGTCTCATTATCAATTCTGTTAACTTTGCTTGGTTAAGGTGGTGTCTGACAGATTTCTACACTGTAAATTTATTTTCCTCTTAATTAATGAGTAGTTTGTGGGAAGATATGTTGACACTATTTAGTATTTTATTCCTCCTCAGACAGGCACTGCCTAGTTTCAGCATCCATTGAGGTTTCTTGCCTCAATCAAATATTACTATATTGATTGCCAAATAGCGATTTTTCTGCTTATATCATTCTTTGTGCTTTTATCAATTGACATTCTAAAGTAAACAAGTGCTTCCTGTTCTCCAATTATTTATTTATTTCATTTTATTTGTTTTTATCAGCATGGACTCAGGATTTCCATCTTTCTCAATGGGTTATAATCCTTTACTATCATTTTTTTTCAATTTTTTATGGTGGTAAAATACATATTACATAAAATTTATTGTATTAACCATTTTTTAAAAGATTTTTATTTATTTATTTGAGAGAGAGAGAGAGAGAGAGAACATGAGAGGAGAGAGGCTAGCGGGAGAAGCAGACTCCCTGCTGAGCAGGGAGCCGGATGCGGGACTCGATCCCAGGACTCCAGGATCACGACCTAAGCAGAAGGCAGTCGCCTAACCAACTGAGCCACCCAGGCGCCCTCATATTAACCATTTTTAAGTGTGCAGTTCATTCATGTTGTTGTGTGACTGTGACTATCCATTTCCAGAACTTCTGTTATCTTGAAAAACTGGAACTCTATATCCAGTAAACAAAAATTCCTCATTTCTCTCTACCCCTAGGCCCTGGTAACCACCACATTATTTTCTGCCTCTATGATTTTTTTTTTTTTAAGATTTTATCCATTTGTTTTGACAGACAGAGATCACAAGTAGGCAGAGAGGCAGGCAGAGAGAGAGGAGGAAGCAGGCTCCCTGCGAGCAGAGAGCCCGATGCAGGGCTTGATCCCAGGAGCCTGGGATCATGACCTGAGCCGAAGGCAGAGGCTTTAACCCACTGAGTCACCCGGGCGCCCCTGCTTCTATGATTTTGACCACTCTAAGGGCCTCATTTAAGTGGAATTATACAACATTTGTCTTTTATGATTAGTTTATTTACCGTAATGTCCACAATTCATACATGTTGTAACATATGTCAATAATTTCCTTCTTTTTTGAGGCTGAATAATGTTCCATTCTATGTATTTACCATATTTATTTATTTACTCATCTATCAGTAAACACTTGGGTTGCTTCCACATTTTAGCTGTTGCAAATAATACGTCTATAAACATGGGTGTGTAAATATCACTTCAAGACCTTGCTTTCAGTTCTTTTGAGTGTATACTCAGAAGAGGAATTTCTGGATCTTTTTAAGTTTTTATTTAAATTTCAATTAGTTAATGTACAGTGTAATATTAGTTTCAGGTGTACAATACAGGGATTCAACACTTCCATGCAACATCTGGTGCTCATCACAAGTGCACTCTTTAATCCCCATTACCTATTTCACCCATCCTCCCACCCACCTCCATTCTTGTAACCCTCAGTTTGTTCTCTGTAGTTAAGAGTCTGTTTCTTGGTTTGCCTCTCTCTCTCTCCCCACCCTTTGCTCATTTGTTTTATTTCTTAAAATTCCACATATGAGTGAGATCATACAGTATTTGTCTTTCTCTGACTGACTTATTTCGCTTAGCATTATACTCTCTAGCTTCAACCATGCTGTTGCAAGTGACAAGATTTCATTCTTTTTAATGGTTGAGTAATATTCCATTGTATATATACACCACACCTTCCTTATCTATTGATCAGTCAATGAACACTTGGGCTGTTTCCATACTTTGGCTATTATAGATAATGCCGCTATAAACATCAGAGTGTTGTATCCCTTTGAATTACCAGTATTTTTGTATTCTTTGGGTCAATACCTAGTAGTGCAATTGCTGGATCATAGGGAAGTTTTATTTTTAAACTTTTGAGGAGCCTCCACTGTTTTCCACAGTGGTTGCAGCAGTTTACACTCCTACCAACATGCAAGGAGGTTCCCTTTTCTCCACATCCTCACCAACACCTATTGTTTCTTTTTTTTTTTATTTTAGCCATTCTGACAGGTGTGAGAGCATATCTCATTGCAGGTTTGTTTTTTTTTTTTTAAGAAAGATTTTTTTTAAAGATTTTATTTATGCATTTGACAGACAGAGATCACAAGTAGGCAGAGAGAGAGGAGAAAACAACTCCCCGCTGAGCAGAGAGCCCAATGCGGGGCTCGATCCCAGGACCCTGGGATCATGACCTGAGCCAAAGGCAGAGGCTTTAACCCACTGAGCCACCCAGGTGCCCCTCATTGTAGTTTTGGTTTGTATTTTCCTGATGATGAGTGATGTTGAGGATCTTTTCATGTATCTGTCGGCCATCTGTCGGAGATGTCTATTCATGTCTTCTGCCCATTTTTAAACTGGATTATTTGTTTTTTGGGTGTTGAGTTTTATAAGTTCTTTATGTATTTTGGATACTAACTCTTTATCAGATATGTCATTTGAAAATATCTTCTTCCATTCTGTAAGTTGCCTTTTAGTTTTGTTGATTGTTTCCTTCTCTGTGCAGAAGTTTTTATTTTGATGTAGCCCCAATAGTTTATTTTTGCTTGTTTCCCTTGCCTCAGAAGACATATCTAGAAAGAAGTTGCTATGGCTGACGTCAAAGTAGTTACTGCCGGTGTTCTCTTCTAGGATTTTTATGGTTTCAAGTCTCACATTTAGGTCTTTAATCCATTTGGAATTTATTTTTGTGTATGGTGTAAGAAAGTGCTCCAGTTTCATTCTTTTGCAAGTTGCTGTCCAGTTTCCCAACACCATTGAGGATATGATAATTCTATGTTTAATTTTTTGAGAAATTTCCCTACTGTTTTCTATAGTAGCTGTACCATTTTACACTCCCACAAATGGTACACAAGATTCTAATTTCTCCACACCCTTGCCAATACTTATTACTTTCCAGGTTGTTGTTGTTTTTTTTAAATAGTAGCCTTCCCAGTGGGTATGAGATAGTATCTCATTATAGATTTGATTTACATTTCCCTAATGATTAGTGATATTGAGCATCTTTTCGCCTATTGACCATTTGTATAATTTCTTTTCAGGAAAAGTCTATTCAAGTCCTTTGCCCACTTTTGAATTGGTTATTTGTTTTTCTGTTGTTGAGTTTTAGGAGTTCTCTATATATTTTGGATATTAACCCCTTATCAGTTACCTGATATGCAAATATGTTTTTGCATTTGGTGGTTTGCCTTTCAATCTGCTCATAGTGTCCTTTGTTGCACAAAAGTTTTAATTCTCATTAAGTTCAATTTGTCTGTTTTTGCTTTTGTTGCCTGTGTCTTGATGTCATATCAAAGAAATCATTGCCAAATCCAGTATCATAAAGCTTCTGCCCTATGTTTTCTTCTAAGATTTTTTTTCTACTTTTAGGCCTTAAGTTTAGGTCTTAAAATAATTTTTAGTTAATTTTTGTATATGATATTGAGTGAGAATCCAACTTCATTCTCTTATGTCTTTGTACCTAGTTTTCTCAGCCCAGTTTATTGAAAAGACTATCTTTTTTGAATGTCCTTGGCCCCCTTGTGGAAAATAATTTAACCATATATGCAAGTGTTTATTTCTGGGCTCTCTATTCTATTCCATTGGTCTATGCATCCGTCTTCATGCCATACTCTCGGTATCTGTAACGTATGGTAAGTCTTGAAATCAGGAAGTCTGAGTACTCAGACTCCAATTTCACTTGCAATTTTTTCTTTGATCCATTGATTGTTTAACAATGTATTGTTTAACTTCCACAGATTTGTGAGTTTCCCAGTTTTCTTTTTGCTATTCGTTTGTGACTTCATACTATTGCGGTCGCAGAAGAATCCTGGTATCATATCTATCTTTTAAAATCTTTGAGACCTAGTGTATGGCTTAACATATGGTCTGCCCTGGAAAATATCCCATGCACAGTTGAGAAAAAATTGTATTCTGCTGTTATTGGGTAGAGTATTCCGTACATGTCCCTTTGGTTTAATGAGTTGTTCAAGTCTTCTATTTCCACACTTATTTTCTGTCTGGTTGTTCTGTCCATTATTGGGAGTGTGGTATTGACGTCTCCAACTATTATTATAGAACTATTTCTGGAGCACCTGGAAGGCTGACTCTGGACTTCAGCTCAGGTCATGATCTTGAGGTCTTGTGATTGAACCCTGCATCAGACTGCATGCTCAGTAGGGAGTCTGCTTAAGGAGTCTCTCTCCCTCTCTCTCTACCCCTCCCCTCACTCTCTTTCTTGCAAATAAATAAACAAATCTTTTTAAATATAAAAATTAGGGGCGCCTGGGTGGCTCAGTGCATTAAGTGTCTGCCTTAGGCCCAGGTCATGATCCCAGAGTCCTGGGATCGAGCCCCGCATCAGGCTCACTGCTCAGTGGGGAGCCAGCTTCCCCCTCTCCCTCTATCCCTTCCTGCTGCTCATGCTCTCTCTCTCTCAGACAAATAAATAAAATCTTAAAAAAATAAATAAATAAAATAAAATAATAAAAATTAAATAAAATTTTTAAAAAGAACTATTTCTCCCTTCAATCCCATCAATTTTTACTTCATATATTTTGATGGTCTGTTATCAGGTATATAAATGTTTATAAATGTTATATATTCTTTCAGTATTGAAATTTTTATTAATATAAAATGTCCTTATTTGCCTCTTGTAAACTTTTTTGATTTGAAATCTACTTTATCTGATATTACAGTCAATGCTGCTCCCTTTTGGAATATCTTTTCCATCCTTTAATTTTCAATCTGTTTGTGTCTTTGTATCAAAGTAAGTTTCTTGTCCAGTATATAGTTGGGTAGTGTGTTTTTACCATTCTGCTAAGTTGTTTTTTGATTGAAGAGTAATTCATTTGCATTTAAAGTAATTACTGTGATAAGAAAGGACTTAACTTCTGACATCGTATTATTTGTTTTCTATATGCTGTATAGCTTTTTATTCCTCTTTTCCTGCATCACTATCTTCATTTGTGTGTAGATGATTTTTTTTTTTTGTGGTAGTGAAACATTTCAATTCCCTTCTCATTTTCTTTTGGATATATCCTTTTGGCTATGTATAAATATAGCTATTTTCCTTATAGTTACCATGGAGATTACATTTAAAATCCTAAAGTTATGACTCTTGTTTGAATTTATATAATCTCAAGTTCAATAACATACAAAAACTGCTTTTTTACAGCTTTATTATCCACCCCTTTCAGTTGTTGATGTCATAAAATTACATCTTTATACATCATGTGTCTAAAAACAAATGGGATCACCTGGGTGGCTCGGTCTGATAAGCAGCTGGCTCTTGATTTCAGCTCAGGTCAAGATCTCAGGGTCCTCAGATTAAGCCTGTGTTAGGCTCTGTGCTCAGCAGGCGGTCTGCTTAAAGATTCTTTGTCCCTCGGCCCCTCTCCCCACTTGTGTTCGTGCACTCTCTCTCTCTAAAATAAGTAAATGGATCTTTAAAATAAATAAAATAAAATAAAAATGAATGAATAATTGGTTTTTAATTCATTAGTTCCATATATATATATAGAAAACAAAATGTAAAGTTACAAATCATTTTTACAATACTAACTTTTATAATAATCCATTTATTTTCTTTTGCTGTGATCTTTATTTCTGCGTTAAGATTTCATGTTATCCGGTGCCTGGGTGGCTCAGTCAGTTAAGCAGCAGCCTTCAGCTCAGGTCATGATCCCAGCATCCTGGGATTGAGTCCTACATGGGGCTTCTGTCTCAGTGGAGAGTTTGCTTCTCCCTCTACCCCTCCCTCGTGCTCATGATCTCTCTCTCTCTCTCTCTCTCTCAAGTAAATAAAATCTTTAACCACACACACACACACACACACACACACACACACATTTCACGTTATCATCTAGTGTCCTTTGATCTCAACCTGCAGGACTCTTTTTAGCATTTCTTGTACATCTAGTAGTAACAAACGTCCCCAGCTGTTGTTTTTCTGGGAACGTCTTAATTTCTCCCTCATTTTTGAAGAACAGTTTTGCTTTGGATGTAGGATTCTTGGTTGACAGTTTCTTTTTTTCTTTTAGCATTTAAATATATCAGCCCACTGCTTTCTGGCCTACAAAGTTTTTGAAGATGAATTATTAATTCATTAATAATTCACCAATTATTCAATAAGATTAATTAACATTAATCTTATCAAAGATCCTTGTATGTGATAAGTCACTTACCTCTTGCTGTGTTCAATATTCTCTTCTTATCTTTGGCTTTTAACAGTTTGGTTATTATATGTCTTGGTATAGGGGTCCCTACTTGGTGTTCATTGAGCTTCTTGGATATTTATATTTATGTACTTCATCAAATTTGGGACACTTTTGGTAATTACTTCTTCAAATACTTTTTCTACTCCTTTTTCCTTTCCTTCTGTGGCTCCCACAATGCATATATTGTTCTGTGTTTGATGTCCTACAGGTCCCTTAGGCTCTGTTCGTTTTTCTTCCATTTTTATTCTTTCTGTTCCACAGACTCTATAACTTCAATTGTCCTATCTTTCAGTTCACTGATTCTTTCTTCTGCCTGCTCAAATATGTCTTTGGATCCCTCTAGTGAATTTTTACTTAAGTTATTTTACTTTTTTAGCTTCAGAATTTCTCTTTTGTTTCTTTTTAAGTTTTCTGTCTTTTTATTGATATTTCTACTTTGTTTATATATTGTTTTCTTGATTTTCTCCACATTTTTTAGTTCCTTAAACATTTTTAGGATAGTTGTTATAAAGTTTTTGTGTAGTAGATCCATCATCAGGTCCTTTTCAAGAACAGTTTCTGTTGGTTTATTTTTTTTCCTTTAAATAGGCTATACTTTCCTGTTTCATGGTATGCCTTGTGATTTTTTTTGTTGTTGAAAACTGGACATTGGAATCTAATAATGTAGTAACTCTGGAAATAAAATTCTCCTTCTTCCCCAGTGTTTCCAGGTGTTTTTGTTTTTGTTTGTTTCTTTGTTTGTTTTTATTGCTGTAGGTTGTTTCTGTACCAAGGATCAGATATAAATGAAAACTTATGGTCTTTTTTGATCCTACTTCTTTCTCTGGGTTTGTGCAGTAACTTTCTAATTTCTCCAGAATGTATCATTGCTTTTGGATGCTCTAGTCTTAAATGTATGGCTCTCAAAAGAGAGAAAAAGAGAAATATGAAAGGGGGGGAAGATGTTAGCTCTTCAAATTCTCTGGACATCACTCAGAGGAGGAAAGACTTGCAACAATGAAAGGAGGTGAAATAACAAAGTCTTCCCTCCTCTGTAACTGCACCTCCATGTTTAGAAGCAACAATCAGTGACCGTAATACAGATCCCTGATATTTGCATGACAGCATCCTTATTGCCCACTCTGGCTCCCATAGCTGTCTGCAAGGTTCTCTGAAATATGTGCAAAGCTGCCTGATGCAGGATGGGAAGAAGGGAATGGGTATCCAAGGTAAGAACTCAAGTTAATGGCAATTTATCTTCCTTCCAAGACTTCTCCTAGATGGTGGAAGCCTTCAGTAGCCTCCATAATTCCAAAGTAGCTACATCAAACAGATATTACCAGTATAATCATTGTCTGAGTGGGGAGACAGTTTCCTGGTGCTTTCTAGTCTGCCATCTTCCAAGAATCTTCCTCCTCATTTATTTTTATGTTCAAATTGTAAATTTGGCCACTGGGTGGCCCTTCAAGCTTCTTCCTGAGTATATTTCACAAGCCCCATTATTTTTTAAGCACTTCACTTTCTGGAAGATTAAGACATCCAGGCCTATCTTGTAGTTTCCACACGAGTTCTGGAATCTCTGTTTAGGGAATCTTGTTTCCCTAAGAAACATTATCCTTTTAGTACAGAATGGTATTTAAGAACCAAAATCTGGGTGCTAAATGTGGTAACTGCTTTGGAAAGAAATTGATACTAAGATCTTTCAACAGATAGCTAGGAATACACACACAGACACACACACACACACACACACACACACACACAAAACATAACATACATCTACACCAATTTCCCTCTTTCTTTCTCTCTCTCCAACCATGAATTCATACTGATTCCTCCAATTCCAATTGAACACCACAGCAAATCTTCTAGTTTTCTTCCTCTCCATATTTGCAGCTTCCTTCTCTGACAGAGAGAAACCTGGATCCCAATATTGTCAATATTCTTAGCTCTTTGCCCACTTCCTCTGTACGTAATCAATCTCCTGACTCCAGCCGCCTCTTTGCCCTAGACTCTCAGGCTCTACTACCTCTGGCCACCTTAAGGACAGGAAAAGGTGGAGAACAAAGATATATTTTTAAACTGAAGAAAAGAACAAAAAAAGGAAGGAAAGAGAGAAAGGTAGGGAAAAGAAAGAGCAAAGGGGGAGCCTTTTTATCTGTCTCCATGCTCACAGGGTATACTGTGAAGGGCAGATATTAGGATGTTTTATAGACTAAGGAGTAACTGAGCAGAGGTGGTCAACATCATTCAATGTTACAAAGCTCTGGACTTCTTTTTCAAATTCAGTCACTCTTCTATAATATACTGGGAAAGACTGCAGACTGTCCTCATTTCAAAATCTAGAGATATCCATTCTTCAAGCAAAAGAACTTCCCAAGAAAACCCTTTCCTTGTCAGTATAATGTTCAACCTAAACCAGCTGTACCTGACCTCTAGGTCAACAGGTGCAGAGGCCACTGACCCTGGAGCTGAGTAGACTCTGGAAACTTTCATGTGTAAAGGAACAAAAGTCACTGGTCAAAGGTAGGCATTCAGGGAAAGCTGGTCTTCTCTAGCATGCCATTTGCAGGACTCCTGGACAGGCTTGGCAAAGATGGAAACAGGGTTAGAGGTCAGGGCCAGGGGCATAGATTAGAGTTCCATGGCAGGGCTGGTTTCAGGCAAAATTGTGAAACAGGTAACAGATTACAGAAGCTCCTTCAGTCCCCACTCCAGAAGCTCCTCTGACAATTGGCTTCTTCCTGACCACAAAGTGGGATACTAGGGAGAAGGGAGAAAGGGTGCAAAATTTTGAAAACATGGTATAAAGTGGGCCAGGACACTAGAATGTCAAGGAGTCTGGATTTTAAATAAGGGAAGGATCTCAGGTATAGGAATCTGTTCCTAGAAGTGGAGTTTATTTCCAGATTTGTATTTGGAAACATCTACCCAGTGCAAAGCAAGAATGTAGTGGTGATAAAAGTAGCATTAGATAGTGATAGAAGTAAGCATGAGAAATGATCACAACTGCAAAGACTAGAACAAGAAAAGAACATGGCCCCTGGTGCTCCCTGACTTGGAACACCACTAAAACTAGTGTGGTTTGATCATTTACTTTATACATTCACTTCTATAGAATAAGACTTTTAGTTATTCAGTGAATTAGGCAAGTTACATAATGCTCAGTACCTCAGTTTCCCATCTAGAAAGTGGGAATTATTATACTTACTTCATAGACTTGTTTTGAGAACTGAATTCGCAATTAAAGTAAATCACCTAGTACAGTACTCAAACATTATTCTCCTTCGTAGTAAGTCCTATGTACAGAGCACTGTGATCCCACTGTGAGCCCCTCAGGTCACATCACATCAGGGAATCCTACGTGCTTGTGGACCTCTAGATCCTAAACAATGTATCATAGACAATATGCCAGGCAGAGCCTGGCAGCTTTATTTTATCTATAAAACTGGTGTACAGACAAAAGGATGCTGTGTGCTCCTTTTATTTACCTGTCCATTCTTGAGGGCAGGTACTAAGTATTTTCATGTGCAGTCTGTGGAATAAAATGGGTAGGAAAATTGGAGTCAGAGATTCCTGGGTTTAAATCATAGACCACTTAGAACTTACATGATATTGGAGAAGTTACTTATCTTTCCCTAGACTTTGTTTTCTCATTAGCAGTAAGAATATGAGGGATGCCTGGATGGCTCAGTCAGTTAAGTGTCTGCTTTTGGCTCAGGTCATGATCCTGGGGTCTTAGGATCGAGCCCCTCATTGGGCCTCTTGCTCAGCTTCTCCCTCTATCTGCAGCACCCCCATGCTCTCTCTCTCTCTCTCTCTCTGACAAATAAATAAATTTTAAAAATTTTTAAAAGAATATTAATACTTATCTTCTAGGGCCATTTTGAAGACTACTCACTGTGCTATTAAAGTGCTGGCCCTGCCAGTAGATAGCAATGACTATCATTATTACAAAACAGCTAGTATGGACTAAGTACTAACAGCATGATCAGTGACTTAATGAAGTGACCCCAGATAATTTTTTAATGGCTTTGTCTATTGCTGATGGGCCCTTTGGCAAAACCCTGCAAGACCATGAATACAATGACTTCATTTTACAGAGAGAAAAACTGAGGCCCAGCCAGAGGACAAAACTGGTAGGGTGGCCAGCAGGGCAGGTAAAGCTAGAACCTATTTTGCACTCAACATCCTGTGGTATCCCCCATCATCCTGTAAGTCATTCATATTTTCTTCAAGGTTATTTAGGTATTTCATTTCCCATTGCTTTTTCACCAGGAGAAGCCCAGTCCTGAGATCTTCACGTGGGCCCATGAGAAGTGGCTGGTTAAGCTGAGCATAGTCTAGTACTTGTGGGGCAAAACAAACAGATCACTGGTCCCTCTGCTGCCCCACTGCAAACGCCACTGTTTGATGTCCCTGCTCTCCGTGGGAAGAGAAGAGCAAAGTTCACCCAGTTTCCCAGCTGTTCCAAAGTAAACCTCTGGCTTACACAGATCTGCAGAGAATTGGTGTCAACTGTTAGATTCTACAATTGAATGATTTCAACCTTTTAATTTTTCTAAATATTCCCACAGATAGGCCTTATCATAAATATGTACAACTTGTCTATGTGTACAATTTAGTAAGACTAATTAGCCCCCTAGGGTAGCATCTGCCTGAAAACAGGTTAACTAGCCTCTATCCCCACTCCTTCACTCCAGAGGAAAGTGATATGAGGTCACAGAAAAATCACTGTACTGGAGCTATAAATACACAAAAATTGTAGGTCAAGTAGTGTGTGTGTGTGTGTGTGTGTGTGTGTGTGTGTGTGTTACTAAGGTTAGAGTCCTAGGATTTTATTACATCTGAAATGGGTCCAATGGTACCCTCAATATGTTGAAATGTGAAACATTAATTATACGCTCTGGTCTTCTTTCCAAGTTCTTAAAACTCAGAGAAAGTAGATATAGGGTACATGACAACTCTTCCCCAGTGCCAGTGAAAGGTCTCTGCTGGACCAGGATCTTTGGGCTCCTGCCTTATGCCACTGAAGATTACCCACAGATTTGGCTCTTCTGGTGGGGAACACTGGCAGCAGAAATTCAAGCTATACAGAGCCAACAGTCTCTGAGGCTTTGGGCAAAAGAGCCTGAGGACTTTGTAGCTGGTGAAACTCCAGGAGTCTTCCTGGAAACACCAACATAAAAGATAAGCACGCACCTCGCTTCTGGGGGCAGCCTGCAGGGAGATGACCTAGGAGTAGATGTGAAAATACCTTTCCTAATAGGGACCAAAGGATCTGGAGCAATCTGGATCTATAAGTGGAATCAAAATTGCCCAGAAAAGGCATAACAAGGATAAAGGAACAAACAAGGTCTAGACCAAAGTAGAGAAGGGAATAAAACCAAGAAACCAGAGAAAGCAAGCTACTGCATTTTAAAATAATGCACAAAATGACAGATAAGGAAGATCTGTGAAGTAAGAAACCCTTGCCTAAAAAGACCCTTATTCTAAAAGTGCAGAGAAGCAAATTTCACCTAAAGTTGAACAGAAAGTACCATAGTCGAGTACCATACAAAATTAGTACAAGGAAAAATAACATGTCTACAGACAATGAAATTTGGCCAGAAAGATTTGCCTGTTGGTCAGAAAAATAGCTAAAATCTGTGGTCTATATAAAGGTATGAAGAGAACTGGAAATAATGAAGATATGGGTAGATAGTACAGATTTCTTTTTATCATTTAAAAATTTCATTGAAAGATAATTGATACTTGATATAAAAATAATAAAAATTATTGTCAAGTTTCTAATGTATGCAGAGGTAAAACATATGATTGTAAGAACACACGAATAAAAGAGGGAAATTAGTGGGGGTAGTGCAGTCAGCTTGAGCTGGTTTGCAAAAGCTGATTAAATATATCTCTTCTAAACTCTGAATTCACTGACATCACTTTGGTAGGTTGAAATAATCCATATAAAACTATTTACTTCATGAAATTGGTAAATGATACAAATCAGGGCCTTTTTTTTTTTTTACCTTAAAGACCTGCTTCTTAAAAGTTTATCCAGAAATCACTGACGAAAGTGGAACTGTAATATTACAGGATCTTACATTATTCACAAAGTGATATAACATTATTTTAAATTTATTTTTTATTGAAGTACAATTAACATACAGTGTTATATTAGTTCTGGATGTATAGTAGAATGACTCAACAGTTCTGTATGTGAGTCAGTGCTCATCAGGATAAGTGTATTCTTAATCCCCTTCATCTGTTTCACCCCTTCCCCCACCCACATCCTCTCTGGCAACCATCAGTTTGTTTTCTGTATTTAAGAGTCTGGTTTTTTGTCTCTTTTTTCTTCTTTGTTCATTTGTTCATTGTTTGTTTCTAAAATCCGCATATGAGTTAAATCATATGGTGTTTGTCTTCTCTGATTGATTTATTGTACTTAACATTATACTCTCTAGGTCAGTCAATGTTGCTGCAAATGGCAACATCTCATTCTTTTTTAGAGCTGAGTAATACTCCATTATACACATACACACCATACTTTCTCTTCCATTCATCTATCAATTAACACTTGGGTTGCTTCCATATCTTGGCTATTTGCAATAAACGTAGGGTTGCCTCTATTCTTTCAAATTAAAATTTTTATTTTCTTTTAGTAAATACCCAATAGTAGAATTACTAGATCATATGGTAATTTTGTTTTTAATCTTTTGAGGAACCTCCATACTGTTTTCCACAGTGACTGCAACAATTTGCATTCCCATTAACAGTACATGAGGGGGTCCTTTTTTCCACAGCCTCGCCAAAACGTGTTATTTCTTGTCTTTTTAATTTTAATCATTCTGACAGGTGTAGAGTAATACCTCACTGTGGTTATGATTTGCATTTCCTTGATGATTAGTGATGTTGAGCATCTTTTCATGTGTCTGTTGGTCATTTGTATGTTTTTTGGAAAAATTTCTATTCATGTTTTATGCCCATTTTTAATTGGATTATTGGGGGGGGTTGGTGTTGGATTATTTTGTTTTAAAGATGGTTTCCTTTGCCATGCAAAATCCTTTTATTTTGTGTAGTTCCGATAGTTTAATTTTTGCTTTCGTTTCCCTTGCCTGAGGAGACATATCTAGAAAAATGTTTCTATAGCCAATGTCAAAGAAATTACTGCCTATGTTTTGTTCTAGAAGTTTTATGATTTCAGGTTTCATATTTAAGTCTTTAATCTATTTTGAGCTTATTTGTGTGTATGGTGTAAGAAAATGCTCAAGTTTCATTTTTTTTGCTTGTAGCTGTCCATTTTCCCCAGCATCATTTATTGAAGAGGCTGTCTTTTCCACATTGTATGTTCTTGCCTCTTTCTTCATGGATAGATTAACCATTAAGTGTGGGTTTTGGGGGGCGGGGGCTCTCTATTCTGTTTTATTGGTCTATGTGTCTATTTTTGTGCCAGTGTCATACTGTTTTGATTATTATAGCTTCGTAATGTAACTTCAAGTCTGGAATTGTGACACCTCCAGCTTTGTTCTTCTTTCTCAAGATTGCTTTGGCTATTCAGGGTCTTTTGTGGTTCCATACAAATTTTAGTATTATTTGTTCTAGTTCTGTGAAAAATGTCATTGATATTTTGATTGCATTAATCTATGGTTAGTTTGGGGTAGTGTGGACATTTTAACAATATTGGTTCTTCCAATCCAGGAGCATGGACTATCTTTCCATTTGTTTGTGTCATCTTCAAGTTCTTTTATAGTTTTCAGGGTACAGGTCTTTCACCTCCTTAGTTAAGTTTATTCCTAGGTATCTTATTATTCGGGGTACAATTGTAAATATTATTGTTTTCTTAGTTTCTATTTCTTCTGCTTCATTTTTATTATGCAGAAATGCAACAGATTTCTGTATATTAACTTTGTATCCTTATCTGACACTAGTTTTAAGCTAAAGATAAGTATTGTAAACTTAGGAGAAGACATTAAAAATTTTAAAAATAGCTAAAAAGCAAATAGAAAAGGTAAAATGTAATACTAAAAAACACTCAAGCCAATAGAAGGCAGAAAAGAGGAAGCAAGAAACAAAGAACAGAGGAAACAGAAAACAAATACTAATAATTATATTATATATAAATGAACCAAACACATCCTTTAAAAGGGTAGAGATTGCCACACTGAATGAAAAAAGAAAGACCCAACCATGTGCTCTTTATAAGAAACCCTCCTTAATATAAACAGATGGATTAAAGTAAAAGAATGGAAAACAAATATAAGCACCAGGCATAAGAAAGATGGAATGATCATATTAATATCAAATGACATAAGAAGTACTACCAGGGACAACAGGGACATTTCATAATGATGAAGCAATCAACTCATTAAGAAATCTTAACATCCTGGGGACACCTGCATGGCTCAGTCGGTTGGGCATCTGCCTTTGGCTCAGGTCATGATCCCAGGGTCCTGGGATAGAGCCCCCAGCACTGGACTCCTTGCTCTTTAGGGAGCCTGCCTCTCCCTCTGCCTGCTAACCCCCCTGCTTGTTCTCTCTCTCTGTCTCATCAAATAAATAAATAAAATCTTTTAAAAAGAAGAAGAAGAAGAAGAAGAAGAAAGAAAGCCTAACCCCCTAAATGTGTATGTACCTAACAGAACAAAAAATATAAAGCAAAATCTGACTGAACTGGAAGGAGAAATGAGCAAATCCATATTTAAAGTTGGGGATTTCAATGCTCTTCTATCAGCAATTAATGCAAAAAAGTAGATAGAAAATGAGTCAAGATGGAGGGTTTGAACAATAACATTAACCAATTTGACCTAATTGCTATTTATAGAGCGACACTACATATTACAATCTACACATTATAGAACTACACCCCCAAAATACAAATTACATATTTTTTCCAAGTGTGCATGGAACAACCACCAAGATAAACCATCTGGTGGCCATTTAAAAAAATAATAATTTAAGAGGATTGAAGTCATATAGAATATATTCTCTGACCACAAAGAAATTAAATTAGAAATCAGTAACAAAAGGATACCTGGAAAATCATCAAATATTTGGAAATTAAAAATAACTTTTAAATAATCAACCAATCCAAGAAGAAATCTTTGGAAAATTAGAAAAAAACCTGTTACCTGAATGCTAAAGAAAATATAAGATACCAAAATTTGAGGGATGCAGCCCAAGTAAGTACTTAGAAGGAAATTTATAATTTTAAATGTCTGTATTAGAAAAGAAGACTGTTCTAAATAACAGATATAAACTTTTACCTTAAGAATCTAAGGGAAAAAAGCAAATTAAAGTAAGTAGAGGAAGTAAGTAGAAGAAAGGAAATAAGGGCAAAAACAGAAAATGAGGGCACTTGGGTGACTCAGTCAGTTAAGCATCTGCCTTCGGCTCAGGTCATGATCCCAAGATCCGGGATCAGGCTCCCTGCTCAGCTGAGAGTCTGCTTCTTCCTCTGCCTGCCCCTACACTCTGTTCATGGTCTTTCTCTCTCTCTAGCACGTTTTCTCTCAAAGTCCTTAAAAAAAAAACAAAAAAAAAAAACCAGGGCACCTGGGTGGCTCAGTGGGTTAAAGCCTCTGCCTTCAGCTCAGGTCATGATCTCAGGGCCCTGGGATCAAGCCCCGCATTGGGCTCTCTGCTCAGTAGGAAGCCTGCTTCCTACTCTCTCTCTGCCTGTCTCTCTGCCCACCTGTGATCTGTCTGTCAAATAAATAAATAAAATCTTTTTTAAAAATGACATAGAAAATGGGCAAATAGTGAATATTTTTTAAAAATTTTTCTTTGAAAAGTTTGATAATGTTGATAAAGCTGTAACTAGACTGATCAAGAAAAATGAATAGAGAAAACATGAATTACCACTATGGAAAATGGAAGAATAGATATCATTACACAACCTATAAATATTAAAAGATAGTAAGGAAATATTTTGGACAAGTTTATGGCAAAGATAGACAATTTAGATGAAATAGACAAATTCCTTGAAAAACACAAATTTTACAACTCTAGATTTTCACTGGGTCTTCTTTAAGCCTTACACTTTTTTCTTTGTTAAATGTTTTATTTTCATTTAAATCCTTGGGAATGTTTATCACAACTATTTTAAAGTTCATTGCCTGTATCTGATAAAGGACTAGTATCCAAGACCTTCTCAAACTCAACACCCCCAAAAATGAATGACCCAGTTAAGAAATGGACAGAAGATATGAAAGGATATCTTTCCAAAGAAAACGTCCAGATGACTAACAGACACATGAAAAGATGCTCAACATCACTCATCATCAAGAAATACAAATCAAAACCATGATAAGACACCATCTCACACCTGTCAGATGGCTAAAATAACAACACAAGAAACAGATATTGGCGAGGTTGTGAAAAAAGGGGAGCCCTCTTGCACTGTTGGTGGGAAGGCAAACTGGTACAGCCACTATGGAAAACAGTATGAAGTTCCCTCAAAAAGTTAAAAACAGAAATACCCTATGGTCCAGCAATTGCACTACTAGGTATTTATCCAAAAGATACAAAAATACAGACTTAAAGGGGTACACACACCCCAATGTATGTAGCATTATCAACAATAACCAAAATACGGAAAGAGAGTTAAAATGTCCATCAACTGATGAATGGATAAAGAAGATGTGGTGAGGGGCACCTGGGTGGCTCAGTGGGTTAAAGCCTCTGCCTTCGGCTCAGGTCATGATCCCAGGGTCCTGGGATCGAGCCCCGCATCGGGCGGGCTCTCTGCTCAGCGGGGAGCCTGCTTCCTCCTCTCTCTCTGCCTGCCTCTCTGCCTACTTGTGATCTCTGTCTGTCAAATAAATAAATAAAATCTTTAAAAAAAAAAATACACACACACACACACACACACACACACACACACACACAGTGCAATATTATTCAGCCACCAAAAAGAACGAAATCTTGCCATTTGCAACAACATGGATGGACGTAAAGTGTATTACCTAAGTGAAATAATTCCGTCGGAGAAAAATACTGTATGATTTCAGTCATATGTGGAATTTAAGAAACAAAACAGATAAACATATGGGAAGGGGGGAAAAAGACAGAGAGGGAAACAAACCATAAAAGAACCATAGAGAAGAAACCATGGAGGGAAGTGGGTCGGGGATGGCCTAGATGGGCGAAGAGTATTAAGGAAGGCACTTATGATAAGCACTGGGTATTATATGTAAGTAACGAATCACTGAATCCTACTCCTGAAACCATTATTGCATTGTATATTAACTAATTAGATTTTAAACAAAAACTTTAAAAAAATTTAAAAATCAAGTCCATTGTCTAAATACCATCACCTCTTTGATTTTTAGGTGTGTGGATTTTTTAAAAAAAGGTTTTGTTTATTTATTTGGGGGGGTCAGGAAGGGGCAGAGGAAATCTCAAGTGGAATCTTAAGCAGGCTCTATGCTGAGCATGAAGGCCGACATAGGGCTCCATCTCACAACCCTGAGATCATGACCTGAGCCAGAATCATGAATCTGGCACTTAACCAACTGAGCCACCCAGGAGCCCCTCTAGGGGTGTTTTGTTTTGTTTTGTTTTTTTAAGATTTTATTTATTTATTTGTCAGAGAGAGAGAGGGGGGGGGAGAGAGAGCGAACGAGCACAGGCAGGCAGAGTGGCAGGCAGAGTCAGAGGGAGAAGCAGGCTCCCTGGTGAGCAAGGAGCCCGATGCGGGACTCGATCCCAGGACGCTGGGATCATGACCTGAGCCGAAGGCAGCCGCTTAACCAACTGAGCCACCCAGGCGTCCCTCTAGGGGTGTTTTTATTGGTTGATTTTTTCTTCTGACTCTGAGTCACATTTTACATTTCTTTGCATATCTGGTAATTTTTGCATTTGATGCTGGATATTACATACGCTACATTTCCGAATATTTAGATTTTGTTGGCTTCCTTTAATGTCTATTGAGACTTATTTTAGAAGGCATTTAAGTTACTTACAGATCAGCTGGTCCTACCAAATCTAGTTTCACTCTCAGGGCAGGTATAGACCAGCCCTTAGTCTACAGCTACTTTATTTATCCTCACATCTAAGGTCTGACCTTCAGTGAAATCCTTGGGTGTTCAGTTAGATATCTTCACTCTGGTTATAGTAGGAGCACAAATGATTCCTAGCTCTGTGTGGGCTCTGGGAATTGTTTGGCTTGCAGGTCTCTCACAGTTATTCTTTGTCTAGTCCTACAGATTTCAATTTCATTCTACACTCATGCAGATTAGTATTTCACCAAACATTCAAGGGGACTCTTCCAGAGATGTCTTCTGTATACAAACTCCAGTCATCTTGCTTCTCTCTGAGCTCTTATCTCTTTCCTCAACTCAATGTGACAGGCTTTCTTGGGTTCCCCCTCCCTGTGCCATCATCTGGAAATTTCCTCCAGGCAAAAAGTAGGGTCATCATTCTGCTTACCTCTTTTCTTTCCCTTATCTCAGGGACCAGAGTCCTGTGCTGCTATTGTCCAGTGTTTGAAAACAGTTGTTTCATATACTTTGTCAGTTTCTTAGTTGTTTATGGAAGGGCAGCAAGTCCTGTACTGGTTACTCTTTCACAGACATAAACAGAAATCCACACTCATGAAACTAACATTTAACAATATGTAACTTAGGGTCCCATTCAATATTTACTGAGGCACTACCACAAGCTGCAAGTATGGTAACACACGATATGGCAAAGTCTCTGATAAGAAACCCTTAATTGAGTCAGTAGATAGTAGGGTTAGATTTTTGTAGTAATTTTAATGTCTTCCAAGTAATCTGAGTCAGGATTTTTATTCCACTTGACATTATGAATTTTAAATGTTCAAATATATTTTTAAAATAAACAAACTCATTCCTTATCCCTTGTTTTTATTATGTAAGTCCTTGATACTGCACATACTAATGCATTTTTTTGCACACTTGTAATCACCACTCAGACTCACTTCAGACAGATTTACTGCTTCAATTCTATGTAAGTGACTCAACTCTTAAGTAAATTAAAGAATAGGGAGGGAAGACGAGCTTGTTTGGTACATTTTTTTAAAAAGGTATAATTTAATAGATATTTAATTTAGAAGCATAACTCTAATATAAAGACATAGTTTTCTCCCCTCAAAAAATCTGAGGACATATAATGAAGTTTTCTGAGCAGACACAATAATTTTTATTCATTGTAATTTCTGTTCACTTTAATTTTTGTATCAGTTACAGCACATAATTATATAAAACAACTGAAGTTAACAGAGGCCCACATGCAGACAAGTGAGATGTGTCCCCACCATATTTGCAGGCACTGAGCATTTCTGTGGTTGCCCACTTCGATCGCTTTTTAATGTACATGGAATGTACAGGCGTCCTGAAGTTCTGTGAAGCAAAACATAAGAGACAGACTTTCAGGTTCTTCCTGTGCTTACTAAACACGTTTCTATTCCTGTTTTCTAAAAGTAAATGCTAGGTAATGATTTTTTTAAAAGACTTTATTTATTTATTTGACAGAGAGAGAGAGAGAGATCACAAGTAGGCAGAGCAGCAGGCAGAGGGAGAGGGAGAAGCAGGCTCCTGCTGATCGGGGTGCCTGATGCTGGGCTCCATCCCAGGACCCTGGGATCATGACCCGAGCTGAAGGCAGCCACTTAACTGACTGAGCCACCCAGGTGCCCGATTTTTTTAAATTCTCTCTCTCTCTCTCACTCTCTCTCTGTCTCTGTTTCTCCTAACTGACGTCAATGCTCTCCTTAAATACATTTTCCATTCCTTTTACTTTCATCATCTTCAACATACGATATAATTCAACGAAAATTCAGGCACGCTCCCAGCAATTTGATTATCCCAGCTCTAATTTTATTTCTCCAATTTAATCCTTTTTTAGGCAACTATACCATTCACACATTATGCCATTTGAAAAAAATATATATATATGTGTGTGTGTGTATATATGTATATATAACTAGAAAGGGAACACTGTAGTGCTAACTATAGTTATAGTTTTCATTAATATTATTTATACATTTTATTTAAAAATCTTTCAAAATTGGGGGTGCCTGGGTGGCTCAGTGGGTTAAAGCCTCTGCCTTCGGCTCAGGTCATGATCCCAGGGTCCTGAGATAGAGCCCCACATCAGGCTCCCTGCTCGGCAGGGAGCCTGCTTCCCCCTCTCTCTCTGTCTGCCTCTCTGCCTACTTGTGATCTCTGTCTGTGAAATAAATAAATAAAATCTTTAAAAAAAAACTTTCAAAATTGATCCTCTATGAGTGATATATAGGGGTCATTTCCCAACACTCTCCCTACACTGAAGGGATCACACATGTGTACCTTTTCATTTTGTTAGGAAAAAAATAGAAATGCACGAGTAAACAAGTTCAGTTTCCAAACAATCTCAATTGCACTCTCTGTCTCCTTCAAACGATTTGGTCTTTTTTCAGATATTCTCTTACACTGTTGTCTAATTGACAGTGTAGGCTCGCATCCTCCTGCAGGGCCAGGAGCAAGCCTTCTCCATCTTTGTTCTCCTATCAGTACTGGCCCAAGGCTTGGCACACAATGGTCCTTAAACATATTCACCTGCCCCCCACCATGGTATTGTTCCTTGGTGTTTTATTCTACTCACCAGAGTGTAAGCATTGTCCCATGTTAGCAATTGTCATAAGATACTCTGGTCCTAAGTATTTTTGATAGGCTGCTTTGTCCTGAAGGTTAGCTAAACATGCCGTGTCATCGCTGAAGAGCAGGTCCTTAGTTGATGACTGAAACATCTGGAACATCCTGTATTCAAACCCATCTCTTCCAAAGAGTTCCTGCATCAGACAGACAGAGAGTGAGCAGGAGCGCCAAGGAGCCCAAGGTTGTGTATTCTCAGAAGATCTAAGTCTGCTTCACTGCTCAGCTCCAGCCCCCCGGGAGACCTGGGACAAAACAACAGTCTCAGAGGCACCATGAATGGCAAAAAGCATGGCCTCTGGGTTCAAATTGTGGCCCTAGCTTTTCCTTGTCACATGTCTTTAGAAAACTTCTTTACTGAGCTCAGTGAACCTCGGTTTACTCATTTGAAAATGGAGATAATGTATGTAAAGTAACTGCTTAATAAAAGAAGCTTCAAGTTTTGTGGCCACAGTATCACAATTCTGCCTATCATTGCTGGATATTTTCAACTTCCTGCCTTTCAGATTCGTATACCACATTCCTGGAAGACCCCTGTATGAGTAATCCATGTGTTAGCCTATGCTGCCCTATGCTACCCTATGCTGTAGTCCTGTAGAGGACTACAACCCAGGGAGAACTGGCAAAACAAAAGGCTCTTGGTTAGGGACACCTGAAAGCATGTGTCTCCCAAAACACAACTTGCCCCTTGGCTATCCGGGGCTGAACAAAGAAAAAGAGAGGAGGGGAAGAAAAGATAGAAGTGGTCAGGTGCCTGGGACAGACCTAGAGAATAGAAGAGGCAAGGCAGCAAGGGCTTTGGGCAAATGAGGCTTTGGGTTTTCTTACGATCATTTGATTTAGGCATCCTACTACTTCATAGCCCTTGTTGGCTGCCTGTAGAAGTCATGAGTTGTCTGAATGTTGGCTCTTGAACTTTCAGGAAGCCTAAAACAATGCTCAGCCTGCCCAGGTTCAGTAATGCATTGGGACCTACTCTAAGTCAGGTAGAGTAGCCTCCTTTCTGCTTTTGCCACATATACCTCCTCACCCTTGTGTGAAGGGCCCTAAGCCATCTCCCTTATTTCTGTGACAGAAGAAGCAAGAGACAACTCTCATGGAGAGACTGAACAAGTCCAAGAGGTACCAGGAGTCTGTTCAGAGAGGATAGTCTCAGGAAGACCCTTCAGATACTCACGTGTCCAGGGCTTTTTCAGTCCACTTTGATATCCTAGACAGCCCCAGAGCACAAAGTGAACATAGCCACCAGCTAGCTTTCTGATTTCATCAGAGGCAGGGCTGTGAGAATCTGTTCCACTGCCCAGGGAGAAAGGATATGAGACTGGGCTGGGTGTGCCTGTCAGCTCTGGAGGTGATCTGAGCACTCAGTTTGGGGGATATGTGGAAGGACCTTCTGTGTGCCCAAACCTGTTGATTGAAGAGTATCCTGCGGACAAAATCTGCCTTATCTTTCCTTGAGACCACAGCATGATTTGGGACTATGGCCAAGTGGCACCTTCGAGCTTCAGTCACAGGCTTCCTGGTACCATCGAGGCACAGCAGCTCAAAGTCTTCCTGCTTCAGATCTTTAGCCCAGGCTTCAGGGTTCTTTCCTGGGGAGAAGAAAGGCCGGTCAGCTACAACTGACAGCTTTGGTTACAGTGCCCTCCTCGGGGGGGATGTGAACAACTACCAATGTCTGGGAAAATCACAGAGACACAGAAAAATGAAATAACAAAACTTTAAAAATAAAACAGAAGAAAGAGAAAAATTCATGGTTATAAATTCATAGACTTTCCAGTTAGTGCATTTTCAGTCCTGTTAAAGGCAAACATTTCTTAAACAGGGCTGAAAAAGCAACAGCCAGAAAGAAGATTGATAAGTTGAACTACATTAAACATTAAAATGTCTGTTCATCAGACGACATCATTAAGAAAATGAAAATGTAAAACTCTCAGAGAGAAACAAGATATTGTCAATACATATAGCAGACAAAAAGTATCCAGAATACATAAGGAATGCTATAAATGAAGAGAGTCAGCCATTCTTTAATAAACTTCCCCAGTTGTCTGACTGGGAGTGACTTTCCAAGAGAGACTCAGATTTTTTCCAAGGGAGGAAATGACAGCACAGGCACCTACCATCGGTGTTCTGGAAGACTGTGCTCTCCTTCACAAAGGCCACGTCTCCCTTTTCAACCAGACACCTGCACAGCAAGGGTCAGGTCAGTGAGGAGCGTCAACAGGAGTGGGAGGGAGAGATGCCCAGAGAGAATCACCTAGAGGCTCATTCACCCTCCACTAGAACCACAGCGAACACTGGCGACATCCACACACACAACTGTAACACTTGGGCTGTCCCTGAGAATTAGAGGGGAAATGTAATAAAAAAAAGAAACCTATTTATTTTGTTCCTATTGTAGATAACCACTGTTTCGTTCCTTGTTTTAAATACTGATTGGTTTCTCCAGAGATGTTTGTGTTCTCCTATTAACAGGGATATTCAAAGATGACTCTCTGGTTGGATCAAAACTCACACCAGAGATTAAAATCAATGTCTAGTCAGTCTTAATGATCACTAGTGAATGTGCATCACTAGGTATGTGTTCACACTTAATTGCAGAAAAATGTTTCTCTGTGTTTAAGGTCCATTCTTTTTTTTTTTTTTTTAAAGTATATACAGTTTGCTGTTTTTGTAGGATTTTTTTTTTAAGATATTATTTATTTGACAGACAGAGATCACAAGTAGGCAGAGAGGGAGGCAGAGGCGGGGTGGGGGGGGAAGCAGGCTCCCCGATGAGCAGAGAGCCCAATGCGGGGCTCGATCCCAGGACCCTGGGATCATGACCTGAGCCGAAGGCAGAGGCTTTAACCCACTGAGGCACCCAGGTGCCTCTAAGGTCCATTCTTTATGAGAAATGTCAAACACATTAGCAATCAGTTCTAGGACATCCAATCAGTTGGCAACTGACATTAGTGATCGATTATCAGGAGCACCTCTCCAGTTTTCTCTCTCTCTTAACTTCAGGTCCCTCTATACTTAGCTATGGTCAATTACTCCCATTCAATTTTCCTAAACTCCCTTTGCCCTATTTCTTTCTTCTTCCTGTCCTTCATATAATCCCAGTCCTGAATACGTATGACAGTCTGTCTCAGGTGTGTCTGTACCCTAGGGTACAGTAGGGTAACTTCTCCTGGGCATTCCTGCTTTCCTTGCTCTACTCTAGATCTGTGGTTCTCAACGTGTGGGCTGGGATCAGCAGCATTGGAACCAGCTGTGAACCAGTCAGAAATGCACACTCTTGGGCCCCACCCGAGACCTATTTCTGGGTGTGGGGCCCAGCAAGCTGTGTTTTAACAAGACCCCTAGGAGAATCTGTGCTCTAGTGGTGAGAACCACTGTTTGAGATAGCCACCTCTCCATTCCATAGAGCAATTACTAAAATGTTTTCCAAATTCCCGCATGCCTCTGTCTCACCACATATCCTCTCCTCCACACTCATTCTGACATGTGCTCCTGCTTCCCAGAGAAAACACAGATATCATCACATGGGCTTTCTTTCAGCCTCCCTCTGCCAAATCTGCCAGCCCAAGTCTCCAGTGCTCTTCTCCTGCCCTCCAGACACAAAGAAGGAGTGAAGGTCTCTCTTGGCAAAAGTGTCCCTCCAGGTGCCCTGCATCCCATCCCCGCCCACACTCTCAGGCACCTTCTGATAGTTATCCTCTTTCTCTTATGTAATTGCAGTCTTTCCCTGATCACTGGGCTCTTTTTATCAGCATTCATACCTCTTTTCTTTTTTGAAAATCAACAATCCCTGTTTGATCCCACACTGCCCTCAGCAATGGCTTCCCTCCTGCACTCATCCAAACACCTAAAAGGAATCTTCGCCCTTGCAATCAGCACCCCTTCACATCACCCTCACTGAACCCTGCCAGTCAGCTTTTGGGATTGACTCACTATTATATCTGCTCTCACCAGATCCAGGAGCCACTTTGCCACACTCATTTTATTTGCTCTCTCAAGTTCATCTTTTCCCCAGTTTGAAATGTTATCTTTGTTATACACCAAATATAATGTGTCCATGTATAAGTCTTTGAAGTCTAATCTCCTCCATTGATTTGTCATTCTTGCACACAAACCTGTCTGTACTGATCATAGTATTATAGTATTATACAGTATTATAATGTGATTTTTATATCTAGGAAAACAAAATTCCCCTTGCATAATTTAATTTAAAAGTTCTTGACTCTTGTTTGGATTACCAAGCATTAATACTTTGAGAACTGACTCCTTTCCCCCATCCCCAATCTATCTGGTCACAGTGGAGGCAGTTAAACTTTACAATGGAACTTCACTGCATGAGTTGTGTGAACATGAAGCTTTCATTGGAACTGGGCTGACAATCCCATTAGCTGGGAATTGGGATGAATACATTATGGTCTGTGTTTGACGGCTTCTTTATAACTGAGAAGCTGTAATAATGCTAGTCATAGACATTTCCTTCCATGTAGGTTGAGAAACACAAAACCATCCTGCGGGGAAAGAAAATGAGGCACCTCTCTTCTGTGGAGAAAAAGGAAGAGGAAGAAAAGAGAGGGAGGAGGAGGAGAGGGAGAAAAAGAAGAAAAGGAGGAGGAGGAGGAAGAAGGGGGGAGGAGGAGTGGGTTCCCTTATGCTAAGCATTCATTCATTGTTTATCTGAAATTCTAATTTAACTGGATGTCCTAAATTTTATCTGGCAACTCTTGCCTTAAAGTATCTTGGCTCACTCCCAAGGCTCAAGTCTCACGCCTTCTAAAGAGGAAGCTCTTTGGGTTTTTTTCACTTTCAACAAAGGAGATTTTATTCATCTCATTAAAGGAAAAAAGACATTAAACAAGTACATAAAATATATAGTATTCTAGAGAGTGAAAAGTGCTAAAAAACAAAACAAGAAAGGGGGATATAGAGAAGGAGAGAAATGGGAAGTTGCTGGAGAGGGAAGTGAGATCAAGAGAGATTTTACTTATTTATTGATGTTTAAGGTGAAAAAAAAAAAACAAAACAGCATCATGTGTGGATGCTGGTGGAAATGACCTAGTAGAGAAAATCCTGCGATGGTGCAGCAGCAAGAGGGGAGAAGTGCCAAGCAAAACCCTTGGCCTGGCTGGAGGAGAGGCTGGTGCAGGCATGGGACAGAGCTGAGCTAGAAGATAGCCAGGTAGCCCATGCAAAAGGAGGGAGGGCAGTGGGTTAGATGTGGCAGTGGGACGTTGTGGCATTTCCTTGGATTGCTTCAATTTTCTCTGGTGAAGTAGGAAACAAAGGCATGACAGATGGAGGCAGATGTGTTGGAGGATTGAGGAGAGGACAGGGGATGGACTCATCTTCTAGAAGAGTGGGTGGTGAAGGCACTAGGCACATGTGCACATTTGAGGTGGGTTCTCCTTACTGTAAAGGGAGGCCAGGCACCCCAGCAGTGCAGACGCCTCGTGGTGGAATGTCAGACCTAAGCAAGGCCTGGTGCTTTCACCAGCAGAGGGGCAGGCACTTGAGGCTACGCACAGAGGAATGATTATTGTGATTGGCTGTGGAGTGTATGCTGGTTGTGGAGGGGAAAAGGATATGAAGCAGGGAAAGAACAGGGAAGAGTTGGCAGGGTAGGTGGGGCACAAGTCAGTAGGAATGAAGAGCTGTTGGAGCCAGGAAACCCAAGGGAGTGGAAATGCAGGTAGGAGGTGGTGGGGAGAAAGAGCCATCTGAAGCTAAGATTGTTCTGTGGGTGTTGAACTTCGTTTGAGGAAGAAGGCAAGTTTTGTTTCAAGACAAAGTTCTGACAATTCTAAGTTCTCTCTGATATTATCATATTAGCACCAATAAGACCATCAACCCTAATGCCAAAGTATTTTGCGATGTAAAACAAAACAAAACAAAACAAAACAAAAAACAACCCTACTTTAGCCTAGGTTTCATGTTCGGTGTACATTGATGTTATGGAATCTGAAAATATGTCATTATGTATGGCTTATGAAAGAGACACACCTTTGGAGATGGCAGGACAAAGTCGTCTGGCAGTGTGACAAATAAAAGGGTCCATCCTAGATGCTCACGTGTTCTCCAGTTGCCACGCAACCCGATTCACACAGCATACCTCCTGCCTCAAAAGGTCCCACGCTGCTCAGCATACTTAGAATTAACTCTACCTCCTTGGTTAGGCCGATAGGGCATTAAGACATATCCAGCGCCTCAGTTCCAACCTGTGCACACCCATGCCCCGCCCCTGCCGTGCCCCCACTCAGGGCCTTCTGTTCTGGCCTCAGACACAGCATGATTTGCCCTGCTTCATGCCTTTGTCCTGGCTGTTCCTTCTTCCCTGATACCCTTCCTCCAGCTTTTCTCAGGCCTGATTCCCTCTCAATATTTAATTCTCAGCTCACATAGTCCCTTCTGCTTGCTGAGGCCTTCCCTGATCACCATTTCCAAAACTGTCCCCTACCCGAGTCACTACCACACCACCCCACCTTGGTTTCTTTGTAGCAGTTAGCACAGTCAGGAAGTGAGTGGCCCTTTTTATGTTCATTGTCCTACCCTCTTGAAATGCGGGGGGCAAGGGAGCTATTTGTGTCTTGCTGCTATAACCCCTCTACCTAGACCAGTGCCTGCCACATTAATAGGTGCTCAATAAAGTTTCCTGAAGGGCTGAAGGAGGCCAGGATTATCTATTTTTTAAATGTACTCATCAGCCAGGTGTAAGAAGCACAGTTGAGTGCCCATCCTCTGATTTTAAACTGAGGCTCTGAAAGTTTCTGTGACCTGTCCACAATCGCAAAGAAAAGAACAAAAGTGGATCCAGGGTTGTGACCCTGCTCCCTCATTCTTGCTTCTCCTCAGGCACGCTAAGTCAGCTGGGTCTGCAGAAAAGCCTTCCAGAAAGGAGCTGGGCTTGAGTCCTTGGGGCCAGTGGGAATTTGGGGTTCTATTTTCTAATTCTGGTTCTTCCTAAATGCAGCAGCCAGATCCTGGGGTGATGGAAAAGATGAAAGAACAAGAGGTTCACTGGGTTGGTGCCCAAGAGGAAGGTGGTGCACAGACACTACTTGCCTGAACGCCCCGCTGAAGCCATAGTATTTCTCGTGGTGGTTGGGAGCACAGGTGTGGCCTGGGCTGCTGCCACCACTGCACAGAGCACAGAGACTGGAATCTGGGTCAGACCCAGGGGCACAGCTTTGACTGAAGAATTCATCTGTGCAGGAAAACACAGTAGGTCAGCTCTTCTCACCTGTGTTAGCAAGAAAGCCTCCGATTTTGTCCCTAGAATTCCTTGAATGATGTAGAGACACATTCAGGGATTTGGTACCATATTATTATAAATAAGAACATTACAGAATTTTAAAAAGTTGCAACTAGAGCAAAGTAAACGGGGACTGGCTGAAGTTGGGACAAGGGTCTGTGGAACAGAAGTGGCACAGGACGGAGGTTTGGAAGTACACACACAGATGTAATCCTAACAGAGAAAGAACAAAATTGAAAGCCCACCCAGCCGAACCTCTCCCACATTCTTCCTGACCTCTGCCACCCTTGCCCTCCCTTATAAGATATTTCATCTTGACTCCAAATCCAGGAAGGAGCCAAGAGGCCCAGATGCCAAGCCCCATGTTGGGTGAGGACATCACATAGGCCCCATGCTCCTAGAACCCAAGTCCATGAACAACAGTCATAACGCAAGTAGCCACACTAGTGAATTTGTACCCCCAGCCCCAGCTTGCAATGGGAAAGAATATGGTTCTATACAGCTTCACATAAAGGAATCTTGTACAGACCTGGGAATCGGGGAGAGACTTCAAGTTGAGAGAGGAAGAATGAATAGCAATTACTTAAGTGAAGGGTGAAAGGACAAGCATTTCCCAGACAGGGAGCAGCATCTGTGAAGGCCCAGGGCAGGGTTGGGGGTGGGGGCAAAGATCACAGAAAGGTTAGTAAGAGGCCATTGGGCTAGACCACCCACTGCAAGAGTGAGTGGAGAGGAGGCAAGGTCCAGACCCACTTTTACACCTTTGTGTAAATTTTGTTCTTTTTCCTTCGAGAAATGAGGAGCTTCTGAAGGGCTATAGCAATGCTGGGACAGGAGTGGTGGGCCAGATATAGCCAGATGTGTGCTTTACAAGGACTGGTCTGCCAGTGGGATGAATGGAATCCAGGGCAGATGCGGGGTGCAGGCAGCAGGTTACTGTAATAGTCCAGGGGAGGTGAGGGCAGCTTGGACTAGAGTAGCACAAGGGGAGGGAAAGAGTGGAGGGGGACATCACTGGTGATGGATGGGTACATGGAGGATGACAGCTTGGTTTCCTGCTGGGGCAAGCAGATGGACTGTAGGGTCCTCCACCGAGCTAGACTGCTCTGGAGCAGACTCAGCGGAGCTGATACATTCTGTTTTGAGCTTAATGTGCTTTTGAGATATCCAACTAGATAATGTCAAATAGCCAGTTCAATATACACAGGTATGGAGGTCAAAGAGAGATCTGTGCTAGGGATAAAGACACAATAGTTATCAACATATAGATATAATATTAATAATAGTGATAACAGCAAACATTTATCTAGAGCTGGCTATGTGCCTAGTTTTTTATGTTTAACAGGATTTTTTTTTAAAGATTCTATTTATTTATTTGAGAGAGAGAGAGTACAAGACAGGGGAAGGTCACAGGGAGAAGCAGACTCCCTGCTGAGCAGAGACCCTGATCCAGTATTTGATCCTGGGACTCCAGGATCATGACTGGAGCTGAAGACCGTCCTTTAACCAACTGAGCCACCCAGATGCCCATATTATTTGTTTAGATGGCAAATGAGGCTGTAGGCATGGATGTGATTGCCTGAGGATTGGGTTTAGAGTGGGGAAAGAAAGCTGCTTTAAGCAATTGAAACATTTATTAACCAGGTTGGAAAGGGGACTTTGTAGGGGTAGGAGAAAAATCAAGCCAGCATTTTCACAGAAGTCAGAAAATAGTGTTTTAAGGCGATCTGAAGAAAGAGAAGTCATAGAGGAATGGACTGGAGCATGGCCTTCCAAATGAGCAACATGGAGGTCACCAGTAGCCTTGACCAGAGTCCTTCCTATGGAATGATGCAGAGAACCCAGAGGACAGGGAGTGGAGGAGTGAGTGGGAGATGAGTGGCCCAGACCATGCTGCTAAGAAGTCTGGCAGCAAGGAGGAGGAGAAACAAATCAGAAGCTGAAGGAGACTGCTGGGAGAAGGAGGACTTTTATTTATTTTTTTTTAAAGATTTTATTTATTTATTTGACAGATCACAAGTAGGCAGAGAGGCAGGCAGAGAGAGAGGAGGAAGCAGGCTCCCCGCTGAGCAGAGAGCCCGATGCGGGGCTGGATCCCAGGACCCTGGGATCATGACCTGAGCCTAAGGCAGAGGCTTTAACCCGCTGAGCCACCCAGGTGCCCCGAAGGAGGACTTTTAAAGATGGAAAGCACTGGGGGTGTTTAATGTTCAAAGAAATTGTTGGCTATACTAGACAGAGAACTAGTAACTAAGGGTATGAGGCTCTAGGGGGGGCGAGAAGGGGAGGCGCCTCCACCCAGAGTACAGGTGGAGGGAGGCTGAGCAGATAGAGCCATGAGGAGCCCACAGCTTTGGCAGTGGGATGGTGAGGGGGGAGACTTTGACCATTTCTGATGTCTATTACAGCTAAGATGAGTCATGTGCTGAGAAAGGGTGGTAGATGGGTGTGGGCTGGAAATGTGTGGACAATGAGGACATTAGGATAATTATTGGGAAGTGTGGGGGTGTGGAGCAGCGACACAGTGTGGGTGTGACTGCGAGAGGCCCACTGAGGCCAGTAGCTGGACCATTTCCAGTGGAATGAACTGTTGTACCACATGACTTCTCCAGCCATGTTTAGCTGCTAAGGTGCAGAGAGTGAAGAGAGTAGGTAATGGGGTTTGTGCAGAGGTGGGGTTTGTCAGATGGCTGGGAAAAGCAGGGCACCAGGAGACTTTTAGGTACTGCCAAGAGTACTGCTAAAATGACAAATATGAGAATCTGAGGGAGATAAGGATGCAAGTGAAAAAGCGCTCAAGGACTTACTGGTATACGGTTTTCGGTTTTTACAAAACAACCGATCTGGTTTATATGGGAAAACAATACACACACACAGACACACACATCCCACTCTTGCTATGCAACCCAGGCTTGTTCCCTGAGCCCATTGTAATACATAAAGAGTAGGGCATTTCCCTGATATCTGCCCATTGGACCAAGCCATTCCCATCAGAAGTAAGGAGGTGAGGAGAAGGGGGATCACCTGCTCAAGGAGAGGTGAAGCTCACCTGTAATGTCTGCCCAGCACTTGACCCCCCTACCCATTCATGCCATCCCTTGACATTCCTTGCCATTGAACTGAACTCCTGTACACTACAGGTACAGGCCAAAGGAAGGGGCTGCCGCACTACCTCCCAGAACACACTTACCAAATTTACAGGACCCAGTTTTGTTGTATATTAAACCCATGGGGATGATCCAGCCTGCGGAAGTACCAACTGCGGGGTGGCAGGACCTCTTGCCTTGCAGAGAGTCCCAAGTGAAGTAGGGATCTGATTTCTTAACCACTGCCACGACGTAATGACCTTGCAACAGAGATACCAAAATGCAATTTCAGTAGCTCCAGGACCCTCTGAAAATGTCTTCTAGAGCTGCTACAGTTAGTCTCTGCCTGCCACTCTCCCAGGGGAGGGGGAGTAGCTTGAACCCCTCACCTTGCTCCAGCAGAAGACTCTCCCAATAATTACTATTATTAGGTATGGGGCCAAACAGTCTGACATTACCGCTCTCCGGACGTGTCTACATATATGCATCTAGAAATATTTACACACATACTTCATACTTTTTCAGTGGACTCCTGCTGTACATTCTTAACTGAGAGATGCTTTATTCTCCCTCAATGATATACTGATTCAGCAGAAGTAGATACAGCTGTCTCATTCTGTTTGTTGGTTGAATCTAAGTTATGCTCCACTGTATGGTAGTGCCATATTTTGTAATCCCCCTACTGGTGGGCACTTCCATTGTGACCCACTTTGCCATATTACAAGTTATCTATATAAATCTTGTACATATACATGTGTACCTGTTGAAATATTTCTGTTGAAGTCCAAAAGAAAGAGCTTTAATAACTCCTTTTTTAAAGTCTCTGATTTTCTAGATTTATAACATCATTTTCTAATAGTGACAATTTAATCTCTTTTCTCCAATATTAAAAATATGTTTCTAATCTTTTCAGTCATACTGCATTCACTTCCAAAGTAATACCAAGTGTCTTTGGTAGGAATGTGACTTCTTCTCATGTTCTTGATTCTAATGGAACACCACGGATATTTGGTATATTCCTATCCCAATACTCTGTAACTGAATTATGCGTTTTGATGGAGGCTTAAACAGCACATTTGAATTTATAAGAAAATTAGAATCCTAAATCTTCAGAACTCGGCGATAATGTGGTCCTCCACCACCACTCCGAACCCCCCCTCCCTACTACACTTCCTTTCTTGCCATCATGGTTCGGGTTTCTACATAGTCAAACCTGGAAAAATTGGAAGTGAAGGTGGCAGGTGGAAGACCTGCCTTGCCAGTTACTTCCTAAATGACGAGGACAAGTCACTTAGTGTCTAGGATCCTCAGCTTCTCCTCAGTAAAATGATCCCCATCCAGGGGGATTTTCGGGGGGATCAGATGTACTTATATGGGCACATTGGACATTAGGATATGACGGGGAAGTTACGTTGTTGGGTTTCCAACCATGCTGCTAGTGGCACAAGCAGTACCAGAGTCCCTCTCTCAGTGAAGCACATTCTCCTGAAGCCACAGCTAGCCCTGGCTTACAGACTGTGCTCTATTACACCACTCCGGGAGCCAAATACTATTACGGTGCCTTTCTGGAGGTGTAACTAATTCTGCACAAATGGCATTGATTATTGCCATCCGGGGTGTGTGTGTGTGTGTGTGTGTGTGTGTGTGTGTCTGTCTGTCTGTCTGTCTTTGGAGTTGATCCTTCTCTGTCTGTCTGTCTGTCTGTCTTTGGAGTTGATCCTTCTCTGTCTCTACTCAAATCTAACCTTCTCCTTCTCAGCCAGCCACCCTGAACTGTCTTCTAGGCATCTTTGTTGACTTGCATTTGTGTATCACTGCAGTTCCTGAAAATTTCAACCATTCTTGAAGTGGAGTTCTTTCTGACTTCACATATTCTATACTTAATAGACTGCATGGCTGACGAAATGCCAGCCCTTAGGGCTGGGGATGAAGACATAACTCACTGAACACTGTTAGCCATAAAAGCAGAGGGGGACAGGGACAGCATATCCTGGGGCTTGAGTCCTGTGGCACATGGAGGAGAGCTGCTGCAGGGGAGCAGCTTTGCACTCTAGAAGCCTTGGTGGGGTGTGGGCCTGCAGGGCTTCTGTGACCCTGTGCTCAGCAGGGACCGGAGCTACTACTGGTGCTGTGGTGGCCCAAACCCACCCACCTCCCCCAGTTTACCTGTCCCATAAGAAAGGCCAAACCCAAGTGAGCACCTGTTTTTATCCCAGGATCCTCCACCACAGTTGTTTTCAAACCCCAGTGTGCATCAGAGTCAGTTGGAGGGCTTGTTAAAACACAGATCAGTGGCCCCATCCTTGGAGTTTCTGACTCGATGGATTCGGGTGGAGCCCAAGAATTTGCATTTCTCACAAGTTCTCAGGTGATGCTGATGCAGCCAGTCCAGGCACTACACTGGATTGAGAAATACTGCTCTGTTTTTCCAAGATTACGTACTTCAGGGACAGATCCAGACCCTCCCTGCCTATGTAGAGACACAGACGGGAGAACCTGTCACCTCGTCTATTCTAAAGACAAGATGTATGCCTCCGCTATGACAGTCAGCTGGCTGAAAGCTAAAAGGTCGAGCTCAATTTCCCCCTCTTCTTCATTAGAGCAGCGGGGACTCTCCTCCTATCCTGAAGCCTCCACTTGGCCCAGAAGTGCCAGGAATGGGCTCCTGCCTCCTGGGGCAGAGAAGGGCAAGCAGCACGTGGCAAGGAGTAGGGTGGTGTGTCAGGAAGGGCAAGGGGCTCCCAGTCACACCACCTCTTCTCAAGCCCAGGGGCAGCCACTCCCTGGCTGATGCCCCTGGGCCTCACTTTCCCCATCTACACAGGATAATGATGCCCACAACCTGGAGGACTGCTCAGGAGAGTAAATGGGAATAGTGCAAGCAGGAGTCCTTTGTTGTCTGTGCAGAACCCCACAGACAGTCTTTATCACCACAGCTTTGTGATACATCTGCTCCTTAACAATAAGCCGTAGTGATGGTAGCTCATCCTCCTTGTTTTTATTTTATTTTTTTACAACTCTAGTCACTTTGCTTCATTTTTAAGATTTTTCTCACCCTCTCCCCAACGATGGCCTTTACTTTTGAGCCCCAGTGTCGCTGATGCTGACTCACCTGCCACGGGTGTATTTACACACGTAGACCCATCTGTAGGCACTGAAAAGAAAAGCAACCGGGATACATGCTGTTAAGCTCTCATATTACTCAACCCAAAGTCATGAGCTTCTCAGTCTCGAGAGTGAGGAATGAAATAAGAAACACCAGCTAAGCAGTTTGTCACTGGTTCTCAACAAGCCAAGATTCTGCAGGCCCATGTAACCCCTCTCCCTGGCCTTTGCCTTTAGACATTAGGTTCTGCCCCAGAATCTCCCCAACACTCAGGGAGTTACAGAGAAAGAAAAGGAGAGGCCCTTTGAAGAGAGGCAGAGACTACTAAAGATCTTGACAAAGATCCTTTGCATTAGCTTGTGATTCAAGCCATCCTGACATCTTCCTTCCCTTCAGAGCTCTGGTTTGTGGTAGGCAATCATTATATTCTTCCTATGCTGGAGGGAAAAAAACAGCCCATGGAGTCAGAAAAACCTGGATATGATCTTCATTCTACCTTGGACAACTCATTCAACTTCTCTAAGCTTAGAGAAGTTTTTATAAGAGTTTTTATATCAGTACAACTCAGTTTTTATATCAGTAAAACGGAGTTACCATTATTTACTTCACAGAGTTGTTTTGTTTGAAGGATAACGGATGGTTTCTTGCTCACTGCCTAACAGATGAATAGCTTGATAAATTATATTGGTGAAATCTTCTTTTCCCCAGCTTTATTTTTTTTATGTGAAAGGGTCCCCACTGAAGAACATGACCTTATAGCCTCACCCCTCAACATTCCAGTGCAACTGGGGTGAGTTAATTTTGGACTAGTAAATTTAGCAAAAGTATTGAATGAGGCACATGTGGCTGTGCCCCTCTTCATTGAACAGTGGGGAGAGGGTTGTTTAGATCTTTTCAATGATGCTCTATGACAATATGCATTCTCCTCTGCCCTCAGCCATTGGGTAAGCCAACAGACCTGTTCTCCTGAACTAGTGGGTAACTCTAATTCCAGGGCAATTTGGCGAGCCCTGAGGCCAGCTCTGTACCATGACCTCCAATATCACCTTTTTGGTAATAAAGATCTCTTTTCATCTCTTTCTGCCTAATGTGTCCATATCTTCATTGGTTCTGATTCTGGGGAAGGAGGATACTATCTGCTAGCCTCTCCCATAGTTAATTGTTAATTGTTACTTCAACAATGAACTAGATCATTTCTCCTTCTTTCTATGTCCATGTTGTTATGTCCATGGCCCAGCGAAAATAAAACACTGACAGGCACCCCACTCCCACTTACTGTAGTTCTCTGCCAGGACAGGCACCAGACCACACTGCCCCGCTGTGTAGATGAAGCCTCCATCCAAAGTCATGGCATCGGCCTCTCCCTTCTGAAGTTAAGAAATAAATCAGTAGTACAACAGTGAAGCCATTTCCTGTCTCACTGACCCTCAGAGATGTCTATCTCATTGGCTTTATGTCATATGCCCTTTTGATTCATCACATCATGGACCACCCAAAACTTCTCCTGTATCACCATGGGGTTTAGAAAACTGGACATGATGACCCAGGAACAAGTGCCCAATCCAGATCCTGTTCCCTGGCATCTCTGAGCTCTCATTAGACCCATCTTGAGTACTGGTTATGCCCTCACCACATTTTCTTTGTGACCACTGTCACTCAGTAATCTACATGTCCAGACTCAGGGGTTGTATTTACTGTTACTCTTTTTAAACGTTTTATTTATTTATTTATTTATTTGTGAGTGAGAGAGAGAAAGAGAGAGTACACATGGGGAGGAGCAGAGGAGGGGAGGGAGGGGGGAAAAGATCTCAAGCAGACTCTTAAGCTGAGCTGAGCATAGAGCTCGACACAGGACTTGATCTTACCACCCCAAGATCACAACCTGAGCTGAAACCAAGAGCCCAATGCTCAACCCACTGAGCCACACAGGTGTCCCTGTATTTACTATGTTTCCATGGAACTTGTTTTCTTCTGTATGGTGGAGTTCAGTTCTGCTCCCATAATCACGTTAGCACTACACTCAGAGCCCTGGTGCAACAAAGACTTGCAATGAACAGTTTCCCTAATTAAATAATTCATTAATAATTACCTTATTTTAATCAATGAAATTTTCCAAAAACAGAACAAAAAATGTATACTTACAGTGATAGATAAGATCATTGAGATAAAAACACACAGATACATACTCACTCTTGGCTTTTGACCTATTAACTGCCCTTCTAGAAATCTATCTTAGAACAGTAGCAACTATACAAACAAAAACTTACCAAGCCTTTACTATGTGCCAGGCCTTTCTAAACACCTTACAGTAATTACCTCATGTATTCCTCACAAAATCCAATAAGGTAAGTACTATATAATTCTTCCCCTTTTATACACTAGTGAAGTAAAGCAGAGGGAAGTTAAATAATTTCTCCAATAGATAGTCACTAAAACTTAAACAGTTCAAGTCCTTAACTCCTGCTCATAAACCAGTATACCACACAGCCTCCTGGATCTGACTATTCCAAAGGACACATACTTAAAAACTACTCTATACACATTTTTTTTCATCCATCAAATGGGCAGATAGGCTCATTGTTAGGATTAAATGAGTTAATGTGGTGGGGCGCCTGGGTGGCTCAGTGGGTTAAAGCCTCTGTCTTCGGCTCAGGTCATGATCCCAGGGTTCTGGGATCGAGCCCCGCATCGGGCTCTCTGCTCAGCAGGGAGCCTGCTTCCTCCTCTCTCTGCCTGCCTCTCTGCCTACTTGTGATCTCTCTCTGTCAAATAAATAAATAAAATCTTTAAAAAAAAATGAGTTAATGTGGGACACCTGAGTGGCTCAGGAAGTTAAGCGTCTGCCTTCGGCTCAGGTCAGGATCTCAGGGGTCTGGGATTGAGTCCCGCATCAGGCTCCTTGCTCAGCGGAGAGTGTGCGTCTCCCTCTCCCTCTGCCTGCCACTCCTCCTGCTTGTGCTCTCTTTCTCTCCTTCTCTCTCTAACAATAAAGAAATAAAATCTTTTAAATAAATAAATAAATAGATAAGTTAATGCAAGTTAAGAGCCCATAAACATGTTTGGCACATAGTAACTAACTTCTGAAATATTAACTACTATTATTTCTTATGATATATCCAGAAATATTGAGGTTATAGAACAAAAATCTTCAATCCCATATCATCTACAATACCAGAGGATTTGCAAATAATTAATATGTAGACATTTAGAAATCAGTTAAATAAATTGAAACAGAAATACTTGGTGGAATATTGTGCAGCCATTAAAAACATTTTAAATGAATATTCCATTTCCTAAGAAAGTACACCTAGGGGCACCTGTGTGGCTCAGTGGGTTAAAGCCTCTGCCTTTGGCTCAGGTCATGATCCCAGGGTCCTGGGATCGAGCCCCACATCGGGCTCTCTGCTCAGCAGGGAGCCTGCTTCCTCCTCTCTCTGCCTGCTTCTCTGCCTACTTGTGATCTCTGTCTGTCAAATGAATAAATAAAATCTTTAAAAAAAAAAAAAAGAAAGTACACCTATTGTGCTGACTTTAAATAATAACAACAGATAACATTTATTGGCTGCTTATTATATGCTAGGCAATGTTCTGAGCACTCAAATTCATTTAATCCTTAAAATTGACACATTAAGGAGACTGTATAAATTGCAAGATCTTAATGTATGGGTTAGTCTTAGGAAAGTTTATCAAAATGAAGATCTTCTTAAAGAAGAATGTATGTCTTCTGAGTTTGTCAATTTTTTAGTCTTTTATTATAAATTATTTTTTCTAATCACAAAAATATTATCTGCTCATAGAGAAATGGAAAGCTAATAACACAATTCATAACTCAGATGAGGTAATGATCTCTGAGTTATAAAGTTGTAAATGATTTTATTTATCTTTCATTTCTCTTCTAGCATATAATATTTTTAGCACCAAAAAATATTATACTTACAACTCAAGGACTAAGGTTGATTTGCTTTCACAATCCACAGGGGCCCTTACCACCCCCCTGGGATGTCACCCCACTTCCTGCAGCTCCCAGGCAGGACCATACTCAAGAGCTCCCAGGACTCCAGAGCAGAGCACCTAAGGAGTCTGGACCTTGGGCCAGCCTGAGCTCCAGTGGCACATTCAGTAATGCTGGGTGGGGCTTTGGAGGGTGGGAGCAGCACACAACGGGTGCTTCTTAGTCTCATAGCCAAAAGGAAGACATATGGGAAGAGAACAGGGAGGCCATATGTCTGGGTGTCCAAGCCCAGCTGTGGAGGTGAGGCCCTCCTTACTGTGATGGCGGCGATGCAGTCCTCAGTGCTTTCCTCTGTGGTGCACTGTAAAGCACCACCGCTTACAGCACTCCATTCATCACACTTGACCTTCTCATGGTGGCCCACTGCACACCACAGCACCCTCTGGGGGTCTTCCACACCTAGGACAGGTGGAGAAAAGCCAGGCATCCAAAAGAAGTCCAAGGATGTGTCTGGGAGCTTAGCGCCACTGGCTACAGAAGGGCTGCCCAGTAGGGTCCTCACCGACAGCAGCAGAGTGGGCATGTCTCAGGCCCATATCACTGCTCATTCCTGCATATCATCCTCCAGGAGAAATGCGGAACTCTGCACCCAGAAAGAGTAGTGATGGCAGAGTAGTTCCCCACTCTCCTGACCTCACCTCCTTGAGTATGTCCTCCTGAGGAGAGCCCTCTCTGAGCACCAGAAGGTCAGGACCTTCCAGAGTTTGTTCTGACAGGACTGGGTTCTCCCATCCAGTAGCACGCCCCAGTTGGTAGTCATGTGTACTCCTTTGGGTGGGCCTGATGTCTGCTCACCACAGTATGCCACATCTAACACAGTGGCTTTTGTGGATGCTCATTGACTATTGGTTGACTAAATGAAGACAAAAGTAAGGGAAGAAAGAAGAAATGAACCGTAGGGATCTAGACGAAGGCAAGAGTTGGAAATTCACTCCTGATAGCGGCAGAGGCCATGTTCCCACTTCGGTTTGGGATGTGCTATTTTCTCCTGTCATATAGACCGGCCACTGGGTGGGGTATCCCTAGTTAAAACACAGGAGCAAGAACCATCATTACTTCAAGTTGACTCTAATCTGAAGGTCTTCAAAACCCTTTTGTGATCTCATAATTCAGGCCTTTTCCCCAGCTCAGCAGAAAATCCCCTCACTAACCCAGTGCAGCTGGTAGCTCCCTTGGGCTCCACTAGCCAATGACAGTTGGATAAGGTGAGGTTTGCAGGCACTGGGGAAGCCTCTCTGGCTTTCCTGCTCTGCTGCCCTCCCAGGACTTTACACACCTCTCCTCTGATGTTGAGTGGCAGCAAAATATTCGTATCCCACATATAGCTTGGCATCCATCTTAGGAGGGATTCTTAAAAACCCACGGGTAGCATCTGTAAACAGCAAGTCCTTCCCATGAGGAGAGGCAAAGAGCTGGAATTCTGTCAACTTGTCTTTTCCAAAATGTTCCTGTTCAAAGGATAAAAGAAACAGAGAAGGAGGGAAGCTGGCAAAGCAAGGGAAGGAGATAACAAACCCAAAACCGACAAGGAAAACTGGAAGGGAGAAAATATGAGCACTTGAGAGCTAAGACAAAGCACCAAGCCCACCAAAGCCCCTGTGGTTCCTGGGCTTCTCCCACCTCTCTCCGGGAATGCTTCACCCAAATCCCAGCTGGTCTGCCATGAGCAGCTTCAGGGAAATGGCCGGGGGCTGTTCCCCAAGATCCACACCAAGAGGTATGGTTGCCATGTCCCAGGCAGCTGCCCTTCTCCAAGGGCAAGTTCCCACAGGGCAGGCAGTGAAGGCTGCCTGTCTCCTGGCCAGCCAACTGTCCCAAGTAGCTCTGGGGGTCTTCATCCCAGAACAGCTGGTGATCCAACACCTGCCACTGAGCCTGGAGGTCAGGAGTCCTGGGCTCCTCTCTGACCTCAGGCCTACCACTATAGGACCAGCTGGGAACTTTCTGGGCTCCAAAATATGGAAGGGCCCTTTGCCAACAACTCCCACTAACTGGCCCAAAGCCCTTCCTGACTATAGCACCTATCCCCAAGCTCTTTCCACTGTCTATCTGCTTTTTGTTTTTGTGTCAGTTCTATGTGAAAAGACACCTGCTGCCCTCATTGACAAGTAATCCCCTCCCTTCCTGGGGTATGCACAGCTTCCTACCTAGGGCTCAAGAATCTCCCCAAGATATACCCTGCAAATCAGTTCCTCTGTCCTCTACAAAGTACACAATCTGTGTCCCCAAGGTTGTACCATTTCATCTGGTGATAATTTGTATGTGTACTCATCGAGTCCCTCACACTTGTCTGGGAGTGGCTCAAGGGCAAGTCATTGTCCACTTCATCTCTGGACCCCCAGTGCTGAGCAGAGAGCACCAACAGAGCAGGGACAGGGAATGAAAGAGGGCTGGCCAGGAGATGCTGTCACCAACACCAGAAAGAGAGAATGCTCATGGCTAGGGAAACTGCCACTGAGGAAACTGAGGAGGGCTGGATCCCACGCCAGTAAGATAATAGCGGAACACTCCATGGAGGAGGGGCATCTACTTCATATCCGGAAAACCCCTTTAGAACCGAAGAGAAAAAAAATGGAGCAATAAGGCACTTCTATGGAGTCTTTGGTCCATGGAGTCGATGATGCCAGGTGAGGGGTTCAGAGCCTCTGTTGTCTCTAACAATACAGACTGAGAGGTTTTCCAGTGAAGCAGATGATGTATGACATGGTTCCTGCCTAACACCCAAAAGAACTTTCAGAGTGGCTAGAAGAGAATGTAAGAAAATGCCCCAAATCTACACAGAGACCCACCCTCCCCCCGCCCCCCCTGCCGCCATATACACAAAGCAGAAGGTGAGGGTAGAGGGTGGGAATACCTGGGCCTGGTTGAGTAGCTCCCAGATCAAGTCCTCCTTGCCCCCCACATTTCGAGCCACAACAGCATGAGAAGGGAAGAGGCCTAGGTTGCACTCCCTGTATTTATCCACAGGCATCTGGCTGTTGTCCGGGCAGAGCAACTTATACTGGTCGTGGTCAGTCCTGTTTTCCAGGTTCTCTGCAGGAGGGAAGCCCAGATGAGCCGACTGCAGGCAGAGCCGTGAGCCATGGTCCCTGCTGCTCCCTGAATCACAAACTGACCTTGTTGTAATAACTTTCGAGCCCCAGGGCCACAGAAGCAAGCCAAAATCTAGACAACTTTTGTGTCCTTGTAAATGCTCCACTTGAACAGAAACAAAGTGTATTCAGCCAGCCAGTCCCCAGACACAAAGCCAATTCTGAGCCCTTTCACCCCAGACAAGGTTGACTGTGTGGCCCCAGCCAAGCAGATACATTGTATTTGTTTCTTCGTGTTCTTTATCCTATAGAAGCTCCCCGCCTTCTGCCCCATTTTGCAGTTCTCCAAAAGGAGACCGTCCACTTTGTGAAATGTTCAAGTTTGTTTGTATCACCTAACTTGTCTCCTTTAATAATTTTTTTTAACAACCCAAAGAGACTGAAAGAGAATCTTTTCCAAATATGTTTTATACCTATGAGGAATCTGAGGCCTCAGGATGGCCGGTTCTCACTGCAGATAGACATGGGGCTAGGAGGCACCCTTGCCCAGGTCCCCTCAGGGTATCCCCACATATGTGTAACTTTCTGCTATGAATGATGATAGCAAATGTTTTCTGAGCACCCACAGCACACCAAAGATGGTGCTGAAGGCTCTCCAGGCTCTGTTTCACTTAACCCTCATAGCAACCAGGGGAGGCCAGTAATAGGATGATCCCCTAGAGATGAGGAGACTTAGGCTCAGAGACTGAAGGTGACTTGTCAGCTGGTCTGAGGCTGATGCCCCGCCATGCTAGGACAGTCCAGGTCTCCCAACTACAGTAGCATCCTCCCCTGGAGGCAGAGCCTGCTGGGGAAAGGTGGGGAAGAGTTGAAGGAGGCCTAGGGGCCCAGTCAGCATACTCTGTATGTAGAAAGAAGACCAGAAAACCTTGTGAGGAAAACAGGCTCTTTGGTTCCCCTTGTCTAGGTATTTGAAAGTATTCTGGGTTGAATTGTGTCCCCTGCAAATTTCCATGTTGAAATCCAAATCCCCAGTACCTCAGAATGTCACCTTACTTGAAAACAGAGTCATTACAGATGTGATTAACTAAAGATGAGGTCCCACTAGAGTACTGGGGCCCCTAATCCAGTATGACTGGTGTCCTGATAAAAATCATATACACACGGAGAATGTCACATGAAGGGAAAGAAGTAGAGTGGGGTGATGTGACTACAGCCAACGGACACCAAAGACGGCCGGCAAACCACCAGAAACTAAGGGAGAAGCAAGGAGCCTCCAGAAGGAACCAACACTACCACACCTTGATCTTGAACTTCCAGCCTCTAGAACTGTGAGACAATAAATTGCTACTGCTTAAGCCACCCAGTTTGTGGTACTTTGTTATGGCAGCCCTAGCAGACTCGTAGAGGTCTGTGGGGTTCATGCATGCTCATACTAAAAGAGAAGGAGTACAATTAGAGTTATTGTAAATGGTTACGAGTTTACTTAGGTAGGTTGTAGAGAAAATACTCTTTAAATCTTTATATCGAAAGAAAAACTTAAAATGATTTAGTAATGTCAGAATTAAATTAAAAGAATGAATATGATCTCATAGCTTCAGAAAGAATTCTCAACATCAGTCACTCAGGGGCCCAGTGTTGGAGGCAGCTCCCCACCAAGCTTCATTTGCACCTCAAAAGCCTGGTGGATCATCATAAATTGCTACTTAAAAGGCAGTGAGTGATCTTAAATATTAGCAGACAAGTGACTTCCAGCAAAGGTAAACCAGGACACTCTGGGACAACCTGGTATTTTCAGAAAATGAAGATGTTTTCAAACATTTCAGGGTGGACATTAGAAGATGCTGGCGCCTGGCAACATAACTGCACTCACTGGGGTGCCCACAGGAAGTAACAATGACAAGGATCTGGAACAACTTGAGTCTGGAAGACAGAACCCCTAGATGACCCCACTCATTAAATGTACCGATAATAGGAGAGGCCTCAATTGCCAAAATGCTAACAAACCAGGTCAGTGTGTAATAATGAAGGGAGAGTGAATTGTGAACAGCTGAACAAGGCAACAAAGGACACCGAGCTCCTACTTCATGCTAGAGAAATACACTATGTTGTAAGGAACTAAGGCCCATGTAAAAAGTGAGGACTTAAAGTTCCCCTTGAGGTAGCACACATTTATTCATATAAAAATGAACCTAGCAAACTAAATATACATTTGGTTTAAATATCTTAAGTGATATAAGTGTATTTTGTATCTGATAGAAATTTAAGGGGCGCCTGGGTGGCTCAGTGGGTTGAGCCTCTGCCTTTTGGCTCAGGGTCCTGGGATCAAGCCCCGCATCGGGCTCTCTGCTCGGTGGGGAGCCTGCTTCTCCCTCTCTCTCTGCCTGCCTCTCTGCCTACTTGTGATCTCTGTCAAATAAATAAATAAAATCTTAAAAAAAAAAAGGAATTTAATTGGTTACAAAACAAAACCCAGATTCTGTAACTTCAATTTGTCTTAAATTTATGTTATTTTTTTTCTTTCTGATAAGTTGCCCAAAACCCTTAAAAGGGTTTTTTTAATATAGAAACGAGAAAGAAATATATTTTTGTCCACAGTAGTAATGCTTTTGCAACACATCTAATTGTAGATATGCTAATAAGTTCTGAAATCATTATAATTTGTTTGTTTAAGGTGTTTATAGCATTTAGGAACCATTTATACTGAAGCATTTGGGAGAGTGTGATTACATTTGAAATGGATATTGTAGTGGCTAAGCGAATTGAGTTATTAAATTACCAAAATTTGTTTCATTTTATTAATTAATAAATACTAATTGTTACTAACTGTTTAGAAAGTTTAGTAGATTTACAGACTGAACAAGCTAACACTAAACAAAGTATGAATAACGGAAATAGTTTTTGTATAGAAACTCTCCTATTCCGTTAAGGGTCTTGTCATCACCCATCTATAGATGTAGGGAAATTTTCAGGCCAGAACCAGCTGCTCTGGCCAGGGAATGGCTCACATGAGTCTTCCTCCATCCAGCACTTACCAAACACTGTCATATGCCTCACAAAGGCCACATCCCCCACACCATCCTGCAGACACCTGAGGAGCAAGACAGCAGTCGTTAGGCCAGTCTCCATGATTGGCTCGGCCCTGACCACTGGCTCACAGGGCTTTGTCCACAGTTTCCCAGGCTTCAGTGTGTCCTCAGAGGCCATGGCCCTAGCTGAGGAGCCTTTATACCTCCACAGCCAACCTGAGTCTGAAGCAGGCAGGAGCTTTGTAAGTCATAACCCAGGTAACTCTAGGGGGGGTGATGAGAGGGCAAGACCTTCCCCTTCCCCTTCAAAGGCAACCTAAAGCGACTAGTTTTTGTTTTTGTTTTAATAAAGGCTTAAGGCCTAATATGGAGAATAAAAACTCAGGATAGCCCTGGATTCCTGGACTGTTTTGTTCTGGTTTTGAGCAGTAGCCTTGTCTCTTGCTGCCCCCACCCCTCCCCGCAAGAGGCTGAGGAGGTAGGGAGAGGCAGACACATGTTTATGACACAGGGAGATGCTCAGGGAGAGAGAAGCAAGCCGGGAGGTCCTGGCCTTTGGCCCAGCTGGAAATCCAAACCTGTGTCTGTGAATCCCAGAGTCCCAGATACAGTTTTGTCCCTTCAGCCCTCCTTGGTCCAGGAGGGTAACACACAGACCCTAGGCCATAGAGAGAGAAGAGGGGCTCCCACACAGTAGACTGCTCCTCAGGATGGTTGGGAGTGAGGGCAAGCCATGGGAGGCACTCAGGACCCTGGGTTTCACACTGACACCCCGGGTGGTCTGGGCAGGCTCTGTGTCCACTTCCTGCACCTTAGTTTCCCTGGCATCAGGGTGAGGAGGAATGGGGGGTGTCCCCACTCACTTGAAGGCACCAGCGTAGCCGAAGTATGGTTCTTGGAAGGAGCAGGCACACTTGTTTGTCCCTTTCCCTGCACACAGTTGACACAGCTTGGGGAACACCTCCCTGTTCGCACAGGGGACACAGCTGCCGGAGAAGATCTTGGCCATTTCTGCTGTGGCTGCTTAACAGAGACATAAGGAACCTCAGAGCATGGATTGGCTGGGGACCTCCAGGTTGCATGTGTGTGAGCAAGTGGCCCTATATGAGAGCCCAAGAGGCTGAACACACTTCCCAGGACCATCCTGAGGAAGCAGATGTGCAGAGGTGGCTGACGGTGCCCATGGCTGAGGAAGTGGATGGCCCAGGGTGTTCAGACATCCCACTGACTTGTGGGCCTGGGGCCCCAGCCCACCAGATGCTTCCTAGCTTGCCCACTCAAGACACAATGGTGGCTGACCTATACGGAACCAAGCTGCAATCCCTGTGTCACTCACCTTGTTAACTCACCACCAAAAAGGCTCTAGGTGTGGCAGGCAGAACCCCGGACACTGCAGGGACTCCGACCATCCTTTCTTACCTCAGGACATGGTCCCATCCAGCCCTCTCCCCTTTGGCACCAGGGGCTATGGTAGTTTATGGGGATTCCTCTTCTAGGAATCCATGGAAGGGGTTGGGGTAACTTGCCTGGTAGTGGGTAAGGGGATGTGCCAACAGCCACCTCACAAGCTGTCACACAGACATCCAGCTGTCTGACACTGAAGCAAGGGAGACCCCAAGAAAGGGCACACGGGGTCAGAGCTGTGGCCCAGGCTATAGCATTCCATCTGACCCCAGAAGCCTGTTGTCCTATTATAGGCAAAACATGAATGCTGCAGAGCTGGCAGGCCTCGAAAGCACAGAAAGACTTTGTAATCATCTTCCAAAGGCTAAAGAGGCACCCTAGGCTCCCTTGGCTCTTTATAACTGAACAAGAAGTACACACAAAAGAAATCATGGCTCCAGTCCACTCCTCTCTTCTTGGCCCCATCCCAAGCCCTTATCCCAGGCACAAAGGCCGGACTGCTGGTGGTGTGGCTGTAATCCCCAGTAAGCCTTCCTGGGAAGCCAGAAGGGAACTGCCCTTTCTCATGAGCCTCAGTGACCTTCCTTGTCAAGCCAAACTGCTGGGGTTACAATGAGTTCGGGGCTGTCAGGAGCTCAGAGACCAAGGTACCCTTGCTGAGAGAAGACTCAGCTCCCAGTTCCCAAGGGTTGTTGCTGCAGCAAACCTAGCTGATCACACTTAAAGCAGGCTGTCCTCACCCCATCTCGCAGTTCCCGGAACTGGTATGCCGGATAGTGGTTGTATGGCCCCACTGCAATCCCTGCGGGTGACTGAAGCAGGAGTCCTGCCAGAAGGCACCCAACCTCAGCCAGCTTACCTTCTTCAACAGAGTCAGAAGGAAGAAGTATCCGGATGGGGAGGTACCACCCAGCAGACCATCTTAGGCCCGAGTGGCAGGACTTCTTGCCTTGGAGCTGTTTCAGCTGGAAGTCGCTGCCCTTCTCCACCACAGCCACAGCATAATGCAAGGTTTGCGGCTCTGCAAAGGAGCAGAGAGAAAGAAGGGCCAAAGGAAGATACCACAGTCACTAGCTGACCTTCTAGAGGGCGTGCAATGGGCAACTTTAGGGAAATCCTAGGATCTCCACCATCCCCTGATGGACAGGTAGACAAAGAAAAGAAAAAAGCCTTTGATTAACAGGATAGGGGGAAGTCCCTTATTAAGGCAATAAACACTAGTGTCTTTCTGCCAGCCCCTCCAAGCCAGTGGAGACATGGGGGTGGGGATCCCCAGCTATTATAGGGCCTGCAGGGCATTCTCAGGAAGATCTTCAACTCCCAGTCATTGTGACGTTACTGTTTCTCCCCAAAGGCTTTTCTCCTTTCTCGGCTTCTCCGTCTGCAGCCCAGACACAGTGGTGAAGGTCTGAGAGGAAGGATGCAGGGGGTACCCTGGGATTTTGCCAGAGCTCTGCAAGTAGGAGTCCGATTGAGGTGGGCTGCGCTCACGCACACACTGATGACACTAATGGACAAGTACAGGGAGGAGGCAAAACCGTATTCTTTGACTCCCCCCCACCAAACCTCTCTTGACGGTATTCACAAACCCATGTTCTGTAGCACCTGCAGGGGACTCAGCACAGGGAAGAGCCTGTCCAGGTCTGTGTGTCTCCAGAGATGGGCCTCCCAATGGCGCAGCCCCATGGGTAGGTGATGGACCCCAGAAAGCCCTGCTGCCTCTTATCCAGCAGCACCAAGGGCACTTCCATTAGGATGCACACCGTTCATAGCTTCCCAGGGAGAGTCAACATTCCAACCCTCATGTGTCAGTGTAGATCACAGCCTCCTTTGATCCCAAGAGCTCAAGCAATTCTGTTCCCTTCAGGTGAAATGTTGGCAGAGACCCTGCCTTCTCCCCCACAGCTGCAGTGTCAAATCAGAGACCTGGAAGAGCCCCAGGAAGAACGCACCAGTGTTTGACCCATGGAATTCTGCCACGACAGGCTTCAGATTGAAGGGGGGCAGGCCCGCTTCAAGCACCAAACCTGCTTCGAGGGTCACAGCATCTGCTTCATTGGCCTGAAATAGAAGAGACCAGACCATGAAGGGAGCCCTGACCTAGCCCTCTGTCAGGGATGACTGTCCCAGAGATATTGCATGGGTTAGACCTCCTTCCCTCCCTAGTGTCTGCTTGAAAATCACCTTCCCAGGGGCACCTGGGTGGCTCAGTGGGTTAAGCCGCTGCCTTCAGCTCAGGTCATGATCTCAGGGTCCTGGGATCAAGTCCCACATTGGACTCTCTGCTCAGCAGGGAGCCTGCTTCCCTCCCTCTCTCTCTCTGCCTGCCTCTCTGCTACTTGTGATCTCTCTCTCTGTCAAATAAACAAATAAAATCTTTAAAAAAAAAAAAAGAAAGAAAAGAAAATCACCTTCCCAGCGAGGCTTTCTCCAGCCACATCTTAAAACTACCACTTCATGTATGAATGCTGGACTCCCCTTTGTTTTTTCCTTAGCCCTTATCAACCACCTGAGAAGTTTTCATTGTTTACTGCTTGTCCTTCTCTTTGGAATGTAAGCTCTACCAAGGTGGGGACACTTGCGTGTGTGCTGTGTGTGTTTTCCTGCTGAAGTTTCCTCCTGTACCCAGAGAAGAACCTACTACAGGTAACTGCTCAATAAATGTTTACTGGGTAAGCGAATGAGTGAATTATTGAATTTTTGTTGTTGTTGTTGTTTAAAGATTTTATTTACTTATTTGACAGACAGAGATCACGAGCAGGCAGAGGCAGGCAGAGAGAGAGGAGGAAGCAGGCTCCCCGCTAAGCGGAGAGCCCGACATGGGGCTCAATCCCAGGACCCTGGAATCATGACCTGAGCTGACGGCAGAGGCTTTAACCCACTGAGCCACCCAGGCGCCCCGAATTATTGAATATTTCTATCCATAAGAAGTCAGGGTTTGCACTCACAGATCTGGATTCCCTCTTCAAGTATCTGTCAGCCCAGCATTCCTTCCTTCTTGTGAGAAGCAACCACCTCACAGCCTCTTCTCAAAAATGTCATTGGATCATTTCCCAACCCATCATGGATATCATTTTTTAAATTCATCTATTAATTGACATTTGAAGTAACCTAGGCTTTTTCTGATTTTAGTGTTGCATTTCTATATACTTGCCTCCTTTTTCCCTATCCCATCTTTTTCTTATGTATGTATTCATACTTACATATTTATGTATTTATGTTTATATATAATTAATACCTATGGGTTGCATGTATCAGAAACCAACTTAAATTCACTTGAGAAAAGGAGGGAGTTAGTATAAAGGTAAAAGGAAAGGAAGGCCACTGGGCCTAGTGAACACCGCCAAGGTCAGAAGCAATTACAGACAGCAGTTTCAGTTTACGCCCATGGGCTCCAGGTCATGCCTGAAGTTCCAGATTGTTCTTGCTCTTCCTCCACTTTACAAACATCTTCCCTTCCTGGCTGCCTCCTCCTCAAGCTCCAAAAGCAGTTGCAAAGACAGTAGTGCCACAGAAAGTGTTTAACCTGCTCCCACAATTGTATAAGGTCTAATTCTTGTAACAAATCATTCCCCCCACTCACTGATGAATTAGAGAAAAATAAATAAAAGTTTGTGTGCATGTTTATGACCCTTACTGAATACTTCCAGAGTGTTTTCCAGAAATAACACAGAATTTATCATTTATAATGCCAATAGCAATGTATCCTACTGTCACAGAAACCTACCAGCAAAAAATGCTATCATTTAAGAGATGTTATTACATTTCTAGGTAAAAACTGTTACTTTAAGAAATGGCTCTATTTGCACTTATTTGCATTTGATTATTAAAAAGGATGAACACAGGGCACCTGGGTGGCTCAGTGGTTTAAAGCATCTTCCTTCGGCTCAGGTCATGACCCCAGGTTTCTTGGATGGAGCCCGAGTCAGGCTCTCTGCTCAGCAGGGGGAACCTGCTTCCCCCTCTCTCTCTGCCTGCCTCTCTGCCTACTTGTGATCTCTGTCTGTCAAATAAGTAAATAAAAAATCTTTTGGAAAAAAAAAAAAGGATGAACACTTTTCCCTTATTGTTTATATTATTTATTACTTGTAATTTCTGTGAGTGGTTTGTTTATAGCTTATTATTCTTAAGCATTTCTTTTATATTTAAATGACATCTTTATCTAGTTTTTGCCCTAGCTCATTTGTCATAGCTGATGTGAATATATTTTCATATGCTTACTTTGAATTTTTTTTGTCAGAGATCTATAATTTTTACATTTCCAAGTTTATCCACCAAATGTGATTTATCCTGTGATGTCTATCTTTATTAGTCAAATTGAGTCAATCTGAGAGCTTGTTTTGGTAAATGGATTAAACATTTCACTTTATTTTCCTTTTTAAATAATTACCCAGTTGTCCAGCTAAAGAATCTTTTCTTTAGCCATTTGTTTAGAAAGTTTACTTTATCATATATAAATCTACATAAATCCACATGCATCTTACTTAAATTTATTAAAGTTAGAGCCCTAGTGCCCTGACGTTGGGTATTGATCATAGTTGACATCTGCCTCATATCACATAGATAAGGAGATGGATGAATGTATGTAAAGAAAGCTGCGAATATGTGCAAATTTTGTTCTCTTCCAGGTCTCTTACATCTACACCAGGACCCTGGTCTCTGTAACATTGCTACTTTAATATTTTTCAAGTTTCAAGTAGGTCTCAAGAAGCCACTCCCATGTTAATTTTCTTTTTCATAATACTATTTATTTTCTCATCCATGTGCTTTTTCTTAGGATTTTTATAATTATTCAATTGATTCTTTTAAAAAGACTGTATTTTGATGAAAATTATATTAAACTTATTATATTATACTAAATATATTAATATATATATTATATTAAACTTATTCTTTGGCAAGATATACAAGTATATGATATTTAGTCTTCCCATTTAGGAATATGACATGTTTTAATTCATTGATAAATATTGTTTGTTTATCCTAGACTTTTATATTATAACAATCTTGCAGATCTTTCCTATGATTTTTCTCCTGAAATGTTTTTCTATTATATTAGAGTAGAATATGTTATAGTATAATAGGATTATAGTATATTGTTTTAAATGAAAATGAGTTGTAATTTTGGGCTACTTTCCCCCAACTAATGACTGCTGATATACAATAATGACATTGTGATATGTTAATTAAATTTAATTTATTAAATTTATATAACCTATTCACAATTAGAGTAATATTTTCCTTGATCCCACTGTATATTCCAGGTATGCAATCATCTGAAAATATGGATATTTTATTTGTTTCTTTCTATCCCATATACATTTTGTATCTTATTGCTAGAAATTCTAAAAACAATGTTACGTAATAAGGGTAAAACTACAACTTCTTGTTTATTTCTGACTCTTTATGGATTTTCCAGTGCAGTCTGGCTTTGCTTTATCACAGGCATTTTCAATGAATCCTTCTTTATTAGTTGTTTAATTACTATTATTGTTTTTACTATTAATGAATGTTGAGCACCTCTATTATTTTTTCTACACACAGTCCCTGTGTGTGAAGACTTTCAGGTCTTCAGCTTATTTCTTTCTCTCTAAAGCATGGTCTAGTTCCTGTGGGAAGAAAGTTGCTCTGAAGCAATAAACAATAACAAGCACAGAGAAAGGAAGTATGAATTTTCTTCCACTCTCCTGTTGGCAGCTGCAACTTACCATAATGGCCTTGATACATTCGAGGTGAGAGGTTCTCTTCACACAGGTGATGTGGGGGCCATCCACTGGAAGGACTCTTTTCATATTGGCACTGAAACTGGAGCACTTACTGGCCTCGTGATCTGAGATGGTGCACCACCTCACAGTTTTCCCAGGGACAGCCAGACACAGCCCTAGGGGACAGAGGCCAGAACTGTAAGGGACCCACAGCACTCATCTTTCTCTGCTGGTAGAAGGTGAGGGGTAAAGGATTCGTTGAGTGGGATAGACAAAAATTGGGTTAGCTGCATGGCTCACGTGAATTCTCAACTCCCATTTCACTGATTATGCCATCCCCCTTGGAGAAAAAAAGCTAAAAGCATCCCCCAAAAGTCAAACACAGAATTACCATATGACCCAGAAATCCCACTCCTCAGTATATATCCCAAAGAATTGAAAATGGGTACTCCAATATACATACACAAATATTCATAGCAGTACTATTCACGTTGGTCAAAAAAGGCAGAAACAACCCAAATGTACATCAGTGGATGAATGGATAAACAAAATCTGCTGTATCCAAGCTGTGAAATATTGTTCTGCCAGAAAAAGAATGAAGTCCTGCTATATGTTACACATTGGTGAACCTCAAGATTAATATGTTAAAGGAAAGAAACCAGATATGAAAGGCTATACATTATATGATTCCACTCACATGAACTATCTAGAATAGGTAAATCTATAGAGACAGAAAACAAATTGGTGGTTGCCAGGGGCTGGGGGAGAAGGGAATGGGTACTGACTGCTTAATGGGTATAGGATTTTCTTTGGGGGTGATGAAACTGTCTTGGAGCTAGACAGAAATGGTAGTCCACACAACACTGTGAGTATACTAAATGCCACTGAATTGTACACTTTTAAATAATTGATTTGATGTTAGTGAATGTCACCTCGGGGAAAAAAGATAAAGGAAACCTATGGGAAGGAATCTTGAGCCTACTGAATTAGTCTTTCTTTTGACATTGGATACTCTAATCTTACACGGCACTAAATCCTGGGGCATTTAAATCAGTGCATGTTTATTTCACTGGCATTTTAAGCTATAGTAATAAGCATAGAGAATATTACAAAGGTAAAATGCTCTTTACAAATCTGCAGTATTTGAGCCAAAAGTTAACTTAAATAAAATATAGAAGATGAAAGTTACAACAGTAGCAGCTCCTCGTTTTTGATGAAGTCCAGTATATTTGAACTACCCAAGTCTGTCGGACTCCAAAATCCATACTGCCTTTTAACTCTAAGTAGGAAATATGAAAAGAAATGGGACAGGAAATGCCAAATTACCTTAGACAGAATCCCACTCGAAAGACAGAATGACGAATGGAGCCCCTCAACCCTATCTGAAAAAGCTTTTCATAGCAGCAGCCCAGGGAAGGGAGAGCAAGCTATGGAATGGAACTCCAGAGGCCATGTGCCCTTGTGCAGAACAGAAACATTTGGAGTATTAAGAAATAATAAAGATTAGAGCAGAAATAAATGATACAGAAACAAACAAATAAATAAATAAATAAATAACAGATCAATAAAACCAGGAGCTATTTCTTTGAAAGAAAAATCAAAAAAATCAATAAACCTCTAGCCAGACTTATCATGAAAAAAAGAGAAAGGACTCAAACAAAATCACAGATTAGAGAGAAAAATAATAACCAACACTGCAGAAATACAATCATAAGAGAATATTTTGTGAAAAACTATGGGACACCTGGGTGGCTCAGTTGGTTAGGCTACTACTGCCTTTGGCTCTGGTCATGATCCTGGGGTCCTGGGATCGAGTCCCTTGTCGGGCTCCCTGCTCTGTGGGGAGCCTGCTTCTCCCTCTGCCTGCTGGTCTCCCTGCTTGTACTCTCTCTCTCTCTTTCTCTGACAAATAAATAAATAAAATATTTTTTTTTTAAAAAAGAAAAGAAAAACTATATACCAACAAATTGGACAACATAGAAGAAATGGATAAATTCCTAGAAACAGATAACTACCAAAACTGAAACAGGAAGAAATAGAAAACTTGAACAGACTGTTAACCAGCAAAGAAATTGAATCTGTGATCAAAAAACTCGCAAAAACCAAAAATCCAGGACCAGATGGCTTCACAGGTGAATTCTACCAAACAATTAAAGAAGAGATAGTACCTATTCTTCTGAAACTATTCCAAACAATAGAAGAGGAAGGAGAAATTCTAAGGTCATTCTATGAGGCCAGCATTACCTGGGTACCAAAATCAAATAGACACCACCAAAAAAAAAAAGAGAGAGCGAGAGAGAGAGAGAGCGAACAGGCCAATATCCCTAATGAACATAGATGCAAAAGTTCTGAATAAAATACTAGCAAACCAAATTCAACAATACATTAAAACAATCATTCACCACAATCAAGTGGGATTTATTCCTGGGTGCAAATGTTGTGCAATACTTGCAAATCAAGCTATGAGAAATGATACATCATATCAACAATAGAAAGGATAAAAACTATATGACCATTTCAAAAGATGCAGAAAAAGCATTTGACAAAGTACAACATCCATTCATGATAAAACAAAACAAAACATCCTCAACCAGAGGCTTGGGTGTCTCAGTCAGTTAAGCATCTGTTTTTGGCTTAGGTCATGATCCCAGAGTCCTGGGACTGAGTCCCGCATCTGGCTTCCTGCTCAGCAGGGATCCTGCTTCTCCCTCTGTCTGCCACTCCCCCTGCTTGTGTTCTTTCTTCCCGCCTCTCTCTCTCTGACAAATAAATAAATAAGAATCTCAAGAAAAAAAATAACACCTGAACAAAGTAGGTTGAGAGGGAACATGTCTCAACATAATAAAGACCATTTATGAAAAACCCACAGCTAATTTCATCCTTAATGGGGAAAAACAGAACTTTTCCACTAAGGTCAGGAACAAGACCAGGGTTTCCACTCTCGGGACTTTTATTCAACATAATACTGGAAGTCCTAGCCACAGCAATCAGACAGCAAAAAGAAATAGAAAGCATCCAAATTGGTAAGGAAGAAGTAAAACGGTCACTATTTGCAGATGACATGATACTATATATAGAAAACCCTAAGCTTCCACCAAAAAACTGCTAGAACTGGTAAACAAATTCAGTAAAGTCACAGGATACAAAATCAACGTACAGAAACCTGTTGCATTTTTATACACCAATAATGAAGCAGCAGAAAGAGATGTTAAGAAAACAATCCCATTTACAATTGCACCCAAAATAATAAGATACCTAGGAATAAACCTAACCAAAGAGATAAAAGATCTGTACTCTGAAAACTATAAAACACTGATTACAGAAATTGAAGATGACACAAAGAAATGGAATGTTCATGGATTGGAAAAATAAATGTTAAAATGTCTGCACTACCCAAAATAATCTACACATTTAATGCAATACCTTTCAAAATACCAACAGCATTTTTCACAGAACTAGAACGAACAATCCTAAAATTTGTGTGGAACCACAAAAGACCCCCAGGAGCCAAAGCAATCTTGAGAAAGAAAAGCAGAACAGGAGGCATCACAATTCTGGACTTCAAGTTATATCACAAAGTTGCAGTAATCAAAATAGTATGGTATTGGCACAAAAATGGACACACGGATCGATGGAACAGAATAGAAAACCTAGAAATAAACCCATAATTATGTGGTCAATTAATCTTTGACAAGGCAGGAAAGAATATCCAATGGGAAAAAGACACTCTCTTTAACAAATTGTGATGGGAAAACTGAAGAGCAACATGCAAAAGAATGAAACTAGAGCACTTTCTCACACCACACACAAACAAATTCAAAATGGATTAAAGACATAAACATGAGACTGAAACCATAAAAATCCTAGAACAGAACACAAGCAATAACTACTTCGTCATCAGCCATAGCAACTTCTTCCTACATAGGTCTTCTGAGGCAAGGGAAACAAAAGCAAAAATAAACTACTGAGACTATATAAAAATAAAAAGCTTCGGCACAGAGAAGGAAACAATCAACAAAACTAAAAGGCAACCTATGGAATGGGAGGAGATATTTGCAAATGACATATCTGATAAAGGGTTAGTATCCAAAATCTATAAAGAACTTATACAACTCTACACCCCAAAGCCAAACAATCCAATTGAAAAATGGGCAGAAGGGGCACCTGGGTGACTCAGTTGGTTAAGCTTCTGCCTTCAGCTCGGATCATGATCCCTGGGTCCTGAGATTGGGTCCCGCATCCCTCATCCCGCTTCTCTCTCTCTCACTTCCCCTCCTTGTGTTCTCATTCTGTGTGTGTGTGTGTGTGTGTGTGTGTGTGTGTGTGTGTGAAATAAATAAAATCCTTAAAAAAAATGGACAGAAGACATGAACAGACATTTCTCTAAAGACGACATCCAGATGGTCAACAAACACATGAAAAGATACTCCGCAGCACTCATCAGCAGGGAAATGCAAGTCAAAACAACAAGGAGATACCAACTCACACCTGTCAGAAAGGTTAAAATAAAAAACACAAGAAACAACAAGTGTTGGCAGGGATGTGGAGTAAAAAGGACACTTGTGCAGTGTTGGTGGGAATGCAAACTGGTGCAGCCACCAGTTTGAACCCCTTTAACAGAATGAAATCTTGCCATTTGCAAGGACATGGATGGAGCTAGAGTATAAAGCTAAGCAAAATAAATCAGTCAGAGAAAGACAAATACCATATGACTTCATTCGAATGTGGAATTTAAGGAAGAAAACAAACAGGCAAAGGGGAAAAAATGAGAGAGAGAGAAACAGACTCTTAATTGTAGAGAACAATCTGCTGGTTACCAGAGGAGAGGGGTGGGGGATGAGTGAAATAGATAATGGGAACTAGGGAGTACACTTATGGTGATGAGCACTAGATGATGTATGGAATTGTTCAATCACTATATTGTACAGATAAATAAATAAAATCTTGAAAGACATTATTTGAAACTCTCTGAAATGAAGCTCAGAGAGAGAGAAAAAAAAAGAGAGAGTGAAAAACCAATAAAAAGAGCCTAAGTGACTTTTCACACAATGTCAAGTGATCTAACATACATGTAAATGCAATCCCAGGGGGAAAAGGGGAAAGGGTCCTGAAAAAATACATGAAGAACAATTTGCCCAGAGTTTTTCCAAACGTTAAGAAAACTACAAACTCGTAGTTCTAGAGCAACCAGAGAAAAGAGACAAATTAAGTACAGAGGAACAAAGATAATAAATATCACAGACTTTTTGTCAGAAAAATATCATAGGTTTTTTGTCTATGACTTGTGTGGACAAGTCATAGACAAAGGAATAATACCATCAAAGTGCCAAAATAAAAGTTACCTGCCAACTGGGGTTCCTGGGTGGCTCAGTTGGTTAAGCATCTAACTCTTGATTTTGGCTCAGGGTCATGATTTCAGGGTCCTGAGATCAAGCTCCACAAAGGGCTCCGTGTTCAGCTCTGCCCCTCTCCTCTCCCTCACACTCTGTCTCTAAAATATATAAAATCTTTTAAAAAATAAGTAAACAAATAAAATAAAATAAAGCAGGAAGGCCAGAAGCAGAAGTTCTCACACCTTACCACTCCTTGTCAATTGCAAACCCCAACAGGAAGGGAGGTACCCTGCATTCCTAACAGGAAGAAACATATACTTTACTACCTCAGCAGGAGGAAGAGATTTTCTCTATGCCAAGCAACAGCTCAGCCGATAAGAGACTGTCACAACTTGGCCACTGAAAACCCACTATGCTCAAAATTTCCAGTTTACTCCAATGGACTTCTTGTTTATAATAGCACCTCCCAACTACCCTCTTTCTCTCTCTCTTTAAAACAAAACAAAACTAACAAACAAAAACAAAAACAAAATCTCCTGTCTTTTGTTCTCTAGTCTTGCCTATGGTTTTGCCACAGCTTATATGCACTGAAATATGATTTTCTGCTATTTCCAAATTAACCCATTTTTCCTGGTAAAATAACTGAGAGTGGTGGGTTAACACTTCTCAAAATGATCTATATGTTAAATGAAACCTCAAAAATATTTCAAGACTAAACTCACTTTCTATAGTAATTGACAAGCCAATTCAAAAATGTGTATGTATACACAAAGCATCTAAATGGCCAAACCAAGCCTGAAGTAGTACCATAGAGTTGGAGGGCTCATTCCACCTGATTTCTAGACTTACTATAAAGCCACTGTAATCAAGACAGTGTGATATTGGCACAAGGAGAGACATACAGCTTAACAGAACAGAACAGAACAGAGAGTCTAGAAAGTAACCCACATTTATAGGGTCAGCAGATTTCCAACAAAGCTGCTAAGGTTATTCAGTGGAGAAAGAATATCCTTTTCGAAGACAAGTCCTGGGAATGCCTGGGTGGCTGTAAGCATCTGCCTTCAGCCCAGATCATGATCCCACGGTCCTGGGATGGAGTCCCTCATTGGGCTTCCTGCTCAGTGGGGAGCCTGCTTCTCCCTCTGCTCGATGCTCCCCCTGCTTGTGCTCTCTCTCTCTCTGTCAAATAAATAAAATCTTAAAAACAAAAACAAGTCCTAGAATAACTAGATATTCATGTGAGAAAAATGAATTTCAACATTTACTTGGACCATACACAAAAGCTACAAATATATCATAGACCAAAACAGTAAAGCTGAAGCTATAACAAATCTAGTCATCTGGCATGTGTACCCGTATGTTTATAGCAGCAATGTCCACAATAGTCAAACTATGGAAAGAACCTAGGTGTCCATCAACAGATGAATGGATAAAGAAGATGTGGTATATATACACAATGGAACACTATGCAGCTATCAAAAAAACAAAATCCTGCCATTTGCAATGACATGAATGGACCTAGAGGGTATTATGCTAAGCAAAATAAGTCAATCAGAGAAAGACAATTGTCATATGATCTCACTGATATGAGAAATTTGAGAGGCAGGGTGGGGGAAAAAATGAAACAAGATGGGACTGGGGAGGGAGACAAACCATAAGAGACTCTTTATTTCACAAAACAAATTTAGGGTTGCTGGGGTGGGTGGGAGGGATAGGGTGGCTAGGTGCTGCACTTTGGAGAGGGTTTGTGCTATGATGAGCACTATGAATTGTGTAAGACAGATGATTCATAGACCTGTACCCCCGAAGCAAACAGTACATTATATGTTAAAAAAAAACAAAACAAAACTTCTAAAATAAAATAAAATAAAACAAAATTTTGCAACTTTGGGGCAGCGAATTATATTTTTAGAGAGGACATAGAACGTAATAACCAAAACATAAAAATTTGGTAAGTGAACTTGGTCAAAATGTAAAACATTCACTCTTCATAGGATGGTGTTCAGAAAATGAAAAGAAGCTAAGCTACAAACTTGGAAAAAATACTTTCAAAACCTATGTGACCAAGGACTTGTATCCAGAATATATAAAGGGCTTTTAACTCAGTAATAATCCAAATAACCAAATTAAAAAATGGGACAAGATTTGAACACATAATTCATAAAAGAAGATACATGAGTGGCCAGTAAGAACATAGAAAGACGCTCAACATCATTGTTCATCAATGAAACACAAAGTAAAACCATGGTGAAATACTACAGCAGAAATGGTTAATGTGAAAAGACTGATAATACCAAGCGTTGGTGGGATTCGGAAGAACTGAAATTCTCCTACATTGCTGGCAGCAAAGTAAAATGGTTCAACTACTCAACAAAGTTTGGCATTTTCTTAACTAGTTAAATATGACCCAGAAATTTTACTCCAACAAACTTGCCCGAAAGAAACGAAGACCTGGGGTGCCTGGGTGGCTCAGTCTGGGAAGCATCTGTCTGCCTTTGGCCCAGGTCATGATCCTAGGGTCCTCAGATCAAGTCCCTGGGCAAGGAGCCTGCTTCTCTCTCTGCCTGCTGCTCCCCCTGCTTCTGTGCTCTCTCTCTCTAACAAATAAATAAAATCTTAAAAACAAAACAAAAAAACCAAGAAATGAAAACATGTCAACCCAAAGATTTATACACTAAAGTTCATAAGCAGCCTTATTCATGATATCCCCAAAAAGTTCATCAACAACTGAAGAGGTAGACAAACTGTGGTAAAGCCATACAATGGAATATGACTAATCAATAAAGAGAAACAAACTTTGATACATGCAACAATGTGAATGAATTGCTAAACAATTGTGCTGTGTGAAGCCAGTCACGATAGACTATGTACTGGGTGATTCCATTTATGTGAAACAGCAAAACTTATCTATAATGGCAGAAAGTGGGAATGATGAGGAGGAGGACACTTTGGGAGTGATGGAAATGTTCTATACCTTGATCATGGTGGAAGCTACATGGGGAGGTGGAGTTACCAAAATTCATTAAACTACATGTATACTTAAAATGAGCCCATTTTATCACATGTAAATTATACTTCAGTAAAAATTATTTTTTTTTAAGATTTTATTCATTTATTTGACAGTGAGAGATAGAGACAGAGCACAAGCCTGCAGAGTGGCAGGCAGAGGGAGAGAGATAAGCAGGCTCCCTGCTGAGCAGGGAGCCCGATGCAGGACTCCATCACAGGATGCTGGGACCATGACCTGAGCCAAAGGCAGCCGCTCAACTGACTGAGCCACCCAGACATCCCAGTAAAAATTATTTTAAAAAGGAAAGAGAAACAGAGACTACCAGCCAGCTAGCCTAAGCCAATTCAGTAACACCCCATTGTCAGTCATGTGACAATTTCAAGAAAGGACAGTCAGAGCCCACTGTGGATATTTCAGATGGATCCTGGGAGGGAAAAGCTGCTGGTGGCCACGTGCTCACCGCGTGGAGAAATCTCATAGGCTCTGGAGAGGCTGAGGTAGGAAGGGGAGGCCAAAGTGGACGTACAGACTGTTCTGAACCTTTGGTTCTTGGCTCTTGCAAGGTCTACTAATAACAAATCCCCCTCTTCTGATCTTTTTAATTTTAAACTGTTTGGTTGCCTTTCTGGCATTTGCCATCAGAAGAGCCTTTGTCAGAAGAGAACACTGAGCTTTGAAGAAAGCACATCCTAGACGCCACCCTGATCCATATCCAGTGCCCAGTGGGAAGGACCGTGGGGGTGTGGGAATGGGGGAGAGGTAGGCAGCTCTTGCCTCTGGTTTGTAAATAAAGAGTTGATTGGGAAATGAGCTTTCATTCAGTGCCCTGACATTGCCAAGAGAGGAGATAGAGGAAGAAAAACAACACACATCCTATCCAGGAGGAATTGGGGAGAAAGCAGGGGCCTTCACTCTGGATTTCCTGGTGGCTGTAGGTGGAACATGGCTGTCCACTACCTTTCCAGCCTTTCCTAGCCCCAGCAGATCTGGCCGTGTGGCCCCATGTGGCAGTGGTAGGCTAGGGAGGGCCCACCATGGCGCCGCGCCTTGCCCTTCCTGCCTTGTTCTCCCCCTGCTGCCCCCAGGTTACCCGTCTCCTCTGGTAAAACACCTTACCACTCCGGAAGTTATTTTAAACAGCCTCTCCCGCTCCCCATGCATGCATTCCCTCTTTCACTTTTTCTCTCTCTGTCAAATGGATGAATAAAATCTTTAAAAACAAACAAACAAACAAACAAATAAAAACAGCCTGAGGCGAGGCGGAACCAGGGCTAGAAAGAACGAACACTTGTTGAGCCTTGGGGGGGTTTCATATGCATGAGCTCATTAACGGTGTACTACGACCTACCTTCCTTACAGTTACCCAGCTGAGAGCCCTGGGCTCCTTCTGTCCAAAACAGGAAGGGGCCCCCCTACATTTATGTGCAGGATTTTTTTTTTTTTTTTTTTGACAGACAGAGAGATCACAAGTAGGCAGAGAGGCAGGCGGAGAGAGAGGAGGAAGCAGGCTCCCCACTGAGTGAAGAGCCTGATGCCGGGCTCAATCCCAGGACCCTGGGATCATGACCTGAGCCAAAGGCAGAGGCTTTAACCCACTGAGCCACCCAGGCGCCCCTCTGTGCAGGATTTTTACCAGTGATACTCACCTGTGTCTAGAGCTCTATCATTAGGTACATTATCTCATTCCACTTTCTCAGTATTGGTTGTGAAAAAGCAATTCCTACTGAACTAAGGAGGAAACCAGTTCAGAGAGGTCAAGGGATGGCCCAGAGTCACACAGAACTGAGTGGCAGGTGGATCCTATTCTAGGATGATTGCTTTTCCCATATGTTCCTCTACCTCTTCCTTGTGTGGTAAGGATGGAAGATGTTGTACAGTTCAAAGCAGGAAAAACCCTTCTGGTTAGATACCTGACAGGTCAAGAATACCTAACATTAAGCCCCTCTCCTGCTTAATGATAACACAGTCATGAACCCTGGGGAAAATCCCTTCTCTCCTCTGATCCTATTTCCTTGGCTGTGAACATAAGCAACAGCTTCCAGGCCAGGTGTCATAAATCTTTTCCGGAATGGGCTAGTGAGTATTTTAGGCTTTGTGGGATATATGGTCTCTGTAGCAACTACTCAGTTCTGTCCTTGAAGCCAGAAAGCAACCACAGATAATACTTATCTGAATGAGCATGATTGTGATCCAATAAAATTTTATTTATAGATACAGAAATTTTAAACTCTTATAATTTTCATGTGTCAAAACTGTTGTTCTTTTTATCTTCTTTCAACCATTTAAAGATGTAAAAAGCCATCCTTAGCTCCTCCAGCTGTACATCAGGAAGCAAGACGGATTTGGGCCCCTGCCCTAGGCTACAAAAGTTTGTTGAGTGCCTGCATGCACCACCGGACAGAAGCACCTTGGGACCAGCCAGGCCCTGGGCTGCTTCCTGACTCCTTAGACCCAGGCTGTGTGGTGTCCCTCTACGACTGACCCTCCGCTGGCACCCAGTCCGGGTCTTGGAGAGCAAGACCCCACCGGGCTCCCAGAGCGAACTCACCCAGGGTCCCTGCACACAGCAGGGCGTAGATGGCGAGCCTCATAGTCCGCTGCGGGTAGGCGACACTGACTCCCGGCTCCCTGCGCCTAAGTAGGCGGCTGTGTGTTGCGGAGGGGTATGGGTGGGGGTGGCGGATCCGCCTACTCCGAAGAGTTAGCCTTTTGGGCAAGGGCAATTCACCCTCGCCACACCCCCGACCCCTCCCAGGGGCCGCTCGCCTGCAGCCCGGGCCGGCGCAGGGCTGGAGCGCTGCAAGCTTCGGGCTACGCTCCCGCCGACCCGTGGCCATCCCCTCGGCCCAGCTCCAAGAGCAGCGAGGCTGCACCTCTGCTCGCGGGAGGGGATCGACCTGCCGGAGGTGCGAGTGGAAGCAAACTCGGAGCCCGCTGCAGTGACGGCCTTCTCAGAGACGAACCAAGGCCGGAGGCAAGTGATCCGGCGGGCTCCCGGTTTAGTTACTAGAACGTAAGTTCCTTGACGCCTGGGCCATCATCTAGCCAAGCAGCTCTTAGATGTTTGGAAAACACAGACTCCATAGGAATGGGGGGCCGTCCACAGGATGAAACCGAGGGACTCTCCCCCAGGGAAGCATGTGCACACTTACACGCAAAGTTTTCAGCACAATTTTCAGGAATCATCAGACTCCTCTTCGAAAGCTTCTCCGCAGCCCACTCCAGGTCCCTCCCGGAAGCCCCTCTTGTAAAAGACACGGTTCTGTACAACCCTCTGCTGAAGGCTAAGGTCAGGTGAAATGCTGAACCTGAGACGGCTGCTTCTGCTGGGTCCTGCCACCTACAGCCCAGTCCTCCTGAAGTCTGTGAGCTCCACTTGGGGAAAATTTAGATCAAGTTTTAACAACTTTTGCTGAAGTATAATAAACATACCTAAAATTTTACACATCCTCAGTGTACAACGAATTATCACCAGGTGAACACAGCCATATAACCACCACCCACATCACCGAACAGAGGTGGGGTCTGGGTGGCTCAAACGTTAAGTGTCTGCCTTCCCTCAGGTCATGATCCCAGGGTCCTGGGATGGAGCCCCACATAGGGGCCCCTGCTCCGGGGGAAGTCTGCTTTCCCTCTCCCACTTCCATGCTTGTGTTCCTGCTCTCACTCTCTCTCTCTGTCAAATAAATAAATAAATAAAATCTTTAAAAAAATAAAAATAAAAATAAAAAACATGAACAGAGCCGGGATGGCCCCCTGGTGCCTTCTTCCAGTGGCTTCCCATCCACCCACAAAGATATATGTTATCCTGACTTCTAACAACATAGACAAATACTGTTGATTTTTTTAACATTATAGATTTGGAACCATACAATATATACAATTTTGTGTCTGGCTTCTTTCACTCAAGTTTTTATTTGTAAGATTCCTCATTGTTGTTGTGTATTGCTGTCCTTCATGTGTTCTCTGTGGTGCATATTATCCCATTCTTTATCTTTCCTTTTGGTGATAGTAGTTTCTAGTTTGTGCTCTTATAAAGAGCCAGTGAGTGCTGCTATGAACATTCTAGCACATGTCTTTTCGTACATGTAGGTATGCATTTTGTAGGATATTTCCTGGAAAGAGTAATTGTTTGGTCATAAAGTAGAAGTATGTCTAATATGTACTACCAAACAGTTTTGCAAAGTGGTTGAACCAATTTGCACTCCCTACTTAAGAATATGAGAGTTTGGGCACCTGGGTGGCTCAGTGGGTTAAGCCTCTGCCAGTGGCTCAGGTCATGATCTCAGGGTCCTGGGATCGAGTCCCACATCGGGCTCTCCGCTCAGCAGGGAGCCTGCTTCCCTCTCTCTCTCTCTCTGCCTGCGTCTCTGTCTACTTGTGATCTCTCTCTGTCAAATAAACAAATATAATCTTAAAAAAAAAAAAGAAAGAAAGAATATGAGAGTTTGGTTGCTCCACATTCTGACTGTTTTGGTAAGAGTGTTACTGGTTTTACACTGTAATTTTGAGTTTCTTTAATGGCTAATGAGGCTGAGCATCTTTCTATATGCATATTGGCTGTTTGGGTGCCTCTTGTATAAAGTATTAGTTCAAGTCTTTTGTACTAAATACGTTTTATTTATTTTTTTTAATGGATTTTTTTTTAGATTTATTTATTTATTTATTTATTTGACAGACAGAGATCACAAGTAGGCAGAGAGGCAGGCAGAGAGAGAGGGGGAAGCAGGCTCCCCGCTGGGCAGAGAGCCCGATGCGGGGCTCGATCCCAGGACCCTGAGATCATGACCTGAGCCGAAGGCAGAGGCTTAACCCACTGAGCCACCCAGGCGCCCCTGTACTAAATACGTTTTAAATAGACTTTCATTGAATTAAGTTTGGGGATTGGCAATACAATTATTCAAACTATAAACCAAGGCTTGTCTAATAAAGCATCCTTGGAATTGGGCCTTAAGAATGTAAGACTGTGCTGTATTATTTGAACCCATCATAACTATTTATTCTGCATCCTCTTCTTGTGTGCAAAGTATGAATCTTTGCTAAGTAAATATTGTTGTTTGTTTCAGTCCCAATCAAGATTGTGACAAATTCTTGCCTCTGGCAGAAATTGACCCTGCCTTCCACTGAGGCCAGAGATAGTCCTGAAGGAGTTAGAAGAGATTGTAAATCACAGAATTCACAAGGTCATGGGCATGAGACCATGATATACAAACCTGGGCTCTTTTCTCTCTAATACACATGCACATGGGCATGCGTGTGTGCATGCAGACACACACACACACACACACCTCAAACAGCTTACCCTCTTCCTTCTATACCTTACAGACTTTACCATCTTTGGACAACCCAGTGGGAGATTGTCCTCATTCCTCTACCTCTTCACACCACCTCTAGCCAACTGAGTTAAGTTTTCAATCTAAGGGATGTACACTGTCTCTCTCTGTGTACCAGATGACTAGGGACAGGGTGGAGTGAGGAGAGGACCCCTCACATCTGGTGACCCTCTGGACTTTGGAGCAAAGACCAGCTGGAGCCCACTGAGACAAGCATACGAGCCTCAGTTACACAGGGTCTGTGCTTTCCAGAGAGGCAGTCAACATCCCTGCTGACCACAGCCCATCTGCTCTTGAGCTGGAAATAACTACATCTTTCCGGTCAGAGATTAAAGCAATCTCTGGACCAGTGATCCCTGCTGAAGAGCAACCCAAAGAAAATGACGAACAAGTTCTCACTTTGCTGAGATGCTCATCAGGATGTCCCTGGCATAAGATTTGCCCCAGAGACTGCTAAGAGGTAAACCCTTCCTCGGGACCTGCTGTGATAATGACATACAAGACCTGAAAGCCTGCTACATCCAACCCATGCTGAAGACATGAAAGGGCAGAGGTTCTAAGAGGGGTCTCAGCTACTTCTCCTTGGAGTCAAGGAATTCTTTGACCTTTAGAATTTCTGAAAATGAGAATAGGAGTCTCTTCCTTTGTCGAATCTAGAAGAAAAGGAATTTATATAATTTTTTAAAAGATTTTATTTATTTATTTGACAGAGATCACAAGTAGACAAAGAGGCAGGCAGAGAGAGGGGAAGCAGGCTCCCCACTGAGCAGAGAGCCCAATGCGGGGCTCGATCATGACCTGAGCTGAAGGCAGAGGCTTAACCCACTGAGCCACCCAGGTGCCCCAAGAATTTATGTAGTTTTAACGCAAACCTTTTATTGAACTTGAACATACACATAGTGTACAAATCATAAGTGAGCAGCCCATGTGGCCAGTATTCAGACAGAGAAAGAGAATATTACCAGTACCCTACAAGAAACCCCCCCCCACCTTATAGCCACCAATGACCAAAGGTCATTGTTATTCTGTTTGTGAACACCATCACATTTGTGCTCACATTTGTCAGCTCTGCTGTTTCATATATATCCTGAGGCAGATTTGGTTTAATACTACAGCAATAAATATCACAATGAAGAGATTCAAATGTATTTGTGGTTTCCTAGAGCATAGGAAAGTGATGTTTACAGTATTCTGTAGTCTGTTAAGCATGAAATGACATTATGTCTATCAAAATGTACATACCTACATTAAAAACACTTCATTGCTTTAAAATGCTGTCCCTCATCTATACTTTCAGTGAGTCATAATCACGGATCCCAGATGACTGTCACAAATATGATAATAAAGTTTGAAATATTGTGGGAATTACCAAAAGGAGACACAAAGACACATTGTAAGCAAATGCTGTTGGAAAAAATGGCACCCACTGCCTTGTTCTACATAGGGTTACCACAAACCTCCCATTTGTGAAATATGACACACGGTGTCTGTGAAACACAGTTTAAAGCAAAGTGCAATAAAATGAGGCATGCCTTTATTATAATTCTCATTGCTCTGTGGTATTCCAGCGGTGAACATATCATTGAGTATTGATAGAAATTTGGTTGTTGTTTTGTTTTTTTTTTTCAATTTAAGGCTATTACGAAGTAATATTGCTGTAAAAATTCTTGTATTTGTCTGTTGGTGAAGATGTGTATGCATTTTTATTGATATAGTAACAGAATGCAGTTGCTGCATTCCAGGGTACACCGATATTCTGCTTTAATAAGTGCCAGTTTTTTAATGTGGTTGTACAATTTCCACTCTTCTACATCCAACAGTGTATGAAAGTTCCAGTTGCCCCATGTTCTTGTTAATACTCAGTTTGGAATGAAATATAAATTTATAAATTTAAATCTTATTTAAATTTTAGCTATTCTGGAGTACATGATGAAGTTCATCATAATTTTAATATTAATTACCCTGATAAATAATAAAGCTGAATACATTTTCATGTTTATTGGCAAGTTAGATAACTGCTTTTGGGATGTGCCCATTTTTCTATTGGATTGTTTGCTTATTTTTTTATTGAGTTGTAGGAGTTTTTTTATATATTATAGCTATGAGAACTTTGTTAGATGTATTTCAAATATTTTCTCCCATTTTGTGGCATGCCTTTCACTCTCTTAATGGTGTCTCTTGGTAAACACAAATTTTAAATATTTCTGAGAGCAATTTCAACATATTCCTTTATGTTTAGCACTTTTTATGTACTGTTTAAAAAGTCCTTGCCTGTACCAAGTTCATGAAAATGTTCTGTTTCCTTCTGAAAGCTTCATAGATTTTACTTACCCCTTACATTTAGATCTAGAATCCACCTGGAAATGATTTTTAAAAAATACATAAACATTATTTTCCAGTCAGTTTAAAGAGAAGTTAGGTTAAAAGAAGCAGGTGACTTCTCTTATTGACCTTTTTTTTTTTTCCCTTAATATTCACTCATTAGGTCTCCTTGAATTTTATTTTTTGTCTTTTTAAAGATTTTATTTATTTATTTGTCAGAGAGAGCACAAGCAGGGGGAGCTGCAGGCAGAGGGAAGATTAGGCTCCCCACTGAGGAAGGAGCTGGATACTGGACTTGATGCCAGGACCCTGGGATCATGACCTCAGCTGACGGCAGATGCTTAACCAACTGAGCCACCCAGGCACCCATGTCTCCTTGAATTTAACAAATGATTTATAAGCCCTTTAATTTGTGCTATATACCTATAGTTATAAACTAAATAACTTGGTGAGCTAGCATAATGTCATAGAAGACAAAGCTCAGCCACATGGCCTAGAATTTTTTAGAATTGATGTTTGTGAATGGTGTGAGATAGGAACCTATATTCATTTTTCTCCCATGTATATGCCCAATGGACCCAGAACCATAACTGGAAAGATGATTCTTTCCTCACTGTACTTTAATACAAACTTTGTTAAAAATCAGACAATTGTACATATGTTTCAGGACTCTCCATTCTGTTCTACTGATCAGGATATCAAGCCTTCCATTTATATCTCACTGTCTCAATTTCTATAGCTTTGTTTTAACTCTTGCTATCTCATGACATAAGTCCTTGGTTTTTTTCATCTTCAAGATAGACTTGGGTTTGTTTGTTGTTACTATTTTGGATTTTGCCGTACCATGTAAATTTTAGAACTGACATGTCAATTTCCAGGAAAAAAAAAATACCTGCAGATACTTGATTGGAACGATACAAAAATACAGAGCAGTTTGAAGGGATTTGATATCACCACAATATTGACCCTTGCAATTCATGAACATGGTATATCGCTGCAATTATTTAGGTCTTCTTTACTAGTTCTTCTCTTGATAATATTTTGTAGTGTTCAGTTTAGGGGTCTTGAACATCCTTACTAGATTTGTTCCTAGATAGCAACTGGTTTTTGGTACAATTATAAATGGGGTCATGATTTTAGTTTATTTCCCACTTGCTTGTTGCTGGTATATGAAAAGAACAATTGGTTTTTGTATATCAACCTTGAATTTAATGATCTTAGTAAATTACATTATTAGTTATAATAAGTTCTTTTGGATTTTCTGTGTACATCCTTATTCCTTTATGAATCACGTTTATGTTTCTTCTTTTTCAATTCTTATAATTTTATTTCTTTTTCTTGATTTACTGCACTGACTGGGACTTCCAGTACATCACTACATAGAAGTAGTGGTAGAGGAGGAAAGTTTTCAATAATTCACCATTGGGTAAAATGTTTGCTAGAGTTTTGTTTCATTTTAGATATTATTTATCAGATTAAAGAAGCTCCCTTCCTTCCTGGTTTGCCTATTTTTTTTCTTTAAATCATGAATGAAAGCTGAATTTTTATCAAGTTTTTTTCTGTACCTATGGAGATAATCATATGATTTCTCCTCCTTTTTCTGTCAACATGGTGAACTGCTCTGACTTTTAAATGTTAATCCACTATTACATTCCAGGAATAATCCCCACTTGGTTGTTACATATAATGCTTTTAATATATAGCTGAACTTGAATTTTAAACGTTTTGCTTAGGATATTAGTTTAGGATATTTTGTTAGGATATTTTGCATCTATCTCATCTTTTTTGTCATGAGAGAAATTATTCTTCAATTTTACCCTCATTTTAATATCCCTATATGTTTGGTTTTAAGGTTATGTCTCTTATCCCCTCCCTTTTCTAGTAACTTGGCACCTCTAAGTCTCTAATGCCCTTAAATACATGTTTTATGATGCTTTATTCACATCTTCTAGATGTACTCCACAAGAGCACAATTCCTACATAAGTTAATTCTTCATGAAAGAGGCACAAGTGAGGGCTACGTTAGCTACTAGTTTTTAACACTTATTTTTTAAGATTCTAGTATATTACTACTGGATTAATGAGTTTCATGGGTTATGGTGCTCATTTATAACTGTTTCAGCTCTTCCTTCATTCATTCATAACTTTGAAAGGAAGTAGGGTCTATAAAAGAAGACATCGCATTTTTGTTGTTCAACATACTAATCCTATCGTTGGAAAATAGTGTCTGGTAGGGCATCCAGATGCTGACTGATCCATCAGTCAGTAAAGCGTCTGACTTCATTTCAGTTCATTATCTCAGGGTCCTGGGATCAAGCCCTGTTTCAGGCTCTTCATTCAGTGGGGAGTCTGCTTGTCCCTCTGCCCCTCCTCCACTCACACACACTCTCAAATAAGTAAAATCCTTTTAAAAAGAAAGAAAATAATGCCTGGTGTTATGTAGGGCCCACAAAAAGTATCAAATATATGAATAAATGCACATAAATGATTGTCTCAAAAATGGGTTAAGCAATCTTGTCTGTAGGCCTTTGGACAAAAACCAAGTAGGGTCAAGAGATGAACATTTCTCCTAAGGTTAATGATCTACCTAAAGCTAACACAGCCTGAATCCAATAGGGCAGAGGTGCCATCTGACCTCTGAGTGGAGCAAACTCTGAAAATGTCCTATGTACAGGAACAAAGTCATATTGCAAAGGAAGAACTTCCAAAGTGCTAAAGCCATCTCTGTTGCTTTGGCACAACCTCTCACAATAGCAGAGCAGAGGTAGGAAATTACATCGTGGGAAACAATTTAAAGACTTCATGATGGCCTTTGGAAAATTAGGAATTTGTAAATTTTTTAAAAGATCTTACTTATTTGACACACAGAGAGAGAAATCACAAGTAGGCAGAGAGGCAAGCGGCGGGAGTGGGGGGAAGCAGGCTCCCCACTGAGCAGAGAGCCCAATGCGGGGCTCGATGCCAAGACCCTGAGATCATGACCTGAGCTGAAGGCAGAGGCTTAACCCACTGAGCCACCCAGGCACCGAGGAATTTGTAAATTTATCATTAACTGTGTACCAGGCACTGAAATAAGTGCTCTTCAAACATTAATTTATAGTAACCCTATGAGTAGATGCTATTATTATCCCTATTTCATAGAGGAAGAAAGTGAAGCACAGAAAGATTAAATAACTTGCCCAAGGTCAGGCAATAGTACCTGTCAGAGCCAGGATTCAAACCAGGCAGCCCACTTCAATAGTCCATGGTCTTCCCCATGTGGCCCCTAGCGTTTGTCTCTGGAGCAATTTTACTCTCTCTTCTTTCCAAGGGCCTTTGAGTAATAAAGACAATTTTTGAAGTGACCACACATTTGTGAAAACCTTGCCAAGTTTAGATTGATTAGGTTGGTACCAGTTGCCATAAAAGTTGAAGCTCCAAATCTCAGTGACTTAACATAATAGAAGAAAGCCCAACTGGCAGCAGTGGTGGTGATTTGTTAGAGAGGCAGGGGTGAAGAGTTCACCTGCCCAGCTCTGGTCAGTCATTCAGAGATCCAGACTGAGAGAGTCTCTGCCATTTGCAACATGTGGCTTCCAAGCTTGCCCTGTGTGTTGACATCCAGAGTAAGGAAGCGTGGGAGATAGTACAAGAGGTTTTCATGGACCACTTCTACCTATATTCTTTTGGCTATAACTCAGTCACATGACTTCACCTAGAGTGGATGAGAACTGCAATCCCTCGCTGGACAGCATCCCAACAATGACACACACCATGAAAGGAAAACACACATCTTGAGTCTTTTATCTCAGTTTGAGTTCCCACAGAAAATAGGCTCTTAAATAAGACTTTTCAAGTGTTTTATTTGGTAAGTAAAGAAACACAGGTAAGAGAATGAGAAAGGGAAAAGAAAGCATCCAAAGCTAGATTTGGTTTACCTCTGGGAACCAGAGTAGATTATCCCAATCGAGAAGTTTGCAAACAAGAGTCTGTGTACACCTGTCAGTCATGGGTCATAATCTCACCCTCTAGCCTACTGCATAAGTGGTAAAGCAGACTCCTGGCATCAGAGAATGCCTTTATGCAAAAAACCACAGATGCTGGCAGCTGGAAGTTTGCCAACGTACTTACACATTGAAGGGGTATGTCTGAATCACTAAAGGTCTGCTACAGTCTCTCCCAGAATCGACTTTATGGCCCAGTGACATATGGACTAAAAAGACTAGTTGCTTCCCCTTCCTTAGCCCTGCCCAATCACATACCTAATACACAATGGTGTATTAGGAACAGAATAACTAAAATAAAACTCCTTTCAGAAAGAGGAGGAGTAGAGACCCATAGCTGTTGCTAGTCAGTATCAACTTTGAAGTTGATACTAGGCAGTATTAGGTGGTTCCTCTGCCTGATTAGATTCAGATTCTGATCTCTGAAAGTAGATTTTTTATTCATTACCCTCTCTGGCATCTCCCTCTGGGAGGGTCTTCCTTCTCCATTATCTTCTCTAGGTACATCTGGATTGGATATTGAGGAGTTTGTACTCCTCGGGGGCTGTGTGAGTTTTCACCCATTTTCTACTGTGCAAGCTTGAAGACTGTCAACGTTTGATTGCTCCAGGTTTCTGGCTGCCTTCACAAAGCAACTATCTGAAAACCTTAGTATCCTTTGTATCTATTTGCTTCTAGTCAGTCCCATGTATTAGTCATCAACCTTGAACACAGGGCAAGGGGAAGGCCTGACTGATTAGCCTGGTGAAAATACACGAGACACTTTTAGAGCATTTTTTACTTTCACAGATAGTAAAAGAGAATAAGCCAAAGGCACCAGCTCCCCAGCTCCTTGTCCCACACACCAAAAGGGATGACACTGAAAGAAAACAGCTGAGGACCACAACCTGAGTTGTGCGGAAACCCATCACCACGGAGCCAAACCTAGACAGCAGTCAAGTGGTTCTGTTCTGAGAGGATGGCGCAGAAAGCCCCATTCATCATCAGAATCTGGGAGGCTATGAGAAACTATCTATCACAGCTTGCTAAGGGAAACAGGAGGACAAGTGGGAGGTGCCTCTGAGCTAGCAGCTCCAC